>NC_139613.1:10573599-11288531 GCF_964270895.1 Podarcis filfolensis
AAAAGAGGCAACCCTTCACCTGCAGCCTGAAATTGTGCATTCCAGTAAAAAGCTGTCACCGCTAGGATCTGCAGATGGTATAAACTGGCCCAGGGTCACCAAGCCTCGCTTCAAAGTAAATCGGCACAGAACTTGCCCAGATAGGAAGACTGTCTTGGCGATTAAATGGAATCTTACATTCCATAGGCCCATCAAGTCTTCTGATCTTTAGACAGGCTGCCATAAATATTATATGCATATCTTTCATAGCTTAGTAATGGAAAGGCTGTAAAAAAAATGAATAAAACCCCAAATAACAGGGGGAAAGTATAATTCTCTATTAAAGCTCCACTGAACTTTTATCGTGATGGTTTATTTGTGTTGGCTATGTACGATTAACAGCCTTCCGGTTTGCTAGCTCAGCAGTAATGTCTGGAATTCCTTATGAAATGCAGATTAAACGAGGCTGGTCTAGGCAGACGAAGAAGAAACCTCATGACACACCTTCCTGCTTTTTATCTCAGGCTGCTAACTGCTCTGCGACGGCATGGTCGGCACTCGGCTAAGGACAGAGCTGGAGGCTAAGTGGACAGGGACCGCTTTAATAGCATCCCTATTGAGAAACCAGCAGAGGCAGCAGTGAGACATGCGAGCGTAAGAACTGTCTGCTGGATCAGTCCAGCATCCTGTTCTCACAGTGACTAGTCTATGGAAAGCCCAAAAGCAGGACCTGAGTGCAATAGCACTCTCCCCACCTGTGACTTCCGGAATCTGGAATTAAGAGGCATGCAATGGAGGTAGAAGCAAGAGATGCAGTTCCAATGGGCAAAGTATTGCGGGGGTAGATGTGACTCACAGCCTTGAAGGACTGGAAGAGGGGAAGCCCAAGGAAGCGTGGATTTAAGCTTTTCCTGGAGTATGCTGGAATAAACATCTAAGTCGGGGGTCAGCAAACTTTTCCAGCAGAGGGCCGGTCCACTGTCCCTCAGATCTTGTGGGGGGGCCAGACTATATTTTGAAAAAAATAATAATGAACGAATTCTTATGCCCCACAAATAACCCAGAGATGCGTTTTAAATAAAAGCACACATTCTACTCATGTAAAAACACACTGATTCCAGGACCGTCCGCGGGCCAGATTTAGAAGGTGATTGGGCCTGATCCGGCCCCTGGGCCTTAGTTTGCCTACCCATAATCTAAGTTGTCAAGTCTTGCCATCTTTCTATATCCTTCTTTGGGGGGGGGGGACAGGGTGGAGGTCATGCAGGCCCTACTGTAAGTGCTTATTTCATTTTGCAAGCCACCTTTGGGGGTTCTCTGTACACACGAGGAGGTTCACAATATAGCAAAATAAACGGAATGCATAAAGGTAAAGGGACCCCTAAGTCCAGTCGCAAATGACTCTGGGGTTGCAGTGCTTATCTCACTTTACAGGCCGGGGGAGCAACCGTTTGTCCGCAGACAGTTTTTCCGGGCCATGTGTCCAGCATGACTAAGCCGCTTCTGGCAAAACCAGAGCAGTGCACGGAAACACCATTTACCTTCCTGCCAGAGCGGTACCTATTTATCTACTTGCACTGGTGTGCTTTTAAACTGTTGGAAAAGGAATGCATACAATAATCTAAAAAACAACAACAACAACCCAATAATGGCAACAGCATTAGCAACCATTTGCAAACAAGGGCTTGTTAAAATGAGAGGCTACTTCCAGAGAAGTAGCCATGCTAAGTCTCTTCTGCAGCGAGAACAATCAAGAGAGTCTTGTGGGACCTCCAAGACTAATGCATTTATTAAGGCTCTCAAAGCTCTCATGGACTCAAGCCCGCGTTGTCAGATATATGAAGTGAAATCTTAGTTGGCAGTTATAGAAAGGAGAAAACTGTAAGGTGAATGGCAATGAGATGCGGACATTATAGCCAATATTAATTATAGCTTAGTGTTAAGTAGACACACCTTTAGCCTTTCACTGTAGAAGAATGGGAATAATTGCTGAGATTCGTGTATTAACACCTGTAATGGGGCAGGGAACTGCTTGCAAAGAAAGAAGATTAATATATAAAATTCCTGCAGACAGAGCACCAGATAATTTTTCTAACAATGATTGTTGTTGTTATCATCATCATCATCTTCGTCATCCTCATCATATTTAGTACCCACCCTTCACCAGAAGGGCAGGTTACGGCAATGTAAAATATGTTATTTAAAACAGTTTAAAACAAATCCCAATCACAAGTAGAACGGGTCCTAATATATATATACTGTATATCTAAACTGTCAAAGAGCCAGAATAAAAACAGAGAAGGTGGCCGAAAATAAATGGGTTTCAAAAAGCAGTTTAAAGGTTTGCACAATTGAATCCCCTGAAAGTCCAGATATTGTTATAAACTCAGGACAGTGGCTGCGGCAGAGGTGCTCTTTTCAAGAGTAAGGAGGAAAAGCAGCCCTCACTAACCCAGAATGTCAACACACGGAATGTCACTAGGAAGAGCGTATAATGAGATACAATGAGATGAGGGAAGTTTGGCCGAACTCTATGCCACTCTGGGGACTCATAGAGAACACTCTGTATTCGCCCCTTCTTGTTGCTAATGCACATTTACATTCTGAGGCAGAAGTAGGGGGGGGGAGGAGAGTGGCATGAGGACTCGTCATTACAGTAGCCTTACGTTTATAATCCCATTGCTGCAGATGGTAAAGCTGATCGTTATGCCGATAGTAAAACACGAAAACTGCTCAGCGGTGAAGCCAGATGCACTCCCACCCTCAAAAGATGACTTGCCCTTGTCACCGTTATCTCTTGATTTATACCTGGGATGTGCAAAATTTCACCAAGCCCTAAAATGTTTCTTTTGTAACTCCAAGCTCCCCAAAATGTGGTGCAAATTCCAAACACAAACCTGTCTCTATCCTTGCTTTATCTGAAAGCCAATCGTTGCAAACTACATTAGCACAAGACAGTTTGGGGGACTGGCTTAAAGATGATGCTAAACATGCCGTGTGGCAGAACACCAGATGACTGGCCAATCTTTAATTCACTTACAGACTTGTCACTTGAAATTTTATGGAGCGTGGGTTGTTAAAAGAGGCCACCGCTATGTTGTAGCCGGAAAAAAATAGTTACTGCTGGGATTTCTCCTTGAAATTATTTTTTCCCCTCCGAGGGTGTTGTGGAAGTTGGGTGCTGTTTATTTTTTAAAAAATAGAATCAATGCTGAAATGAGCTTATAGTCTTTCTGTACAAAACCCCACTCTTGGTTACTCCTATCCCCAAGAACAATTCAGGGGCCAGGAGATGGCGTAGGGGGAGTCATCTTGCTGCTGACATGGTTACCGTATTTTTCGCTCCATAGGGCACACCGGACCATAGGGTGCACCTAGTTTTTAGAGGGGGAAATCAAGAAAAAAAATCTTATTTCCCCCCCAGCCCCAAAGAGCAGTGTACAGGCTGCATGCAACCTCTCCCTGCAGGAGGGGTTGCACGCGGCTATGGCACAAGCCAAGACAGTGAGCGTGGTGGATCCCGCTTGCTGTTTTGGCTTCCTCTTTCACCCCGCGCAACCTCTCCTTGCCAGGAGAGGCTGTGCGGGGCTAAAGAAGCCATAGCCACGTTCAGCCTCTCCCTGCCGGAGGGGCTGCGCGCGGCTATCCCTGAAGCCTTCCGAGCGCAGCGCAAGTTCCCGCTGCGCTCCTCAGGCTTTGGGTTCCTTTTGCTGAAGCCGGGAGAGCAAGACTCTCCTGGCTTCAGCGAAAGGAACCTGAAGCCTCCAGAACGCAGCGGGAACTTGTGCTGCGCTCCGAAGGCCTTCAGGCAGCTATCCCTGATGCCTGGAGAGCGAGAGGGGTCGGTGCGCACCGACACCTCTCACTCTCCAGGCTTCAGCGAAAGCAACGGGAAGCCTCCGGAGCGCGGAGGGAGCGCTCCCTCTGCGCTTCAGAGGCTTAGCGTTGCTATCGCTGAAGCCAAGGAGCCTGCATTTGCTCCACAGGATGCACACACATCTCCCCTCAATTTTTGGAGGGGGAAAAGTGCATCCTATAGAGCGAAAAATACGGTAAATAACTAGAAGACAGGTATCCTTGCTGATCTGCTACAAACCAACCTGGCTACCTTCTACCTATCCCCGGATTCTATTCTGCTTTTGTGTTTGCTAATTTCAATACACACACACTAAAAACAACACAGCGGAAGAGAGTTTCAGAGATATGGTACCTGGACGGGTAGCCAGCTGCACTGATGCGGATGGTCTCCAAGACGCCACAGGCTCTCAGCTGCTGGACTGCTCTCTTTGGATCAAAGCTGCAAGGAAACAGATTTATAGCACCTATGAACGTGGCAATGCAATACATCTAAAAGCCCTAACAGCAGTTTTTTTTAGGCAGCACAACAGTTAACAATGCCAAGCAGTGTAGTATTTCTGAGTCAACTGTATAAGTGCTTTCTTGATGGAACGAGTACAGAAATTTGCCCAACCAGAGAAGGTTTCATACAGATGAGGCTTCTCCTTTTAAGCAGGGCTTGGGTTGCCATCTGCCATGGATGCTTCAGTCGAGATTCCTGCATTGCAGGGAGTTGGACTAGAGGATCCTCTCAAATCTACAATTTTACTACTTCCCTAGGAGTACTTCAACATTCACTAAAATTTAAACTGTAACCGAAAGTGGGATGGAAATAGAGAAATTTAGTGCACTGCAAGAAAAGAATCGCTATGGGGATCTAGCAAACCATTTCTGGATTTGGAAACACTAAAGCATTCTTAATCACATTCTGCAAGGGCATGGGGAGCTTCTGATGTGGGCTGACAGCCCTCTCAATCTGGCCTTTGGAACTCTCCCCAAACTTCACTCCCTCTCCCCAGGCAACTTCCCTAATCGGCCCATGCATTTAGGTGGGGTAAGGAGCACAGACGTGAAGGGAAAATGCTTTTGACTAGCTGGGATGTGTCCCTGAGCTGTAACAATGCTTATCGCATGCCAGGTTGAAGGATGGAGAGATGCGGTAATAGGTGGTGATATAGCATCCTCTGGCTTTTGTGTACCTGGAATGTCCCCTGATGTACATCTGCTGCCCCACCAATTTTTGCTTCTGCCCCCCTCCTCCTCTAGCATAAGGAGAACATGGTCTATGAGGGAACCTTGCCCTCTGGTTGAAAAAAACAAAACAGTTTCTGTCCCTGACACTAAGCAGATTTCACCTTCATTTTCCCAGGACCAAGGAGGTGCATGGGATCACTGCTTCCAACTTGTAATGAATTCCGAATTCTGGATCCTACTTGTGGAAGGCCTTTTCACCCCCTTTCAGTGAATAACTGGTCTGAAGGCAGCCCTGTATCGGGAAGTTTTTAATGTTTTATTATGTTTTTATGTGTGTTGGAAGCTGCCCAATGTGGCTGGGTGAAATATAAATATAAATAATATAAATATAAATATAAATATTGGCAAGTTCACAATTTGCCAGAACTAAATTAGAAACTCCAGGATTGTTCGCCAGTTCCTTTTCTGTGGCTCAAAATCTTCAGCAATTATTGTCAACATTTAATATTTGCAAATCCAAAATCAATGAGCAGTTTTGAGTAGCCCTTGATGCACCATAATAGCAGAAATACGCTGCCTCCTGGTATTCGCCACATTATAAAATCCATCAAAGCTGCCAATCCCCCAGCAAGTGATCCATTATTTTATCAGGAAGTCAAATGCACAAGAGCAGACATTTAGCACATTATTCCAGCGAGCAGCTCAGCAGTACGTGTGCTCATGTGTGCGCACTCGCCATTTTAATAATAATAATAAATAACACTAGCAATTTTGCTTTGACTGAGCACCTTTCATCATGCAAACTCCCAAAGCAATTCTTTATGTTGGCTATAACAAAGAGACCTCTCTGAAATGCTGCTGCCACGATCAAACTCTTGCCACTTTGGGACAGAGTACAGCAGTTATTCAACAACACGTTTAGCAAGAAGCGGAGCGTATCACAAATTTCACAGGAGTAACTATAGCAAAAGTTAAGCGAGGGAGTGAATTTCAGTAGGGACAAATGTAAGATTCTGCACTTAGGCAAGAAGAACCAGGTGCACAAATATAAGATGAGGGATGCCTGGATTGCCAGCAGTGCATGTGGAAAGGATCTAGGGATCTTAGTAGACCACAACATTGCGATGCAACAGCAAGAAAAGCTAATGCTATTCTAGGCTGCATCAACAGAAGCATAGTGTCCAGATCAAGGGAAGTAATAGTACTGCTCTATTCTGCCTTGGTCAGACCACACCTGGAGTATTATGTCCAGTTCTGGGTGCCACAATATATAGGATTAGGGGAAGGGCAGTGGCTCAATGGTAGAGCCTCTGCTCTGAATACAGAAAGCTCTGGGTTCAAACCCCAGCATCTCCAGGTGGGGTTGGAAACACTCCCTTTCTGAAACGCTGGAGAGCTGCTGCCTATTGTCCTATTGTCAGTGCAGACAATACTGAGCTAGGTGAACTCAGCAAAAGGCAGCGGTCACCCCTCTGGAAAGACACATTTCTAAAGGCTCATTGCAGTGAATGCTCAGCATCGGGCAGGATTACCCCATATACAATTAGAAAAGAGGGCCTTCTCAGTGGTGGCACCCACCTTGTGGAACGCCCTCCCATCAGATGTCAAGGAGATGAGTAACTATATAGCCTTTGTCAAAACAAAAAAAATTTTTTTCCTTCCAGTAGCACCTTAAAGACCAACTAAGTTAGTTCTTGGTATGAGCTTTCGTGTGCATGCACACTTCTTCAGATACACTGAAACAGAAGTTGCCAGATCCTTCTATATAGTGAGAAGGTGGGGAGGGGTATTACTCAGAAGGGTGGTGGGAATGGGTGATTGGCAGATAGCTGTGATGAGCCTGTTGACGACTCTTAACGACTGCAATAGGTCTTACAGGAAAAAGCAAGGGGTGAGAAGGTGAAAAATGGCTTTGTCATGTATAATGAGATAAGAATCCAATGTCTTATATAGCCTTTAGAAGACATCTGAAGGCGGCCCTGTATAGGGAAGCTTTTTAAGATTTAATGCTTTTTTATATGTTGGAAGCTGCCCAGAGTGGCTGGGGCAACCCAGTCAAATGGGTGGGGCACAAACAACACCAATTGACAGTCAGACATCAACTATCTCATGGTCTGCTTAACTTCAGCCTATTGGTGTTCTTGTCTTGTCGTCCTTACCTGAAAGGAAGCTTCTCATCATTTGGCTTGATGCAGCGTACATAATGGGGAGTGGTGGCATTCAGGGTCTCCATAAGCAAATGTAAGGAGTTACGGAACTGGAAGAAACAATTAAAAAGACAACCCATTCCTGAAATTAGATGACATAATGTGGGGTGTAACATCACTTTCTTTTTCTACACCTGATTGCACTTAATGAGCAACTGCTAAATCTGTGAGATGACTCAGCCCTAGAGCGTAGCATCTCTACCTGTGAAGGCTTGCCCACTCTTCTGGACACTGCAGTCAAGTGAGGAACATGCACATGGAAACACGTGTAAAAGGCAGAGGTGAATAGTTTGCCCCATCCTGGTCACTGCCTCGTGGCTGCAGAATGTGTGAATGACACAGTGTCACGGACACAAATTGCTTGCTTCACAACTCCTCAAATGCAATCCTTTTTCAGCAGATTCAGGGATTTAGGAATGTGTGTGTGTGTGTGTGTGTGTGTGTGTGTGAGAGAGAGAGAGAGAGAGAGAGAGAGAGAATTGGCCTTTTAGCATCACAAAACAGCAAGGGAGGAATGGACCCAAAGGACATCAGATTCTATGCTCCTGCCTCTAGGCAGGATCCTGCCCAAATTGTTCTGGATATTTTAATTGGAAAACAGTGCATATGGCATTTTAAATAAATACAATAGGGTGCAATTCAACATCATGCTAAAGTGTTCATTCTGTCAAGAGTAAGCATATATGTTTGCCAGACAGAACCATCTCTCCCTGGAGAGGGAGCAGGGGGAACAAGAGGGCAGAAAGTCGCATGGCGCTAGCAGGACAAATTGCAATGGTTTCTGCTAGCACAACATCATGTTTGGATCTGGCCCAAATATTGCAAAACCCACCTGGCAAGGATACCAGACGCAAGAGTGGAAGACAGAATCTCGGGCTCACTGAACCACAGACATCTGTTAAGTTAAATAACTGCAAGGACTGATAGCTATTCTGGCCTGAGAGAAGCCTTCTTTTGGAACTTAAATTGAATAAAAAAGGTAAAGGGACCCCTGACCATTAGGTCTAGTCGTGACCGACTCTGGGGTTGCGGCGCTCATCTCGCTTTACTGGCCGAGGGAGCCGCTGTACAGCTTCCAGGTCATGTGGCCAGCATGACTAAGCCGCTTCTGGCGAACCAGAGCACCGCACGGAAACGCCGCTTACCTTCCTGCCGGAGCGGTACCTATTTATCTACTTGCACTTTGACATGCTTTCGAACTGCTAGGTTGGCAGGAGCAGGGACCGAGAAACGGGAGCTCACCCCGTCGCGGGGATTCAAACCGCCGACCTTCTGATCAGCAAGTCCTAGGCTCTGTGGTTTAACCTACAGCACCACCCACTTAATATTTATTACATGTATGAATCTCTTCCAATGAAGCATCTGGAAGCAAAGTATCATGGTCAGCAAATGGAAGAAATCTGACCCTTAGAATGGTAACTGGGGTGGTTTTGTGCCCTAATAAAATCTCCTGCCCCCAGATCTAAGCAGAAGGCAAAAGAAATGCAAAACCACCCCAAATACTAAGGTGGTGGCAGGTGGAGGGGAATTTTTAATTTCCCCCCCAAATATACTAAAATAAATAAATTGATTTATTTTAGTATATTTGGGGAAAATTGTGTATATTTGAAAACGTGGGCAGCATTAAGATAAATTCAACAGTGTAAATAAGTTTTGATGGATGTAATAATGGAATACTCAATGGTTTAGTTTACATAAAATATGCAGGGATTTATGTTATGGAAAATGAACCATGGAAAGAGTAGAAGGGAAGTCATTGATATTTTAAGGTTGTTTAAATGAATATTCTAAAATGTAAAATAATGTAAAATGTAATGTAAAATGTAAATAAATGCATCCAAGCAGTAGTGTTCAGTGTTGGTTATTCACTTAGTCTTACGTTTTTGGTGTGACAAAGAGTATGAATAAAAGGTAAAAAGGTAAAGGAGTTCTGGACAGTTATGGGGTTGCAGCACTCATCTCGCTTTCAGGCCAAGGGAGCCGGCGTTTGTCCACAGACAGTTTTCTGGGTCATGTGGCCAGCATGACTGAACCGCCACTGGCGCACGGAGGACTGTGACAAATGCCAGAGCGCACGGAAATTCCGTTTACCTTCCCGCCGGAGTGGTACCTATTTATCTACTTGCACTGGTGTGCTTTCGAACTGCTAGGTTGGCAGGAGCTCGGACAGAGCAACAGGAGCTCACCCCGTCGCGGGGATTCGAACCGCCGACCTTCCAATCAGCAAGCCCAAGAGGCTCAGTGGTTTAGACCCCAGCACCACCCGCGTCCCTATAAAGAGTACGAATGCTGCAATGGGAACGCAAAAGTTCCACCAAGTGTGTGTGAGAACGATTTCCTACCTGATGCCCAACTGTTTTCTTGTGCTCCTTATTGGCTGCTTTCACAGTTGGACGGGCAGAGCGGATATTGATTTTCGAGGAAGCTCCTTTTCCAGTCGCAGCAGCCGGCGCAGGGTCTTTCCCATCATGAAACAAGTCAGCCACCATCGGGTACTGCAAAGAAGGAAGAAAAGCTTGGACTGTTTAGTGCTCTTGCTACGGCGGTCAGGAAAACAGGCTTGGCTCCCCCTGGTCAGCAAAGGCACGCTCAGAGCCCTCGCTGAAAGGCAAGGTTTTTAAGCAGCGCTACGCTAAATGCAGCCAGGTGAGAACTGCCATATCAAATGCAATTAAATCGTTTTCTGTATCTCTTAGAGCCAAAGGAGACCTGATGTTAAACAGGTTCCTTTTTTAAAAAATAAAATAAATTGTTGCTAGCTGGTGTGGTGGTACAATTCCTTTGAGACCACAGTATATAAGAAAGGGGGGGGCGAACATTTTAGGAATGCAAGAAGCTGCCTCATACCAAGCCAGACTGTGGCAAGACCACCACAGGTATTCCATATACCCTTGCAACAAGACCATCTGTCTGTCTATCTCAGTATCGTCTGCACCTGTGGTTCTCAAATATTTCCCCCCTCCACAGACCCCTGGGAAATCGCTGAGGGTTTTTTGGCAGACGACTTCATGATTTTTCTGCCAGTTGTAATTGCTCTGTGCTAGGTGCTACGTGATTTTTAACTGTATTTTTACACACATTGCTGCAGACCACCTGATGGGAACCCCTCCCCCAAATCTACACAGTTTCAGGCAGAAGTCTTTTCCTCAGCCCTACACAGAGATCCCAAGGATTCAACCCAAGACCTTCTGCTCCACAAGGCTGAGGTTTAGAAAACCACAGTAACAATTTACTGAGGGAAGTAGATCATAGAATCGAAAAGTCGGAAGGGACTGTGAGGATCATCTAGGCCACCCCCTCCAACACAAGGAATCTTTCGCCCCATGTGGGGCTCAAACCCATGGCCCTGAGTTTAAGAGTCTCGTGCTCCAGCAATTGAGTTTAAGCATGTTTAGCCTGGAAAAGAGGACAGTGGGAAGAGATATGAGAGCTATCTTCAAGTATCTAAAGGGCTGACACATGGAAGATGTTACTCCAAGATTGTTTTCTCCTGCTCTGGAGGGCAGGACTCGAACCAATGGCTTCAAGTGGCAAGAAAGGAGATTCCACCTAAAGTTCAGGAAGAACGTTCTGACAGGAAGAGCAATGTATCAGATTCTTATCTGGTGAAAACAGGCTGTAAGCTTTGTTTATGGCGTCCAACACTGCCGAAGTGGTCCGCAAACAGACGTTGTGAACAGTGATTCCGGATATACCCACTGTTTCGTGGAATTCTTCTTCAGCACAGCAGAAGGATACAGAATTGCTTCATAAACCCATCTACATGGTGACTGGAAAAGTATAACAATTGCTATGGAGCAGGGGTCATAAAGTTATGTAGTCACTGCTACACTGCTTCTTTCAGAGACCTGCATAGTCTTCAAAGACTTTCAGAGACTTATAAGATGTTTATTTGGTTCTATGTTTTCAAGAGAATCCATCAAGAGTGCATAATTTGTGACTTTCGGAGATTCATAAGTTTTCTGTTTATGTGATTTCATATATTTCATATTATATAAAGAGTGTTTATTGATATCGTATCATTGTATTTGGTCATCGTGTTGCCTTGGATATTACAGTGGTACCTCGGGTTAAGTACTTAATTCGTTCCAGAGGTCCGTTCTTAACCTGAAACTGTTCTTAACCTGAAGCACCACTTTACCTAATGGGGCCTCCCGCTGCCACTGCGCCGCCGCCTCACGATTTCTGTTCTCATCCTGAAGCAAAGTTCTTAACCCGAGGTAATATTTCTGGGTTAGCAGAGTCTATAACCTGAAGCGTATGCAACCTGAAGCGTATGTAACCTGAGGTACCACTGTACTAGTAAGAGCTCTCTGACAGTGGAATAGATTCCCTCGGGAAGCGGTGGGCTCTCCTTCCTCGGAGGTTTTTATAAGAAGATTTTAAGCAGAGGTGCATTTTAAGCAGAGGTTGAGTCACACCTGTCTGGGATTCTTTAGTTGAGATTCCTGAATTGCAGGGGATTGGATTAGATGACTGCAAAGATCCCTTCCTACTCTGCAATCCTAAGATTCTATGATGTATTTCTCTCTCTTTCTCTCTCTCTCTCTCTCTCAGGTATGCACAATTATAAGATAGTTTTGAGATAAAGTTACTGAAGAGTTCTGGCCGTCATGGAAACACTTGAAAAACTTTCACGGGCTAAACACATTGAAGATAATTTAGAAGAACTTACTTTCAGCAAGCACAGCCTAGACACCCCCCTCCAAACTCTCTACCTCACAGCACTTCTGTCACAAAAGAAACTGCCATTAGCCCCATTTCAAAACACTGACCCAAGATGCATATCAGAACTACAAGGAACTTCAAAAGCAGAATATCCTTTGCATTGCCTTTATTAAGACGGGACTGTAATTTTCCGTCAGTTCCTCTTGGAGATTAATTAGCCGAACCTTGTTTGCATATCTGCCAAAATCCCACTGAGGGAAGGATCTGTTTGCATGGTATTATCATCATCTGGCCTGACGCAGGACTCGGTGCTTGTTTTATGCTTGCTGGGCTTTATTTTAATCACAGCCGCCCACAGAATCCTTTTGTCTGCCTATCTCCTGCCTCCAGCAGGCTTCTCTTGGGCTAACACCTTCAGATAAGCTGAGGAGGTCTAGCGATAGCACATGGTCACTATCTCTCAGCCTCACCTACCTGACAGGGCCGTTGTGAGGGAGCCCTGAGTTCTAGCTTCTCACCTCGTGCAAGAGTAACAGAGCAAATAGTTAAAACAGCACATAGTTCAGAATAGAAAGCCCATAGTTCAAACTATGGAATTTGCTACTGCCACAAGATGTACTATGAATTGATGGAGGACGTCTGTCAGTGGTGACTGGTAACAATGGATATATTACTGACAACATCAGAAGCATTATACTGGGGAGTAACATTGGGAGGTGGTAATTGCCCTCCATGTGGGTTTCATAGGAGCATGTGATTGGCCAGAAAGCTGGAGTAGGTGGAGCTTCCTGTTATCTGAGGGATACCTGAGTCAGTAGAGCATGAGACTCTTAATCTCAGTGTCGTTGGTTTGAACCCCATGTTCGGCAAAAAGATTCCTACATTGAAGGACTAGATGACCTTGGTGGTCCCTTCCAACTCTACAATTCTGTGATTCTACAATTCTATGTTCTTAAAGAATTCTGTGATTCCACAATTCTATGTTCTTAAAGAATTTATGATGCTATTCAGGGACTCTTCTGACATTTCAGTTCCTTCTCCCCTTTGGAGCAACACATGCAGGGGAGCAGCCAGATAACTGTGGAAGCGACACACAGCTTTCCCATAAAGAACAACCAGGCGCGAATTTGAGACCAGTGGGAGAAAACAACGCCAAAGATTTTCCCCCCAGGAGCATCGCAAGGTGCACGTCTTCTACATGAACACAAACACTTTTGACATGAAAGAGATGTTCGCGCTCAAGCACGCCAAGGCCCCTTGCATCACAAGTATTATTTCAAAACAAGAGCAATAGATCGTGGTGCCAGAAAGCAGCTATCACCACAACAAAGAACAGCTTCTCTTCACCCTTAACTTACTCCCTGTTGTGGCACGCCTGGCTATTTCCGAGGGTGTGGTGGGGGAAGTGTTTCAGAGATGTTTTACTGAAATTTTTGTGCTGTGTGCTCAGATGGGGAAAAGCGGGACAATTGAAAGTGAGGATTGTTCTATTTGGCAGGTTGAAAAGAAGAGACATCACCTTGCCAGCAAAGGTCTGTATAGTAAAAGCTATGGTTTTCCCAGTAGTGATGTATGGAAGTGAAAGCTGGACCATAAAGAAGGCTGATCGCCGAAGAATTGATGCTTTTGAATTATGGTGCTGGAGGAGACTCTTGAGAGTCCCATGGACTGCAAGAAGATCAAACCTATCCATTCTTAAGGAAATCAGCCCTGAGTGCTCACTGGAAGGACAGATCCTGAAGCTGAGGCTCCAATATTTTGGCCACCTCATGAGAAGAGAAGACTCCCTGGAAAAGACCCTGATGTTGGGAAAGATGGAGGGCACAAGGAGAAGGGGGCGACAGAGGATGATATGGTTGGATAGTGTTCTTGAAGCTACCAGCATGAGTTTGACCAAACTGCGGGAGGCAGTGGAAGACAGGAGTGCCTGGCGTGCTCTGGTCCATGGGGTCACGAAGAGTCGGACACGACTAAATGACTAAACAACAACAACAACAATGCTTGCAGAGATGGAACCTTTGAAATAGTGTGACTCTGAATTCCACCCAGTGTGTTTAGGATAGCAACTTTTTTTTTTAAGTCCTTTTCTCTCCTGCAATAGAGCAAACATCTCTCCTGTACTGATTTGCTTCTTGAAAGGAGCAAACAGGGCCGATCCTTTCTCTGCAAGAAAGGCTCCTTTATCTGCAAAAAGGCTTCTTCTCCTCCCTTCATTCCATCTGTACTAATACACCTACAGAAGCGGGATCTGGGCAAGTGCCACTGTTTTGTGCGCAGGAGAAAGATGTTCACCACAGCTCATAGTAACAGTAATAAATCTGTCCAGCCAGAAGCTGCAAGACTGCAAGAAAGGTTTTTGTTTAACTCGCACACCGCTAACCGGAATAGAATCCTGTTCACAATATCGCACCAACGCTTTGGTGTTCCTTCTTGGGCTCTTTTTATCTGCTTGTTGCTTCTCCCTGCTCCTCTGGCTCAGAGCACCTGAATCCTAACAATGAAGTAAAATTAACCTGCCATTTAAACTGTGTTATCTGCTCCATGCAGTCTGCCTTGTGTCCCAATCTCTTTGGAGGAAGCTCTTCGCTGCCCCTGCTGCTCCCGCCCGCCCGCCCTTCCAGTCTGGCTGATTTTCCAGGAGTTCTGGTTGGACTTTCACCCTTGAATTTCTCTGGGGAGAACAGCCACTGAAAGAAGATGAAAGGGGAGCACATACCTCTAGTGCAGCCTTTCTCAACCTTGGGTCCCCAGATGTTTTTGGCCTACAACTCCCATCATCCCTGACCACTGGTCCTGTGAGCTAGGGCTCATGGGAGTTGTAGGCCAAAAACATCTGGGGACCCAAGGTTGAGAGCCACTGCTCTAGGGGATAAGCATTCGACTCATGTTCCCCTTTGGGGGGAGGGAATCTATTTGCAAGAGGGGAAATATGCAAAGTCTTACTACACATGGCTTGTGGCTCACTAGGGTGTTTGATGGCAATCTTGCTTTGAACTGCTGAGTTTTGCAGTTTTTGCACATGTGTGTACACACACACACACAAATGTTTAATTCTAACTGTAGCCATAGGGGTTTAAGCAGTATCATTTTTTAAAAAAAATATACAGTGTATATAGAATATGGATAGATATCTTTTCAAAATGAGAGCAAGAACATCAAGTAATACTGCAAACTCACACGCTTCTTTGAATTTATATACATACTTAAAAGGCTCATTTATAATTATATTTCGGGACGGATTCATGTCCTTATGTAGCTCCGTTGTTTTATACTTTCTGGAAGTCCTATGATCATATGATAAAGCAGTTGCATTCTGCATTATAAATCAAGCCATGCTAGGAGTCGTATCTTTCTGTTTTCCAATGCATTTCTTACCAGTAAAAAAATTCAGTGTGGCACAAGCAAATTTTCATTCTGAAAGTGTGGCCCAGGGGAAAAAGTTTGAGGACCACTGGACAGTAGCAAGGGCTTGATGGAGTCGCAAAGTCATTGTTGCTTCTAGAGCACTGTGGCAGTGGTCCTGTGCCAGTTTGGCTCCATTCCATCCTTCTGAAATGCCCCCTTACTGGGGTTTCCACTGGTTACCACCACTGGGAAAGCTACTGGTGGTTTATTCCATCTGCCATCTGAGGAGGTGAATTGTAATGCTTGAGCATCTTGCCCCGTGATGGCCAAGGCCAATCGAATCAGGCAGGGCTGGTTGGAGGGACACCCAGCACGATGGACTGAGAATCTGAATTGTTTTGCCGACTTATATACAAGGATCACCCCGCATAAAGTATCAACAACTGAAGGCTAAACACAGAAGGATCTAGCTGTAAGCAAGGAACCCACACCTCAGGAGGCAAGAGTACCAACCAGAATGTTAATGTACATCCCTTGGCTGCCTTGGGACCAGGGATCAGCTAATATTTGGTAACATCTGGTCATTGTGAGCTCTTCAAGAGCCCTCTACCCCCATGAGGACTCTTGCAGATTGTACTATGCCAATGATACCTTGCACTATTTTAATGAAACCAAGATGGACACTTCTTCTCCACAATTCAATCTTAAGCAAATCATTAAAGATGGGAAGCAAGAAGAGGAGGCTAAGCAGGAACCATGAGTGATGCTGGAATGTCACTTTTAAGTTTATTCCACCCCCTGGTATCTCAGAGTTTACCTTGCTGGCCTTCAGTATATTGATCTGTTCTTCATGTACAGTGTCTCTGTTTTTCTCTAGAAATCCATCACACTGGTACTCCACCTAGGACACAGGGAAACACAGAAGGTGTGGGAGAAGAGTTAAGATTCTGAATGTTGATTATCCTAACAAAAAACCACCCAGACATTTTTATAGACACAGAGATGAGCCACAAGGTTTCAAAAACATTGTTTTTGATGGCATCCTGAATCTTATCTATGCCCATGATGGAATCCTCAAGCGATTGGTTTGTTCAATCTGAGTTGACCCACACACATATATATACACACACACAAAACACTGCCGGCCATCTTCTTCCTTGCCTTTCTGCTTCCAGTACCTCAGCAATTCTGAATACCAGAAACTTATAAAAGTCAGGATTTTAACATGAATCTACGGAATAATACACGAACAAGAGCTATATAGAGCAGATGTTTCCTGAATATGAGCCAACTGTGCTCTTGAGACTGTTAAGCCTCTGAAGTTCTTATGGCATAAACTTACAGAGAAAATCATTCCCCAGATAATAGCTTAGTTTAAGGCAGAAGGCTGGACAAAAGTTACCTAGTGAAATTTACAGTGGGGTGGTGGTTGTTGTTGTGGCAAATAATTCTAGCTCTTTCCCATCTATCCTCGAAGCTTAAGGCAGAAAGCACATTTCAGTCTGAACCAACAAATAAGGAAAGTATAAAAATCTCTCTCAAGTCGGCATCAAGGAAGCCAGAACCAGACCTCTGAGGAAATCAGTCGTTAACAGAGAGCTAATTATAAGGATAATCAACAACATTTAGAGACCTCTCTGGAAATTGCTTTTCATTTCCTTTTCAAAACACATGCAAACCGTACATGTTAATTGAGGCCCATAAAATATGCTTATTTGCTCTGAGCTTAGTCTCCAAGCTTTTAAGAAGCAGATCTTAAAGATTGAGAAATAGATCTTTAAAACTCGCAGGCTAGAAGCATCTCCTAGAATCTCTCCTCAATATTTTTGATATCACAGATTGAGCAATAATAGTCCATAAAGTATCTCAGACTTCTTTTCAAGGATCGTTACTATGAAAAATTGCATAAATTTTTAAATTTCCACTCCGTGGAACCCTTTTCACACTTACCTCTCCCTATCAAAAATTCCAGAGCCCTTCTAATTTAGATCCAAACATGCAACAGCAGTAGATCCATTTACTTAAATCTGTGTGTGCCCCAATGGTCCAATGAAAATTGGCAGTGGAGGTCTACATTTTGTGACTAAAACGGACAGACAAATATAGGAAGTTGGAGCCTTTCTGCACCTGACACTGACTTTCCCACTGTGTTTTTTGCTCACAAGCACATCTACTCTAACTGGTATCACTTCCAGAACCAAAGCTGGACTGAGGAATGAAGAACGAGGGGGAAGGGGAGTACGTAGGAGATCAGCCCCAACTAATGTGCCTCTTTTGCTCAGATTCCCCCAGCTGGAACTAAACAGGTATACCGTATTTTTCGTTCTCTAGGATGTACCAGATTATAAGACGCACCCAGTTTGGGGGAAAGGAAAACAAGAAAAAAAAATTTGAATTCCAGAAGCCAGAACAGCAAGAGGGATCTGGCTTCTGGGATACCGTGTGGCTGTTCTGGCTTCTGGGATAACCGCGCCAAGCCTCTTCAGGGCAGCGGGATGAAGGCTCCCCCTGCCCGAAGAGGCTGCGCGCAGCTAAGGCAGAAGCCAGGGCAGGAGCGTCGCTGAAGGGGCGCTGTGCAGTTCTCCCTCTCTGTGCAGCACCTCTCCTGCGAAGGAGAGGCAGTGCAGAGAGGGAGAACTGCACAGCGCCCCTTCAAGCAAAGCTGGAGAAGGAACAGAAGGAGACCCTTCTGTTCCTCCTCCGGCTTCCAGGCAGGCGCGTGGCTGAAGGGGCGCTGTGCAGCTCTACCTCCCTGAGCAGCGCCATTCACTCCATAAGACGCACTCACATTTCTCCTTACTTTATAGGAGGAAAAAAGTGCGTCATATGGAGCGAAAAATACGGTACCTTCCATGTGCAGTCTGAGAGCCATGGAAAAGAAGGCTCAGAGGGACATTAAGAAGGCCAAGTGTCCTTCAAAGAAGGACAGTCAACTTTAACAAAGAGCTTTTAAACGCATGTGATAGCAGAAGCTCCAGACTATTTTTCTCTGATTTGTATCCATCGCTCTAACCAATCAATACATAATTATGGCACTGCATCTAGGCCGCCAGGTATCCGTCACAGCAGACCAGAGTGATGGGCCATACTCAGTGAACACCTAGGCCATTGCTTCTCTCATCCATCAAGCTGCTGTCCCATTTAACTGAACATGACTTGGCACTAGTGTGGGAGAGAGACTGTGTATGCAGGTTCTCTCCACCCATCCTCGCAGCTGTTCCTTTGAGAGTCTGCTATTATTATAACTTGAAATGCACACAAGAGAATCAAGGGGGAGATGGCAAGGTACATTAGGCTGAGATGGTGAACCCTGTCCAAGCATACTGAGGCAGCTTCAAGGTTGACTGGAGAGTTAGACATGGGTCTCTCTGGCAGGGTTGCCAACTGTTTTGGGGCCATGTTCCTGTAACTTAACCATCTGGCATGAATTAAGAGTCATTTCTAAGAAGCGATGTACTTGAATCTGCTGTTAAAAACTGCCTCACCTATTTCCTGGTCTGTTTGTTTGTTTATTAAACTTATATCCCACCTTCCTCTTTGAAGGGTGCCCAGGGCAGCTACCAGCATAAAATCTGGTAAGACTACAGTGGACGCGCGGGTTGCGAACGTGATCTGTGCGGGAAGCACGTTCGCAACCCACAGCACCGCAGCTGTGCACGCGGGGGTTGCGATTCAGCGCCTCTGCACATACGCAAAGTGTGATTTAGCGCTTCTGCGCATGTGCAAGCACTGAAAACCGGAAGTAACCCGTTCCGGTACTTCCAGGTTCGGCATGGTACACAACCCGAAATCATGCAACCCGAAGCATCTGTAACCCAAGGTATAACTGTACATCCAAAGGTAGTAATTAAAAATGACAGCTTTAAAATCCACAGTGCCTGCATGTTTCAGAATGCAACAACGAAATTACCAGTAAAACAAAGCTGAAAAACAACCACCTATAACCTTCAAATGTAATTAAAATCAACAATAAAACCAGACTGAAATTCATGCCGACATTCTGTTTGAAAAAGCAAAAACCTTTTTTAGGAGGTGCTGAAAAGAGTACAGCAAAGGTGCTTGCCTGGTGTCAACAGGCAGGGAGTTCCAAAGAGAGGGAGTTCTGCTATACCATAGCGGCTCTCACTATGATGCAACTGAATGAAGCAGCTGGAGCTGGAGCTCCCATTCTACCCCAAATGCAGACTTTCAGTTCATTCCTGCATTGGAGGTGGCTGGGCCCTTGGGGTTCTTTCCAACTCTACAATTCTATGATTCTAGACTAGCCTGAGCATTTGAAGATAAAGAGGAAAGTAAACACATTCTCAGCAGCTGCCACAAACCACACTCAGCCCATCGCCACACAGAACGCAGCCGAATGCAGCAGCACACTCCTATTACCTTATCTGCAAAGTGCACAACTATAAAGGAGATGTTTGACATGCGAGGCTTCTGGAAGTGCTGGCTGCTGCCATGGCGATCGTACAGCTTCTGAGCCCAGTTCTGATCTGTTCCCTTAGGGACCTTAAAGAAAGAAAGCGAGGGAAGCGAGAGGTGTTAACACAGAAACACATCAATATTCAGCATAAAAGCACATGGCTTATGCTGATTTTACAAAATGTTGTTAGGGTCGAGGCAGTTCTGAATGGAGATTTGCACTGCCAGTTCATTCTGCAGCGATGATACGATTACAGCAGTTTATGATATACGACGATGACACGATCAGTACCACTTGCACTAATCCAGCCTTCACTTACCTGTGGCTCCTCAGGTGTCTTCAACTACAACTCCCATTAGCTGATGGAAGCTGTAGTTCAAAACATCTGTGAGGCCCCAAGTTGGCACAAGCTGGATTGGTGTATTTTTCTGGTAAAATTTACCCAAGGACAAAACCCGTGCGCACAACAGTTTTAGACATGTATATCTCACTTCTCCTCCAAGGATCTCAAGGCTACCTGCATGGCTCTCCCTTTCACTATGTTATCCTTACAATAACCTTGGAGGTAGGCTATAAAAGACTGTGACTGCTTAAGGTCACCCAATGAGCCTGACTAATTGGTAATTTGAACCCTGATCTTTCAGATCCTAGTCCAGCCCTCTAACCACTGCAGAGGTTGGGCGGCTGTCTGTCATGTAGTTGAGATTCCTAACACATGCAAAACTGGTACGGACCAGATATTGACTGATCTGTCCATTCCTAGATGCAGGGAGTTAAGAGACTGAACTGAGACCTCATCAAAACATGCTAGCACCCCAGCAAGATATCAGCTAGGTAAGCATCTTTGATGGCAAACTGGGGCACTTGTATTGGTCAGGCTTTTCGTGGCTTGAGAATAAAGCGTTTTGAGTGTTTTACTTTTATATTTACCTCAACATTTTCCTTACAACTTTTATAGCACCATTATCACCTCTTACAGCAATGCTACTGGTGCTTGAGAAAGCAGTAAACAAATATTTGTGCAGAAATGAAGCACAAAGTTGATTCATTCAGGTTGCATCCTGTGTTTCAGCAAAACAAGAAAGCTCAGCACTAAAAGACAAGAGCTTTTATAAGTTTAAAGCGCTTAGTGTCTTAATTACTCAAAGCAGATATACACCTAGGCGGAAAACACGTATTTCAGCAGTAACTTGACAGCCTTTGCTTCCCTGTATCACAATCCCACACACCTCAAATGACCTATTTTATCTTCTGTTTAATTATTGTACTGAGTAACGAAGTTTATTTTTGAAGAGGCTTTTCCACAAAATTTTGCCATGCAATCAAGATAAGGCCACCTTTGTTTACTCACGGCATCCTTAAAATGTGAGGATTTGACAAGAATGGACTTTTGCACAATTTATTCTTTATGCAGGTTCTGCTCACTGCCCTGCCACCCCACACCCCGTGTCTGTTACTGGAATACCAAAGTGCTATCCTGTTTCCAGGCACGGCCAACAGCCAAAAAAACCCATAGCTAATTTCAAAGGAGTAAGGTAAAAGGTAAAGGGACCCCTGACCATTGGCCGACTCTGGGGTTGCGGCGCTCATCTTGCTTTATTGGCCGAGGGAGCCGTCGTACAGCTTCCGGGTCATGTGGCCAGCATGGCTAAGCCGCTTCTGGCAAACCAGAGCAGCGCACGGAAACGCCGTTTACCTTCCCGCCGGAGCGGTACCTATTTATCTACTTGCACTTTGACGTGCTTTTGAACTGCTAGGTTGGCAGGAGCAGGGACCGAGCAACGGGAGCTCACCCCATTGTGGGGATTCGAACCACTGACCTTCTGATCAGCAAGCCCTAGGCTCTGTGGTTTAACCCACAGCGCCACCCGCGTCCAGGGCTAATTACTGTCATACATTTTCAGTTGGACCTATAGTCATGTTCATAGACTTCTTCTTCCTCTTCCTCTTCTTCTTCCAATTGTACCTTGGTTGATGAACGCCTTGCGACTTGAACGTTTTGGCTCCCGAACGCCGCAAACCCGGAAGTGAGTGTTCCGGTTTGCAAACCTTCTTTGGAACCCGAACATCGGTTTCGGCTGTTGGCACTGTTTCCAGGCCCAATCAGCCAATCGGAAGCTGCGCCTTGGTTCATGAACATTTTGGAAGTCGAATGCACCTCCGGAACAGATTCTGTTTGTCAACCAAGGTTTGTCAACCAACTGGGTTGCCCCAGCCACTCTGGGCGGTTCCCAACAAAATATTAAAAACACAATAGAACAGCAAACTTTTAAAACTTCCCCATACAGGGCTGCCTTCATAAAACAAGCAAGCAAGCAAACTGTGTGGCAGGTAAGTCAGGTAGCAAAAGGATGGGGCTGCCACAGCTCTGCTCTGCTAAGCGGAGGATTATAGGAGCAGCAAAGGCAGAATTTTCAAAAGCCTTTAAAGCTTATTGCTTATCGTGACACTCGTATAGATGGAGGGTGACCAAGAACGATTCTGGCTCTTCTTACCTTGCATTCTTCATCCAGCAAGTCGAAGATACCGAGCTTGGCTTCAATAAGGTCTATGCATGGCTGGTTGTCGTAAAAATCTATAAGTGTCCAAGGGATCTGCTCCTTCATATATTCCTCTTGCTCCAGCTTAAACACATGCTGCAATGAAAAGACAGTAAAGGTCCGTCTGGATTTAGGAAAAACTAATCTGATGATAAATGAAGGAACGTTCTCAAGGGCCTACTGAGATTTTATTTTATTTTTTCAAAGCCCAGACAGTAAGTAGATGCCTAGTCAATCTCTAGATTTAATGCCTGCTTTAAATTCAGCCAGCTAGCCCTGGGGATTATCTAATTGATTTTTGATTTTTGAATTTTATTGTTATTCATGTTTTTATACTGTCTTTTATGCTATACTCTTAGAATTAAGTGTTTTAAAGTGTTTTAAATTTGTTGTTAGCCGCCGCAAGCCTGGTTTTTGAACTGGGATGGGTGGGGTATAAATAAAAATTTACTATTATTATTATTATTATTATTATTATTATTATTATTCCAAATGTCTGATTCTCAAATGGTCACACACTGGGACAGACACCCAAGGCATGGGGTCTGTGCAAAAATGGGCATTGAGAGTGAAACCAGAAGCACAGTCGTGTTGCTTTCTTCCCCGCAGGTAAGTGCTGTGTGTAAAGTGCTGTGATAACATCAAGGTTGCAGGTTCAATCCCCACATGGGACAGCTCCATATTCCTGCATTGCCGGGGGTTGGACTAGATGACCCTTAGGGTCCCTTCCAACTCATTCTTTCCCTGCCTCTTTTAAATCTAGGCTGACTGGGAAAGCGGCACCTGAGGATCACCATTATTAGTAGTAGCAGCAGGCATTTTTATTCTCCTCTGCAGCTGAAAAAGGCTCGCCGAGTGGCTTTCGAATAGCAGTGGAACAACAGCACCTGCCTAAGAGACACAACAGAAAAGGAAAGGGGACTGGGAGGGAGGAGGAACAAAAAGCAAGCTCTGGCGCTAATTCTGAGATACAGAGATCTTGCAGCCATTGGTAGGAACGGGGGGAAATTGGAGGACCCCGAATTTGCTCACTGAAACTTTACAAAGTTGCACCAATAACGTTTCAGTGAAATGATAATTTCATGGTCATTTTTAATTCCATAGGACAATGACTGGTTAGTTTTAGTTTTTGCTTTTTAAAAATTGTTTGGCTAGGGCAAGGGGGGGGTTACCTGCTGTGGGGAGGGTGTTCCTTGCTTTCTTCACCTGTATTTCATTTGTTATGGGGGAGGGGGAAGTGAAGAAATGTTGATGCTTTTGGGGGGGAGAAGGGTTGACAGAGCATAAACACCATTTCTTCTCTTAAATGTATATTTTGTAGTGTCCACATTCAGCAACGCTGGAAAAACTTGTTTTTTTATATTAAAAAATAGGATGGGAAAACTTTTATTAGTCAGGCCATTAGATAGTTGGGAACTCTGAGAGCTTCCTATTGTTGCAAACCACTGTGATATATATTTATGATACAGCGGTATATAAATTTTTTTTAATAAATAAATAAAACAAATACATGCAGTCTCTGAATCTGGGAGGTGATTAAATACATTTTCAGCTACAATTTAGATACAGGCTACTCTTCCTCACAAGAGTAAACCCCATTGAAACCAATGGACCAATATGTTAAGCAAGCATGCAAAAGATTATAGACCCGCCATGAATACTGAGGGCTTGTCTGTAATTTTAACATGATAAATAATACATCCTGTTTTCAGCGAAAACAAAATAACCTCAACTGAAAGAAAGAAAAAAAAGCCTGTTGTGTGTTAAAAATGTAATGTGGTTGGAGACCCCCTTGCCATCTTTTACACATATTAAAAATATTTGCTTATCTATCTATCCCTCTTCACCACATTTCCAGACAATGTCACTGTGGAAAAATAAAAACTATAAACCCAAATTACCGAGTTGAACTGCTGCTGGAGCTTTTCATTGGCATAGTTGATGCAGAATTGTTCAAAGCTGTTCACTTCGAAAGTTTCAAACCTGCAGACCGAAGCAACATTCTCAGGTCAAGGCTACACAGAACCATTTCTAAAATCTGAGTTTGTAGTTACATTTTAATCGTTTGATTTTTATTTTTTGGGAAGCCACCCTGGGTAGATAGATAGATAGATAGATAGATAGATAGATAGACAGACAGACAGATAGATAGATAGATGATAGATAGATAGATGATAGATAGACAGATAGATGATAGATAGATAGATAGATAGATAGATAGATAGATAGATAGATGATAGATAGATAGATAGCATAAAACTTTATTTGCATTAGCCAATGGCCATAGGAACAGTAAAACATTACAGTATACACAGAAAATGAAATTGGATGTAAGAGCACAATTTAAAGTCCTGAATCAGTCGTCAGTTAGTGGCCCTTATTCTGATTGCCCCTGCTATGAACCTAGCAAACTTTGCTGTTATCTGCTCATTTTGATCTGATATTGTGGCAGTGGTTGAGCGCCCTGGGATGGTTAGTACGAGTGGGGTGATGCTCTCGTTCCTCAGGTCTTTGTAGAGAGTACAGGACAGGAGGACGTGTGCCGCTGTTTCGGTGCTACCATCTCCACAGGGGCAAAGACGTTTCTCAGGCGGGATCTTTTGGAATCGACCCTCAAGTACTGCAGATGGCAAAACTTCCAGTCTTGCAAGTGTAAAAGCACGTCTGTATTTTGGGATAATAAGTTTGTGCAAATATGGGGCCAGAGAACCAAAATGGAGAGGTGGAAACTGAACATACCAAGGGCAGAATTTCCTTATAGCGGCCAGGTTGTTCTGATGCTCGATATCTTTTAGACGTTGACCAATTACACTGTTTGCTTTAGCAGGGGCCACCCTGGGAATATGAGGCCCCCAATGTGCTTCCCTCTCTCTCTCTCTCTCTCTCTCTCTCTCTCTCTCTCACACACACACACACACACACACACCTCCTTCCTGAAGGTACTTCCTCTACTGCCTCTGAATCCCAGTTGCTGGAAACAAACAGGAGGTGAGAGGGCTCTTGTGTTTGAATCCTGCCGGCAGGTTTCCCAAAGGCATCTGGTTGGCCACTGTGAGAACAGGATTCTGGGCTACAAGGGTCATTGGCCTGATCCAATACGGCTCTTATGTTCTGAATGCCCTAAACATCTAAATAAGCACCACCTTTCTCTCTGTCGCTGTCTCCCTCCCTCCCTCCCTCCCTCTGTATTTATTGCTGGGAAAGAAGAAGGAGAAAACATGAGCTTCTTTCTATTCAATTAATAAAGCTTTTGAGAAGATAAAAAGGCAGCTAAGGCGGAACACTTCCACTGGACCATAAAGATAAAGGGCTTAAAATGTATTTTTGTTGTCATTTTTTAAGGGCTGCATTTGTAACTCTCCAGGCTCTGCAATCTTGTTATTTAATACAGGCGGCATTCAGTTAAAAATGTCCCCCAATTTTCCCGATTTTATCAGATTAAGAGCTCCTCTATTGTCATATATAACAGCTTAACTCTAACAGAGCAAAAGAACTGAAGGCTTAAGATAAAACCATTGGCTTAAGATAAAACCATTAACTTTTACAGTTTGTAAGTGTGGTGCTCCAATGGAAATCCAATCCCCCCCATTTTGAGGTCGATTAAGGAAAGTTCTGCCCAAAGACTCAGATTTAGGCTGTTAAAAATGTATTTGTGATATTGCGATTTCAGCATGCAGCCTAAAAATTGGGAAATGAACTGTCCCTTTGTCTCCACGAAAGAAGGCACAAATACGGAATACAAGATGTTTTCCTATGATGTAGGATGAACCAGAGATTTCAGAAGAGCAGCTCTTCTGGATAGTGGACCAAAGGCCTGTCTCATATGGCTTATTATTTTCCAGAATGTCCAATGCCTCTGGAAAGACCATGAACACAACAAAGCTCTGATAGTCTCTACATTAGACTACTGCAATGCGTTCTATGCAGGGCTGCCTCTGAAGACGGTTTGGAAACTTCAGCTGGTGCAGAATTCGGCAGCCAGGCTGCAAGACGGTTTCAGCATATAACCCCAATCCTGGCCTGACTGAACTGGCTGCCAAACAGTTTCTGGGCCCAATTCAAAGTGCTGGTTTTGACCTATAAGGCCTTAAATGGCTCAGGACTACAGTACCTCAAGGGCCACCCCCTCTTATATGAACTGACCCAGATCCTAAGATCATCCTCTGAGTCCCTTCTTCGCATGCCTCCTTCATTAGAAGTCCGATGGGTGGCAACATGAGAACGGGCCTTTTCTGTGGTGGCTCCCTGTGTGTGGAAAGCTCTCCCCAAGGATGCAAAAATGTTTCTCTATAACCAGGCCTTTGGCTGACAGAATATTCTAAGGCCTTTTAAATGTGTTGTGGGAGAGGGGTTATTGGTTTGCTTTTGCTTTAGTATGTATTTCGTGTTCACATTTTGTAATTTCAGTGTTGTGAACTGCCTTGTGGTCTTCAGATGAAGGGCGGTACAAAAAATAAACGAATAAATGAAATGGAGGCAGTGGCTCTCTCCCACTGCTTCTCCACAGCAATTATTATTCACAGTCATTCTGCCTCTGATCCTGAAAGTATAACCATCAAGACTAGTAGACACTGATAGCCTTATCCTTGGTGAATTTGTCTAATCCCACTTTAAAGCCAACTAAATTGGTGGCCAGCACCACATTCCGCTGACAGGGAGGACAAAACAACATTTCCTGCAATGACACATCAGCCTAAATCAGATGAGGATAGCCTGGACTGCCAAATATGCAGGGTAACAAACTAAGTGAAAAACAGAGTTTTACTTTTTCTGAGTGTGAACTGTAAACATGGGAAGTCGCCAGTCCTAGCCTCACTTCACACAACCCACACCACCTCCCAGCCTCAGTTTCCCCATTTGCAATACTGAGATAGTAACAGTGATCCATCTTGCAGGATTGCCGTTACCGAGGAGGGCATTGTACAAAAATGTGTGAATAAAACGAACTCGCTTGTGCAAACTTCCCGCCCCATCTCTCTCCACCACCAGGGTCCCCTTCCAGATTGGGCTCACTATTCACAACAACACCATTCACACAATAGTTAACTGGGGGCATCTGACTGGCCAGTCTGAGAACAGAATGCTGAACTACATGGGACTTCGGCTCTTATGCCCTTATAAATTCATACATGACACACAAAACACCAGAGACAGGTTCAAGAGTACTTGTTAACACAATGTATGAAAACACCCTAAGGCTGGAAACATTGTGGAGTTTTTAAAAGTAAGCTAGAGAGATGGTATTATAAAGCCTAAGTTACTAATTCCCCTTTTCTTCTTCTTTGTTGTCTGGCTCTTCTTTCTCAACAGAAACCCAAAGCACAGACATGCCTAATTTAAAAAAAATTAATAATGCATCCAGTCATAGTTATATCTCGTCTTCTTCCAGATAACACAAAACCATGTATACAGGGGTTTATCTAATTTCATTCTCACAGCTACTAGGGCTAGGCTGAGAAAAGATTGACTGGGCCCAAAGTCAGCCAAGGAGTTTCAAGACTGAGCAGGGATTTGAACCCAGATCTCCACAACACTAACAGCTACAGCACACCAACCTTCTGCAAAACAGAATTCTTTTCTTTTTATTTCTGAAAAAAACAGAAGCTGCAATTATACACTCCCCAGGGAACCAAAACATTCGGCAGGATGAGTACTGGACTAAGTCTGAAGGAAGCATTGCTTATCATGAAAAATGTAAAGCCACAGAGATTTCAAATTGAAGATGAAAACAAAATCTTAAAAACATGTACAATTTGCCGAAATGTTTTAGCTTTCCGGCGTGTTGGGCATTTTTGCATCCTGCAATCACCTAGTAAGTTTAATAAGACACTGGCGGTTCTGCTGGAAAGCAATAACCAAAGGATCAGCCTGCCCACAAAGATTTGAAAAGATCCAACTGTCCGCAGTGTATGTTTTTCTATGCAGAAGATATGCTTAACTTTTGTCTTCCAAGCCCATTAGAAGCATTAAGAGCATTAATAATTTACTTCCCTGGGGCTCGAGGGTTATAGCTTCTGGTTTCAAAGCTGGAAAAACGGCCATGGAAAACTCAAGTAATTTAGTTCAAGACTTCTGCTTAACTCACCAGGCTACTTGACTTCCTGGGCACATGGTTATTTTATTAGAACTATGTGTGGGCATAAAGAGAGCTGGACCATAAAGAAGGCTGATCGCCGAAGAATTGATGCTTTTGAATTGTGGTGCTGGAGGAGACTCTTGAGAGTCCCATGGACTGCAAGAAGATCAAACCTCTCCATTCTGAAGGAAATCAGCCCTGAGTGCTCACTGGAAGGACAGGTCGTGAAGCTGAGGCTCCAATACTTTGGCCAACTCATGAGAAGAGAAGACTCCCTGGAAAAGACCCTGATGTTGGGAAAGATGGAGGGCACAAGGAGAAGGGGACGACAGAGAACGAGATGGTGGGACAGTGTTCTCGAAGCTACCAGCATGAGTTTGACCAAACTGCGGGAGGCAGCGGAAGACAGGAGTGCCTGGCGTGCTCTGGTCCATGGGGTCACGAAGAGTCGGACACGACTAAACGACTAAACAACAACAACATGTGTGGGCAACCTGTATCTTCTCAAGTTGCATGATGCCCTCAGGAACCTTCTGCAGGGCAGACTGAACAAGTTCTAAAGCTATGAAAACCACAGAGAAAGTCTGAAATGCACAATCCAGGGATATCCTACACTTAAAAAATAATAACAGAGGCTTCAAGTGAAAATCACCTTCCATTATATTTTACAATTTGTCAAGCTCTCTCGCGATCTTTGATTAAGTGACTCAAGATTTTTAGCTGTTGGGAGGCAGTTCTAGGCCCGACTAAAATGTGTCAAATATGGCTGAACATGAATTAAAACTCTCTCGCCAGGAGAATTCCAGAAGCATTTCCATTTGGAACCTTAGCTTTGGACATGATGATGTATGATCCCTTGCCATATCCCCAAGATACATTTCAGTATATAACAAATTGAGGTGGGTAAAAATTCACTGCATGTACCAGGCCATGGCTGCATGCTGTTTGTGTTAATTTGATGAAAGGCATGCAAATAAAGCATGCATACTAATGACAATGGTGCAGCCCATGATAAATTTTCACCATGGCCCATTGTGCTCAGCTTACTGTCCCTTTCCTTCTGCCATAAGAATGCAAGCTTTTAATGTTTGCTGCTGTATTGTCTCTCTCGCCCTGACCTAGCCACTGTAATCCATGCGACGGTCACCTCCAGGCTTGATTACTGTAACTCACTCTACGTGGGGCTGCCCTTGAGACTGACCCAGAAACTCCAGCGGGTGCAGAATGCCACAGTGAGACTCCTTACGGGGTCCTCACCACGGGATCACATTCACCCGGTGCTATACCAGCTGCACTGGCTCCCACTGGAGTACAGGATCAGGTTTAAGGTGCTGGTTTTAACCTTTAAAGCCCTATATGGCCTAGGACCCTCATACCTATGGGACTGCCTCTCCTGGTATGTCCCACAGATGACCTTATGGTCTTCAAACAAAAACATCTTGGAGATCCCAGGCCACAGGGAGGTTAGGCTGGCCTCGACCAGAGCCAGGGCTTTTTCGGCCGTGGCCCCGATCTGGTGGAATGCTCTGTCACAAGAGACTAGGGCCCTGCGGGACTTGACATCTTTCCGCAGGGCCTGCAAGATGGAGCTGTTTCACCAGGCCTTTGGCCAAGGCACAGTCTGACCCCCTCCTTCTGTAATCCTCATAGAACTCTAGCCCAATGGTTGCCATTAATTTGATTCTGAATTGGTTTTAGAATGTATTTCAATTAGTTGACTGTGATTTTATGTAAACTGTGCTATTTTTACTGTTAGCCACTCTGAGCCCAGCTTTGGCTGGGGAGGGCGGGATATATATATATATATATATATATATATATATATATAATTATTATTATTATTTTGTTGGAAACTGCCGAGAGTGGCTGGGGCAACCCAGTCGGATGGGTGGTATATGAACACAAATTCCCCATCCTTTTCCCCTTTGATGCAAGCATTCAATATGACCAGGTCCAGCTTGTTAGACAAATACCCAAACTTGCAACCCTTATCTTTTGAGTGCCTGATTGGTATAGAATGGGCTTCCTCTAAGATGGGAGGCGATTCGTGGAAGTGAGCGTACAAGTCATCGTCAGACTGGCCAATTCTAGCATTTAAGTTGCCTGCCACTATCACTGAGGCTGCAGGGAACTGATTCATCAGTTTGTCAATGTACAATTCCAGCCTGGACCAGATGTTTTTTAGGGTGGTATATGAGAAAAAGATTATTATTATAAGATAGCCCTGCTGGATGAGACCAAAGGCCCATCTAGTCCAGCTTTCCTGTTCTTACAGTGGCCAACTATGTTATTCTGGAGAGGCCAGCGGGACGCAACTGGGCTCCACTGCTTCGCTTCTGCGATTTGTGTCTATGTGGACGTATCATTAGAGAGAGGTGCAACAACGAGAGACGACAGCCGCTAATTCTCACCAGCATCCCTAGCAGATAAAGCTCTTTTGCTGAAGAGATCATATTCCTGACGTTTGCTGGCAAAGCTCATTGCACTGAAGTGTCTCTTTGATCAATTAAACGATGCCACTTAGCCCAGTTTGTCTTTTTTTTTCGGCAGTGATTCCCAAACCCCTTCTCTGACAAATAGGCATAAGCACCAGATGCTGGGTGAAGAAAATGAATTTCACACTAATAGACACCCCCTTGCCTAACTTAATCTTTCACGGGTATTAGCCTTCAATTCAGATTCCTGTTCTCAGCTCAGATGTCTCTGACTGGCAAGCTTTTTTCTTCCTTTGCATTGGTCTTATGCCTCTCTCTTTTTTCCTGTGTCGCTAATAGCTTTTGGCTTGTCAACCCTCCATCCTTGGCAGGGGGAACTCTCTCTGAAATCAAGAGAACTTGTACGGATTTATTAGGTTACTTAAAAAAAAAAATCCTTCGATTTTCACACCTCTTTTGTTTTGTCCCATTGATCAAAGAATTGGAGCATCTCCTCTGTGACAAAGGGATAAAGAAATTGGGTTTGTTTTTTTGTTTGTTTTAGGAAAATAGTGATGATGGGAGATGGTCCATGGAGACAAAAAGGATATGATTATGAATGATGTGGACAGAGAAATATTTTCTTTCTGCACTCGTAAAACCAGGACTTGGGGTCACCCAAACAAGTATGATTGACAATAGAGGCAAGTCAGACAAAAGGAAGCACTTATTCACACCATGATTAACTTACGGAACTCATTGCCACAATATGTGGTGCTGACCGCTAGCTTAGTTTTTTTTAAAAGGATACAATTGGAACCTCCATTAATCAAGACATAATCAAGACATGACTAACACTGTTGGAAACAGAGGGCTGTACTACCTCACAGGGCTGTTGTAAGCAGCAGCAAAATTATATATGCAAAGTACCCAGTACTCCACAGCTGTGATTCTCAAACTGACATTTAGCTGCGGCTGCAACTGTGGCCACGGAAGACACATGGGGTCTGCACTTGTTTCCCAATTGCAGTTTATTTATTAAATTTGTAAACCACCATTTATCCATAGATCTCAGGGCGGTTCACATCATAAAAAGAGCTACCTCTCTTTCAATCAGTTTTGCAAATAACTTCCTCCGTAGTCTCAGCAAAAGTCTCGGCCTGCATTTGAGTAAAGGTAAAGGTAAACGGACCCCTGACCATTAGGTCCAGCCGTGAATGACTCTGGGGTTGCGGTGCTCATCTCGCTTTATTGGCCGAGGGAGCTGGTGTACAGCTTCCGGGTCATGTGGCCAGCATGACTAAGCCGCTTCTGGCGAACCAGAGCAGCGCACGGAAATGCCGTTTACCTTCCCGCCAGAGCGGTACCTATTTATCTACTTGCACTTTGACGTGCTTTCAAACTGCTAGGTTGGCAGGAGCAGGGACTGAGCAACGGGAGCTCACCCCATCGTGGGGATTCGAACCGCCAACCTTCTGATCAGCAAGCCCTAGGCTCTGTGATTTAACCCACAGTGCCACCCGCGTCCCTTTGCATTTGAGTAACCCTCCTTAAAAATGCTATATAAATTCTGCCAAGTATTAGTGTTATGTTTTCCTGCATGGATAAGAATACGGCCACCCCATCAGCACACACGGCTCTAACCATTTTGCAAATTGCAATGCAAACAATCTCAAGCGTCCAGCAAAAACCTTGTCCTGGCAAATGAAAACAAGCTTTCTGCCTACCCGTAAATGTCCAGCACCCCGATAAACGAATGCTGCTTGACTGTGGTGTGCAGGGCCTTGTTGATGTGCTGCACAATCCAGTTGAACAGCTGGGCATAAATGTGCTTGGCCAGCGCATTCCTGGCGTTCACAACCTGCTGGACAGACATGTTCTTGATATAGGTCTCCGAAGTGGTGACCAGCTTCCGATGGCAGAGCCAGTGCTCCATTTGGCTGTGCTCTACTCCCAGCAATCTGCAAAAATTATGCAGGTGTTCATCCTGTTTCTAGGATATAAAGAAAGATATCCAATTCAGCAAAGCATGCAATGGGGGACACGGACCAGACGATAAGAGCCCACCCACCCCTCTGGTTAACGGGGGAAAGGAAGCGAGGGATGGAGGCTTCCGTTCTGAGAGCTGAAGCTCACTTTGAGCGATGACGCTCCTTTACAGAATTGCGCTCCCAGTTTCATTTATTCCAAATGAAGCGATGTCCAAATTCAGCTCATAAGGTCTTCAAGGCTCTTAACAACCTCACTGCTATTTTAACCAGTCTCGGATTTGCCATATGCTGCTATTTTACCCCTGATTTCCCCCCTCTTATTGGTGCAGTAATAAAGCTGCTAGCACATTTACAAAGCTAAGCAGGGTCCGGTATGGCTTCCAATTGGATGGGGGACCATGTGTTGAGATTCTTGCCTTGCGGGGGTTCGGCTAGATGACACTTGGGTTCCCATCCAACTCAACAGTTCTATGATTCTATGTAGACCAGTGGTGGGCCACAGGTGGGCTGGGATCTACTAGAGAACCTCTGGGTAGATTAGCAAAGTATCTTACTTCCAAATACAGTCATACCTCGGGTTACAGACGCTTCAGGTTGCGTTTTTTTTGGGTTACGGGGCACCAAAACCCGGAAGTACCAGAATGGGTTACTTCCAGGTTTTGGCAGTCGCACATGCGCAGAAGTGCTAAATCGTGCTTTGTGCATGCGCAGAAGCGCCGAATCGCAACCCGCGCGTGTGCAGATGCGCCACTGCAGGTTGCAAATTTGCATCCCGCACGGATCACATTCGCAACCCGAGCGTCCACTGCATTTAAGAACAGGACCTCTCCACACCCTGCAGCCAGTTAGATAACGGAAATGAAGAACGTTTACTATGGTGCCCTCCTTTCAACAGTGTTTTCATGCCTATTCCATCACCGCTTCCTTTGGAAAACTTGCCACATACTTCTATTTTGGAAAATAAGGAGGAAAAGCAGCAGGAGGAGAGTTACCGTATTTTTCGCTCTATAGGATGCACTTTTTCCCCTCCAAAAATTAAGGGGAAATGTGTGTGCGTCCTATGGAGCGAATGCAGGCTCCTTGGCTTCAGCGATAGCAACGCAAAGCCTCCGAAGCGCAGAGGGAGCGCTCCCTCCGCACTCCGAAGGCTTCGCATTGCTTTCGCTGAAGCCTGGAGAGCGAGAGGGGTTGGTGCACTCCAGAGGCTTCGGGTTCCTTTTGCTGAAGCCGGGAGAGCAAGACTCTCCTAGCTTCAGCAGAGAGGGAGAGCTGCGCAGCGCCCCTTCAGCCAAGCGGGAGGAGAAATGGAAGGGGCTCCGTTTCTCCTGCCGCTTCGCTGAAGGGGTGCTGAGCAGAGAGGGGGAGATTTTTTTTTTCTTGTTCTCCCCCTCTAAAACAAGGTGCGTCTTATGGTCGGGTGCGTCCTATAGAGCGAAAAATGCGGTACTTTCCATTGCTTATATCCAGAGCAAACATAGCTTTAAACACCCCCTGCTTTACAATGGCATACACCTACAACTAGGATCAAGGTCAATTTGAGCCTCACACTTATTTAACCCTGAGAAACTGCATGTTAGTAAAAAAATTGGGCAGCCAGCAATTGTAAAACAGGGACCATGCCTTGAACTGAGCAAGGGCTGAAGGGTCAGGAATGTGGTTCTGTGCCACATGCCTCAAGGCGGTATCTCCTAACCTGACTGTGAACGGCAGCTGAGGCACCACTCAAGTTTTTGCCATGTGCTCCTTGGCAATTGACTGCCACACACAAGCCAGGACAGAGACAAACAGAGACTGTTGCTCCCCTGTAAGCAGTGTTGTGAGTGGAGGGCCACACAAAGCCAATCTCTTCTCTACGCAATCATATTCTGTTACACCAAGTTGCTTCATCACTAATTAAATGAGTTAACAGACGGATCTAGCGTCACAGAGCTGCACTTACATTTTAATTAAATAACACCAATGATATTAAGGGAAGACAACGCTACAAGTGAAGATTTGTTTATGTACCCAATTGATCAAAGCCCTGAAATTAAAACAGCCCATCTCTTGGGTAACAGCGACACTGCAAAAGCACATTTTGATATTTTAATTAAAGTAGAAAACTTCCCTGAAACAGGACATCACAATGGCCACAGATTTAACAGAGCGCTAGGTGAAGGTAAAGGGACCCCTGACCATTAGGTCCAGTCATGGCCGACTCTGGGGTTGCAGCGCTCATCTCGCTTTACTGGCCGAGGGAGATGGCGTACAGCTTCCGGGTCATGTGGCCAGCATGACTAAGACGTTTCTGGCGAACCAGAGCAGCGCACGGAAACGCCGTTTGCCTTCCCGCCGGAGCGGTACCTATTTATCTACTTGTACTTTGACGTGCTTTCGAACTGCTAGGTTGGCAGGAGCAGGGACTGAGCAACGGGAGCTCACCCCATCGCAGGGATTCGAACGGCCAACCTTCTGATTGACAAGTCCTAGGCTCTGTGGTTTAACCCACAGCGCCACTGTTTATATTATTGTATTCATACTGCTTGAATAAGAAGCACGTAAGAGACGAAAGTGGAACTTCTAGTACAACTTTAGAGTGGATTCCTTTTTTTTTTTAGATGTGTTACTCATGAGCTTGTGTTTTGTTCAGGCATTTTGATTTGGGAGGTACGGATGCTGCTTTAAGGACCAGCACACTCTGAATACTTTCCCCATGCTTAACCTACACATTTATAAGGAGGGAAATACAAGAGACTTCGGTTCTCTAACTGCACAGCTAAAATTAGCTGCTCCCCAGACTTATAGAATCCTAGCACTGCAGAGTTGGAAGGGATCCCGAGGGTCATCTAGTCCAACCCCCTGCAATGCAGGAATATTTTGCCCAGCAGTGGGGGGGCTTGAACCCATGACCCCAAGATTAAGAGTCTCATGCTCTACCGACTGAGCTATCCTACAAACTTAGGCGAGTGGGATAGCTGTAGCACAATCCCGAAAGAGCCCTAAATTATTTTATCAGAATTTGGGGACAAAACAAATGGCACAAATGGCCTCTTCCATGTTTACCGTATTCCTGAGATTATATTGTTGTTTTAAACTGTTTTTAACACAGTTGCACCTCGGGATGCGAACGGGATCCATTCCGGAGCCCCATTTGCATCCCGAATGGAACGCAAGACGCGACGGTGCGTCTGCGCGTGTTGCGTTTTGCTGCTTCCGCGCGTGATGTCATTTTGAGCATCTGCGCATGCGCGAGCGGCGAAACCCGGAAGTAACACGCTCCGTTACTTCCGGGTTGCCGCGGAGCGCAACTCGAACGAGCTCAACCCGAAGCACATTCAACTCGAGGTATGACTGCATTGTGTTTTAATTGTTGTGACATGTCCTGGGGCCTCAAGGTGAAGGACGGGTGATTAATTAATTAATTGTTACCATTATTATTATTATTATTTATAACAACAGCAGCAACAACGCAGAGAACTTACTGATATACTGGAGGATTCTCCATCACGTTCTGGTTGAAGGTCCACATTTCCTAAGTGCAGGATAGCGGCGAGTATCTTAAAAATGGCCAACTGATGGGAATCCTTCACTCCTGAAAGAAACAACCAATATCCAGTCTTCACAGAGGGAATGTGCCTGGAGAATTGCTTTCACGTGGCTGCAGGAGATCCATAGGGAGTGATTCCTGCTCCTGCCCTAAGAACCTCAGCCTTAAAATAACAGCAGTAACAACATTCCTATTTCCAGCTCTCCTGGTTCCAAGCATATGCATGAATGTGTGGGCAATGCCTGTTCGAATCTCAAGTCAGAGAAGGGCCTGAATTAATTTTTGGTACCTTGGGGGTAATATAGCACCACCCACTATGCAAAGCAAAACAAGACTTATACAAAATAAGAGAAATTATGATATCCTGCCCAGTTTGCATAATCTATACAGGGGACAGAAACCAATTCAATGGTGCAAAATTTGGAATAACAGGTGCAAAATTGCTGTTGGACAACAACTCCCATCATCCCTCGCTAGCAGCACCAGTGGTCAAGGATGATGGGAACTGTAGTCCAACAACCGCTGGGGACCCAAGTTTGTGAAACACTGATAGGCAACCACTATTGGGCTAGATCAGGCATAGGCAAACTTGGCCCTCCAGCTGTTTTGGGACTACAACTCCCATCATCCCTAGCTAACAGGACCAGAGGTCAGGGATGATGGGAACTGTAGTCTCAAAACATCTGGAGGACCGAGTTTGCCTGTGCCTGGGCTAGATGGACAGACACTCGGATTCAGCACAAACTAAAACGGATTATAATGAATTGAGTAATCGGCACAAATATGCGTATGAGTAAATAATTTTTGAAGAAAAAGCATATATAATATTTTTAACTAATACCTGCACATATTCCAGGAAGCACCATCTTAGAAGCATTTCCTCCCTTGCAGGAAACTAGGGTGGTGGTGTGAATACCTCTTCTCAGCCATAGATTTTTGCAAACACTTTTATTAAAATGAATTAACAAACTTGCGGTCTGATTAAAAATCTTTGGAGTGAATCATCTACTAATTTAACCAATTCATTGACTAGCATGGCAACATCAATTGCCATGTTGAGGAATGCATGAATAGCTATATGCCTGCAAAGCATTATTCAAATTAAATATGTAGACAAGCAAGGTAAAGCTGACTAGGTGTGTGTGTTTGGGTGTGTTGCGGTTGCGTGCATGTACACACCCACACCCAAATGCCTTCAAGGGTCATGAGATCACATTAAAGCTCCTGGGGGGTTATGCAGCACCTTCTGCAAAGGACAGCCATATCATCCAAATGTTCCACTGGGAAACCATCCAAGTCATCTTTTAAACAATCCCTTACCAAGCAGAGTGAAGGCATGCCTGGTTTTCTCAAAGTCGTCTGCGTCATCCACTCCTTCGATGGATGTGTCTCCTCCCAAAGAGGTGTACAAAAAGTTTTCGGCAGGCACTGGGGGGAAAGAAACAGAGAGCGTCAGTTTGTAAAAACAAAACACTGCAGAACCTCAGCTCCAGCAATGGCCAGCTATGATGGGAATCGCAGTTCAGTAACATCTGGATGGACAAAGGTTCCCCACGTGTGTGCTAAATCGTATTGAGTTTGATGTACTTCTAATGCAGGCTTTTTCAGCCTGTGGGTCCCCAGATGTTGTTGGACTACAACTCCCATCACCCCTAGCTAGCAAGGCCAGAGCTCATGGATGATGGGAGTTGTAGTCCAACAACATCCGAGGACCCACAGGTTGAGAACTGCTGTAATCTAATGCGTTGACTTGGAACTCCAGATCACTTTTCGCATCATGATTCCCAGAGCAGATACACTGGGTTCGTGGCAGCAGTCTCGCGGCCACTTACTGGGGCAGGTGTGGTGTGGGTACGTCAGCAGGAATAATAATAATAATAATAATAATAATAATAATAATAATAATTTAAAATACAATAATCTATTAAACATTCCCTAAACAGGGCCGCCTTCAGATGTCTTCTAAAAGACTGGTAGTTGTTTTCCTCTTTGACATCTGGTGGGAGGGCGTTTCACAGGGCAGGTGCCACCACTGAGAAGGCCCTCTGCCTGGTTCCCTGTAACTTGGCTTCTTGCAGCAAGGGAACCACCAGAAGGCCCTCAGCACTGGACCTCAGTGTCCGGGCAGAACGATGGGGGTGGAGACGCTCCTTCAGGTATACTGGACCGAGGCTGTTTAGGGTTTTCAAGGTCAACACCAACACTTTGAATTGTCATCGGAAACGTACTGGGAGCCAATGTAGGTCTTTCAAGACCGGTGTTACGTGGAACGCTCTATTGGCTCTCCCCACTGCCTCCTCACTTCTTCCTGGTAAGTGGCAGCAACACTGCTGCTGAGAAGCTAGCATTGCCCCATAATGACTTAAGGAGAGCCCTGCAGGAGAAGTTCAATGGCCCATCTATTTTCAGCATCCTATTCTCAACCAGATGCCCGTGGAAAGCCTGCAAACAGGATTCAAGCACAAGAGCACTCTCGCCTCCTGTGGTTTCCAGAAACTGGCGCATGTCGCCCATGGGTGAGACAGATCGGTCTCAAGGTATACCATTGTTGTTGTTGTTGTTTAGTCGTTTAGTCGTGTCCGACTCTTCGTGACCCCATGGACCAGAGCACGCCAGGCACTCCTGTCTTCCACTGCCTCCCGCAATTTGGTCAGACTCATGCTGGTAGCTTCGAGAACACTGTCCAACCATCTTGTCCTCTGTCATCCCCTTCTCCTTGGGCCCTCCATCTTTCCCAGCATCAGGGTCTTTTCCAGGGAGTCTTCTCTTCTCATGAGGTGGCCAAAGTATTGGAGCCTCAGCTTCAGGATCTGTCCTTCCAGTGAGCACTCAGGGCTGATTTCCTTCAGAATGGATAGGTTTGATCTTCTTGCAGTCCATGGGACTCTCAAGAGTCTCCTCCAGCACCAGAATTCAAAAGCATCAATTCTTTGTTGATCAGCCTTCTTTATGGTCCAGCTCTCACTTCCATACATCACTACTGGGAAAACCATAGCTTTTACTATACGGACCTTTGTTGGCAAGGTGATGTCTCTACTTTTTAAGATGCTGTCTAGGTTTGTCATTGCTTTTCTCCCTAGACATCATCTTAAACCAGCTGGCATCTCAGACCAGGTGAGAGCTCTACCTGGTTTATCTTCATGGGCATGTCAATACTTCATTCAAGTGGTACTGACTTCCTCTTAGTGTTGCCAGCATCTGAGAGAGGCTGTCCTTCAACATTTCAAGCACTGTAATGCTCTACCGCCTCTTGAGGCAACACAGTCCAGAGTGGTCTGGAGGATTTCAAAACGGCACCTGAAGTGCGGTTTTCATCTTCAGTAACATTTACTCCAAATGGAGTGCAGCAATTTGCCATTTCCCATGACATGCTGATGGGGCTGTTCTGACCTGCCCCGTGGCTTCAAAACGAGTCAAGCTGAAATAACAGAAACATGCACACATCTTGCACTGGAGAACAAAAAGATTTCTAAGTTGGAAATTAAAAAAAATAAACCCACAGTTTGTTTTTCGACTGCTGGCATATGGGTGTAAACCTTGGCTTCACTGCTTAAAATGTATATTTTCTACCTGATTATGCACTAAAAAAACTTTTTTGTTTATGATTAGCTCAGTGGTTCTGCCTGATTAAGTGTGCTTCCAGTGAACTCCTCCTGAGGACAGCGAGCAAAGTCCTTTTCTTTCTAGCTTTCCGTTTTATCTCCCTCTAATCAAAACGGCATAGCTTTATGTGAAACTTTCACAGGGATTTAAACATCCATTTCAATATATGTTTCATGATGACTTGTGGGCCAAGTAGGGAGCCCTCAAGGGAAGACGGAGGACTGCCAGAAAAAGCAGTGTTGTGTTTTAGTGAGTCCGGTGAAGGAGGGCATTTTAGCACTTGTATAATGACTTCCCACACCTCTGAAACCTATGGACCAGTTAACAAATGAGTGCCAGTGGGTGGAATTCTCAAGGATGGGTGAAAGGATGCAATGGAAAAGCATGTCATTTGAGGTAAGGTAGGGTGAGGGGAAAATATTTCTACTTACAGACTGCCCTTTTACCCTTTACCTTCACCATGGTGGGTCACAAGAATGTAAAAACAAAAGCAAACGACCAATAAATAAAACCACAGCTTATATTATCATTTATTTATTTAATAACTGCCTTCTTCATTGGTCTCAAGACAATTTACATACAAACAACTAAAACAGTACAAAAAAAATCAACTAATGATAGGTTTTCACACAATACAGAAAAGGCACAGGCCTTTTAACCCAGCAGGAAAAGCTTACCAACAAACAAAAATATATTCAGCTGCTTCCAGAAAAATCATAAAATAAAACCACAAAAACAACCAAAGGCAAAACAACAAATAGGGGACAGAAAGACACTCAACCAACCAACCAACGGCCTGGATAAAAGACTGTGTGGTGTTTTAACATGAGATGGATTGCTCACACATGCAAGTCACACTCAATGTCTCAACCATCAAGAGACAGGCATGCTTGTGCCAGCTTGCCATAAATACTATGTCTCCAGCAGGGGAGCCATGTCAGGTCTACTCCAACAAACACAACAGAAAGTTTTATGGCACTTTCCACAAAAGCCTATCCTGATCTGTAGGTATCATACTATAGATAAAATTATAAGACGGTTGTCATGCTGCAGTTCACATGGCTACCAACAGGTGGCCACGGCAACTCCCACATGACAACAGACCGGCAGGCCGGCAAGCAAGCAAGCAAGCAGTGAGGGGCAGGGCAGGCAGCCCAGATGAGCTGTTTCAAGTAGAGTGGGAGGTGCTTCAGAGAGCAGTTTGCAAACTGCTCTCTGAAGCGCCTCCCTCCCTCCATTAAACATAGCTTGCATACACTCAGTAAAGCCAATAAAAGCTTAGATCACAGTCACTTTGTTTTCACGAGACTGTGTCTATTTGTGTGTTATGCACACACACAGAGTACATTGCCTATACAGTGGATGCTTGGGTTGTGAATGTGATCCATGCGGGAAGCACGTTCGCAACCCGCAGCGGTGCATCTGCGCACGCGTGGGTCGCAATTTGGCACTTCTGCACATGCTCAAAGCACGATTTAACACCTCTGTGCATGTGCAAGCGCCGAAACCCAGAAATAACCCGTTCCGGTACTTCTGAGTTCGGCGCAGTGCGCAACCCGAAATCGCACAATCTGTAACCCAAGTCTGTAACCCGAGGTATGACTGTAAAACAAAAGGCGACCCATTAAAATTCACAGATGTGCATTTTATAAAATTCATTGCAATTCATTCTCTGTGGAGATTTGCCATTCACTCCGAAGCATGTTCACACCAGCTACTTCCCCCCATATTAATGTACCTTTCCTCTCTTACACACTTGCTTCATATGCTCCATTTACATATCATTCTCTGTGCTACACAAAGGCCCACGACTTTCTCTATTTATCCTTCCCTCATCCCTGTCTCAGCCCCTCACAACATCCCTTCCTGCACACCACTTCCTCTTCCATTGGTTATGCTGCTCCCTCAACAGTTTTGGACCGAAAGGAAGGAAGATCCAACAAATGGTCTTGGGAATGTTTTATCGGAAGCGATTCATGAATGAAACAAATGACCTAGAAACAAGAGGAAGCCTTCTGTGCTTGCTGAAACAGCTGCTTCATGGCAAGGTGGTGCCATCTTGGCAAAAGCAACCCTTCTTGGAAGGGAGAAGCCTTTGACAAGGTGATTCCTTCCTCCCACTTCAATTAGCAACAAAAGAGGAACAGGATATTGGGTGGGTGGGGAGAGGGAGGCAGGTATCAGAGAGAGAATCGGTGGGAATTGCCTGCTTCCACATTTGTACAAGCAGTGTGCTTTGCACTATGCTCAGGACATGAAACATTAAAACAGTTCATGAGCTAGCTTCAGAAAACTGGGAAGAAAGAAGAGGGGGTCGATTGCGCCCCTTTTTCTGCAAGTCTTGGGAGTTCCCTGCCTTGTCACTATGAGCCTTTGAAGGAAAAATAGAATGCAAGGAAGAAGAAGAAGAAGAAGAAGAAGAAGAAGAAGAAGAAGAAGAAGAAGAAGAAGAAGAAGAAGAAGAAAGTAATAAAATATATATTCCACTCTGCTTCTGGTCAATCTGCAAATTTTCACTGTTTTCCTTTCACTTATGGATGGTGTCTTGAATGTTTGTGAGTTACACACACATTCACAAATATGCATGCAAAGAGAAAGCAGCTGTATCTACATCTGTATCCAAGAATGAGTCCTTGGTTTGATTTCATCGCAATTTCAAGCACAGCCTTTGAATGTTCGGTCAAAGGCTCTTTCTTGCCCCTGGAACAGAAAACGTGCCATTCTGAAATAAATGCTAAAACACCCACCAAGAGAAAAAGCCCAGCTGGAGGCCATAGAAGCTCTCTCGTCTCAAAAGCTTTAGAGGAGAAAGAGAAAACACAATTATTCCCCATCCAGTTAAATGGTATGAGGGGGAATAGCCTCCTCATGCTCTCAGCTTTCTGTGATTTCTAGGTTTTCCCACAAAGTGTTTCCCCTCCAGACACTGGAGTTGAGAGCCACTGTCTTAATAGAATAAAAGAGGCTTTCTTTGTGCAAGGGGGTCATCTATATGTGCGTACCCCACCCCTATCTTGTTCTAGATCTCAGGTTTTTTTGGGGGGGGCTGACAGGGGGGCTTTCATGCTGAGTTCAATCTTCATCTTCAAACAAAGACGAAAGAATTGGCTCCATCTGTAGCCTGCACACACAAACCAGTGGACTGGCAGCGGACAGATCTTCTCCTCTAGCAACCGACTCACTTACTTGCCTGCACAGAATTCCTCACTGCCAATGGCTGCCGAGTGAGTTGTTGAAGACAAGGCTGCCATAAAGAGCCATGCTATGGCTGCAACCCAAATGTACAATGTCTACATTCTGTTGGAAACTTGCCCCGGGAAGGCTACCAACTTCCCAAGTCTTAGGAGCATCTCTCCAGTGGTCCTCCCTGGCTGTAAATCTTCCTCAGTCCAGAGAGACAGGTGATAAGCGACCCTTCTCTCCTGAAAAGAGCACGCTAGTCTTCTGGTTTATCATAGCAGAAGAAAGACTCAACTGTACTTCTAAAACTACTTCATTTACAAAGACTCCATCAGCGCGTCTGTGCTCTTTGAACACCAGTACAGAAAACTGCGACACATACAGAAGTGAAACTAACTTCCAACAGCACAGGAAGAGATAATACAGACTTCCTTTCTCACGCTTTCTCAGACACTCACATGATGTATACAAAACATAGTACAATAGTACCACTCGCTGGAGCAGCTCGGCTAGATAAAAATCCTAACACATTGCACTTTCACCCTTGGAGACAGGATGACCCTCAATACCAGATTCTGGAAATCACAAGTGGGGCGGGCGGGGGGGGGGGGAGCTCAGCAGGTCCTGCCTGTGAAGAGGCAGCATCTGGGTGTCCACTGTGAAAACAGAATGCAGGGCTAGATCAGCCTTTGGCCTGATCCCAGAGGACTCTTCATATGTTCAGAGGAAAAAGCCCGACTTGCAGGTGCTGTTAACTGCTGACGAAGGGACCGAGCACCCTACATGTTTTGAGCTGGATGCATTGCTCAGAGGCTGAATAAAACCAGTGGTACCTCTGGTTGCGAACGGGATCCGTTCCGGAGGCACGTTCGCAACCTTAAAAGAACGCAACTCGCGTCTGTGCATGCGCGGGTCACGATTTGCCACTTCTGTGCATGACGTCATTTTGCGAGTCTGCGCGTGCGCGAGTGGCGAAACCCGGAAGTAACCCGTTCCGTTATTTCCGGGTCGCTGTGGGACGCAACCTGAAAACGTGCAACTTGAAGCAACTTGAGGTACGACTGTATGTACTGGTATTTATTAAATTTATACCTTGCCCTTCGTCCCAAAGGAGCCCAGGCAAATGATAAAACAATAAAGACATCTTAAGAGCAATCCTTATCAAGGCTCCTAGGGCTGGGGCTGGCAAGGCCGGTGGAAAAAGCCATTGCCTGATGGCCATCACAAGTCTGTTAATTATTCTATATGATTTATGCTGTGTTTGTGATGTTCTGTTAAGTTATTTTAATGTATTGTTTGTAAGGTGCTTTGTGATTTGCGTGAATGAAAAGCAGCATAGAAATGCAATAAATCAAATCCCATTATAGACAATGAGTGCGGAAGAGCTCAGCTGAAAGGACTTGTTGGAAGGGGAAGGGCTTCAGTACAGAGACAGAGACTGCCTAATATCAAAGGGGAGGGAATCCCAAAGGGAAGGTGCCACCACACTAAAGGCCCGGTTTCTGCATTGTGCAGAATGGACCTCCTGATAAGATGGCATTTGCAAGAAGCCCTCCTAAAGAGTTCAGTGATCAACTGAGTACATAAGGGGTGAGACAATCTTTCAGGTACCCTGGTCCCAAACTGCATAGAGCTTTATATACCAAAACCAGCACCTTGAACTCAGTCCAACAGATAATTAGCAGCCACTGCAATTTTTTCAACAGTGAGGCAATGTGTTGACCCAGTATGCAGTCCCTAAAAAGGGGGATATTTGCAACCAGGTGGTAGTTGTCACAAACAAATGGCTCCAGGGTGGCCTTTTTTCAGGACTGGTTGGATCACCACCTCTTTCAGGATGTCCAGAACAACTCTCTCCCTGGATCCACTCAGTCATACCCAAACAGCAAACTTTAATAAGTGAAGAGGTGCAAGGAACGCACATTGCTTGCCTCAACTGAAACTGCATCAACCCAAGCAGACACTGAACTGCACACCTCACTAGAATCTGCAGTAAGTTTTGATGTCGCATGGAGATTGCTACAAAGGCAAGTGACTTCATTCACAGAGGGTGTCCAAAATGTCTAAAATGCCATTCCTTGGAGTAGATGTTAACAGACACCGGACAATACAGAGAAACTCTGTTAGACGGCTATTTGAGGATGCGATGGAGGCAGAGGGCTGGACAATTTACTGCGTCTGTAGAACTAAATGGGCCAACATGGAGACCCAGTCTGCCAGGATCTGCATAGCCCCACCCCTTTTCCTTGCACATTGTCCCACCCTGGGTTCCATTTCTTGGCTGCAAAATCCAGCAACTGATTAGATGGCATTTCAGATCAAGTATCTCACAGTGCAAAGAGTAAGAAAGCACATGATAAGGGTGACCGAATACTCAAGGATAATATACTCACTTAGGGAGAGTTCTTTAAATTCTGGAAGACTGGCAGAGGCACATAGCTGATAGAAGATGTGATAATTTCTCTCATCATCTGCCTGAGGAGTAAGACAGGTTTTGTTTCAGAGATAAGAGCTTGCATTAAGCATAACCTGGAACACCCTCTTTCCTCCTCCTCCAGACATATCCATGCCACAGATTCCACACACATCCACAGATGCCAGTTAAGGATTTGTATTGCTTTATTTATATGACTGCTGACAGTTTACGGATTATAAATAACTCAGCTTGTTCAAGTTTGGGTTCTTGATAACATCTGGTGGTGGACCTGCTCAAGTATATTTATATATTTGTATTTATATTCCACCTTTCCCCCCAAGTTGGCATACACAGTTGTTCTCCTCCTCCCTGTTTTATCCTCACAACAATCTTGCAAGGTGGGTTAGGCTGAGAGTGAGTGACTGACTCAAGGCCACCCAGTGAAATTCATGGCCAAGTGGGAATCTGAATTCTGGTCTTCCCAGGGCCTAGTCTGGCACTCTAACCCTAACCCCACATAGAGCAGAACTGCACTGTACTCCCCTGCAGAGATAGGCATAGAAAATGCAGGCTCCAATGAAGCAATTACACAGTAAACGGCCCTCTTTAGGTGTTACAACTAGGCTAAGCAAAACACTGTGGGGCATGGCCAGGGGTTGGGGGGAGAAAAACAGAGACAAGTTGGATAGCTCATAATGTCTGCAGAGGGCTATAGGTATCACCCACCACTGGGCAGTGTGTGTGTGTGTGAGAGAGAGAGAGAGAGAATGCACGACTGCTGTTTCATGTTGCTCAGACCCACAGGAAAATATTGTCCAAAATGAGAATCAAACTAACCTGGAACACAACTCTCGATTTCTCCAGTAAGTATGTCCTCATGTTGGCGCCGATGATATGGTATCTTTTGTCAAAGCCAATCTGAATGTATTTCCCAAAGCGACTGCTATTGTCATTTCGAGTTGTTTTCGCATTGCCGATCGCCTTTATGCAACAGAATAAAGTATTAGGGGAAGAAAGATCCTTTTTGCAAGAATGTACATCCTCTCTTAAGTAAACACAAGAAACTTGCAGTTGCCTATAAACAAACAAACATGGTTACATTAAAAGGAAGAGAGATAAAGGCAGACAGAGACGGCAAAACATCTTGCATGTTAAGTTGTGCGCTCTTGAACATGACTACAGTACTATCCTACAGCTTCAGGTCTGAAAAATGGGAGCAAGAGCGATCTATTTTACAGGACTGCTTTTGAGAGCAACCAGTGCAGACTGCAACACCCTTTTAAAGAGTTAAGGGGTTTCAGGTGAGAGTTTATTCTGGAATCGATATTGCTCATGATTCCAGATTTGAAATTGCAGAGTACACTCAATGCTGTTGTCATCATAATGAGCAGGTTGCCTTTCGCCATTAAATGTGTATCTCCCCTTACTATGAGAATCCAATAAGTAAAAAATAACAGCCTGTATCACGACATCCCTGCTTATTTCCTTTCCTCACCTGAACACAACTTAAGCACTTGGCTCTCAGCAGCACAAACCATATGCGAGGGCTTGTTTCCACCAATTCCCACATGTGGAAGGCATGTTTGATTTCCAATTACCTGGGCTAGGAGGAGTCGCTTGCTCAAAATCTCCACACGGTAAAACATGCACCAGATTTTTCTGCTTTAAAAATAAAAATAATACAGAGGTCTTGTGCAAGACCTGTACACATGCACAGAACAGAAAAGAGCAGGGAGGAGAGATTGAGGAAAGTAACCACAAAAACCCCCCGCTCCATATACATTCTGCCAAGTTCTGCCCATCGGATGGCAAGTGGCAGAAGAACGATGAAGATCTATGAGTTTTAAAAATGGGCTTGTCTGGAAACTAAAATGCCATTGGCCTTTAAGACTCTTTTGAGAAAGTCACATTCATGTATGATGTCAGGTGTGGGGAAGGTAAGAGTGGGGCGTTGGAAGTTACAGCCAGGAGCTTAAGAGTGAGCTCCCGATGGCCCCCCTTTGCTGGGAGAAGGTGTGCTCCCACTCTTTGCGACATACAGCCAGGTAATCTCCTTGAGCCTGCCTTGCTAAAGGAGGGGGATGTGGCTTCCTTTCAATGGAAACTGCTTCTCCCTCCCAGAGCTGCTCTTTGGACCTGTGAAGACTGGAGCTTCAAAGAGCAGTGCAGGGCTGCTAGGAAAACAGCCCCATGCTGCTCCTTAAGCCTCTGATTTCAGGTGTTGTGTCCCCAAGGAATGAATTAACAGATCAGGGGTTGTCAACCTGGTCCTTACAGCCCACTAATGGGCGTTTCAGGATTCTAGGTGGGCAGTAGGGGGGTTCTATGGCACAAGCTGAATCCTCCTTCCATCGAGCACTGGTGGGCGGTGAAGGAATGATCGCCGGGTGTGGAGCACACTTCCACCCGCAGACAAACCACAGCTGTCTGAACATCATGCCCTCTATCTAAACTTTTGCTCTCTTAGTAGTCTGCCGTGCCCTGTCTGTGACCTTTGCCTCCTTCGTCATACATTGTGCAAAGGGGAAGTGAAGCGGTGGAAACAGGTGCCAAAATAACTTTGTACCACCCCTCAATCTCGGGATTGGAAGATATAAAGGGCACAGTCCAAAATGTATCTGACTGGTTTTGCATATTGTGCTAATAAAAAGAGCCTCGACAGAGCTAGCTGGCAGCTTGCTTGTGCACAGCTCACCTGCATTACCAACTCCTGCCTCATGCCTTCACTTCAGGGCGGTAAGAAAATTTTACCATCAAGAAAGATGCATTGGTGGGCGGTAGGTATAAAAAGGTTGACTACCCCTGTACTAGATGATCTATCCTCAAGTCTTCTGAATGGAGCCGGCATACCCCAAAGAGGACATGCATTTCTCCCAATCTGAGCTTCTAGCAAATGCTGATATTTTTCAGGGTGGCCAGTTGCACTTGCACCTTTCCTCAAGCGGCATACTTGTAAATAAACTCAAATATCACAACGCGCCATAAGCTTCCAATGACCTCTTTCCAAAGAAAATCAAGGCTGGGTAAGCATGTGCCCTTAGGAACGCCTCACCACTCAGAGGAGAGGGTGAGGATAATGATAGGCTCCAGAGACAATTTTATTGATTTGCTGCAAACTATCTGATAGTTTCTTTAATAATAGCAGCTTGGATGGAAGTGGCAGAATAATGCCTCTTCAGCAATAGCACCCTGGCATTTTGAGAACTGGGATAGTGTTACAATGCGGGGGGGGGGGGGGATGAATGCATATAAATTAACCCGTACAAAGGATTAGAGCAGGGGTCCTCAAACTACAGTACGCAGGACAGATCTGGACCACCAGGGTCCTGAACCCAGCCCGCCTGGCAATTGCAGAACCCGCCGCTATCTAACGGGTCTATGGTGAAGGGAAGTGTGGCGTCCCGTGCGCAAGCGCGACTTCTGCATCCAGCGTCCATTGATACAGCGAGTGGTTGGTTAGTTGGTTGTGGGGAGAGGAGACTGCATGTGCAAGAGGAGGAATGATGCATGTGCAAGAGGAGGCCTGCAGCAGGCAGGCCAGCGCTTTTGCGCTCTCTCCCTCCTATGGCCCATGGCCGAGAGTTCCTTCAGCTGCGCTGCACAAGGCAAGCGACTTGGGTGAGGCAGCTGCGGAGAGACAGGGGGAAGGTCACTCCGAGGCAGGACAGGGAAGTGGCCATTTCGGGGCCAGGGAGCCTCATTCTGCCACCTGGCAGAACAGGTGAGATGAGTACCCACCTCAGGATTGAGACGGGCAGCTGTTGAGGCATCTCTCCTCCAGCCTCCTTGGTCAGGGGTCAGCCACGACCAGGTTTTAGCAGTGACAAATATGGAACCAGATATTGACCATCTCATTAGTCAAAAGCAGGCCCATACTTTCCACTGAAATACAGTCATACATCATGTTACGTTTGCTTCATGTTACGCTTTTTCAGGTTGCGTGCCGCGGCGACCCAGAAGTACTGGAAAGGGTTACTTCCGGGTTTTGCCACTCGCGCTTCGCGCATGCGCACAAGCACCAAATCACGCTGTGCACCTGTGCAGATACGGCACTTCAGGTTGCGGGCTTTTCATGTTGCAAACGGGCCTCCGGAACGGATCCCGTTCGCAACCAGAGATACCACTGTACTTATAAGTTTATGTTGATTAAAATCATTCTTCATTTTAAATATTGTATTGTTTTTCCTGTTTTTTGTGCACTACAAATAAAACAAGTGCAGCGTGCATAGGAATTCATTCATATTTTTTTCAAACTACAGTCCGGCCCCCAACAGTGTCTGAGGGACAGTGAACTGGCTCCCTGCTTAAAAAGTCTGAGGACCCCTGGATTAGAGAAACCAGACACCTTATATTCTGTAGGCAGCCTTTTACTTCTTACATGGAAAGGGAGTGAAAGTAAACTCTGAGGATGATATCTCTCTAAATCACATTCAGGGTAAACCCATTGAAATGAGCAGACTTCCTATTACCAATTCCAGTGGGTTTACTCTGTGCATGACTAATATTGGGTATCAACTTAAATTATAGTGCATTTTTAGTCTATATAGACATCTACCTCTTTATTTGACGGTATTATACTGACCATAAAAATAATGGAGTCAATATTTTAAATGGGAAAGACTTCTCCCTATTTATGTCATCTATCTGCTTTTCAGGTGTTTTTTTAAAAATAAGATTTTTTAAAAGTGTTATATATGTGAATAGTTGTAATAGTAGTTTTTATCATTTACATCTTTATGGCACTCTTCCTCTAAGGAGCCCAGCGAGTGATAAAAATTGGGCCATTCCCAACTCCTCAATTTTATTTCCACAACAACCCTGTGAGGAAGGGTTTTACGGAGAGGTAGCTTCATAGCTGAGCAGGAATTTGAACCTGGACCTCCCCAGCGCCCCAGCTAGCTGCGCTGTGACCCAAGTCTAGGCTGCAGAGTAAGACGAGATGTGAGACTTTATGCCATCCGACAGCAGGAGAACTCAGATTGCACAGGCAGAGGAGTCTGTTGTGTTTACAAATTGGGCAAAAAGCCTCAAGCCTCTCCAGGAGAAAGAGATGCAAATTCTTTTTTCCTTGCCTCTCCACGCAAGGAAAGGAGACCTAATAGCAGGAGTCAGTGAACAGAACAGAGAAGCGGCGGCTACCCCAGGTCACCTCCCTGCATAATGCACGGAAAGTGCATTTCCTCCTAATGGGAAGCAAAGGACATCCTGCCACACATCAATCCATCCAAACAATTTGACATATAAAAGTGGCGGCCATGTGTCCCATTTCACAGAGAGGAGTCCTCTAGTTCAGGCATGTCCAACGGGTAGATCGTGATCTACTGGTAGATCACTGGACGTCTTTGGTAGATCAGCGGTAGATCACTCGCTCCCCCCCCCAAAGAAACTCAACCACTTTGGCTTCCCAAAAAAGCTGAACAACTTTGACCTGAACCCCCCAAAAGGGGGTAGATCGCTGCCAGTTTTTAACACAGTCTCTTGGGAGTCCCCCCCCCCGTTCTAGTTTAAGAGATTTCCCGTTTAAGCATGGTTTAAAGCAGGGGTCGGCAAGGCTTACTTTGCCTGGACCAGTTCACTGCCGTGGAGCCCCCTTCGCGGGCTGGATGGTGGGCGCACGTGAGTACGTGCAATTTCCAGTGTCTGCACAGATGTGATTTTTGGCGTCTGCGCATGCGCAGATGTGTTTTCCAGCACCGTGAAAGTGAGTCCCCACGCTGCACTGGTTTTGGTTCGGTTCGGGGGCGGCTCGGGGGCCAGTAAAATGACCCCATGGGCTGCTTGTGGACCATGGGCCTTAGGTTGCTGACCACTGGTTTAAAGTTACCCAGGAAAGGAGTTGCCCATCAACAGTTAGCAGCAGTTGGACAGCAAAATGAGCAGGTGCACACAACTCACCTGGGTAAAGATGCATGCTGTTTTAATTTATTTCTAAGTTTGCACCTACACATACATATTATGTGCTATTTTAAACACATATCTGCATTATGGTCGTCCTCTTTTTCTTTTGCAAATCGGGAAGTAGCCACCCAAACCATAAGCAAAGAGCACGTGTTCATTAGGAGGTGCTTATTTAGCAGATTTATAGTCCAACTTTTCTCCTTTTAACTCGGACTTGTGTTTAATTTTTAAAAAATGCTTGCTATTTAACACGCTTGCCTGGTAGCTGTTGGTGAATAGGAATTTCAATCAGGTGCGTGAGCAAGCTGGCAGAGGAAGGGAGTGCTGCTCTATCCCTCCTTCACCAACCTGCTTGGTTTGCGTTCTAGCTGCAGGGGAAATAACATTTATCCCACCCACCAGCAGCAGAAAAACATAGTGGGCTGACAGAAGGGAAGAACACCACCAAGCCCAGCCTCCTTCACTTGGTAGATACCTTTTAATTCTAGTTTTCTAAGAAGAGAGTAGGCAGCCCTTCCATATTTGTTGTTTAGTCATTTAGTCGTGTCCGACTCTTCGTGACCCCCTGGACCAGAGCACGCCAGGCACTCCTGTCTTCCACTGCCTCCCGCAGTTTGGTCAGACTCATGTTTGTGGCTTCGAGAACACTGTCCAACCATCTCGTCCTCTGTCGTCCCCTTCTCCTTGTTCCCTCAATCTTTCCCAACATCAGGGTCTTTTCCAGGGAGTCTTCTCTTCTCATGAGGTGGCCAAAGTATTGGAGCCTCAGCTTCAGGATCTGTCCTTCCAGTGAGCACTCAGGGCTGATTTCCTTCAGAATGGAGAGGTTTGATCTTCTTGCAGTCCATGGGACTCTCAAAAGTTTCCTCCAGCACCATATTTCAAAAGCATCAATTCTTCTGCGATCAGCCTTCTTTATGGTCCAGCTCTCACTTCCATACATCACTACTGGGAAAACCATGGCTTTAACTAGACAGACCTTTGTTGGCAAGGTGATGTCTCTGCTTTTTAAGATGCTGTCTAGGTTTGCCATCGCCTTTCTCCCAAGGAGCAGGCGTCTTTTAATTTCGTGACTGCTGTCCTTTCATGGATCACTGCCTTGCCGTGGTGAAGGGGCTTGAATAACTCAGAGAAGCTATGAGCTATGCCGTGCGGGGCCACCCAAGATGGACAGGTCATAGTGGAGAGTTTTGACCAAACGTAATCCATCCACCTGGAGCAGGAACCGGCAAGCCACTCCAGTATCCCTGCCAAGAAAACTCCATGGACAAAGACAACAGGCCTTCCATACTAGAAGAATAAAAAATGGCTTTCCCAAAAAGAAAGGACTTTTTACCATATGTGGTGGGATTGTAGTAAAATTAAAAAATATTGGGAAATGATATATAGTGAGTTGAAGAAAATGTTCCAATTAACATTTGTAAAAAAGCCTGAAGCATTTTTGTTAGGGATTGTAGGGAAAGACCTGCCAAGGAAATTGAAAAACATCTTTATGTACGCGACAACGACGGCAAGAGTCTTAATAGCACAAGGATGGAAGAACGAGGAAATCCCGACCAAAGAACTGTGGCAAGAGAAGCTGATGGACTATGCGGAATTGGCGAAATTGACACACAAACTACATGATAAGGACAACTGTGACTTTAAAGAAGAATGGGAACCTTTTACAAACTACTTAAAGTAACAACAAAATGAATTGGACTCCTTGGCAGGTTTTGAATAAACACTCACAAACCTTTTATTGGTAACATATAGATAGATAAATTAAGGATCTTTACAATTTTATAATATGCAGCGAATAGCGTGTGCTGAAAAACCAGAGAGAGGAGCTGAGGGAAGTCCAGGTGTGTGTGTGTGTTCTTTCTTGGGGAGGGGGGGAGGGGAAATGGGGAGGAAAAATGAGGATGATGTGTTTTTGATGAACTGTTATGTTGACATTCCTAATAAAAAAGATTTTTTTAAAAAGAGGGTTTTCCCTCTGTGACTAACCCTGAAATACAGGCAACTAGCTTCTTAGCAGGTCAGTGTGGGGAAAGATCAGGCTAGTAACTTTTGTAGTCTTATTTACAAGACTGATTCAGGCTCTCGTGGTGTCCTACAAAGATGCTGGAATAAAAATTATATTCCTTCTCAACTGGGGGCAGGACTCCACGTACAGATCTTCCGCCTTTGAACAAACCAGAAGTTACCCTCCATCCCACACCTGATGTCTACTTTGGAGGGCTTTGTCAGTGGGACAGCGCCCTCTACTGCCTTCCTCCAGCAGTAGGTCAAGCCTTTCCTGGAAGCAACCCTCTCAACCCCACCAATCCAGAAGCAGAGAAGACGTCTGTGTTAGGAGGACACGGTTGCCCCTGCCACAGAACTATTCCCAGTTAGCTTAACAATGCAATACCCACTGAGTACCCACTGTGCCTCATAGTTCTCAAACTTTACCTGCATAAGCACAGTTTCACACATGCAGTAGAAGTGGCATGTTCTAGTTAATAGCACTGCACAGAGAAATATTGTGGGCACTCAGAGGGAAAGAGCCATTGTAGGCCTCAAAATTATGTAAGCTTATGAAAATGGCAAATGTTGGGCCATGACTTGAAATTTTGCCTACCTGAATCTACCTGATGAGGTCTAAAAATGTGCTAAAAACTACCACAGGGACAGCAAATTTAAAAATGCTGAAGATTAGCACATTGACTCCTTTTCATTCCAATTTTTAAAGAAGCTTATCATATATTTCTTTCCATTCTGGGTGAGAACTACTGGTGTACTTCGTTCAGGCTTGTTGAGGAAGGCATTCTGTCATCATTTGAAGTTATAAGCAGTGGTTCAAAGGTTTTCCTGCCCCATTAAAAGTCTGTGGGACCAACTACTGACAAAATGAGGCGGTGTGTGCACAAATCAAATTCTGAAGTGAGAATTTTGCCAATACTACAGTCATATTTGTAGAGGGAGCCACCTAGTGGGTGCTATGTACAGCGCCTATTCCCCCAGTAACAGAATATAACACCATGGTGCAGTGGTAAGACAAGGAGTCTCCCATGAAGAAGTAGGCTGCAGCACTTCAGAATGAAAGTTTTTAATGTTACTCCACAAAACACACCTTGAAAAGTAGAACTACTGTGCAGCAGAGCAAAAATTTCCAGAAGGGCGGTCATATTAATCTGTTGCAGCAAAAAACAGTGAAGACTCTTAGAACATTAACAAGTGCTAGGGGAGAATGGTTATGTAAGCTTTCAGAATATTTAGAATTAGCCAAATTGACAGATATAATAAGACAAAAACCAAAAAGTGAAGTGAAAAAGGAATGGGAGTGCCTAAATGAATACCTTAAAAGCCAAGGTTTGAGGACAGAAATCTGGCTGAATCTGGAATAACCTTGTGAAGTGAAAGGATAAGAAAGAGGGATTTATATCAAGATGTTAGGACAGAGATGATAAGGAAAACAGGAAAACAGGAAGATACAATGAGAGGTAAAGGAGGTGCTGTGGGATTGGTGGGAGTCAATGTTTGTTCTCCTTTTTAGTGTTTATATTATTAATTTGTAAGATCTGGATTTGTTTTTTTATATGATTGTTTTTGTGTTTTGTGTATTGTTATTTTTCATTTTTGTTGTTGTTGTGTGGAAAATACTAATAAAATTGAATATTTTAATAAAGTGCTATTTTTCTGCTTTCAGGAAGTATTTCTTTTGGGGCATGGGAGCTACATATGGCAGCATTCAAAAAATATATCATTCTGCCAGCAGTTCAAAGCACTATGGTCCATTCTACCACCTCATTCCTTTGAGGGGCTCCCTTCTGAAGTTGTGCACATGGCGAGTGGATGACTGGTACAAAACGTCACTTTGGCTTCCATGAATTCCAAGCTCTGCCCCACCCACACAATATTGTCATTGCCACTTGCCATTTTACCGCTTCACTTCAAAATGTGCTGAGCCAATCACAGAGTCGCCCAAAGAAATCCTTGAGTGCTTTAGAACAATCCCAGGCCATAACTGAAGCTACAAAGGGTATATATTTTGTGGCTGAAATCCTACAAGGAAGATGATGATAATGATACTAACATTTATGAAAACAACCTCTCCTTTTCATCGTAGTTTGTGAAGTAGTGATGCCTTCGTTTACAACCATAATCCATTCCGGAGGTCCGGTTGTAAACCAAAACAGGTTGTAACCCAAGGTGCGATTTCGCAAATGGGGCCTCCAAAAAAAAAAGGGGGACACACGCTTCAGGGTTTGACGTGGCTGTAATCCAAAATGGTTGTAATCCAAAACGGTTGCAAAGCAAGGTACCACTGTCTGAACAAGCTTTTTATTAAACATCTAAATGCATAAAAGTGACCTTGAGGAGGGTCGCGATGAAGCTGCTTCAAAGGCCGCAAAAAAACAAAAAAGCAGGAGTGGTGTCAAGTTCTCAGGTTAAGAATCTACCATGCAATCTTCAGAGATAAAATTGCTTCACTGCTGCCTGCCCTTCACAAAAGCAGTGCGGACTTGACCTGCTTGTCGCTATATTTGCCAAGGACCCAACATCACAGCAAAGTGGCAGAGACACTCACCTGAGCTTTGCAAATATTCCACAAGAAAGTGGCTTTTCTAGCTTTACCTTGTTTTGAAGTAAGAGATTCATCTTCTCAGGTTTATACCTCTTAAAGGTTTTGTTTTCCAAGCCTGAACAATTATCCTTTGCATCAGGGCCGGCTCTATCAGGAAGCGAAATGAGGCAACTGCCTCAGGCAGCAGAGGCAGGAGGCAGTGAATTTGTGCCTCGCCCTGCTTCCTTGACTGTTTGGCCCACAAAGCTGCCCAGGAACCTCCTGCTTAGCTCCACAAAGTCATCTTCTGCTTGCCTCCCCTCTTCTGCCACTGTGGCCTCAGCTCATTCTCTCCTTCCTCCATCCCCTTACTCGTTATCTGTTTTGCCACTGCAATCCTGGGGGCCACGTTCCTCAAGCCCCAGCCTCCCGCCTCACTCTGAGGGAGGGGTCCTTTCACAGAGCAAGGCATTCTGTGCGAGGTGGTCCAGGGGACTGCCTGCGTCACCATGGCTTTGCCACAGCGGCTAGAAATGATACCTTAAATTCAAAAACGGAAGTGGCAAAAGTTACACCTCTCCCATGTCGTGCTTCAAACCCTCGAGTGCTTCTGCTTGGAATGTGTATTTGGACTGTGACGATGCCCTTCATTGCCTGGCTAGACAGGTGTGTGTGTGTGTGTGTGTGTGTGTGTGTGAAGACACCTCTGACCTTTTTTGTGCATGGCTGGAATGATGCCTACTGTACAAAAATGAGTCACATCTAGGGTTCCACCTAGTTTTGCATCTGACCCTACCTGCCACTGGGATGTTGCCCAAGAGAGATTGTGCCTTTGAGCTGAAAAAGTTTCTCAACTACTGGCACGGCCCAATGACAGTGGTACCTCAGGTTACATACGCTTCAGGTTACATATGCTTCAGGTTCCAGACTCCGCTAACCCAGAAATAGTGCTTCAGGTTAAGAACTTTGCTTCAGGATGAGAACAGAAATCATGCTCCGGCGGCGCGGCGGCAGCAGGAGGCCCCATTGGCTAAAGTGGTGCTTCAGGTTAAGAACCGTTTCAGGTTAAGAACAGACTTCCGGAATGAATTAAATACTTAACCCGAGGTACCACTGTACTGGGCAGTGGGGTGGGTACCGAACATTAACCTTGTTTTGATCAGTACCATTTTATTCTTGTGGTGGCAACGGCAGCTGTTTCCTGATGCCATTTTCCTCCTCCTCCACCTGCGTCCTGGCTGCCCTTAGTCTCTTTTGTCTCTGCTGCCATTTAACCTGACTGGCTGTAGTGACGCATGCTTATGCAAGTCTGTGAGATTGCCGCCAAAAATACATGGAACAGCCCAGCCCAGCCCTAGTGTTGGTGAGGGCAAATAATATGAAAACTGGAATTGAGAGAAACGACATTGGAACAACCCAAAAAGGTCGGCAAAGAGTATTGTAAACAAAACAGAAAGCACTTCTTAACTCCCGCTGACAGAAACACGGTTAAGAAATTTCAGAACACCCCTAATTAAAACATTTAAGTTATAGTGCAAGCGACAGAATGTGTTTTGTGCTTGTCGCTCCTTTGATTCGCACCACCTAACTAAGCTCCCTGTGAGGTTCCCTCATTGGGGATTCACCTCCTCACGTCTGAGTTATGGTATCTGGTTTTGCTAATACCATCCTCTCATCAGCGCTCTCTTAAATTAAAAAATCTGCCATGAGAACACAATCCCGCAGGGATCGCAGCTTTATACAACCATCACATAGAATCTCAATTACTGTCATTCGGATCCGATCATCTGTGTTTAACAGAATAGGGAGGAAGGAAGCAATTATGTGATTGTTGCAGACAGAACCGTCTTCTGCAAACACCGTAATAAAACACAGGAGAGTGGCAGAGAACAATCCACTCTCGGAAAGGGAAACGGAAGCAAGGCCCAGGGACAGATTAGCAGCACCGTTAAGAATAAGATCTTCCCTGGGCTCCATAGCAGGTAAGCAGACTTAACAGAATCTCATCACACAATCGGTGTTTTTTAATTTGCAATTTAAGGCAGCAATGAAAAGACCCAGAAGAAATGCAATTTGAGAGTTCCTGTTTTTCAGTTATGTTCCCAGAAGCATCTCATTTACAGATTGGAAGATAAAAATGCATTTTTATTTGCACCGGAAAGACCTTCTCTGAAGTACCGTGTTAGCATTGGGTTCCACATACCAAGAAACCTAATATTGCAAAATTGAAACTGATTCCCTGCAACATACAGAGGACATTGCATTCCCCAGGTGGCACACAATTAAGCCTCTGTTAGTGTACCCACATCGACAGCCTCACGGCATCCCTGTATTTTGTGGCTTGGTCACTATAATCAGGCATACCAAAGCAGGATTTGCATCCACAGTACTGTTTCTATGCATTCCTATGGGGGTAAATTAATTCACCTCCTTGTATCACAAAAAGAGAAAGGGCTTCAATCAAACACACCATTGATGACAGGGTGATGCTTGCCCCTGCTAACAGAAGCAGTAGAAGGGAGCACAGTATGGGCACGTTTTTGCCCCATCCCTCATTGCAGCCAACTTATTTTGCCCCATAGCAAACAGAGACAATCACAATCTGTCTAAAACAATCCTAACACTTTTACCTGCTCAAGGTGTTCCAACCCTGCAACTGGAAAAACTATGTGAGACTAGACAGGACCTTGGCCTGACCACAGCAAAGCTTTTGGGTTAATTTAAGCAGCATCCAAGGATCTTCCAAATTTCAAAAGGCCACTTGTCAAATGGTACAAATCCTTGCAAAAGGCACGAGGTTGGCATTGCTACTTTCTCTGATAGCAGCATATCAGTGCATGCTTAAAAGTGCACAATGCCTATGCTTTAAAGGCCAGACCTGAATGCAGGGTTCAGCTTAAAAGATTCAAGACAGCCTTGTATTGGCTGCCAGCCAGAGCTTATAGCAGAAAAGCTTCAGCATCTCTCTTTAATGGGGGAAAGAGGAGCCTGGGCAACACTAGCCAAGCTGGCAGACATCTAACAGAGTCTGCCACACACGCGGCAATTAATTCTCTTATCACTACGAATTTGAAAATTAGAGTTGGCAGTAGAGCGCTCATTTATTTTCAGGAGCAAAAGGAAGAGAGTACTCAGAAACTGGAGCAGTTGATAAAGAAACCTCTGTCAGTGCAATGAAAACTTGGGACACAGATATTAGATTCAGCTCCAGCCTGCAATGATGCAGTGAGCACAAGGGGGCTACTAAGATCATTCCAGAGCCCAGCGTATAGGGAAGCCCAAACAGAGTGAGCTTCCTAGTCTCCTGAGCCACTGCAAGGTGCTTGGACTGTGGTGATCCTCCCTCTCTTACACCCTGCTGCTCTTCCAGCCCATCTGTAAGCTCTTTGAACAGTGTTCTCCAACAGGCACTGTGCACTGCAGTTTCCATCATACCCAGGTAGCGTGGCCAATGGTCAGGGATGAAAGGAGTTGTAGTCCAAAGCATCTGGTTCATGTCATGCCCCAGACTATAAAGCTTGGCAGCCCAGAAGGGGGGATGGAGCCACCCTCTGGTCCATCCATGCACAGCTGCAGAAACTAGAGCATAAATGCCTTCCCCTGAACCCTGAAGAGACACCTCTGCCACCAGAGTCCAATGACTAGTTCACAGACTTCTCAGACGGATCAGAAGAGTGCTGAGACAATATCCCAAACTACCTAGTCCTGCAGTTGCTCTAAGGTGTTGGTGAGATAATTTGGATGTTCTGCCTCAACTGCACAATCACCAGCTATGAAACCCACCCATAGGTCTCTCTCCAAGGTGCTGAACTCACTTTGTTTCACCTTTCTGTGTGCACAGAACCCTGGGATCCTCTGTGCTTGGGCTGGCTTTCATCCGTAGCTGTAGGCATCCCCATGGGTCAGGACAGTACAATGTGGCAGGTAAGGCTCTACCCAGCTGAAAAAAAATTATCCCTGCGCCCCACACATTGCCTCTGCAGAGTTAAGTAGAATGACCTCCAACCAAAAGCCTGCCTCTTACCGGCAAAGCTTTCTTTTGCTGAAGACTGATGAATTTTCTCTGCAGCAAAGCATAGTAGGAAAGGGCTTGCTAAAAACGAAATGATTTGACATACAAAAGGTGAAACACAGGAGAACAAAAGAGCATCTTTGAAAAGGGAATATTGATTCTGTTTCGAGACCAGGCTAATGCAAGTCTCAACTTCTGAAGACTATTATTGGGGTTGGGATCTGAATTCTCCATTAAAAAGGAGCTGGGACAATGTTGACACGCAGTCAAATTTGCAAGCACTGGCTGAGGCTGAAGTTACACAGCTGAAGGCAGCACGAAGGCAGCATTAATCTGCATTCAATCTTCCGAAACAACAACGGCAAGAGCAACAGAACTTAAGAATAGACTGTCTTGAACCAAGCAAACTTTGAAATTCCAAAGGTGGGTAAAACACTAAAGACCACTCTCCATGTCATGTGTTGCTGGCAGGAAACCCCTGGCAGCAAGCACAAGTCAGTAGTGTCACAAACACAAGAGGAGACTGGAACTTTGATCTGGTTGACTCAGAATAAATCCCCACCAGCCCTTGCAGATGCATCTGGAGGGGAGATGAGCTAAAGCAGAGAATTTGCCAATGAAAATCCTTCCATTTCCCTGAAGTTCTCGTAACTGTTCATTTCCACATTCTGCTTCAGCTTTCATACAATGTATAAGCCACTTCCAGAAAACTAATGGAACATAGTGCATGCTTGATATTCATTTCCTGATTCAAGGGGGGGGGGAATCTGTTTGCGACCCCCTCAATTCGGAAAGTCGCAGGAATAAAGTGATGAAATTGGGGTGGGATACCGCCATGCAGTTCTTCTCTGCTGTTTTCATGGGGGGGGGGCTATTATTTGAAAAACCAACCCAGCATATGGAACATAGCAATGGGGTCTGCTCCAGATCTGCTCACAATTAAGAACATTGGAAATGGATTGAGAGACAGGCCCCCTGCAGAAAATGTTGCATAACTTCAAAGATTTCCTGCAACATCAGTTCGCTCACACAAATTTGGATGCCGTAATTTCAACGCACAGAACGTTTTATGGCTTATCGGTGTTTATTTTATTTCATGCATCTCAAATATTTTCCTTCTCTCTCTTTTCGTTTGAAATGTTTTTGCGTTTTTGAATGAAATGTTTCATCTTGTGTTTATCTCCCTCCAACGTGGTGTGGCGACTCTTTCCACAAGGTGTATGTATCGTAACACAAATGCTCTTTCCCTCCCAGATTGCCCCGAAGTAGAAGTATTTATGCCACAGTTGAGTTGGCCCTTACCTCCATGATAGGACTGGAAGCCAGAACTTTCTCTTCAATATTGGTTTCGCTGGAGGAGCCTCCAACAGATGCGAAGTAGCGCATGGCATATTTGGCAGAGACGGTTTTGCCGGCACCAGACTCCCCGCTAACAATAATGGACTGGTTCTTCTCATCCCTGTATGAGGAAGAATGAGGCAGGTGTTACATTTAACCTCTTAACATTGCTCTCTTTTCTTGGCCGGCTCACATCACTTCATATTGTCTGCCTCCCATTTGAGTTCCATTTACCTGGAATGGCCCAATGGCTATTTCATTCCATGTAAAGAGTAGAATTGATATCACAAGGATCTAAACTTCTCAGTTATTTGAAACTTGGTTTATTTATTTCAAAATGTGTCCTGCCTTCCTAAAATGTTAAAGGTAGGAAATGGAGAGAAAGAGAGAGCATATTTGCATGCACGAGCACAAACACACAGAGCTGTTCGCCTCTACATAGTTCCATCCTTATTTCAGACATTGTGATATATCAATATATTGCAATGTTTAGCTGGTGAGATATCGTGATGTTGAAAACCAGTCCTAACAGCTGATCCAATACATTTTGCCACCCAAGGTGAAGAAGATGGTGCCTCCCCATTCCTTTTACAAAGGTGACCAGACTGGTATCTGAATCTTATTTCAGCGCTAGAAATTAACCGCACTCTTGAAATTGGGAAGGGAACCATGTATACCAGTTTGAGATCCTTGGAAGATGGTACATAAGGTGGTACATAAATGTTATAAATAAATCAATCCCTATTTTTGCAAGCCTGCTGGCATACATTGTTTCCCTCACTTTTGTTCTGCATCTTTAATTATTACTATTATTTTTTTTAAAGGACCATCCCAGCCAATGAGGGATCACACAGCGAACATGTTCATTGCATGGTGCCATAGTCATGTGGTTGGCCACTGTGTGAACAGGACGCTGGACTAGAAAGGCCATTGGGTTGATCCTTCAGGATCTTCTTATGTTCTTAATTAACCCATTAATGTTTAATGTGCTGCTAATCCGAAGTGCAACTAATCAATAGATGGTTTTGATTGTGCTTTATTGCACTTAATTGCTTTGATGTTGTTAGCTGCTTTCATGATCAATATGGAAAGAAAGTGTCTGAAATAAATAAAAATCTTAAGCAGCAAAATTCCAGATCTTGAAAATACTTGAACAATGTTAAGAATCTTGTCGGTGGGAGGGAGGAAAGGGACTCATTTTGAGGTGACAGAGGATTCACTGCACTCAGTAGCTCCTTATACCTCCTTGTGATTAGCAAACCCAGAAATATGCAAAATAAGCAAAAATGCAAAAATATATTTAGTCTGCCTGATTAAAGCAGCTTTCCGAGCTTTGCTTATGACTGGCGAGAAGCTGTGGTACCTTATTTATTCAGATTTAGAGACCACCCTACACCACATAGCATGAGACTATTCAAATATTATATTAACATATCATTAAAAGTCTCCTCTTTTCTGCTAGCTTAAACCTGATCCTGAATCAACAACTCAGAACAGATAGTACAGAATTATGATTCTGTCTGTGCAACGGAAGAACAACCCAAGCTTTAATCAGAACCAAGTTGCTTGTGCCTCGTAGAACATCCCCAGAACAGAAACCACAGATTGGCTGGAAGTTAATTTACTGCAAGAACCCTGTGAGGTGGGTTAGGGTTGAGTGGCCCAAGGTCGCACACTGAGCTTCACTGCAGGGCAGGATTTGAACTCTGATCTCCAAGGTCCTACTCAAACACTCTATCCTCTATGTCACACTGGCGCTCTCTCTGCCTTCTTCCTGCCACCTCATTATTGGTACTGACTGCACTTACGGCCTAGGGATGTGGGTCGCTGTGGGTTAAACCACAGAGCCTCGGACTTGCTGATTAGAAGGTCGGTGGTTCGAATCCCTGCAACAGGGTGAGCTCCCGTTGCTCAGTCCCTGCTCCTGCCAACCTAGCAGTTCGAAAGCACGTCAAAGTGCAAGTAGATAAATCAGTACCGCTCTGGCGGGAAGGTAAACGGCATTTCCATGCGCTGCTTGTTCGCCAGAAGCGGCTTAGTCATGCTGGCCACATGACCCGGAAGCTGTACGCCAGCTCCCTCGGCCAATAAAGCGAGATGAGCGCCGCAACCCCAGAGTCGGTCACGACTGGACCTAATGGTCAGGGGTCCTTTTACCCTTACCTGCACTTATGGCTGCCCCTATCTTTCCTCCCATGGGTTTGTTTGGATTTATTTGTTGCCCCCAAGATGGACCACGAGGCTGTGGCTGCCAATGAGAAAAGGGGAGGGGAGGCTGCCTGTTTCCCACCTCCTCCCTTGATTTCACCAGCTCTAGACCACGTGAATGAGGCTTGTAGGTCTGAGTGTGTGGAGGAGGAACAGCCACACAGCCTCTGCCCTGCCCTGTGGAGGTTGGCTCTTCCTGCTGAGCAGTGTTAGAAACTCAGATATATAATATAGGAGCCATATCACTCCTTAGAGTCGCCAAAACTGAATGTCTGGTTGCCAGTTTGGAGCAAGACAGCTCTAAAGTCTTGTTTTTCTAAGGACGGACTGACTACTGTGATTTATTCATAGTTAAACACCTGGTTAGTTCACAACCCTGAGCTAGGTTAAGAGCTTTGAGAACTTACCGTATTTTTCGCTCTATAAGACGCACCTGACCATAAGATGCTCCTAGTTTTAGAGGAGGAGAACAAGAAAGAAAATATTCTCTCCCTCTCTGCACAGCGCCTCTCCAGCAAAGCAGGAGGAGAAATGGAAGGGGCTCCATTTCTTCTGCCGCTTCACTGAAGGAGTGCTGCACAGCTTTCCCTCTCTGTGCAGTGCCCCTTCAGCAAAGCAGCAGGAGAAGCGGAGCCCCTTCCATTTCTCCTCCCGCTTTGCTGAAGGGGCGCTGCGCAGAGAGGGAGGCTCCCGCTGCACTCAGGAGGCTTCGGGCGGCTATCCCTGAAGCCAGGAGAGCAAGAGGGATTGGTGTGCACTGATCCCTCTTGCTCTCCTGGCTTCAGCGAAAGCTGCGCAGCCTGCACTCGCTCCATAAGACGCACACACATTTCCCCTTCCTTTTTAGGAGGGGAAAAGTGCGTCTTATAAAGCGAAAAATACGGTAAAGAAGAAAAGCCCCTTGATCCAGGGACAGTCCATATATATTGACCTATTCCAACCTCTTTTTCTTAATACATCCGCTGAGGCTGCACAGAAAAGGCAATTTGTTTCCACTGATTCATTCCAATTGTACAGATAAAATATAACTGATAAGAATTCTACAGCATGGGGTATTAATGTGTGGAAGCAGTCCGGATCCAGTGATCCTCATATGGTGGAGATATCAGGCGCCATCCTTCAACCCAGGCATCTTCACTTGGTCACAAGCGGTCGAAAGCCAGGTGAAAAATGCGCCTGGCTCCTGGCTAATTTCAAACACTGCTGGTGAGGGGACAAAGGCTGTCGGTTCTCTTCTGTTATTCCTCATTGCTCAAGATCTAGGCCACCAGGCATGTCAATCCTGAGATTCAGGCCCAATGTGGCTGAACTTTTGCTCTCTCTCTCTCTTTTTAATATAGGGTTTGGGGCTCTAGGAGCTGAATAACAATGGAAGGAGTGAGTGGGGGGTTCCCAGCCCATCGCCTTCTCATTCCTCCACTCTGGACCCGATGCTTCAAGATGGCTCTGCCTGGGTGTGGGCCTCTTTCAGCAAGCAGCAACTGCACCCAGAGCCTCACCGGACGTCTCCCTCCCATAGATCTATCCGAGCTCTCCATTTGGCTCCAGACCTGCCGGGACTCACATGCAGGTAGGTGCCTCTGCCTTCGTGAGCTAACAGCCTTCTAGGCAAAACACGCTTCAAGACTCACTGCCCTGGAGAAAATTTAAGATTTGCCATCTACTCTTATAAGCATCATACACAGAGGGCGATTGTTAAAAGAAAGACTGCATGCATTAGAGAACAGAGTGGACTCTGCAGAGTTTCCAAAGATACCATGTGCTCCTTTGAGTCATGGGGAATCCCAAGACTGACAGTCACTGTCTGCTGTCCAAAGTACCCCACCCATCATTTCCAGATGGGACTTTTTTGTGAATCAATCTCCAACATCCCAGGATGAATTCAACTGCCATGCACTATTTAACACTTTGATTTTAAACCAGATGTGTTCCAAGTACCGTATTTTTCGCTCTATAAGACGCACTTTCCCCCTCCTAAAAAGGAAGGGGGCATGTGTGTGCGTCTTATGGAGCGAATGCAGGATGTATAGCTATCGCTGAAGCCAGGAGAGCACTGATTCTTCTTGCTCTCCTGGCTTCAGCGATAGCCACGCAAAGCCTCTTGAGCGCAGCTGGAGGCTTTGCGTTGCTTTCTTGTTTCTTGTTTTCCTTCTCTAAAAACAAGGTGCGTCTTATGGTCAGGTGCATCTTACAGAGTGAAAAATACGGTAAGTTTCAACCAGAGGTTCTCCTCTTGTTGAAGGGGGGGGGGAGAAAATGGACCCATGATAGCTACTCTTCACTCTGCTGATATGGCAGCGGAAGAGATATCTAAGCCACATCAGACAGGCAGGTAGAATGAAACAAGGAGGAATAGGCAGGAAAATTACCCCACACCCAGAATGAAGACTCAAGGCTCAAGCATTTGGTTAAAGGTTATATTTATTACTATAAACAAATAACACCTTGCGCCAAGCAAACCGAACAAGTGCAGGCAGTTATAATCTGTACATGCAGATTTCCTGTCTGCTTCCAAGAGCCAAACCATCCAAGAGAAGCTCCATCACTTACACAGGTGTGATGGTGCCTCTCCCCCAAAAGAGAAGTTGTGGGGGTGTGACCTTTCCAAGCCACCCCCCCCACTGTTCAGCATTCAGCAGGTGGCCCACAGCAGGTCCCAAGAGCACAAAACCAACCCCCCCGCCCCCTAGCTGAAACCGCAAAAAGAGGAAGAGCTTGAGGGAGGAGCTTCCTTTATAAGGGAGGCTTGCTCCACAACCCTACCAACCCAAAGGGGCTGCATCAAACTTGAACCAGAGGCCATGTGGAGAATCCCTCACCCGCTCCCTTTCGGAGCAGACCTTGTGAGCCTTCCTCCTAAAAGCGGGTGGGGTAAATTCACCCCAGCGAAAGCCTGGAAGTGGCACTGCCAAATCTGCACGATGCTACCAGAGAGACAGATTGTAAACATTCTGCTACCTGCGCAGAACAGAAAGCAATGTTTCCACATGATGATTCCCGTGGTTGTTCTAGCATAAAAATTTGCACCCCACTCTTCTAAATCCCACGTACCTACGGGACCACCTCTCCTGGTATGCCCCGCGGAGGACCTTAAGGTCCACAAATGACAACATTTTGGAGGTCCCAGGTCCCAAGGTGGTTAGATTGGTCTCAACTAGGGCCAGGGCCTTTTCAGTACTGGCCCCGACTTGGTGGAACGCTCCGTAACAAGAGACTAGGGCCGTGTGGGACTTGACATCTTTCCGCAGGGCCTGCAAGTGAGAGCTGTTCCGCCTGGCCTTTGGTTTGGACTCAATCTGACCCTTATTGTTTCCCTCCCCTTATGGTTTTGTTCTATGGGCTACTTTTAAAATAAGGCTGCATTTTAAACTGCATTTTAACCTGTATTTTAAATTTGTTTCCTCCCCCCCCCTTTATGTTTTTACTGCGATTTTATTGGTGTTAGCCGCCCTGAGCCCGGCTCTGGCCGGGGAAGGCAAGGTATTAATAATAATAATAATAATAATTATTATTATTATTATTATTATTATTATTATTATGCATGCGGCAAGTGTTTTGGCTTGAGAGCCTCAGAAGGCCTTTCCAGTCGCTGTGACTTAAGGAAAGGTCAACTTCCTGCAACCGTTTCAGGGGTCAAACCTTAAGTACAGATACAAACAGCAGGAGGCCACACAAGCCAATCTAGTCGCCAACAGCTTCTCATCTGAAGCCAGTCCCAAGCCATCAGGCAGGCCAAAGACAGAGGTGATGGCTCACTAACTCACATATTCCAATAGAAGTAAAGGCTCTGTCGGAGTCACATCTGAGGCACATAAAGGGCCAGGATACTTTAAGGACCGTGTGTCTCCTTATCTGCCTAAAACCTTCAAAAGAGCGCCTATTCAGTGGTGGGACCCTGGACTATGCAACACTTGCGCTATCCAGAACTTACCTAGAGATACCAGGCCAAGGGCTTTAAAAACATAAAATTATACGTTGACTGGAGACTTTTATGTTGCTGCTTTTATGTTGCTGGTGTTTATTTTTAATTATGCTGTTTTACACTGTTCTTTAATATTGTTGCTTTCATGTTTATTTTTAATTTGCTTTGTTGCAATGTGAATTTTTGGTAAGTCCTGGGAACCCGGTGAAAAGCAGGAGGAAATCAACTCAAACAGATCAACCAACTACCCCCAGCGTCCCATCACAGTGGGTGATTTTGTATTTTTGCTCACAGCTGACAGGAAGGAACAGAAAGTCATTTGCTGCTGCCGGCATAGGTCTGGATGGGTGAAGTCAAACTAGTCCCTCTTACAACTAATGCTTCAGTTCTCAGAAAAACACCAAAGCTGCAAAGAATTTTTATTTATTACTTGTACTCCAGGAGAGATTGCATGCGTTTGCTACACAATTTGGTGTACTGCTCCCCAAGACCCCGTATAAAAACCCCTCTGACAGCCACATCAACAAGCTTAAGGAACACTGGAAAACCCTCCATCATCCTTCCCTTACATTACGTAGGATAGAGATGGATCTATGGGTAGCAAACTGCTATTGTTCTGCACAAAATAGCAAAAAACAAATCAGAGCACAGACACTCCATCCTCTTCCCATTGCAATAAAAAGCTTTCAACTTTGGATGATGCATTACTACTACATATTGGTCCAGGTTAAGCACTACAGGAGTTATCAATAAAGCAGTTGTCCTATATGGAGAGCATAGCTCAATGGCGAATGTGGTATTTTAAAGAGAGGAATAAGAACTGTGTCCTGTTCTCCACACCCCGATCTGTGATATTTCACAACAGGTCAGATGACAAGAGTACCCCCAGCTGCAAAAAAACCCACTGCAGTAGACAGAAACAGACAAAAGGACACACTTCTTCACACAGTGCATTAATTGAACTTGGGGAGTTTGCTGCCACAAGATGTGGCGATAGTCTCTAAACTTAGGCAATGCTTTTTAAATTCCTAAAGGGTAAGTTGACCAAAAGGAATCAGCCGTGACAATGGGCTCCTGCAACAAAATGCAGCTGAGCATTCTCACCTAACACAAACACTACTGTTCAAGGTTCCAGCCAGCCATGTGCTCCTGCAAGATACTCTATTGCTCTATTCATTCTATCCCAGTTTTTCCATTGCTGAGGTCAAACAAGAGGTGACGGCCACCCATCACTTTCTTTCCCTGCTTATGGGCTTGCCTTGGCAGAAAAGCAGAATATTTGGCTAGGTGAACTGTCCACATAGCACAAAACACGTTAAAAAGGACAAAAAATATATTTAGCAACTGTCAAGCCCCCATGTGAGGAATGTAAAATTCCACCTCTCCAGCTAGTGACCCGAGAGAGAGATGAGGTTCCAAATACTTACAAACCCCCCCAACCCCAACCCCCCAAATTGCAGGTAGACCAAGCAATACCAAGGGAACTGAAATCTGGATGCAACAAGTTTTCCAGATCTGCCAAACTCAGGAACATAGCTGTCAATCTTCTCTGCACATTTCCCCTTCTAAGTGCACACCCGCTAAGGCACACTTACGCATACATATATACAAGGAATCCCTGTGGACAACGAAAGTGATAAAAAGACCCAGCAAACACCATTTGCTGCTAATGCAATCAGCCTGCCAAGCTTTCTTTCCCCTCCCTCACGTTTCACAAAAGATTTGCCTGAACAGCTGACCCCTTGTTTGTTCAGCAGCACTCAGCTGGGTGCTTCAGACCTAGCCAAGTTTACAATTTGGATTTGAAAGGCCAGTTTTAAGACATGAAGCACAGAATACAATGGTGCCAGCATTCTCAGCCTTCCGCTGGATTTTGAGGGGTCCTGGGCAGGCCGCCTTTGGTGACGGCCATCTCTCCCATGCATACTGCTGCCTGGGCTCCCAGCGGCAATGCTGCAACGAGGAGGGCATAAGGAATGCATGAAGCAGCCCTCACAGATCAAACGTCATTGCCAGAGCATGTGTGTCACCTGACACAACCTCTGGCAGTGTACTCTTTGCAATGTGCCCCATTCGCACACTCAACCACGAATCATCGTGACAAGACATAGAGAAGAGTTTATGTGGAATGGGCAATACAAGATTGCACACTGTTGTAAACAAAAATTGCCCTTTTCCCTTATGGGGTGTCCAAGAGCCCATATAGAGTCCTTACATAGGTTCCCTATTGGTAGGAGAGAATAACAGAGGCCAACCAGAGAATATTGAGAAGCAAAGCAGCTAGTAAGCTTGATCTTTATTGATCTGTTGCAACAGGGTGCTCACCTCATCCGCAGGAGAGAGGAGGGACCCCGAAAAATGGCATGCAAGGCCTTATAAAGACTTTTGAAATTCCCACCCTGTAGATCAAGACCACCCCCAGAAACACCATACATACATCACAGAAGGGGTGTAACCTAAGACCACCCCTCAGATACATCACACCTACACCACAGAAAAGGCGGTCTAAAACAGAAATTTGAATATTGTTTTTCTCCTGTTGTTGTTTATCTCCTGTCTGGCAGGTTACTTGATTGGATTTCCTGGGGAGCCTGGCCAGTCTTTTATAATGATAAATACTTAGTTCCTGGACCAGGTCACAGGCTCACACCCTATTCATATCTAAAATGTGCCCTTAAGACAGGATTTGTGAGGAAAGAGACAATGGGAGGTTTCCCACTTTGACCTTGCAGAGAAAACATTGGCTCAGTTTAGGAATCAAAATGGTTCCAGGTTGGTCTTCCTGTGCTGATCTATGTACATGCTTGGTTGGTACACTTATGAACATTACCATATATCTAAGACCATAAAATTCCTATCACAATACCCACTTTGTCCACTTGGTTTAGAGAAAAGAAAACTTTGAGGTGACACGAAAGGGTCCCTTCCTGCTCTACAATTCTACAATTCAAGGTCCTGTGCAGCTTTTCTTCTCCTAAACCCACCAAACCCAAGAAAAGCAGGAAAACTGGATAAAGCAAGATAAATCATGGGACATTTGCGGTACTTAAATTTATGTGACCTGCACAAGCTGCAGATTTCGACTTCTCTCACTACAGAATGTTCATCTCATGCTTCTCAAACCCACTCTTTTTCAAGTAACACAAAGTTACCAAGTTAAACACGACTGATGGCTTTGTTAGCAAGAATATTAACAGAAATTATCTTTCCTGCGCACAGCTAGGAGCTGCCCTCTCACGACACAGGAGAGCAAAGAGATCAAACGTCCACTTACTGGTAATAGCTTCAGCTCCTGCAGCTGGGCAAAGGTGAGTGAGGGGGCTCCCTTATTCTCACGCTAATCTTCAAGGCAGAAAATAACCTTTCCAGATGTCTGCAATTTAACTGATGCCACTAGCTCATGGATAGGCTAATTAAAAAGGTTAATGATGCTTCTTTGTATTCCTACCTTGCAAGCACGTTCCTTCTAGCAAGGGCAAGGGCTCTGTCCCATGGATCTCCAGCCTTTCATTCCCAATTTTGTAAAAAAATGTATTATTTTTTGCAAAATGCTTCATAGACCATAAGACTTCAGATCCACCACTTTTTATTGAAGATAAAGAAATGCTCATCTTATCCCGCTTACCCTTACCCCTTACTTTAGACTACTGAAACAGTCAAAACTCAGCTGGTCACCCATGTGGAACAAGAATTAACCTCCAGGTGACCAGACATGGAATCTCTGGTCAACTAGAAGAGTGTTTAGATAGTTCATTTTCCATCATTCAGAGCCACCAACAGATAAAATTGGGTCTATGTGGACAACACCTGCAGCTTTTGTTCTGTTGTGATGTTATGCACTTGTTCTGAGGTTATGTAAGTTTGGAATAACAGAATAATATTATGGGAGTTTTAGTGGAAGCCACAATGAGGAATCAGAATTGAGACACCAGAACAAGCCAGGAGATTATTGCTACCTAGGCAAAGTACTAGCCTGTACAGGAAGCCCTTATACACTTCTAGAGTCAACAGCAAGCCTGGGTGAATAATATGCATATCTCAGATACTTAGGATTCTCCATTACTTGGAGCATGCCTAGGAAGAGGCTTCAATCTGTGGTAAGGGCACAGATTGGGTAAGGGCAACTGAATGCAGAGATGTGGGCTCCCAGTTCTGGCCTAGGCACCTCCTGAAAGAGCTCATCACCTGCCCACACCCAATATACCTGTCTGCACTCATGCCTGACAACTCAACCCCTTGCTCTCTAGTTACTGAGTTAAAAAACTCAAGACCAAAGGAGCTGACGTTTGTGCTACAGCTAGGTTTAACAAATGAGGCCCTGCTCCACAAAACAGCTACCTCTGCCTGTTCTAAATGAATCACGGTTAATTACTTTGCTCTACATTCAGGGACTGTGTGTTTCTCATTTGTCTATGTCAGTCTTCAAATGCTTTACACTACGTAGAGAAAACGCAGCTCATCAATTCTGAAGTTTCCCCCAAGGGTTTCCCTGAAGGAGCTCAACTTGCAAGTCCGGGTTAAATTTGCCATGATTAGGCTAACAACGGATGGTTAGTCCTACTGTTCCATCACATTTCCAAGGTAGTGAGAAAGTGGCCATATTGGGTCCTTATGTTCTGTTACCCACTTTTCAAGGCGGGGGATACCAATTTAAGGAAATAAAAGGGCAACAGGTGCAGGTTGTTATTATGATTAACTATTGTGCTTATTATGACACCCAGCTCTACCTCTCTTTTAAATCAGAACCAGTGAAGGTCCTGTATGAGTGCCTGGAGGCAGTTGGAGGATAGATGGTGGCTAACAGATTGAGGTTGAATCCTGACAAGACAGAAGTACTGTTTTTGGGGGACAGGAGGCGGGCAGGTGTGGAGGACTCCCTGGTCCTGAATGGGGTAACTGTGCCCCCGAAGGACCAGGTGTGCAGCCTGGGAGTCATTTTGGACTCACAGCTGTCCATGGAGGCACAGGTTAATTCTGTGTCCAGGGCAGCTGTCTACCAGCTCCACCTGGTACGCAGGCTGAGACCCTACCTGCCTGCGGACTGTCTGAACAGCACCTGAGATTGCAAAGCCCAGCCCAAGAAGATAGCACCAGGAGGAGCAATCTTGCTGCATCCCCAAATTTTGTTTTATCAAGGCACCAGTTCCTTCCCAAACCCAGCTGGAAAGAACGAGGCGTCAGTGGTCAACTGGCACTCTGTTCTCCTCAGGTAGGCAGGAAGGTTCCCAAGGGTTCAGCACTTTGTGGCACCCACACAAAAAGTTAGCCTCTGGCAACTGAAACAAAGTGATCAGTGCTACCTGGATCAGTGATCAGTGCATGGTGCCTGGCCAACATTCTGGGACAATAGGAGATACCTGCTGGAGACTCAACAGCAGGTATGGATCACCCAAGGTTGGGGGTGACTTCCTTAGGCAGAATAGGCAACATTGCCAGGAAATTATTGAGGGTTTTGTACAAATGCACTCATAGTGAGTGTGTGAACTGGGCCCACACACCACGGATTTGTTGACACCAGACTTCAGGGTGAGGTGGTTAAATGGGAAAAAATGTTGGTTCGATGTGAATGATTCTTGAATGATTAAAGAACAAACAAAGCAATACTCTGACCCACTAATTAGCAAATAAGCAAAACCTCAACCATCCCCTGGTCCCAAAATCATTCACATTGAACCAACAATTTTGAATTGTATTGCCAATGTTTGGTGGTTGTTGTTAAAATTTGTATACCATCCTTCATCTGTAGATCTCACGGAGGTTCAAAAAATAAATAAATATAGAAACGCAACATACATAATAAAAACAAGAAGAACCCCCCCACACACACACACCAACAACCCCCCTCCTCCACCTATTTATATGGCTGGCATTTCCCCCCATGGATGTTATGATGTATGAAATATTAATGTATTATATGACTCCCCTTCTTTTTCCACTACGGTATAATTTATTATTTTTGTCACCTTTGGGTGACAATCAACCAAGTTTAATAATAATAGTAATAAATAATTTCAAGCTACACTAGGTTGCACTTTGGATGTTACTGAGCACACCTGTTATCTCTTCGAGACAAGGAAGAAGTGGTAACTTTTAACCACAGCTCCATTTTCTTATAAGTGCAGAAGCTTCTGTTGCTTTTTCCCGCTAGCTGACAGTCAGAATCTGGATGCCTATGTTCACAGAGCATCTTTCCCAGCCAGTGATTGCAATGAATGGAAGCAATGAGGGAAGAGTAAACAGTTAGATAAAGTAAAGGTTAATGTTCAAAAAGGGAGCGCTGCTCCAAGCCAAAGATACCACAGAGCAGGGAGAGGAAGCTTTTATGTGTGTGTGTGGTTTATTTATACATATCCCTTTTAAAACTAACAATCAGACCTTTTGCAGCAATAAAATATCTCCCACATTTGTCAAGTTGAGTTAAACACACACACACCAAAGCGTCGTTATGAAGCTAATGCCTGCATTTTATTATGATTAGTTGCATTACGGTGAGACTTTGAAGCTATTAATGGGTATTAGAGTGGAATAATTAGAACTTAGAGTCATCAAATCTGGGCTTACTTCTCCATGCTCTCTTCAAAATCAATATGCACACCTCAAACAGAGTGAGCTTTTATATCTGGCCAGGATATTATAGCAGCAATGGTGTAACATAATCTAAAGGCTGACACATAATCTTGCAGTGTATGAGTTTATATCACAGTATAGAAGGACAGTAGGTAATTAATTGGCTTTGCTTACAGAGCCACTGCTTTGCACCTGGTAGACCACAGGCAGATCTCCCAAGTCTGAAATATCCCATACCTGGATTAGATTATAGGATTATATTCTTGATCTGCATCCCATCGCCCCAATCTAGTCTTCCCTGCCTTGTCATCTCTCTCGTGCCATCCTCAAACATAAAGCATTAATTCCTTAGTTTCCATCAGAAAAAGATGGCATTAACTGCACCAAGACGGTCACCAGCAACTAGAACCAAACCAGGAGCACTGAAATATCCTGGGAGTGTTATTGTTATTATTTATTAAATTTCTACACCATCCTTCATCTGAGGATCACAAGACAGGTTACAATATAAAAACGCAAAAATAATACATCACAAACAAAAACAATATCAGCCCTCCCCACAGTTTAAAAGGTTACATATTGTTTACTTAGCCAAAGACCTGCGAGAAGAGTAATGTTTTTAGTTGGTCTCTAAAGATATGCAATGAAGGTGTCAGGCGAGCCTTCCTGGGGAGAGACTTCCACAAACAGGGAGCCAACACAGAAAAGGTCTGCTCTCATCCTCCAAACCTCTTACAAAGCAGACACACAAAGAAAGGCCTTGAGGCATTGCAGTCCTGAGATGTTGAAGGCTTTATAGGTCAAAACCAGCACTTTAAACTGGGCCCAGAAACTAACTGGCAGCCAGTGCAGTTGGGCCAAGATTGGTGTAATATGCTCAAACCGTCTTGCCCTGGTGAGCAGTCTAGCTGCCGAATTCCGCACCAGCTGAAGTTTCCAAACCGTCGTCTTCAGAGGCAGCCCCAAATACAACATGTTGCAGTAATCTAACCAAGAGGTTACCAGAACACAGACGACAGAAGTTAGGCTATTCCTAACTCCATACCACCCTTTAAATTTCTTGTTACTGCACAGACCGCTGGTACTGCTGACATGCCATCATGGCTGTAGACACTGGGGACTGCTTTTTATGGCTGCTTTCAAACAGTTAATGAAAATGTTCTGAGGATCCTCTTATGTGAGAAGTTGCCATTTACCGATTATAATAATGTTTGGAGGCCTTTTAAAGGGCCTTATGCTCTCAAAGACTGACAATTGGAGCCTTGTGTGACAGAAAAATGCAAGGTGAGGCCTCTTTATTTCTGTGGACCCTCCATCTTGCACAAGAGCACTTCTGTGTTTGGTTCCAGGTGATTAAAAGTGGCAGACACCACGAAGGGGAGACAAAACGGCAGGTAAAACAAATCACACAGAATTACCCCTCTTTGATTAGAGCTCTTCAAAAGGAGACGAAAAGCACTGAAGCAATTAAATTCGGTCCAGTTGGGCTTGTCTTTCTTAAATCATACAGGAAAAAAGAAGAAGAAAAGAAATAGAGAAGTCCAAAACATTCACTAGGAACAGACGTAGCGATGGCTATTAGTCATATCTGAGTCTCTAACGCTGATTTGGGGTTCTTACAGATTTAAGTGCTATGAAGGCATTTAGGCAAATGAAGCAGCTCTCTGCCGTCAGCTTCCTTTGCAGTCTAAACCACAGAGCCTAGGACTTCCCGATCAGAAGGTCAGCGGTTCGAATCCCCGCGACGGGGTGAGCTCCCGTTGCTCAGTCCCTGCTCCTGCCAACCTAGCAGTTCGAAAGCATGCCAGTGCAAGTAGATAAATAGGTACCGCTCCGGCGGGAAGGTAAACAGCGTTTCCGTGCACTGCTCTGGTTCACCAGAAATGGCTTAGTCATGCTGGCCACATGAACCGGAAGCTGTACGCCGGCTCCCTCAGCCAGTAAAGCGAGATGAGCGCCACAACCCCAGAGTTGTCTGCGACTGGACTTAATGGTCAGGGGTCCCTTTACCTTTACTTAAAGCATTCAGGCAAATGAAGCAGCTCTCTGCTGTCAGCTTCCTTTGCAGCATACTATTGGCAAAGCATTGGTTACCTGAGCGTTAATATAATCTGACAGTTCTGTGGGATGCTCATGGCCTGCCACATCGAAGTGTGCCTCAGTACTGCCTCTGAATAAAGTCGGCGCAGAATGTGCTGTGCCCGATTCGTTGTCCTTATCTGCTCTTCAAACAAGTATGCAGAACAAAACTTTTGGAGTGCAGCAGAGCTTTTAGGAAAACGTTTCTTCGGGTGCCTCCCTTACTGCATCTTCAGAGGGCCCTCAGCTTAGGAGGCATTGTGATTTGTGGTCCTTCAACTGAGAAGCATCATTTTCTGAACAGCCACCCAGGGTTGTAAAGGCTTATCTCTCCCACTCTAGTAAAAGTAGCTTTTTAAAGAAAAAGAAAAATCTTTTGATAAGGTGGTTTTACTGGTGCTTTTTCCTAGAATTACAAAAAGAAGGCAAAGAAGGAAATCGATTTTCTGAAATCCTTCCCCTCGTAAAAGTTAAAAGGGTATTATTTTCTTTAGCACAGCGGACGGTGGTTTTTAAAAGACAGGGACTGCAAACTGTTCCAAAAGCTTGAGGTTGATGCAGAGTGCTGCAAAAACATTTAAAATCTTTTGCTTGCCCTGTTTTGCTGCTTCAGCAGCAGCTAACTACTTGTGCCTCTGTGTTGCCTTCTTAGCTATCCAAACACTGCCATAAATCCAGAAAGAAATGGCCATTGTTAGCCTGCCACACCGGGATGTGCCGCGATACTTGGCGACAGTGCCTCTGTATGATAGTCCTCTGTGTGATTCTGAAATTAATGAACCTGCTACATTATTCCGATTATATCACCATCATATTTGTCCCCTGCTTTGTATGCGAAACATTCCAAGCAGCTTTTGAGAAATGAAGCAAAAACACAGAATTTAAAGCAAAAGCAAGGCGTAGAATACTAGTAGCAACATAGCGGAAGAGCTGCGGTCATAAAAACGAACTTGACAGGAGTAGTCAAACTGTCACCAGTTTGTTAAATAAAAACAAAGAGAGGGAACCATGGGAGATCTCCATTTCAAATGCATTCCACCATTTTGGTGCCACCACCGATGAGGCCCTTTTTCTGCCTTCCACCTTGTGGAGGAGAGAGCAAGGCCTCCAACTATGGAGATGGGGAACCTTTGGGGAACTTTTTGGCCCTGTAGAGTTTGCTGGGCTACAAACCCCATCAGTCTCACCAGTATGACCATCGAATGGGGAATGATGAGAGGGCCACAGGTTTCCCATCCCTGATTTTCAGATGCAGGCAGATTTGATGGGGGTTGGGGACGGTTTCTGCGGGTGGTGTGACATGTCATTATTATTATTATGGAAAGAGACCAACCACAGAACAAACACCAGTCTTTCAGTACGAAGCAAGGACCATTACAAAGCATACAAGGCACCATCCAACCACCTTAGGGACTGCACTCCAGATTTGTGTTAGCCTTTTCTTCTCCCAAAGATATCCCACAAGGCAGCAGAGATTTAGGATCAGAGTTTTCCTTCTCCTAGACTTTCCAGGTGGATGAGCCCCATCTGCCCCTCCCTTCCCTGTACGTGCAGAAACAGCCTTCTTGACGGCTGGACTCACTCGTCTACTCAATCAAATGAAGTTAAGCCAAGATCTTCATGTGCCAAAACCATGGCAATCTTTCCAGATGAAGCTTCGTTCCAAATATTTTCCCTTCCATGCAGGCTGCAACGCTTCCACTTTCAGTAAGCAACAGGAAAACCCTAAATGTTTTAGTTTTTTTAATTCCAGCACAGGAGATCTACATGAACCACTGGTCCAATGCTCATTCAGTGTTGCAGTCCCTTAAGGTACTGTAAAAGGTCCAATGACCTTCCCTCTCTGGATTTATGCCATTCTGTGCGTTGTTATTATTGAGATGTAGGACACAGATCACTGGCAGTCATTAAAAAAACCCAACCCCCATTCAGCATCCCTGTTGTGCTCATCTTTCAGAGACAGAATGCTCAAGAGCCATTTTTAACTCTTATTTGACTCCTGGTTCCCCTTCACAATTGCCTCTGTGTTTCCCAAAATTCTGGTAAGTGTGGCAAATTTATTTTTCTAAAAAAATGAATTAAAAATTAGGAAGTGCACACCACTCCTATAGCTCAAAAGGTTTTAGGGTGAGTGTTTTTAATTGCAGTGTGTAAATTTTCTGAAATTATGAAATAAAAGGGTTGTTTTTAGAGTGTGGAATAATAATAATAATAATAAAGTCACCCAAAGAGGAGTAAATCTCCTACATTCCTGCAAGAGCCACTCTTCTAGCTGTCTCTCCCAGCCGGAAAGAGGAAAGCACAGAGCACCGACTCATGCAGAGAAGCAACAGGCACATACACCTGCAGCCTCTCTACACGGAGAAATTGAACGTGTTAATGACAGCCAGTACAGAACCGTGGAGAAGCCTCTTTCTCTCACACAGTGGAGGCAGACTGGAATGGGGGCAAGACCAGGGAAATAACTCAGGCAGAGATGTAACGGGTAGCATCCTTCATGGCACTTCTGAATCCAAAAGAAACCTTTTACTGGCTCTCTCGTGGCATAGTAGCATTCCACTCACAGCACACCCTTTGGGAAATTACAAATGTGATTAGTTCGCTAGGCATTACAACAATAATTACATGTGTTCTTGGTTGTTTCTGGCGTGAGAGTGCTCTCTGCATGCTGAACCACTTCAGAAGCGTCAGTGTGACTATTTCGCAGAGCTCCATCACTCTCTTGTACGTAGGACTGGGTTAAATGCTTAAGCACACTGCCAAGCCCTACAGCAAGGCCAGCAAGAAACAGAATGGCAGGCAAGGGCTGAATTTCATAGGAAGCTGCCAGGACAGAATATTTGTACATACTGGAGAGTCTTGTATTTCAGTGTTTTGTTGGAAGCCGCCCAGAGTGGCTGGGGGGACCCAGCCAGATGGACGGGGTATAAATATATTATTATTATTATTATTATTATTATTATTATTATTATTATTATTGGACGCGGGTGGCGCTGTAGGTTAAACCACAGAGCCTAGGACTTGCTGATCAAAAGGTCGGCGTTTCAAATCCCCGTGACGGGGTGAGCTCCCATTGCTCGGTCCCTGCTCCTGCCAACCTAGCAGTTTGAAAGCACGTCAAAGTGCAAGTAGATAAATAGGTACCGCTCCGGCGGGAAGGTAAATGGTGTTTCCGTGCGCTGCTCTGGTTCGCCAGAAGCGGCTTAGTCCTGCTAGCCACATGACCCGGAAGCTGTACACCGGCTCCCTCGGCCAATAAAGCGAGATGAGCACCGCAACCCCAGAGTTGGTCACGACTGGACCTAATGGTCAGGGGTCCTTTTCCATTATTATTATTATTATTATTATTATTATTATTATTATTATTATTATTATTATTTCCAAGGTCTTCCACCCAACATCCTTTCAACAAAAGGAAGAGAGAGATGCCACGGTTTGAACAGCAGACCTTAAATCATGTGCTGTGCCACTGAGTTATGGTAGCATGGTAGGAGTAACGTCAGGTTGGACAGAAGTTAAGAAAGATCTAGAAATATGGTCAAATTTGAGACTTTCCTTGTTAGGCCGAATTGCTGTTATTAAGATGAATGTTTTGCCGAGAATGTTGTTTTTGTTCCAAACACTGCAGATTGTGGACAAGATGGACTGTTTCAAGAGGTGGCAGAAAGACATATCTAGATTTGTCTGGCAGGGCAAAAAGCCCAGAATAAAATTTAAGATATTAACTGATGCAAAAGAAAGAGGGGGGTTTGCCCTGCCAGACTTAAAACTGTATTATGAATCAGCGGCTTTTTGCTGGCTGAAAAACTGGCTACTTCTTGAGAACACAGACATTTTGGATCTGGAAGGGTTTAATAATAGGTTTGGTTGGCATGCATATATATGGTATGACAAGGTAAAAATTCACAAAGGTTTCAAAAACCATATTGTTAGGAAAGCACTATATAATGTTTGGATTCGGTATAAGGATCTGCTGGAAAACAAAACCCCTAGGTGGTTGTCACCAATGGAAGCTAAGGAAGTGAAAAAACTTAATATGGAATCAAATTGGCCAAAATATTGGGAAATTATAGAACAAGAGGAGGGAAAAGTGAAATTACAGAGTTATGAGAAATTGAAGCTAAAAGTAAGAGACTGGCTTCATTATTACCAGATAAATGAAGTATTCAAACAGGACAGGAAAATTGGCTTTCAGGTGGAGAGATCAAAATTAGAAACAGAATTGTTGGAACCCAATACTAAGAATTTGTCAAGAATGTACAACTTGCTGTTGAAATGGAATACACAAGATGAGACGGTTAAATCAACTATGATTAAATGGGCACAAGACATTGGTCATGACATTATGTTTGCTGACTGGGAACAGTTATGGACCACCGGTATAAAGTTTACGGCATGTAATGCCTTAAGAGAGAATATTATGAAAATGATTTACAGGTGGTACATGACCCCAGTCAAGCTTGCAAAAATCTATCATTTGCCCAATAATAAATGTTGGAAATGTAATGAAACTGAAGGTACTTTCTACCATCTTTGGTGGACGTGCCCAAGGATCAAGGCCTTCTGGGAAATGATCTATAATGAAATTAAGAAGGTACTTAAGTGTACCTTCCATAAGAAACCAGAGGCTTTTCTCCTGGGCATGGTAGGCCAATTGGTGTCAAGGAAAGATAGGACGTTCTTTATGTATGCTACAACAGCAGCAAGAGTTCTTTTAGCAAAGTATTGGAAGACACAAGAACTACCCACGCTGGAAGAGTGGCAGACGAAGGTGATAGACTATATGGGACTGGCTGAGATGACTGGCAGAATCCGTGACCAAGGAAAAGAGACGGTGGAAGAAGATTGGAAGAAATTTAAAATTTATCTTAAGAACTGTTGTAAAATTAATGAGTGCTAAAATGTTATGGGTAATGTAAAACAGAATTGCAGTGATAAATAATTGGGTAAAAGAAAAAGGATTTAAGAAAGTGAATTATAAGTAATTGAAATTAGGGGTTGCTGGGAAAGTTTAAAACAGGGATGCAGAAAAGGGAGGTATGGGGAAGTCGCCGAAACAAGGTTTATGAAAAAGAGGTTATGAAATTATACGTGTTTATATGTTTGTTTGTTTATGTATTGTCAGTTGTATTGTGTTTTAATATATGTTGGAAAATTAATAAAAAAAATTATAAAAAAAGGAGTAACGTCAGGAGTGCAGGATACAACCACAATTTGGAGTGCAGCAACAGAACTGCCGCAACTTGAAAGGGACCCCTGTGCAGTGGTGCTGATGGGCTAGGAACAGGTTTCCATAGCCACTTGAGCCGCTGCAAAGCTGCACACCACAAAACACAAGCACCAACTGCCCTCTCTGAAATGGCTCTTGCACAGTAGGGCATGCCACAGGAGCAATGAGGCGAAAGCACAGACCTGCTATACAACCCTCTTGTGTTCCTGAACAGAGCCTACGCCGTTGACGTCCACAAATCAGCTGTCTCGGTACTCTGTCCTCCTCCACCCCCTTAGGAATATTTGCCCCTTCTTTGTGAAGGCAGACTCTTTGCAAATCTCAGTTCAAATTTCAGGTCCTGGGCTGGGTTACCCAAGGAAGACAATTACTTAAATGGGTTGCGCATACTTACTCTGAACCAGGTAGTATTATGGACAAGCACCACCTACTGCTTGCTCTAGGCTACCTTGGCCAACCTGTAGATCAGGGGCCTGCAACCTTTTTCAGCCGTGGGCCAGTCCACCGTCCCTCAGACCACGTGGTGGGCTGGACTATATTTGGGGGGGGGGGATGAACAAATTTCTATGCCCCAGAAATAATCCAGAGATGCATTTTAAATAAAAGGACACATTCTACTCATGTAAAAACATGCTGATTCCTGGACCGTCCACAGGCCAGAATGAGATGATTGGGCCGCATCCAGCCCACAGGCCTTAGGTTGCCTACCCCTGCTCTAGATGCTTCAGGCATGCTGTGCTGGATGGGGTTGACAGGAGATGCAGTCCGATGCATCTGGAGGGCACCAGGTTGGCAAAGGCTACTCTGGGCACTTGCCTGCCCTTTGTCCTTGGGATGCTGCTGCAAACAAGAATTTCTGCAGCATCTCTCAGCGAAACCACATCTCCACCATAGCAAACAGCAACAGGTTTACTAGAAAGGCACAGGGCATCAGCATAACTAAGAAGCAGGCAGCATGAGATAAGCTTAGAACATGGGTAGGCAAACTAAGCCCCGGGCGCCAGATCCATCCCAATCGCCTTCTAAATCCGGCCTGTGGACAGTCCAGGAATCAGCGTGTTTTTACATGAGTAGAATGTGTCCTTTTATTTAAAATGCATCTCTGGGTTATTTGTGGGGCATAGGAATTCATTCATTATTATTTTTTCAAAATGCAGTGGTACCTCGGGTTATAGACGCTTTAGGTTACAGACTCCGCTAACCCAGAAATAGTACCTTGGGTTAAGAACTTTGCTTCAGGATGAGAACAGAAATTGTGCCACCACAGCGTGGCGGCAGTGGGAGGTCCCTAAATTTTAGGTACCCTAAAGTGGTACCTCAGGTTATGAACAGTTTCAGTTTAAGAACGGACCTCCGGAATGAATTAAGTTCTTAACGCAAGGTACCACTGTATAGTCTGGCTCCCCACAAGGTCTGAGGGACAGTGGACTGGCCCTCTGCTGAAAAAGTTTGCTGACCCCTAGCTTATAAGAACGGGAGCAACTTTGCAGCTCAAGTTTTATTAGTCAAACATCCTCACCTTGTAAATCTCCTGTTATCCACGTGGACCTGTCCCAAGCTGCCTTACTCAGCAATAAAACACTCTCTGCTACCCGACTTCATTTCTCTCTCTCCATATTTATGGCTCTCCCATCAGCAGATTTTTTTTAACCACTTCGTTAATTGCCTTCAAGATGCTAGACCATGCTTTCTAAATTGACTCTTAAAAAACACATACGCACACACACAAAACACAAACACAAAACAACATGCCTTAAGATCTCACAGGGACCATAAACTACCTTTTATCAGGCCCAATAATAACCCTAATAATGTCCTAATAAAGGCTTTATTTTATGGCCCCTGTGTTCTCCTGGATCAAGAAGAACACCTGTCTTTGTTGCTTAAGGCCATTCAAATCAGGTCCGGAATTTGTAGCCAAGTTTATTTTAGCTCTGCTCCAACATCCAGTTGCTAGTACTTGCTGTGCTGGTATAAGCAAATATAATGAGATGAAGTAAGTGTGTGTGTGTGTGTGTGTGTGTGTGTGTGTGTGTGTGTGTGTTATCAACAAGTACTCTTTGGTGGCGAGGTCAAAAAGACTCCTAAAAGGAGGTATCCATGGTAAGTATTCTGCTCTTTGCTTCCACTGAACTCCTGGGGAAGCAAAACAGAGGAACTTGTAGAAATTCCTCCCTGAAATGCAGATACTGCTCTGTTTAAAGCACTCCCTGCATCTAATTGCCTATGTTTGATATGGCTCTTTTGCTTTGGTTCTGAAAGTAGTAGGTCCCATATTGGCAGTACAGTGGTACCTCGGGTTAAGTACTTAATTCGTTCCGGAGGTCCATTCTTAACCTGAAACTGTTCTTAACCTGAAGCACCACTTTAGCTAATGGGGCCTCCCGCTTCCGCTGTGCCACCAGAGCACAATTTCTGTTCTCATCCTGAAGCAAAGTTCTTAATCTGGAGCACTATTTCTGGGTTAACGGAGTCTGTAAACTGAAGCGTATGTAACCTGAGGTACCACTGTATTATTTTATTATTTGATTTACATACCACCCTTCATCAGAAGATCTCAGGGCGATTCACAGAATTAAATTCAGGTTAAAAACAAGTAAATAAAAACAAAACAGCAATAACATAAGCCCCTCCCCTTCCCACAGACACTCTTTGTCTCTGGTTAAAAAAAGGTCTGTCTGAGATCTTGGAGAGGTGCTGCTGCTCAGAGCAGACAGCTAGGTTCTGAGAGCCTGACATAACTTTTTTCTAGCTGCCCTCCGAACATTGATTGCTGTGGCTGACAAAAGTCGTAGCACAAAATATTTGCAGGGCACCAGACTGGTGCAAGCTGACCTGCCAGCTTGCCAGAGATGTCTCCCTGGCTGCTGCTAGAGACAGATTGCTGGACTACATGAGATGCTTACAGTGGCTCATGGATGGAATTCTTGTGCTACAAAAGTACGGGGAGCACAATGCAACTCAGCACATCCTCATAATTTTTTAAAAAGAGGTTGCGACCCACACAGAGCAGCTTTGTGGCTTCCATTTCATGTGGAGAGTGATTTGGAAGAAACAACTCAGAGAAGTTAAAGCAACAACTGCCACACAAACGTCTCACAGCTTATCACTTCAGGGAAGCCAACCATGCAACCAAACAACCACAGAGTGTTGAGATTATCCCATGGGGTGAATGGGATGTTTAGGGAAGCTTTTAATATTTGATGAATCGTTGTATTTTAATATTCTGCTGGAAGCCACCCAGAGTGGCTAGGGAAACCCAGCCAGATGGGCGGGGTATAAATACAGTATATTATTATTATTATTATTATTATTATTATTATTATTATTACCTATTTTGCAGGAAAACCCTCCAACAAGCAGACAGACACTGTAAAATTCACCATGCACTGACTTTGGCATTTCCCCTCCCCAACCCATAGAAAGTGACGAGTATTAAGCAAGTTTTATTAGAAAGGGTGGGAGGTGTGGCACCAATTGCATTCATGCAGATTAAATAATTATTATATGCACAACGTAAGATAATCAATATGCATCAGTCCAGATCATGATACAGTCCATATCATGCTCAAGTATCCACTTTTAACACAATTTCTGCTACACAGATAAATGGTTTGTTCGACACATTTCTCTTTAGCACATCAGGAACGTGCAAATGCCTTAAATCTTTACCACCGAGGCTGAAATGTCAGCAACTCTCAACTGATAACACTTCAGTATCCAAGATTGCAGGAGCTTTGGCCAAATGCCACATCAGTCTCAGGTTGTTACTCAAGCCTTTCACCTCTGCGGCAAAGACTAAGCGCTAAACATTTAAATGCATCTTCCTCGAGATTAATCTCAGCAATCTGATGCCAAGAGAACAGCCTTGGAGAAGTTGCATCAGGAAGGTACGCTGAGCAACCCCAGAAGCAGCAGCTGCAAACCTATCGTTGAGCCTTCCAAGCGGAGGAACCTACACAATTTACAGGCTCATAGAATCGTAGAGTTGGAAGGGAACCCGCCCCCCCCCCCGCCAGAGTCATCTGGTCCAACCTTCTGCAATGCAGGAATCTCAACAGAAGGTCAGGTATGGTTTGAAATTGGATAGGGGACCGTAGGTTGAGCTTCCTGCTTTGCAGGGGCTTGAACCAGGTGATCATCAAGGTCCCTTCCAACTCTATGATTCTATAGCATCCTGCAGAGTTAAGAGTTCCCTACTCCCAAGGAGATACAATTTAAAACAGGCAGCAGCAGAAACAACAAAATTGGCCGGGCCACTTGGTTTTTGCCTACCTCTTAGCAATTGTCACAACTTTGTAAGGTTTGGCAGTTAGGCATTGGCTTATTGTGAATGGGGGAGGGGAGGCCATCTCCTGCCCCTCCAGTTTCAAGGGTATTCTGGTTCCTGTCCGAAGTCCCCTAGAAGGTGAGGGCCATGCCAGGCCTCTGGGAACACCAGGGGAGATGCAGGGGGGTTCCCCTGAAGCAATTTCCCTTTGGGTGGTTTACCCTTACAGACTTCCTGCAAAGGGGACAGGAGTCAGATATAGTCTTGCCAATGCCTAAGCCAATACAGTGGTACCTCGGGATACAGACGCTTCAGGTTACAGACACTTCAGGTTACAGGCTCCGCTAACCCAGAAATAGTACCTCGGGTTAAGAACTTTGCTTCAGGATGAGAACAGTAATTGGGCGGCGGCAGCGCGGCGGCAGCAGGAGGCTCCATTAGCTAAAGTGGTACCTCAGGTTAAGAACAGTTTCAGGTTAAGAACGGACCTCCAGAACAAATTAAGTTCTTAACCCGACGTACCATTCCTGTAATCTCATAAAGTTCTCATTCCTGTAATCTCATAAAGCTCTCATTCCTGTAATCAATAAAGTTGTGGCCAATTTTTTGCCCAAAAACCTTAAACAAAATATTCATGTCCGTATAAATTTATTTATCCTAATGGGGGGTCAGCTTGAGGGTCTTGCCACTCAAATCACATTACACATAATGCCCACCTGTTCCTGGTTAATTGTTTTTATAAACAGCGGCACACTAATTTTATGTTCAAAGAGCTCAACACAGTTTTGATAACTGCTGAATGCAGGGAAAATCCAGTCAACAGGTAGACGCTTAAGTTCCACTGATTTCAACACCACGTGCTTAACTCTCCTCTCCCACTGTAATCAATGTGTATTAAAACTAAGTGCTGAACTTTGGCGGTATTGTGCTTGATTATTATTAAGTTTGTATGCTGAATGGAGCTGGCAATAGCCAAGAACATGCAATCCATTTCTGGCACTTGTTATTTTCCTAGAACTCCCTGGCCACAATCCAACAAATGAGTTTGGCACACCTAAGCTCATTGATTCCACAGGGTTCAAGTGCCCTTAAGTCGGCCTCAGCATAGAAATCTTCCAATTAAACTTAGTTCAGCCCATCAACCTCCCCCCCTTTTTTTGCTACTTCCTGTACAAAAAGCAAGGGAAGGGAGGAAGAGGAAGGAGGAGAAACAGCTGGCATAATGCACATTGTCTATTGTGAGGGGAACTGTTCTGTCTGCCAAGCTCAACTGGCAGAAGAATTACCACACCCAGCACTGAATTCCTTCCTTACATTTCAACTTCACCTAATACTTTCAGCTCTTCACAAGCTCCATTCCCTTCAAGATAGGGCTGCTTCCCCATATTCCAAGGTGATACTTATGCAGGAAGCAGGTGCCGGCCATCCGTGTAATAGTTTTTCTTATTTATTTTAAATCCCACAGCTCAACATCGCCCTTGCGGGAATAAAGAAAACCCAGAGAACAGTCAAATAAGGTTCCTTTCCCATCGCTGTTTCAACAATTCCACTTTCCATGCGGAGCTAGACACTGAGGCCTATTACAAAATGCCAGTTGTATTTACACTTTGTCTTGTAAAGTGGTCCCTTGGTTCTCAAACTTAATCCGTTCCGGAAGTCTGTTCCAAAACCAAAGCGTTCCAAAACCAAGGCGCGCTTTCCCATAGAAAATAATGCAAAACGAATTAATCCATTCCAGACTTTTAAAAACAACCGCTAACACAGCAATTTAACATGAATTTTACTATCTAACGAGACTATTGATCCATAAAATGAAAGTAATAACCAATGTGCTGTACTATAAAATAAATAAGACATTACTGTAGATGATAAAAATTAAAATTATTTTTTCTTTCTTACCTGCACTGATGATAGTCATTGTTTGGATGGGGGGCTTTTATCCATTTCCGCAGTCACACAATCAATCATTCAATCAATCAATCAATCAATCAATCAGTAGCTGAACTGGGTTCCACACAGTCACAAAAACAAAACAAACTAAAAAGCCTCAAAAACGAAAATGAAAATAAATAGCAAAAACAAAAGCGCCAAACTTAATCCATTCTGGAAGTCCATTTGACTTCCAAAATGTTCAAAAACCAAGGTGCAGCTTCTGTTTCGTGCAGGTGCCCCGGAAACAATAGCCAACAGCTGCATTGGATGTTTGGCTTCCAAAAAATGTTCGAAAACCGGAACACTTATTCTGGGGTTTCCGGAGTTTGAGAACCAAGGTACCACTGTATATGGTCTTTGTTCTCCATGCACTGAAAGGAGAGCATGGTTTTTAGTTCATTCTATAAACCAACAGTTGTCAAAGGGCAAAGTGGGGATGCACGCTGTCGCCACTGGAATCGCAAGCTCCTCTCAGGATCCAGCCAAGATCGAGAGCATCTTGTGGGATGTTTGCCTTCAATCGAAAGGGAACTCCATGCCCCTCTTCCATGTGTGGTGCTCATGAATCCAAACCAGTGACAAGAACCACCTTCTATTCTGTGCAGATGTTTGCTTGTTTGTTTCTTTGTTTGTTCACCAGCTTTTGCTTTTGTGGAGGCCAATCATATATCAGGTATCCAAGTCTTTGATCCTGGCCTCTCTTCTTTAACAATGCCAAGCATCACCTACCTTCCACAAGGATCATAAAGCCAAGCTCTCATCTTCTCGCTTCCATTTGGCAAAAGCTCAAGGAGGTTTCTCCCCCTCACACACACCGGCAAGTGATCAATGCTTCTTTTGAAATAAAAAGCGAAAGCCCTTGGCCTCACTCGTCTATAAATGTCACTTTCCACACTCTCAGCAGATCCTCTCTCTCTCTTAGTCACTCACTCCCCTTTAGAAAATGCTAAGGAACTTACTGGACCAAAGTGCACACAACCAAATAACTGCTACTGATTGAGTCCTCCCACTCTTTGGCACAGGGCGCAGGCAGAAAAATTTGTCCCAGATTATCCATTTTCTAGATTAGACATGCCAACAAAATTCTCCCCGTGGATTAACATTTTCTAACGCAGGGGGCGCTGTGGGTTAAACCACAGAGCCTAGGACTTGCCGATCAGAAGGTCGGCGGTTCAAATCCCTGTGACGGGGTGAGTTCCCATTGCTCGGTCCCTGCTCCTGCCAACCTAGCAGTTCGAAAGCACATCCAAGTGCAAGTAGATAAATAGGTACCGCTCCAGCAGGAAGGTAAACGGCGTTTCCGTGCGCTGCTCTGGTTCGCCAGAAGTGGCTTAGTCATGCTGGCCACATGACCCAGAAGCTGTACGCCGGCTCCCTCGGCCAATAAAGCGAGATGAGCGCCGCAACCCCAGAGTGGGTCACGACTGGACCTAATGGTCAGGGGTCCCTTTACCTTTAAACTCCCTCCCAGCATTGATCTAGCCCTCTCATGTCTGCATGTTCCAGAAGGTAGAGTTAAGGGATTCTTGCTTGACTCTACGGAGCTGTGCTATGGGGTTTCAAAGGGGTCCATCTTATATTAAGCAGTTGGGTGAGGCCATCCTGGGATAAGGAACAAGGGGTCAGAGTTGGACAACGCCTTTACTGAAGGGGTGGGGCACCTCGGGTTTGGGGACTGAATGCAGCACTCCAGACCTCTCTTCCATACTTTGGGACTCTCCCCAATCAACATCCCCTCCACAGACCACAACATCTCCCCCCTTCTTCACTAACTCTGGTCCAAACCATTCCTGAGTGCTTCTGCCTCTTGCTTGCCTGGATGGAGGTTTGAAAGCCAACATGGCAAAGTGGTCAGAGTGTCAGGCTAGGAGCTGAGAGACCAGGGTTCAAATCCCCACTTGGTCATGAAGCTCACTGGGTGACCTTGGGCCAGTCATTGCCTCTCAGGGTTGTTGCTGTTGGGGCTGAATGAGGAGAGGGGTAAATTACGTATGCCACCCTGAGTTCTTCAGAGAAAAAGGTGGGATATTAATACAATAAATAATTGTTGTTGTTGTTGTTTAGTCGTTTAGTCGTGTCCGACTCTTCGTGACCCCATGGACCAGAGCACGCCAGGCATTCCTGTCTTCCACTGCCTCCCGCAGTTTGGTCAAACTTATGCTAGTAGCTTCGAGAACACTGTCCAACCATCTCGTCCTCTGTCGTCCCCTTCTCCTTGCGCCCTCCATCTTTCCCAACATCAGGGTCTTTTCCAGGCAGTCTTCTCTTCTCATGAGGTGACCAAAGTACTGGAGCCTCAGCTTCAGGATCTGTCCTTCCAGTGAGCACTCAGGGCTGATTTCCTTCAGAATGGATAGGTTTGATCTTCTTGCAGTCCATGGGACTCTCAAGAGTCTCCATATATAATATATATAATATAAATAATAGGGAATATCAAAACACCTGGTGTTTGCATGACTGGAATGCAAACTACTGAACAAAGGCAAAGAGTCAAATCTGTTGCCCATGGGAGAAAGCAGCCGTTGGGCTGAAAAGATGTTCAAAGAATCACAGAACTGAAGGAGATCACAAGGGTCATCTAGCTCAACCCACTTGCAATGCAGGAATCTTTTGCCCAAACATGGGGCTTGAACCCATGAACTTGAGATTCAGAGTCTTGGGCTTTACTGACAGAACTGTGCACAATCCCTGCCTATTGCTGCTTTGGGATCAACCCTAAATGTCACAAAGGTGTGGCAAGCTTCCATGTTCTCCCGAACTCTTCCTCAGGCAGGTGGGGGAACCAGGAAAATGTGGGTGGAAACAAGTACAGAAATTAGTCTGGTGTTTATAGCCTTGTTTCCAAGGAAGGTGAATCAGTCTCCCACAGATGAAATAGATAGCAGGCTACACACCCAGGTTTCCACAGAACATTAGGCCTCAATTATTTGAGGACTGTATGATCAAGGAATTTCAGAAGTTTTGTACTGGACTACTGTGAAGCTTTACATGTGGGGCTGCCCAATATATCGTAACTTGCTTCAGAAAACCCAATATACAGCTGTTAAGTGTGGGCAAGTGTTATGATTGCATAATGCTGGTGCTTCAGTTTTGGATCTCAATACAGTGGTACCTCAGGTTACATACGCTTCAGGTTACATATGCTTCAGGTTACAGACTCCGCTAACCCAGAAATAGTGCTTCAGGTTAAGAACTTTGCTTCAGGATGAGAACAGAAATCGGGCTCCAGCGGCACAGCGGCAGAAGGAGGCCCCATTAGCTAAAGTGGTGCTTCAGGTTAAGAACAGTTTCAGGTTAAGTACGGACCTCCGGAACGAATTAAGTACTTAATCCGAGGTACCACTGTATACATATTGCCCCGTGACACGGGTGCATACGTCTTTTTTCATCATAACACATTACTATCCATTATCTGAGAAATAAAAATCAATAGTAAACAGAGAGCTAGGTAGAGTTACAAGCTTCCAAGCATACTGTATTTTTTGCTCTATAAGACTCACTTTTTCCCTCCTAAAAAGTAAGGGGAAATGTGTGTGCGTCTTATGGAGCGAGTGCAGGCTGCGCAGCTATCCCAGAAGCCAGAACAGCAAGAGGGATTGCTGCTTTCGCTGCGCAGCGATCCCTCTTGCTGTTCTGGCTTCTGAGATGCAGAATATTTTTTTTCTTGTTTTCCTGCTCCCAAAACTAGGTGCGTCCTGTGGTCTGGTGCGTCTTATAGAGCGAAAAATACGGTAACTCACATAATGCACTAGTCTCTGTAATCACTAGAGCTAGAGACTCAATCAGCAGGTATAATAAAAGCTGAATTGGGGGTCCCTGAATGTGCTGAAAACCTGGAGATCTTAAGTATTAGCTCAATGGCTTGGCAGGCTACCCTTCATTGAGACTTTTTGTTCTAGTTCCCTCTCTGCTAAAATAATGTCTTAATTATGAACGCATCTTAGGTTTGACTTCCAGCCACTGGTTCCTGTTATGTTTACATCTCTTAAAAGCCACTGGAAAGTTCAACAATTGCCAGTTGGGATTTGCCATAAGTAACTGTTTATGTAGCATGATCAGATAACTTCACTGGTGGTTTTTTTTTTTTTTGCTTGGTTTTGTTTCCACCCCCCAACCCCCACCTTGGCTGAAGAGATGAATACCCTAATTCTATGCATTTCCCGGTTTTGTTTCTGAACAGTGTCGTGCAAGGCACAACACAATCCAGTCTCATGTGGGCCAGCAGCAGTCTGAACAGAGCAATTTTGGTCCTGCTCACTGACTCTTGAACAGCACAGGAAGGACGTGTCACATCACATTAGATTGCTGGTCCATCTCAACCTCCTTTCCAGTTGGAAACAAAGTGACTGATGATATAGTCCGGAACAATTAAAAAGAAGAGGCCACCATCTCATTTATGAAGGGAGGACTACAATTATATGCATAACAAATGGCTTGGAGACTAAGGGAAAACCCATTTTTTTACTATAGAGAACATTACAGTGGTACCTTGGGTTACATACGCTTCAGGTTACAGACTCCGCTAACCCAGAAACAGTACGTCAGGTTAAGAACTTTGCTTCAGGATAAGAACAGAAATCGTGCATGGCGGTACGGCAGCAGCGGGAGGCCCCATTAGCTAAAGTGGTGCTTCAGGTTAAGAACAGTTTCAGGTTAAGAACAAACCTCCGGAACGAATTAAGTACTTAACCCAAGGTACCACATTTGTTTCTCTTATTGCAGTGAGCATTACACTGTGCAGGCAGCATACCCCAGTTCCTGACCTGGCACGCAAGACATGGAAAGCCAAACTATGGTTTGCCAAGACAATATGGATGCGCAGGTATGGAGGGAGCCAAGGTTTAGTTTAGTGTGTTATCTGAAACAAACCCTGTGGTTAAGCTCTCTCCTGATTAACCACAAGCCAATGTTTGCTCTTTGCTACAACTCATGGTTAGCGAGGAGAGAGCTTAACAACAGGCTCTGTTTTCGATGATACTGCTCAGCACAGAGTGGCAATGAGGAGGAGCAAAGCGGCGGCAAGCTCCTCTCCAGGAGGGTGTAGTTTTGGCAAGCCATTGTTTACTGTGCCGTGCAAACCAGATCACTGGCAGACACCACTGACACTGGTAAGTTCCTTTGATGCAGAGGGTTACCGCATCAAGCCATATCCTATGAGGATCCCATCCTCCATCAAGTCTGCTGTCTGGAGAAAGAACTTCGTGGAGGAACCTGCCCATTGCTCCTGGCCTGGCCAGTGACACCAGCTGTCTTCCTGGATCTGACCTGGGGAAGGTCAAGACAGCCAGACTACCCACCGGCCTCAGCAAGGAGGTGTTTGTTAGCATTTCATTCTCTCACCACAGGATCATGTGATCCTCTGTTTACATTCCATAACACTGTAAGTGTGGGAACGGAACTCAGACTAGAGAACTTCCATTCTGTGTGCTTTTGTTTTCTGCTCTTTGTTCTCTGCTCTCGGACAGAGAAGACTCAGGTGTGAGACGCTGTTCACACTAGCCATGTTTTGTTGTTTTGATTTGCTGTAAATAAAGAAAATTGGTGACGCCACATACCTACACAGCCTTGCTTCTTGCGGAACTCTGCTAAGTGTGCATACAGCTCCATTGGATATATGCCACAGGTCTTCTCCGTACAGAGGATGTACAGAAAGTGCTGCCCTTCTAGGAAGCCAGAAGCTACACAGGCAGAACTAGCCAACTGTGCTTAAAAAAAAAAAGCTACAACTTAAAGTATTAGCACCCGAGCTTACTTTTCTCTCCTTTTCCCACTTCTTTTTTCCTTGTGTGTCATTTATTTATTTATTTATTTATTGTGAACCTTAGGGCAGGGGCTGTACTGGTTTTTGTAAGCTGCTCCAAAAGCCTTTTTTAGCTAAATTGTAGGGCATAAATGTTTTAAATCGATAAAATAAATCAGTAAGTGTTACAGAACCACGCAGGCTGCATTTTTCCTCCCCGCAAACGTTCCCATGAAACTTGACCACGACTGCAGCAAAATTATCCAAGGTTTCGCTTGCAGTGCGATCTGATGGTCTAATTAGGTCAACCAAGCGCCCTTCACAGGTAACGTCGCGCTGATACTGCACCAGATTCACGCGTAAACCCAGCAGCACAGCAGCCAACGATGGAAAATGGCCGCTGTGCATTGGGGAGAACCGCGGTTTACTCAGCATCCTAAACTCAGTTCCCCTCTCCACAGTATCACCCGTCCCAAACTGAAGTTGAACTGTGCAAGAAGGTGCAGAGAACCCCATCCAAACTTAATTGCTTTCCTAGCAATACTTGCCTTTACAGGCTGCATTATATGGACGGCTCTGCCTGTGCAGACATTGGACACACATTCAATAGACCCCCCCTGGTACAAAAGGAAAATACTTTAAACCAGATACCCCTTTAATATTATATCAGTAAACTCCTGTAAGCAGTCAAACCCCACCTTTCCAGAAAGGACATAGGGAAACTTCCGGGTTAGCACGAACGGCTAATGGCGGATTCCCTCCAAGCTCCGGAGGGAATCGGCTCTTCAGGAGTGGGGTCTTGCCGCTGCGGCGAAGCGGGGACCCTTAGAAATCACAGGCGGGGAAGCCTGTGAACTTGGTGACTTGGCGGGCACCATTTGCGTCCCCCCCGACCCGTGAAGAAGCCTTTCTAAAGGCTTTGGAACGGGGGACGGGGTGAGTGGCGCGGTGCTGAGAGTCGACTGCTTCTCCTGGGGAGTGAAGCCGCGAGCCATGGTCGGAGGGCGCTGACTTTTTCCTGTGAACAATCGGACCCTAAAAGTAACAACCCGTGAGTAGTACGGAAATTGGACTTTTTAAGGAAATTTCTTTGGAATTTGGCACGATCGGGGAAGGTGCAAACAGGAAGTCCGCCTCCCCGCCTTGTAAAAGATCTAAAGCAAGGACTAGTTAACTAAAGTCGAGAGAATTGTCTTTTCGATAAAAGATATCAATTTCACGATTTGGCGATACAATAAGTAATTGTGCTGGAGGATAAGAGTTAATTTTGAGAATTGAAGTTCCACCTCCCCCGGACCCGGGAGTGATTCGCGAGAGAGCCTGTTGAGGAGACATAGAGAAGTTTGACAGCTGTCAAATTTAGCTGTCAAAAAGGAAAAAGAGAACTTTGTTTCTGCTGTCTCTGCTGGATACAGTTGCTGCAATTTGGTTATATTTTGTTGAAATTAAGTAAGAACTGATACAAATTAACCTGACTTTTGGATTTTAACTCGAAAGAATACTAAGTTACTAAATCCCTCTAGAGGAGGATTTGGGACACTACAAGAATGGCTGGAAAAGGGAAAATCCAGGCTGGGCTGGACAGAATATTTGTTCTCCTGGGAAAGTTACAAGGTCAAATCGAGGTTTTGTCTACAAATGTAACAACCTTGAATTTAAAAGTAAATAACATTACGGAACTTGATAAGGACTTGACTCAGGAAGCCCATGCAGTTGGACAAAAAGAGGACTTTGAGAATCTTGAAAGTGTGGAGAAAGAGATACATGTTGTTCTTGAGGAGAAGGAAGGAGGAGCTGTAACTTGGCAAATGACAAAGGAGAGCCAGAGACCTGACACCATGCTCAAAAAGGGAAACAAAAAATCAAACCAAAGGCCTGACAGGATGATTACAAAGGAAAACAAGTACTGGATGATGAAATTCTGGTTTAAATTGGTGAAGGAAGAATGGAGAGATTCCTTTGTGTGGAGACCGGAAGATCTATGGATTACAAATCTGATTAAAGTGGAAGCTGGAGTCTTGGTGACAATTGGACTTTTGGATCTGGCTTTTAAGTATGGAGGCCTGGCTGGAAGAAATTTGGACCTCATTGAGACAGAGCTCCTCCGAAATTTGGAGTTTAATATCAAGGACTATCAAAAAAACCGGCAGAGAGGAACTGAGAGAGAATTAAGAGCCTCGGACGTGAGATCTCCAGGCTGACAGAAGATTAAGACTGGACATTTGTTGGGGATCGAAACCAGGAAAGGGGGTGGTGGGGTTTGAGAATCCAAAGGGTGTATAACTATGATCTGTCTTATTTTTTTTTTTTTGTTTGGTTAACAATATGAAAATTGGGAAATTCGTGGAATGGAACTAGGGTCGACTTTAGGAAAAAGATTTGTGTATTGAGGTACAAATATTGATGTTTATAAGTTAAAATAAGTTTTTTAAAAAATGAATTAAATATAAAAAGGTTAAAAATTGGGGATAGGAACTTGTTGAACAAACAACTTGAATTGGAATGCAAGAGGGGGAAGTGTGGGGAAGTCTGGGAAATATGGTAATGAAAATATGAAACTATAAATTTTAAATTTTTCCTTTTTTGCATTTTTTTGTTCTTTTTGATTTTTTTGTATTGAATTTGAAAAATCTTAATAAATATTTCATTTAAAAAAAAAGAAAGGACATAGGAAAAACTGCCTTGACACAGTGAATACCAATAACTTCAGTTTTCAAACTTCCTTGTGTGGGTTCACATTCTTCTACCATGGGCTAGTATTATACCAGTATTATACCGCTCTATAATTTTAAAGGTGGATTACAGGAGCCTGGCTGGTTATCAGATTGAAATGCACTCAACAGGAGACCTACTGCATGTTCCAAAAGGCAAGAAATCATATTTTTAATATAAAAAGCTTTTGGATGTACTGTGCTCTGTGCTCTCAGAACTTTTGAACCCGAGAATTCTTCTGCTTAAAAATGTTAGGCATACATATGCACCTGGATGGTGAACTATGTGCTTGTTCAGTGGCAATGTGGGCTGTTGTGTGAATAGTAGGGGAAGGCCACAGAGATACTCTACTTTGCAAGGTTATTATGAGAATAAAAATAAGGGACGACACCCTATACAACACCCTAAGCTCACCGGAAGAAGGCCGAGGTAAAAAAAGAACGAATTCACTTCCAGCAAACACAGCAGAGTTACTGACCCTTCAGAAGTGGAACACCCGCAAGAATAAACCTTACAAAACAGCAGACATCTCTGAAGGCAGGCTTTTCTTGTTCGTACAAGAAAGTGGCGCAAGTCCCAAGACAGATGGATGCCAACACAACAACTCTCTCTTTTCGGGTGCCAGTAAGACTAAACTGTGTCTCCAATTTTTTGGAAAAGCATCGCCCTGCAAAGCTGTGCTCTTATATAGAAGAGACCACGGTCCCCAAATATTTAAAACAAAAAAACAACAACACTCCAATTCTCTTGCCTGTATATTATTGTTGGAGCTGGAAGACAGCCCTTCTCCAGAGTGCCAAGCACAAACTCCAGCTTCTCAAATGTCCTTTTGGAATGATTAGCTACTGTCAGGAAACTGCCATCGGCTCAGGGGCGAGAGGGGAAAAGCCGGATGGATTACAGAGAGTCCCCAAAGATTGTGGGAAGCAGCATCTCCTCAGTGGAGGAGAGTAACCTTGCCTCCAGTGGAGAGGAGATGCAGGGCTCGGAGGAGGCGAGGCGGTGCCTGGACACCTTGCCTGAGCAAAGCGGGGAGGAGAGAAGTCCCCCGTTACCCACGCCTTCCTTGCGCAGTAGGCTTTTGCGCCAAGAGGGGAAGCGCATACTGGGCATCAAGAAACTACTTTGCAGGGGAAGGTTTAAGGACTGTCCACTCTCAGATTCTGCCAGTGAATGAGCCAGCCACGGAATAGTGGCACTCTGCATGGTGAAGGGTTTTTGGCACCAATAACGAGGCTTTACAGCCGACCAGGGAGGCATTTGCCTGATTGCTCTCGAGTAACCCCCTGATATCCTTACAGCTACCATAAAAGGAATTTGCAGGTGGCATTTCTGACTGTAACACGGGAAACAAACGCTAGGCTGCCTTGCCCCGAGCCAGACTACTGGTCCATCTAGCTCAGCACTGCCTACTCTGACTGGCAGAGTCTCTCCCAGAAGGGTTTCAGGCAGGGCTCTCTCCCAGCCCTAGATAAAGATGCTGGGAAACAAACCTGTGACCTCCTGCATGCAAGGCAAATGCTCCACCACTGAAGTATGACCCTTTCCCTTAATGCTGCCATTTTTTTTGTAAGAGTTGCAGACTTGAGACTAGTGTTTGTACATTTTGTTTAATGCTGCCTGTTACACTTCAATGAGATTTGCTGTTTTAACTAATGCAATAGCTTTCACACCAGAATAAAGAAACCATGTCCTACTATGACAGTCTATCCATTTTGTCCAGTATTGTCTACTCCAACTGGCAGCAGCAGTCCAGGGACTCAGGTAGGTTCTGCTATCTGATCCTTTAAGCTGGAGAGACCAGGAACTGGACCTGAAACCTTATGCACGTAAAGCACCTGCTCTTCCACTCACCTAGGTAAAGGTAAGGGGACCCCTGACCATTAGGTCCAGTCGTGGCCGACTCTGGGGTTGCGGCGCTCATCTCGCTTTATTGGCCGAGGGAGCCGGCATACAGCATCTGGGTCATGTGGCCAGCATGACTAAGCCGCTTCTGGTGAACCAGAGCAGCGAACGGAAATGCCAATTACTTTCCCGCCGGAGCGGTACCTATTTATCTACTTGCACTTTGATGTGCTTTCGAACTGCTAGGTTGGCAGGAGCTGGGACTGAGCAACGGGCGCTCACCCCATTGCGGGGATTCAAGCCACTGACCTTCTGATCTCTCAAATTTTCTAAAGGTATGGCCCAGTCTCCTTCTGGGAACTGAACCCAGGACCCCTCACATCAAATTAAGAATCATGTCTTAGACATTAACTCCCACCATTTCTTGACATTGGCCATGCTGCTTGAGGCTGATGGGAGTTGGACTCCAACAACATCTTGAAGGATCTCAGATTCAATCCCCAGCATCTCCAGGTAGGGCTGGTAAAGACCCCCGCCTGAAACCCCCAATTACTGCTGCCAGTCAATGTAGACGATACTGAGTTAGACGGACCAATAGTCTGGCTCAATATGAGGCAGCTTCCTATGAAAGGAGGTGCAGAGAAATCAACACACTTTCTCAAATGCCACCCAGAGAAATTAAGAAAGCCACATGGACGCAAAGTCTTCTTCTTCTTTGGCGATCACTCGTAGCTGAGTAAGATTGTCTTCCATAAACACGGTTTTAACAATGAGTCCAATTCTGGATCCACACATCCTTCCACAGTGGGGACATTGGTTCCCGGGCGGGAGTTGATCACGGTGTGGATTTTCCAAGTGTGCCTTCCTCTTAGCATGTTTCTCCCTTGCGTTCTGCATTTGAGTGTCTTCAAAGTCCATGACACCTTTGGTAAAGGCTGTTCTCCAACTGGAGCGCTCGCAGGCCAGTGTTTCCCAGTTGTCGGTGTTTATACTACATTTTTTTAAGATTTGCCTTGAGACAGTCTTTAAACCTCTTTTGTTGACCACCAGCATTACGCTTTCCATTTTTAAGTTCAGAATAGAGTAGTTGCTTTGGAAGACAATAATCAGGCATCTGCACAACATGACCAGTCCAACGAAGTTGATGTTGAAAACTCATTGCTTGGATGCAAAGTATGGTAGCTTCAGTACTATCTGAGAAATTCTACTGGCTTCCTATAAATTAACCGGCTTTGTATTCATAAACCTGTGCATGGCTCTTGCATCTGTCTCCCCACCCCACGCTCTTTTCCATTTATTTATTTCCAGACAGCTGAGATTGTTGGTGGCTCTCTGCTAAAGGAAGTTAGAGGCACGTAAGGAGCATCACCAGGAAATTAGCTCCAACACTGCAGGGCGAGATGGCAAACAAAGCCCAACACTGTGGTCCATAGCAACACCTGACAGCTTCAGAATACACCTCAGGGGTAAACAACACTTGATTAGCATGTAAAGTGAACCCCTTGCCAGTTTTTGTTTTTAAAAGTACAGTGGTACCTCAGGTTAAGTACTTAATTCGTTCCGGAGGTCCATACTTAACCTGAAACTGTTCTTAACCTGAAGCACCGCTTTAGCTAATGGGGCCTCCTGCTGCTGCCACGCCGCTGCTGCGCAATTTCTGTTCTCATCCTGAAGCAAAGTTCTTAACCTGAAGCACTATTTCTGGGTTAGCGGAGTCTGTAACCTGAAGAGTATGTAACCTGAAGCGTATGTAACCTGAGGTACCAGTGTAAAAGCATCTGCAGAGAGGGCAACTGGAAGTAGAGAAGTAGAGGTGGGGAGTTTGTGTGCTTAACCCTTTCCCAACATGCAGTTTCTATATTCATTCTCCTCCTGTGAGCAGCTTTATGTCCACCGCAGGGATCAAAATGTGCATTAGTTAAGGTCAACTTGTGTTTTAAATCACAAACAGGGGTGGGAACCAACACCACATGTTCCAGGTTCAGAAGTGGAGTCTAGGAACAACCTGGGGCCATCCAGAGGTTGCTGGACCAACTCCCATCAACCCTAAGCACTGGCCATGTTGACTACGGCTGATGGGAGTTGGAGTCCAACAATATTGTGGGAGTCATAAAGCCATGGCAGAGGCTTGTAATACTGCAGGGTGCCCCCGACCTCGGCTGACTCACACTCTGTGCCTTACAATGTATTAGAATGTATTGACCTTATATGGCGATGGGCGTAGCAAAAGCCATGACCGGATGAGGTAACGTGAGACATTGGCAAATGGCCATGTGGCTGGGGAGAACAAAGGAGAATAAATCAGAGGAGAGCAGAGAAAGGAGCTGCTCTTACCATCATGAAAATATAGCTGGCTCTCTGTGTCTTTTTTCTATGCTAAGCACCATCTCATGACGGCTGGATTTCCGTCACAATATCAAGAGGGCACCAGATTGAGCAAGGCTCCCAGTACGTTTCAGAGCACAATTCAAAGTGTTGGTGCTGACCTTTAAAGCCCTAAACGGCCTTGGTCCAGGATACCTGAAGGAGCGTCTCCACCCCCATCATTCTGCCCGGACGCTGAGGTCCAGTGCCAAGGGCCTTCTGGCGGTTCCCTCCCTGCAAGAAGCCAAGTTACAGGGAACCAGGCAGAGGGCCTTCTCGGTAGTGGCACCCGCCCTATGGAACGCCGTCCCATCAGATGTCAAAGAGAAACAACTATCAGACTTTTAGAAGACATCTGAAGGCAGCCCTATTTAGGGAAGCTTTTAATGTTTAATAGACTATTGTATTTTAATATTCTGTTGGAAGCCGCCCAGAGTGGCTGGGGAAACCCAGCTAGATGGGTAGGGGAAAAATAAATTAATTGTTGTTGTTGTTGTTGTTGTTGTTATTATTATTATTATTATTATTATTATTATTATTATTATTATTATTATTATTATTATTATTATTTAGAGTCCAAGGAGGAAGACAGAGCAACCACTTCAGGACACATAAGTGGGGAGACACAGTGTTGGCTCCTCTTACAGAAGTCTCTGGCACAGCAACATCTCCTGAGGTGTATTCTGGGGATGATTTCCACACTCAAGACTTCTCCCTTCCAAGGTGCCTTCAGACTATTCTCCTTAACTCAGACAGTCTGGTATGAGGACCATGTTGATACTGAGGGGTACGTCTGTGTGTGTCCGTTTTGGAATGAAGAAAATGCAAGCCACAAATTGTTGTAATGCACAGTTATTGGCTCACACTTGCATGCATGAAAGGGTTAACCTGAGCCCTGAACTCAAATTACCATGGATGGGACTCAGCAAGCCTTTGCTTCCTCCCTCCCTCCTTCCCTCCCTCCCTCCCTCCCTCTCTGACCTGCTTCCCAGAAGAAGCTGAGCCGCAACACAGCTCAAAGCTCAAGAGGAAAAACCTACAAGTGAGTGAATCTCTCTAAAAATATATTTTTAACTGCCTGCATCTTTGCTAACACAAAGTCTCGTGATTCTTTTTAAGGAAACCAGGTTTTCTTTTTAATTTGTCTGGAACCCTCTTTCTTCTTTATTTTTACCGCCAACGGATGGATACTTGCTTGCTGTAACCTCTGAAAATCTGAGAGTGAAATCTTCGCTTTTGCAAATCTGTGATTTGTTCTAGCCTAAGTATTTTTTGTGAGGAACGTTCATTTAAAGGTGGATGAGGCCTGAATTTTAATGTGCTTGGAGCAATTGCCATTGTGCTAACTCCACTATAAGAGAGTAAGAATCTCTCTTCCAAACCTCTCTCCCCAACATGAAAGGGCCAAACACTCACTGTTCCTCTGCTTCAAATTCCACCATCCCAATGCTACTTTCCTTTTTAAAAATAATACAATTATGACAGAGATTTCCTGTGCGCATTTGCACATAATGTGTTTGAGCAACACTCCTCTCAGGATGAACACAGACAAACATTTCAGCGTTGAAACTCAAGAGAGGAACTACGTCCAGCATTATAAACAGGAACCTTCCTTTCTTTTTTTTTTTTTTTTATAATATATTTATTGAAGTTTTCAAATAAAGCATATATTAGATAAGCACCACTTATCATTGTCCATTTAACATCTCTCAATTGTTACATGGGACTCCCCCACACCTCCCGCATACACTTACATCATTATTAAATTAATTTCAAACAAATTATCATTTAACTCATCTTAATTAATAATCTTAATTTGGTTTGACATATAATTCAGCCTTAAATCTAATTTAATGGTAGACAATTGTCTGCACTGGCATCCAATTCAGCACTCAGCCAAATTACAATATTTTTGTAAATAAATCTTAAATTTCCTCCAGTCTTCTTCCATCCTTTCTTCTCCCTGGTCTCGAATTCTGCCGGTCATCTCGGCTAATTGCATATAGTCCATCAGTTGCATCTGCCATTCTTCCACAGTGGGTAGCTCCTGAGTTTTCCAATTCTTGGCAATTAATATTCTTGCTGCTGTTGTTGCGTACAAAAAGAATGTTCTGTCCTTTTTTAACACACTCTGGCCGACAATACCCAGGAGAAAGGCCTCTGATTTCTTAGTAAAGGTGTATTTAAACACCTTTTTTAATTCATTATATATCTTCTCCCAAAAGGCCTTCACTCTAGGGCAGGTCCACCAGAGGTGAAAAAATGTTCCTTCATTTTCCTTACATTTCCAACATTTGCTATCAGACGAATGGTATATTTTAGCCAGTTTAACAGGGGTCATGTACCATCTATACATCATTTTCATCACATTTTCCTTCAACGCATTACATGCAGTGAAGTTCAGCCCAGAGGTCCACAACCTTTCCCAATCTTCAAACATAATATTATACCCAATATCCTGCGCCCATTTTATCATTGTTGATTTTACCATTTCGTCATGTGTGTTCCATTTCAGCAGCAAGTTATACATTCTTGAAAGTACCTTAGTCTTAGGTTCTAACAGTTCAGTTTCTAACTTTGACTTTTCCACTTGGAATCCTAGCTTTTTGTCATTTTTAAACACTTCTTTAATCTGAGCATAGTGTAACCAGTCTCGCACTTTGTCTCTCATCTTTTCTAAACTCTGCAATTTCCAGTTGTCACCATCCTTTTCTATTATCTCCCAATATTTTGGCCATTTGGCCTCCATATTGGCTCTTTTCCGAGCCTTAGCCTCCAGGGGTGACAGCCACCTCGGAGTTTTATTCTCCAGTAAGTCTTTATATTTTGTCCAGACATTAAAAACTGATTTTCTGACAATATGGTTCTTGAAGGCCTTATTTATCTTAGCTTTATCATACCATAAATATGCATGCCATCCAAACGCATTATTAAAACCTTCCAAATCCAAGACATCCGTATCTTCAAGAAGTAACCAATCTTTTAACCAGCAGAAAGCTGCAGCTTCATAATACAACTTTAAATCTGGCAGGGCAAAGCCCCCTCTTTCTTTCGCATCTGTTAATATTTTAAATTTGATTCTGGGCTTTTTGCCCTGCCAGACAAATTTAGAAATATCTTTCTGCCACTTCCGGAAGCACTCTGTCTTGTCTACAATCTGCAGTGTCTGAAACAAAAATAACATTTTTGGCAATACATTCATCTTGATGGCAGCTATTCGGCCTAACAAAGAAAGTTTTAGTCTTGACCAACTATCCAAGTCTCTCTTAATCTCTGACCAACATTTTTCATAATTATCTTTAAATAAACTCAGATTTTTTGCTGTTATGTTTACCCCTAGGTATTTAACTTTTTTAACCACATTTAGTTCTGTCTCTTTCTGAAGCTGTTCCAACTCAATATCTGTCACGTTTTTCCCCAAAACTTTAGTTTTTTGCTTATTTAACTTAAATCCTGCCACTCGACCAAAGTTTTGAATCAGTTGTAGTACTCTTTTCAAACTAGACTCCGGCTCCTGTAATGTCAGAACTAGGTCATCTGCAAAAGCTTTAAGTTTATATTGTTTCGCTCCGACCTGAATCCCTTCCACCAACCGGTCCCCCCTAATCATATTCAGGAGCACTTCCAGAACCGAAATAAACAGTAATGGGGAAATCGGGCAGCCTTGTCGTGTACCTTTTTCAATTTTAAACTCTTCTGTAACCACATTGTTAACTATCAGTTTAGCCTTTTGTTCTGAATATATTGCCTCAATCCCGTTCTCAAACCCCCGTCCCACTCCCATTTCTTTTAAATTCCCCTTCATAAATTTCCAAGATATGTTGTCAAAGGCTTTCTCCGCGTCTATAAAAATTAAAACTGCTTTAGTGTTTATGTTTGTTTGTAAAAGTTCCAATATGTCTATGATGTTCCTTGTGTTAGTAAACATATGTCTGCCCGGGAGAAAGCCTGCCTGGTCTTTATGGATTATCTCACTTAAAACTTTCTTAAATCTTCGTGCCAAAACATCTGCAAATATTTTGTAATCCACATTTAAAAGGGAGATGGGACGGTAATTCTTGAGTTGTGTCTTTTCAGTTTCTGACTTTGGAATCAATGTGATAAATGCTTCTTTCCACGATTCAGGCGCCTTCTTCCCCTCCATTATTTCATTACTGACCTCCAACAAAGGTTGTATCAAATAATCCTTCAATGTCTTATAGTAGTTAGAGGTCAGTCCATCTGGCCCTGGTGATTTGCCCTGTTTCAGACTCAGGATGGCCTGTTCAATCTCTTGTCGTGTTATTTTGCCATTTAAAATTGTTCTATTTTCTTCTGACAGCTTTGCTAATCCATTTCTCTCCAAAAATTGTGTAATCTCTATTTCATCTTGTGGCCCTTGAGTATATAACTTTTTAAAATACCTCTGGAAGCACTTTCTAATCTCTCCCGGGTTCTGAATGTTCCTTCCTTCAACCTCTAAGTTTGTTACTGTATTTAATCTTTGTCTCCTTTTCAACTGCCAAGCTAGCAGTTTCCCACATTTATTTGCCGATTCAAAAGTTTTTTGTTTCATTGTTTTAATCTTCCATTCTATTTCCTGATTTATCAGCTTGGAATATTGCGCCTGATAAAGTTTAATTTCTCTCAGAATCGGTTGGGACTTCGGGTTAGATCTTAACTTCTTCTCCAACTCTTTGATACTTTCCAGAATTTTATCTTTCTTTTCATTTTGCAGTCTTTTCTTTAAGGAATTCTGTTGAATCAAGAACCCTCTCATCACAGCTTTACTTGCATCCCAGATAGTTCTTTTTTCCACCGTAGTGTTCAAATTAATCTCAAAATAGTCCTTTAAGGTTTTTTGGGCCTTCTTTACAATTCTTTGGTCTCTAAACAGGCCATCATTCATCTTCCATCTAAAGGAGCCGATTGGGATCAATGTCATATCCATTCTCAAGGCGTTATGGTCGGAGCATGTTTTGGGGCAGATTTCCACCTTCCTCACCTTAGGTGCCAGACTTCTAGTTATCCATATTTGGTCGATTCGTGTCCAAGTCAGTTGAGCTTCAGAAAAGAATGTTCCTTCTCTTCCCAGGGGGTTTCTAACTCTCCAGATGTCAACCCAGTCCATATTGTCAGTCATTTCAAAAAAGGTCTTAGGTAGTCTTCCCTCTTTAGTAATGTTCTGGTTCTGTGACTTATCCATATTTGTTGATACGACCCCGTTCATGTCCCCCATCATGATGACGTTGTTGTAATCCAGATAATCCAGCATGGTCTCGTGCAACTTCTTATAAAAATCCGATTTTCCTTCATTTGGAGCATAAATTCCTAATATCAAAATTTTTTCTCCTTGATACTGTACTTCTATTGCGAGGATTCTTCCACTTTCATCTTTAAATAGAAATTTTGGTGAAAGGCTCTCTTTTGCATAGATCACTACACCTCTCTTTTTAACTGTATCCGATGATATAAATTCTTGACCAAGCCTTTTATTTATTAACACCTTTCTATGGAGCCTAATCACATGTGTTTCTTGTAAGCATATAATGTCCAATTGTTCCTTTTTTAAAATATGAAAAATTTTAGACCTTTTTTCGGGACTGTTACAGCCATTTATGTTCCAGCTCAAAAGCTGCAGAGACATCCTGGATAAGTCTGGTTATTCTTTCTGGGGTGGTACCTTGTTCTCCGGTCCTTGAGGATCCGAGGGGGCGGGCTCCCCTGGAAGTTCTGGCGCTGGCAATCCAAGTCCTTTGTGGAGGTCTTCTCCGTGTGCTCCCAAAAACTTGTCTCTATCTTCCACTGTTTTGATTTTGATCTTTCTCCCTCTGTAGGTAAAAGATAATCCTTGTGGAAACTCCCACCTGAAGATAATTGCGTTGCTTCTCAACAGTCTTGCCAATTCCGTGTAGTTAGATCTAAGGTCCAGCAACTGCTTAGGAATGTCCTTGTAGATTTCAATTCTCTTGCCCAAAATGTCTAGTGACTTTTCGTAGTGCAGGCCCAAAATCTTGTCCCTTTCCTCCTTTGATCTCAGTGTTATCAAACAATCTCTGGGCTTCTCTGTCCTTCTGACTCTGCCAAGCCTGAAAGCAGATACAATTTTAAAGTCTTTTTCCTCTAACTTCCAAAACTTGGCAAATTCCTTAGTTAGAAATTCAATAAAATTATCTTCTTCCACCTCTGGTATTGACCGTATCCTCAAGTTGGTCTCCCTGTTTCGCAGTTCTGTCATCAAAAAGTAAATCTGATGTTCTCCAACTTGTTTGCTGAGTGGTCTTACTTCTTTCTCAAGTTCTTCCAATCTTTGACTAGTATCTTCAGCCAGTTTACGATTTTCACCTACAGCCTCCTTTAATTCTCCAATAGACTGGGCATTCTGTGCAACTTGTCCAGTCAGCTTATTCAAGCTTTCTGTGTTCTGTTCAATTTTAGCTGTATGCAAATCAGCCTTCTTGTCCAGAGCCTCCAGTTTCTCCAAAATTTTCTCCAAGACAGAGCTACTTGTCCCTGAAGCCATATCTCCCAGGTGCAGCTCCTCTGTCTCACCCTCCCCTGCCTGTATTAGGGAGGCCGCCTCTATGTCTGGAGGCAAAGTGGAAGGCAAGGCCGGCACAGAAGATCTACGCTGTGAGGCTGCAGATAAAGTTAGAGTTGTTTGTTTAGTCCTTCCTCTTCTCCTTGCGCCACTCATTCCAAAGTTATCTGTAATCCAAGGTCAATCCAAGTTGTTCCCATGAGAAAGCAGAGTCCCAGATACAATAGTCAAACAGAGGCCGGGAAAGGGAAAGTAAAACAAAGTCACTGCTGTAAGTCCAAAATCCTCTAGAGGGAGCTTAATACGTCTTCAGGGAAAAGATCAAATCCAAGTTAAACTTATAAATTTAAATCCATGTCTATCGCCTCCACAATGTATTATTTTTAGCAGAGTAAAACTTAAAGCAAAACAGTGTTTCTTACAGTGCCTTGACTGCAACAGTTTCAAAGTATCCAGTTCCAACTCAGAATGTTTCAAAACCTGAATTCAATGTATCCAAAGTTGCAAACTGGTGCTCATCCAGGCAGCTCCAGCACCAGGGATTCTTATTTATTTTATAATCCACTGGTGCCACAGAAGAAGGATATCAATGCACCCCGAATATGACCAGCAAAAGTCAATAGCTCAAAGTCTTTCACTCAGAAAACTGCTTTAACAGGGTGCCAGCATTTAGTTAACGCATAACTTTTTGTCTCCACTCCTCCTGCTCTTTGCTTAAAGTTCAGTATAGCGGGAGATGGGCTTCCTGCTTATCCTCACTCCGTTTTCAGCCAGATTTCAACTTTTTAAAAAAGTTTTAAAAGTTTCATAAAGTTCTCAAAAAGTTTCAGAAAGTTGACAAAAGTTTCAGAAAGTTTTCAATGTCCAAATTTACTCACGGGTTGTAGTTTCCAAAGTTCAGAAAAGTTGCAGGAAGAAAGGACAGCGCTGACCGGCAACAGCAACGCGGCTTCACTTCGCTGTTTGCGCAACGACCCACAGCGCCGCTACCCCCTCCGCGATCCGGAGCCCCTTACGGGGTCCCTTCAGCGTTTTGGGGGCTGCTTCTGGCGCCCGCCGGGTCCCGAGACCACAGGCTTCAGGAACCTTCCTTTCACTCCTCTGCCACCTTGGGTCAAACAGGACCTGCAGGTTTTTGAACAATCCACAGATCTACAACTCTTATATAGCAGGGGCAAAACTAGGATGAGGACACATGTCTCAAATGGCAGTCAAACTTGCAAACAGCCTTAAAAAATATTATATAGCACAACAGACGAAAAAGCAGTTCAGCACTTTGCTGAAGGCAGCCCAGCACTTTTGCACCCTTCTCATTTTTGCGCATCGAGGTCAAACATAAAAGATACCATGCTTATTTTGCATTAACAGCCCCGCCAGGGAGCTCAAAGGAGTATAAATGCTCAGTCTTGCTCTTAAAACTTGCTTGAAAGACAAAACTGCTATGGAGACTCTCATCTCGGGGGTCTCTGCCAACGCCAACTCGTCAGCAACTTCCGACTGCAGCCCGGGCCAATTTCAGTGCAGGAGTGGGTGGATTAAACCCCAATTAAGCCCAGAGAGCTTCCCTTGCTCACAGCAGTCTCAAACTTGGCTGAAACGCTGTTGTCAGGATGATTAAGTTGCACTGCAAGCTAACAGCGGTAAAAAGCAATAAGATCAATAAGGGAGGCACAGTAAATGAAACTTTTGCTTCCAGAAAGAGAAATAAAAGCACCTTTTTAAGGGCTCCGGTGAAAGTTTTGGGAATTTGCTGATGCACCATCATCTGTCGCTAACCAAGGATGCTGAAAAGGTGAGGGGAGCTTCTCTGAAGGTAAGCAAAAGTTCAGAGGCAGCCACAGGCTCTGGAATTCTGCACTAAAATGTCCTACATCTCAAAACCACAAACCTTAGGACAAACAAGCCTGAATTCTACAACTGGAACTGAGACACAGAAACCTCAAACTCGGGGGAAAACTGCACATGGTTTTGAAGAGGATGTTGTTGTTGTTTGAAGGGCAACAAGAATATTGCATGCAGGGTGGTTGGAAGGATATGGACAGAAACCAACCCAAATCTAGACCTGGAGAGCGTTGAGATGTTAGAAGAAGAGGGAGCGAACAGACAAGAAACAAACTGGAAGTATTTATACCAAACCCAGCCAGGTAGGCAAATGTCAGCTCCCCTTGGACAAATGCTTGCAAGCAGCTTCCACGGTCTCCTTCTTCCCCAAGGCTCCAAGAGGGCTTATCTTGAGACAGGACAGAGGTGGCTTTGTGCACTCCCAGTTGTTCCCAGTAACCATTCACTCCCTCTCTCTCCCTCTCCCTCTCCCTCTCCCTCTCCCTCTCCCTCTCTCTCTCTCTCTCACACACACACACTGCAGACTGAACAGGGACTAAACATCCAAGCCACCTCAGTGGGAAAATGGTGCTCTGCATTCCAATTCTCAATGTGGACAAAGGCCTTCAAAGGACACTTCTCCATAGTATGAATCACACTTTGTCAGGGACTAGGAGAGCCCAAAAGCTTCTGCTGCTGCCTTCCTTCAGAACCAAAAGGGGAAGAGGAAGAAGAAGGCAGTGTCAGCACCAGAATCCCCTTTGCAAGCATGTAACTGGAGGCTTCACCTTGCTTGACCATCAAAGGAGCCCGTGTTTATCTGTCTACTTATACTCTGCTTTTCTACAGGAACTCATAGCAACTGTGCAATGCCACACATTTCCATTTCCTTCAGCACTTGGCAGGCTTCTTTTCCAGCGCCAGATAAGTCAACAAAGCTAGTTTCCAGTCCAGGAGGTTCTAAATGTAAGTCCTAACTGCGAGCATGTGAATGTATCTGTAATTGAGGTGGAGGGGCTTGTTGGCCTGGCCCTGGGGTTTGGTTTGAAGCATCTGCAGTCATCCAAAGGGAAGGGGAGAAGGGTAAAAGAGAGAACTAGAAGCCACGAAGCATGAACAGGCAACGAGAAGCAAACCCTCCTCAAACCACTAGCTTCTCTACCAGGCTATCATCATTACTAGTCTTCATGAATAAGCAGAACTGATAGCAGGAATTAGTGCACCATGGCAAATGCACGCTCAATTCCCCCCCGCAATGAAACCACGTGGACTAGGAAACTGCTCAAAAAGAAAGGAAGGAAGAAATTAAGTCAAAAACCTTGGTATTCAGCAGAAGCTGCTGGGTTCAGCATTCAGCAGCAAACATTTTACTCCGTGACACCACGCCAATCGTGAGGATTTTCAGTGCCTGTCTGCCAACCGAATTTGAGTGCTTTCTTACATGAATATGGGATAGTTTTGGTTTTAGTGCACAAGTCTGTCTGCAGCTGGGATGGGCAATTATTCCACTCACCTGGCCATTTGTTTATATGCTTCTTCTGCAACTGCAAATATATGAGGATCCATGTCCCCCATGTTTTGGCCACTGTATGCATAGATGACATCTTGTCCATAGATTGGCAACTGTTCGTAGGGATTGATGGCAACAAGCACAATACCTTGAAAACAGGCAAGCATGCAAACAGTTAGAAGCCACGCCAAAGAAGCAAAATTTTAAATACATTATAAAATAAGAACTACCAATCAACTTTGAATCACTTTTCTGCTACATATATGATGATGCTGATGCTGTTCCAGCCTAGCTGTGTTTTGTGGACCGTGGTTTCTGCGACGTTAACATATGAGAGTGCTGGAGGTGAAATAGTTAAACAGGTTACCCAATCAGAACCCAGGGGGTGGAGTCAGAGGGACTATAAAACCAGCTCTGGGAGGGGCGAAGGGAGAGTTTGTTGGGAGTTGGGTGGTTGGTTGGAGTGGGAGTGAATTGGGATAGAGTCTGTGGGTAGGTTGAGTTAGTGTAGCGAAATAAGCTGAGTCAGGAACAGTTAGGGGCTAGGAAGACAAGTAAATATCTGAGAGGTGGTTTAGTGAGTGAGAACAGGTAGCAAAAGTTATAGGTCTGGATAGGCACCCCATGATTGTAATTGACCGATACAGTTTATGAAACCACACGCTTGTTAAACTGCAATAAATAAACAGAAGTTTATGTTCCAATTTAACCCTGACTGGACTCAGTAGGTCCTGGGTGGTGTCAGCAAGAAATAAAGTGGTGGCACAGGGATCAATAGACGGTGAAATGTCCGGGGACCCTGTGTGATTGCCGCAGTTTCTTACTCTATGGCCACCATATGGGAATATATTTGAAAGGCTTCCACATTTCAAGTCACCTGCTACCACTTTGCCCTCTGCAACCATAATGCAGCAAAGCTACAACTGCACATGAGAGAGAAAGGTGCACTAAGCCACAAGTTCTTTAGCACAGCCATTTGCACTGCTGAAGAGGCAAGCAGATTTTCAGTAAAGTACAAATGCAAGTGGGTTGCCTCTTCAGCATGTAGAGGACTTATTTTTTTTAAAGGCAGCACTCTTCTTCTTTAGCATTTTCCTCTGTTATTTTCAGGATGGTTTCAGGAGCACAGCTGTCCCATACCATTATTTAATAAACACAATCAATCAATCAATGCTGAAATCTAAAGGTATCAGCGTTTTTCTCAGGGCAGGACAAGACAAGAAATGGCTTTTTCCTAGAACAAACAGTTCTCTGTGCTGCAGGATTTAAAAAGAAACTGGAGCACTTAATATACCCCAGCTTTTGACTTTAGAAAAAGCCCTCAAGGTGACTTACAAAAGAAAATCCTGTAAAGAACATAAAAAAAGTACAGGGCAGGATTCGGAGATACTTCTTTGATGTGCAGAGAGAGCTTATATCCTGCCAAGAGAGATGTACATTTCCTGCTCATCTGTCTGCCTCATCATGTATGCGAGTTTTCGTTTCTATAGTTCTATTATGAGAGATGCTTTCAGACCTTTAACGCTGTATTGTCTGTCTCTTAAAAAAAAGGTCATGTTTGAAGTAGTTTTTGCTGATTCATGAACGGACAGACACGTCTATCCTTTTGAAAACAAACAGAAAATCTCTTGTGCAGCAATAAACTAAGCTATCTGCTTTAAAACCTAGTACAGACGTACCGTATTTTTCGCTTCATAAGACGCACCTGACCATAAGACTCCCCTAGTTTTTAGAGGGTGAATGCAAGGGAAAAAAATATTCTTTAAAGGGAGCGCTGAGCAGAGCCTGTATGCATCCCAGGCTCTGCTCAACGCTCCCTTTCACGAGCCGCATGGTGTGTGTGTGTGGCTCTGGGGGGCTTTTCCCTGAGGAGAAGAAGACCCCCAAGAGCCGCACACATGCTCCGCACGTTCTTTAAAGGGAGCGCTGAGCAGAGCCTCCCACCTGCATTCGCTCCATAGGACGCACACACATTTCCCCTTACTTTTTAGGAGGGGAAAAGTGCGTCTTATGGAGCGAAAAATACGGTAGTTATCTGGAAGCCTCCAGATGTTTTGGATGACAATTTCTCACAGTTCCAGCCAGCATGGACAATGGCCAGGGAAGACAGAGGTGGTCTCAAGGGGCAAGACATCTTGATCTGGAATTAATATTTGCTGTGTTACTCTGGGCTACTTGTCTTTTATGTGTTTTTTTTTTTTTAAAAAAAGGGTGGTGACAGTCACAATGATCTCTTCTCATGTCTCACACCCCTGCCACCTCCTTCCACCCCCCCAAAAAAAAAATATTGAAAGAAATGGCACATTGCAACACTCACCACAGTAGGTGTAGATGTGGTTTGATTCCAAGAATCGGACTTTTAAGTTGTGCAAGACCGCAGGTTCGTGGAGGTAACTTAAAGCTGTCAGGTCGTTTTCTCCAACCAAAATATCTGGATTTCGCAAGAAGGGAAACTTGTTGGCTTTAGCATCAATAGGATATTCCAGAAGCTGAAATAGTAAAGAAAGAAAAAGGTTGTTGTCGTTGTCCCTTTCGTTTCTATAGCACGTTATATTTAAATGAAAAAGTCTCAAAGCAATTTACAACACATTAAAACATCAAATAAAACAACCCTGGATAAAATAAATTCAAGCTTCAAGCAAAATAATTTCAAATCCTTCTCTATATGGGATTCTGCTCTCCCCATATTTATTTACCTGCTTAATTTATATAGCTGCCCCATAGCAGAAGGACTCTAGGAAGCCAGTGTGGTGCAGTGGTTAGAGTGTCAGACTAGTACCGGGGAGATCAGGGTTCAAATCCCCCCTCAGCCATGAAGCTTACTGTGGGGCCTTGGTTCTCAAACGCCTTGGTTCTCAAACTCCAAAGACCCGGAAGTAAGTGTTCCGGTTTACAAATGATTTTTGGAAGCCAAATGTCCGATGCAGTTGTCAGCTATTGTTTCCGGGGAGCCTGCGCCAATCAGAAGCTGCCCTTGGTTTTCAAACATTTCAGAAGTCAAACAGACTTCCGGAACAGATTAAGTTTGGCGCTTTTGTTTTTGCTATTTATTTTGCGTTTTTGTTTTTGAGGCTTTTTTGGTTAATTTGTTTTTGTTTCTGTGTGGAACCCAGTTTAGCTACTGATTGATTGAGTGACTGCGGAAATCGATAAAAGCCCCCCATCCAAACAATGATTATCATCAGTGCAGGGAAGAAAAATAAATAAATTTTAATTTTTATCATCTACAATACTGTCTTATTTATTTTATAGTACAGTACATTGGTTATTGCTTTGATTTTATGGATCCATAGTCTCGTTAGATAGCAAAATTCATGTTAAATTGCTGTTTTAGGGGTTGTTTTTAAACGGTTTAATTCGTTTTGCATTACTTTCTACGGGAAAGTGCGCCTTGGTTTTGGAACGCTTTGGTTTTGGAATGGACTTCCGGAATAGATTAAGTTTGAGAACAAGGTACCACTGTAAAGAAGCTTTAGAAAGGTAGAGTGGCCAGTCACCACCCTGGCATGCAGAGATCTCCACATGATCGCAATTGGACCTGTGAGTCACAAAATGTAAGCCTTCCTCTGTTACAGGTATACTGCCTCTGGATTTGGAGGCTTCATCAACTCGTGTCAGAAAACTCGACAGCAACATGGGAAGGGAAGGGTAATAAGCTTTCGTGATGTCCCTGTCTGCCCTCTGCTATGTGTGGCTAAGCCTTCTGTGCCTGAACCAGAACAGCTTGTTGGATGAAGTGAGCAACCTGGGAGTTCCCCTCCTGCTCTCGATTTGACAAGAGGCCTCCATTTTTCCTTTTTGCCGGAGGAACTTAACCGTCAAAGCTTTCAGGGGACTCGTGCAAAATTAATCCAGAGCATGAAGCAGATATTGAATGTGATATGACACGCCCCGGTTTAAATAAAGATGCCGCCTCAATTCTCTTGCCGCTGCCCCCCCCCAAAAAAAGTAAAAAGGAAATAGCACCCAGGGGGAGGTGACAAAGGTATTTACAGATAAAAGGAGGAAATATCATGCTGCATTCGTCTAATTTGGAGGCACGGCTGTTCAGCTGAGACAGAGCCAAAAACTCTTTACCATATGGCCACCCATATGTTGGAAATGACACAACGGCATGACTCATAAAACCTCTTCTGAAAGTTTGCTTTGCATGTTTTTTAAAAAAGGCTTCCCCTATTCCTTAGCTTAGGGGAAGGAGGGAGGAGAGAGGGTTAGGTAAGGCAGATGAGATGTGAAGTTTGACCAAGAGATAAACCCAAGAACAGTTCTTTGCGTATTCTTTTGGAATTGTATGTAAACATGCAAATAAAAGTTATTAACAATAACAGCGGCAAAATAATAGTTTCAACGAGGAAAAGTCTGGGCCACCCATCTGCAAAATATCTAAATCTATCTTGTGAAGGATGAGGACTGATTTTTCTCCTTTTTTTTTACCCAGCATTACTAATAAAAGGGGCTGGCAAGAACATCAGCACAGTAGATGCAATGTATATGAATCTCAACATAATTAGGAGGCTCACCTCCCCCTCCATTTTCATGTTTGTTGTGTATTGAGTCAAAGGATTTTATATCTGTATTATTGTTGTCTGTATTTGCATTAGGGTAAAGTAACTGCCTTTTGGTTCCAGAGGGTACAGCTACTATTGGTTCATTTAAGCTGCTGTATTTGGATCCTCTGTCTTATTGGTTTCCTCCAAAAGGCAGGACTGTGATTGCCTGATATTGTTCCCTCCAAAATGTATCCTTTCTAGCTAGTTCCCTGTCCCTATAAATGTAGCTCTCCCCTCCTCAGTTCTCAGTCTTGTTTGCTGTAATAAAGAAGTGTTACTACAGAACTGTCTCCAGCATATTATGTCAAGAGAGCTGAAATCACAAACCCCACGTCACAACAACTGGCGACGAAGGTGGGATCCGGAATGCTGAGGAGCGGTTAAACGCAGCCCTGCCTCAGAGTCCGGATTGTAGCTAAGAACCAGACTCACTGGCCGGCTGAGAAGACGACCCTGCCCACAGGACAATGGAGAGTCCAAGGGTATTGGAGCCCTTCCAGCCATCAGAGCCCCACACGTGGGAAGACTACGTCGAACGCTTTGAGTTCTTCGCAGTGGCTCAAGGGATCACCGATGCCAGCAAAAGAAGGGCCACATTCCTGAGCTACTGTGGGCCTGAGACCTTCAAGCTGGCCAAGGCATTGCTTGCTCCAGCGAAGCTAAGTGAGACACCTCTCAAAGATATTCTTGCCTGCCTGACAAGCCATTTGGCGCCTACTGAGACCAAGATGGCCCGGCGGTTGGAGTTTCATAAGAGGCAGCAGCGTGCTGGGGAGTCTGTATCTGCATTCCTAGCTGAACTGCGGAAGCTCGCTCAGCACTGCGACTTCCAATGTCTGGAAGAGACTCTCCTGGATCGGTTTATCGGTGGTCTGAGCAGCAAGAAAGCCAGAAGACGCATCGTGGCTAAAGAAGAGGTTACCCTTGCTTCAGCCTTGAAGGAGGCCGCTGCCACGGAGAATTATGAAAGAGAGGAGCTTCATGCCAGTCGCAAGGCCCCTAAGATAGAAGTTGCGCATGCCATGGACGAGCTAGAGGCTACTCCGAGCCAAAGCCCAGTCCATGGGGTTGAGTCAGTGCGTCAGGCCTGCACAGTGCACAAAGATCACCGAGGCAGGTGCCCTGGTTGTGGCGGAAACCATGAGCGGAAGAGTTGTCGTTTCCGGGATGCTATGTGCCGGACGTGCGGGAAGACAGGTCACATCTCCAGGGTCTGTAGATCGGCGGCGCTGGGAGCGACAGGAGCAACTAGACTGGAGCATCGCAGACCATCCACGGCAAACCATGTTCTAAAGGACTGCCACTACGTAACGGAGATCAACGGGAGGGTCGTGCAGTTTCCAGCGCAAGGCAAGGCACACGTCAAGGTGAAGATTGAGGGTCAGCTGTGCGACATGGAGGTGGACTCCGGATCTGGATTCACTATCGTGTCGGACCAGACCGCGAGGACATTCTTCCCCAGGGGTAAGTTGCCCCCTCTGGAGCCCTTCCCGGCAACCTTGCAGTCATATTCAGCGGGCCGTATCCATGTCATGGGAATGTGTGCCGTGAGAGTACAGTTCCGGGACAAACAGGCGGTACTCAAACTGGTGATTGCGAAGGGCAGTCGCCCCAGTCTCCTGGGCACTGACTGGTTCCCCGCCCTGGGACTGAGTATATCAGGGCTTAATTCAATCCAAACCTGCCCTGAGATGAGCGAGGCATTATGCAAAGAATTTGCCGGTCTCTTTAATGGAAAACTGGGTTGTTATAAAGGGCCCCCAGTTGACTTCGAATTGGACCCTGGGGTGGCCCCAATCCGACTCAAACCAAGGCGAGTGCCATTTGCACTGCAACCCAAGATCGAAGCAGAGCTGGATAAATTGGTCAAGCAGGGAGTTCTCTCACCCGTGGACTCTGCTAAGTGGGAGACTCCAATCGTCACGCCCCTTAAAGCAAATGGGGAAGTCAGGATCTGTGCAGATTACAAATGTACTATCAATAAGGCACTCAGGGGAAACTCATACCCCATTCCAGTCGTATCACATCTGTTGGCTAAACTGGCTGGGGGCAAGGTGTTCGCCAAAATTGACCTGGCACAAGCTTACCAACAGCTGCCAGTAACCCCACAATCAGCGGAAGCACAGACTATTGTCACACATAAAGGGGCGTTCAGAGTTAACAGATTACAATTTGGAGTTTGTGTGGCCCCAGGGATTTTTCAAGGGCTCATGGAACGCCTGTTAAGAGGTCTGCCGGGGGTCTTGCCATTTTTTGATGACGTTTTGATTGCTGGAAAAGACCCACAGGAACTGGTTGCGCGTGTCCGTGCAGTGTTGCTCAAGTTCAAGGAGGTGGGGTTGCAACTGAAAAAGGAAAAATGCAGTTTTGGGGTGCCAACCGTGGATTTCTTGGGGTTTAAAATTGATGCATCAGGCATCCACCCCACAGATGCTAAGATTAAGGCCATCATCGAGGCACCACGACCACAGAACAAGACGCAGTTGCAGTCATTCCTGGGACTTATTAACTTTTATCATTCGTTCTTACCCCACAAAGCTTCGGTAGCTGAACCATTACATCGACTGTTACAGAAAAAGAATGTGTGGCGATGGGGGCAGGGGCAGCAGAAGGCTTTTGACTCCTTGCGAGGAATGCTGAGTAGCAGGAGCGTCCTTGCTCATTACGATGAGTCGAAGCCGCTGGTCCTGGCATGTGATGCCTCTCAATACGGCCTGGGGGCGGTGCTGAGTCATAGGGAACCGGACGGGTCGGAAAAGCCCATCTCTTTCTATTCCCGTACGTTGTCGCCCACGGAGCGCAACTATGCTCAAATTGACAAAGAGGCGCTTGCAATTGTGGCAGGAATCAAAAAGTTCCATGATTATGTGTATGGTTGCCATTTCTCCATTGAAACGGACCACAAACCACTGTTAGGGTTGTTCAACCCGAACAAACAAACGCCACAAATTCTCTCCCCCAGAATGTTGCGTTGGTCTATATTCCTGAACGGGTTCCAGTACACCTTGACCCATGTGCCGGGGAAACGGTTGTGCCACGCTGATGCGCTGAGTCGATTGCCTCTTCCTGGCGGGAGCAATGTGGATCCTGCTCCAGCGGAGCACATAATGATGCTGGAAACACTTCCGGGGGCTCCTGTAACGGCTACTGATATAGCTGAGAAAACGAGGAAAGATGCTGTTCTCTCCCGTGTGCTCACTTGGGTGGGGAGGGGGTGGCCAGGTGGTCCGCATGAAGACAAATTCAGGCCTTATGCGACAAGGCAGCACGAGTTGTCCATGCATAAGGGTTGTCTCCTGTGGGGAGATAGGGTGATCATCCCAGCACCACTGAGAAACAGGGTTCTTGAGACGCTTCACATGGGACACCCGGGAATGGTCAGGATGAAGTCGCTAGCCCGATGTTATGTGTGGTGGCCTGGAATGGACCAGAACATAGAACAATGGGTACGAACATGCAAGGCATGCCAAGAGGTGCGGCCAGAAGTGGCCAGAGCACCAGTTCACTGGTGGGAGCAGTCCAGATCTCCCTGGAGCTGGCTGCACTTAGATTTTGCTGGGCCATTCCAGGGGAAGGTCTTTTTGGTTATTGTCGATGCATATTCCAAATGGTTAGAAGTGGCGATGGTCCCTAGCATGGCATCAGCTGCCGTAATCAAGGTGTTGAGGCAGCTGTTTGCAACCCACGGGTTACCTGAGACCATTGTATCAGATAATGGGGCAGCTTTTGTATCCCAAGAATTCAGGGCATTCTTGGCTGATAACTTCATAAGAGGGGTCACATCCGCGCCCTTTCACCCATCCTCCAATGGGCAGGCTGAGCGCATGGTAAGAACAGCCAAAGAATCCATTGCGCGCTTAATGGAGGGTAACTGGTCAGCTCGCATCGCGCAAATGTTATTTTTGCAGCATGCGACGCCGTGTACGTCACAACAATGTTCATATAATTAATTAATTAATTAATTAAGGATGCTGCCCTATACCTGCAGAGTTCACAACACAAAATTACCACCCCACTTCCATTTTTAGAATAATCCATAGTTCGGGCATTACATTTGTGCCACCAACTGCTGCTGTCTAGCTGTAAAGCAACACTCTGCAAACCGGTGACAAAACCATCACAGCAGAATGCAGAGTTTGGAGCTATCTGTGCCTCGCATTAACACTGGAAGATGCGTGGCGCTACGTGCAGGCAGGTCCTGGCTTGCGAATCGGCATCTTGTTAGCAGAACGTGAGCACCCTACGCTTTCATGTAGCAAGACAGCAAGCCACCAAGACAGATGACAATTCCAGAAGAGGAGTTAAATTGCAAAGCCCCATCACGGGAGAAAGACGCATCAGTTCTGACAGCACGAATCAGAAGATGAATGCAAGTATTCAAAACTTCTTCTTTTTTTAAAGCAATGATTTTATATAACACAGAGAGGCAATGTTCAGATACGCTTGCAAGCAGTGGAGGGGCAGAAGAAACTTATTGCAACGTTCTACCTTGCCCGGTAAACCACTGTCTAATACAGGGGTGGGATAGCTCAGTTGGTAGAGCATGAGACTCTTAATTCTAGGTTCATTGCAGGGGGTTGGACTAGATGACCCTCGTGTGCAGAAATGGGCTCCCCGTCCCTACCCGTAATATTTAAATGGGTCTCCTGGCTTTTCTAAATAATAATTTTGATCCTCAAAATCTTAATGACCTGGCAGCGTACAGTCTCAAAAGGATAGATCCCAATTTCACGTGCTGCAAGCATGGGCTTACTCCATAAGTGATTTGGCAACAGCTGTTCACCACAATTCATTAGGTCTAGTTGGAACATAAATAATAATTTGACAGCATTGTCACATCACTCGTTTACCCTTAATCTCACATTTCCTGTTATGAATTTTGCCTCTAGTATCTCTGCATAGTGCCTCTGTTCTGTTGCCCAAGTCCAAAAAGTCCAGGGAGACCTGTGGGGTGGGGTGGGGTGGGGTTTCTTCTGGTCCCTTTCCTAATTTCTTTGGCTTCCGTTTAAAAGAAAAAGAAACTCTTCAGCCCTTTACTCATGGATATAAAAGCATGCAGGCAACATTCCACAAAATTGCCCATTAAGGTAACAAAACCTGGAAGCTACCTTTCAATATCTTGGCCCATCAGTGCAAAGGCACTGGGTTAAAAGACAAGAAGCAAGTTCTCGGTTTTGTTTTTAAGAAAGCTAACTATATTTGAATGCATATCTTACAATCATCAGTCTCATTTGCAGGGTTTGCATGCACAGTAAGCTATAGTTAATGTTTTACCATGAACTTGTCAGTCTTCCCCACTTTGCTCCTCTCTGCTTGAGCTGGACAAAAACAAACCATACTCCCTTGTCTTACTCTTACATCCAAACCAGGAGCTGTGGTTTGTTTTGTTCCCCCAAAGCTATGATCTATTGCAAAGGTTTGCTCTTGGCTCACCGGCCATAGTTTCTTTGAGCAAATCAAGCGACAGCCCAGATCACAAGCCAGGGATTGTGATCTGCAACCAAACAGCCAAGAATCAGGAGTGCTCATAGTAAACTATTAAATATGGTTTACTGTGATGTCTAAACTGGACGATGGTGATTCCCCCCTCCCCCCAGTTTCCATCATCAAAGAAGGCCCAACAACATTTGAAGTCCTTGTGGCTAAAGTGAAAAGGACTTCTGCTGCTGAAATTCAGCTAATTCAACAGTTTCAAATAAAACCGTTTCAGATTACAAACTCTGCAACCGCGAAGAAAGAATGAATACAGGCAAAAGCTTAACAAGGCCAGTTTGCAATCAGAATCTTTGAAGGACAACAGAAATAAAAAGGATGCTAAACACAAGCAGATACATCAACTTCCCCTCTTTTATTTAATTTTTGTATTATATTTTTTTAAAAAAATATATTGACAAATCCAGAAATTAATGGTGCGAGCATCCATATTAGCTTTGCTTTGTCTGCATTCAGAACAGCAGCAGCTGTGCCGTCTTCTCCCACTCAGCCAAATCCATATTTGAAAGGAAGAGCCTTTGGGAATTGCAGAAGTCGCAAACCCAGCATCACTCCCCTGCCATGAATGCGCGCGGCTGAAGCAAGCCAGCCACAAGGGACGCAATTAGCACCACCTGAGGTTTACCCAGCAGGTCCTGAGCAGAAGCATCTACCCAGCTTGTTTTAGCAAAGATCACAAGTTTATTTGCCAGAGCCCACACCAAAGGCTCTTTGATCGTCTGGGACTGTTGGGTGCGATTTTTCGAAAAGCAACACAGTACCCGAAGTCATTACTCGCAGAGAGTTCTTTCCTGCTCTGCCTGGTGCCGGTGAACAGCAAAACGGCAGGCAGCTTGGGCGACAAGGTTGCAAGAAGCGCTTGTGTGATCAGATAACGCAGCCCAACATCCTCTCTCCAACAACTGATTGCAAGGGCATGATGGATGGCCAGCCGCCTCCTGCAACTGTATTCAGCAAGCCCAACCTGCCCCTGAAAAGCAGATCCCAAAAAGCATGGGGTGGGAAATTAAATTTTTTTGTGGTGGAGCCGCAAGTAAGCAGGGTCAGAACCGAAAGCAGTTTACCTACCTTAAGCTTCCCAGCTCAGGCAGGGCTGAAAACTAGCTTTGTACAGGCTTTCCGCAGCTAGAATTTAAGCTCCTAAGCTAAGCATAGGCAAACTCAGCCCTCCAGATGTTTTGGGACTACAACTCCCATCATCCCTCGCTAACAGGACAGGGATGATGGGAATTGTAGTCCCAAAACATCTGGAGGGCCAGGTTTGCCTATGCCTGTCCTAAGCTATTAGTTATCGCAGGTTTTTGGCTCCTATCAAACAGTGCCCTTAGTGTGTCCATACCAGTCTGAGCTGTTTCTTTAATTGCATAAGAGCGTTAGTTATTCTTGAGGGTGTATGGGGTGTTAGGGAAAAGGTAGTATCTCAGATAAGGGGCATGTTGTTCTCCTTCTGGGGTAGTTTGTCCACCTTAGGTCCTCACTCAGCTCTCACCGGTGACTCCATGTCAGAATGTGACAGTGGCCAAACCATGGGAAACTGCTTCAATTGGCCAGTTAAACCAGGTGAGGGTAGCTGATGCATCTCAAACCCTCAGTAGTTAGGGACTTCCCTGCATGTGAAGACAGGCTCTGGTGCATTAAGCAGATGAGATCAATAGTGGGTCCAGGCAGTTTCTGCGTGTGCTGTAGAGGGAAGTGATGGGGTTCATCAACTTGGGAAGGTAGCCCAGGTAGGAGAAGGAAAACTCTGATCCTAAACCTTCACTGCTTTTTTGGGGGGGGGGAGAAAGGGCTAAGGAGTAAACCCTACACAAATCCAGAGTGCAACCTATTTGACTGGTGACAATAAAATGCTTCTTCCAATCCTGATTTCAGAAGATGGAGGGAACCCTGTGGTTGCCATGGAAGGCCTCTGCGAGAACATGTGTGTGCCCCTGGGCACCATGTTGGTAACCCAAGTTCTAATGGGCGCTGTGCAAACAGCTGTCCCACTTTATTTCCTGCCATAGAGAATCTGAGGAGGTGGCTAAAATCTTAGAAACCTACTGTTAGTTTCTGTTTGCCACTGTGCAGTGCTTTGGAGTCACAAGACTCTGTTTACATTCCAGAGACATTCCAGGCTGTTGGAAGTCTCACGGGAGACGGGAGACGGATGTGACGTACTGGTTTCCTGTTCCTTTGTTCTTCAGTTGCTCTCTGCTTTTCTGTCTGCGTAGCTTAGAAAATAAAGCATAGCGATGTAGCCATAAATCTCATCACTTCCGCGTGCTGCTTTGATTCTCTGCTGAATGGGAATGTGCCTGAGCCTCATCAAAGGCTCAGGTCGTTAATCACCTCGGAGGGAGATTCCGGAAGATGAGCTTTATCAGCTTGGTCGAATGCAGATTCTGACACTTACTACCTTAATATGAGATTCTGGGGCCCACCTCTTGAACCATGAGATGCAACAAAGCATCTCAAGTTGACCCTTTTCAGAATCCATGCTAGGTTCTGGGTCTTGATGAACCTAGGCCTCCTAGATAGGTGAATGCGCCACTGACTGGGTTCTATTCTCATTCCCGGGTTCCACCCTCCCTTTTAATAACTGGATAATGCATCACGTGCAAGCAATAGTAATGCTTTTTTCCCCTAGCAGGCCTTTTGAATTATTCACAATGTCCTTGGAGCATGTTCAGTTTGTAAAAGCTGCATCTGCTAACTGGTTTAGCAAGTAACAGAGCACACTTGCAGCTAAACAATTTAAAAAGCCATTTGTGAAGAAATTTCAATAAACTCCTATTGCCATTATGCCAGCCAAGTGGGTTAAACGCAATTGTAACATTACCAGCCGCTGGTGCTTCAAGACAAAACTGCACCCATCATCATAATAAATTCTAGGCTTGTCACTGCAATGTTCTTAGTGAACAAAAGCAATTGCACCAAGTCCTTTCCAACTGCTATGTTAGCAAATGGTTTGGGGGGGTGTATGTATGTGTTTGGAGGGGGCAGGGGTTAAGAGCTTCTGAAGTCTTCCTACTAGTAGAATGTCAGCTTTTCCATATTTCAGCTTTGGAAATCTAAGCAGTGTGTTTGGCGTGTTATGCAAATAGTTGATGGATATGCAAACTAAAGTGTGCTGAATTAGCAGACTCCATTGGTGTGGGTTTCCACCAAGCACTTGCTCTCTGTACCTATAGAAAAGGTGTGTGGGGGGGGGGGTAACAGTTCCACTTGACCACCACCACTCCTCCCCTCCTCGCCACACACACCAGTGAAGACAGAGGTTCTTCCCAAGCTCCCAGGATTGTGTGCCAGTAACACAGTCAACTCTTATGCCCCGCTGCCACAACTGCTCCATTTGATGAATGCTGTTAGACACAACTCCCTGTTGAGGGGAGAAGAATCTATTGCACTATACCAGGCATAGGCAAACTCGGCCCTCCAGATGTTTTGAGACTACAACTCCCACCATCCCTAGCTAACAGGACCAGTGGTCAGGGATGATGGGAACTGTAGTCCCAAAACATCTGGCGGGCCAAGTTTGCCTATGCCTGCACTATACTATCAGGGAAATGCTATTGATAATCCACTGATAACTCTCTCCTAGCAGATGCCATCAGAGATGGGAGTCAATGAGTCATAGAATCATAAAGTTGGAAGGGATCCCGAGGATCATTTAGTCCAACCCCCTGCAATTCAGGAATATGCAGCTGTCCCTTACGGGGTTCAAACCTGCAATCCTGGTACTATCAGCACCAAACTCTAACCAACTGAGCTATGGGCCTGCTCATCTACTGAGACACCATTTTCATCAGGCTCCTCCCTCCCTCGCCTCAACTACCTCCTGGCAATCCATCAGATTGCAGCATGTAGAGAAATATGGGAAGCAGGACCACTCCTTTTCATTTGCCGCGAGATCAACTACACTTAGGGGACGCGGGTGGCGCTGTGGGTTAAACCACAGAGCCTAGGACTTGCTGATCAGAAGGTTGGCGGTTCGAATCCCCGCGACGGGGTGAGCTCCCGTTGCTCGGTCCCTGCTCCTGCCAACCTAGCAGTTTGAAAGCACGTCAAAGTGCAAGTACATAAATAGGTACCGCTCCGGCGGGAAGGTAAACGGCGTTTCCGTGCACTGCTCTCGTTCACCAGAAGCGGCTTAGTCATGCTGGTCACATGACCCGGAAGCTGTACTCCGGCTCCCTCGGCCAGTAAAGCGAGATGAGCGCCGCAACCCCAGAGTTGGCCATGACTGGACCTAATGGTCAGGGGTCCTTTTACCTTTACCTTACAACTACACTTGGCTCCTTGCCCCTCTGACCTCTTTCCATCTCAGCTGGTCACTGTAACAGCTACAAAACTAGCTTTAAAAACCAGCGCCTGAGATTGCTTGCTTTCTTCTTCCTTCCTCATCGCTTCTTCCTTTTTTGTACCACGTCTTTTAAACGGTAAGCCTGCAGGCAAGACCATAAGCCAGTCTGAGAGCCCTTTTGGCCGAAGTGAAATGCTTTAAATACAAACCGCAATGTTCGGAAATGCTTTGATACCCGAGAACTAAAAAGGAGCAGCACATATCTGGTGCCAACGAAGAAATCAAACAGAACCCAAGCAAGCAAAGATTGAGAGAGCAATCTTCCTTTGCTCTCTGCATGGGAGTGTGGAAAAATTAACTTCTTCGATGTGCACAGCTCAAGACAAGGGCAATCCCAAAGCAAAAGAAACCATTCGATCGCCACTGTAGATATCAATTCCTGCTCCAAATGCCACTGTTTGAAATCCAACTACAGTATTTTTTGCTCTATAAGACACACCAGACCACAAGACGCACCTAGTTTTTGGAGGAGGAAATCTAATCCTGAATCTCAGAAGCCAGAACAGGAAGAGGGATCGCTGCGCAGTGAAAGCAGCAATCCCTCTTGCTGTTCTGGCTTCTGGGATAGCTGCGCAGCCTGCATTCGCTCCATAAGACGCACACACATTTCCCCTTACTTTTTAGGAGGGAAAAAGTGAGTCTTATAGAGCAAAAAATACGGTATGTAGCCAAAGACCTCTTTGCAAACCTTATTCAGCTTATTGTTTGTGCTGCCAACCCTTCAACTGATAGGTGGTGGCCGCAAACCCCCTTTCAGCTCAGTTGCATCTTTATCTGTCTCACACCTGACATCACACATCACATCAGGTGTACAGCAGGTGGGCATGGCTTGGCCAAAACAGCCTAGAGAGGGTCAACTGGGGAGGCCTAGAAGCCTGAGTTTCCCTCCCCTCACCGCTACACACAGTTATAGGCTCAGGGCCGCCTCACGCGGAACAGCTTTCCGCACAGAAAAAGTGTAACTTGTCAATCATCCCCTCCAGAAATCTCTTCGAACATGAAGAGGAATATCTAAAAGGTCGGTGCTGGCTGTTTGGACTTCAAAACATTTCCTCAGCAATTCTTGAAAACAACGAAACACAAGAAACAGCAGAAAACAGTGACACCCCCCCAAAAAAAAATAAAGACGAGGACGTACCGTTTCATCTTCAAGTTTCAGGTGCAGAGTTTTATCCCCCTCCTTGTAATCTTTGATGATTTCTGCTGATTTCCAGACTTCCTCCGGGTCAGGAATCCAGACTCTCGTGTACTGCAAAGGTGAAAAGAAGGGAGGAAATTGTTAAGGTAAATTGCTCAAGTAGAGAGGCCTCCTCAGTAACACAAGAGGTTCATCTGGTACAGAATTCCGATTTTAACAGTGGCTAAAAAAGAAGGCTCAAAAGCAAGACATAAAAGCAGGGGTTGGAGTAGAAGACTCTCGATATGATATGATATGATATGATACGATACGATAATCTTTATTGTCATTGTCCCATACAGAACAACGAAATTGAAAAAATCTACATCAGACATTGAAAAACCAACAAGCCTGCTATCCCAATTATCCCAGCCTGGTTAGCCCCTAAAAACTCTGATACCCCATAACAGAATACAATATACAGTGGTACCTCAGGTTACATACGCTTCAGGTTACATACGCTTCATGTTACAGACTCCGCTAACCCAGAAATAGTGCTTCAGGTTAAGAACTTTGCTTCAGGATGAGAACAGAAATCGGGCTCCGGCGGCGCGGCAGCAGCAGGAGGCCCCATTAGCTAAAGTGGTGCTTCAGGTTAAGAACAGTTTCAGGTTGAGTATGGACCTCCGGAACGTATTAAGTACTTAACCTAAGGTGCCACTGTACTCCCATAGAGACTCCTTACACTGTGTTTAAAACCAAAATCGCATTTGGATAGAAACTGTTTCTCAGGCGGCTAGTCCTAGTCTTTATAACCCTGTACCTTCTTCCAGAAGGCAGAAGCTGAAAGAGATCATTTCTGGGGTGCGCACTGTCCTGCACTATCTCTGCAGCTTTCTTATGGCACCTGGAAGCGTAGATTTGATCCAAGGTGGGAAGAATGCACCCAATTATTCTCTCCGCAGTCTTTACAACCTTGGACAGCACTGTTTTTTCCCTGACCGTGCAGCTCCCAAACCACACACATGGACCATAAGTTAATACACTCTCCACAGTACAATGGTAAAATAATATCAACTGGTCCTTTGAGAGATTATTTTTCCAGAGGATTCTCATAACCTCTGCTGTGCTCTCTTCATCAGGTCTTTGCTGTTTTCTCCCCAGGTTAGGTCATCTCTCGGGGTCCCTTCCAACTCTAGAATGATTCCAAGATTCCTTGTCTTGACCCAAAGACGTACCGGGAGATGCCACGGACAGAACACAAGACCTTTATATACAAAGCACATCTTCTACCACTGAGCTACGCCTCCTCCTCGAGGAGTTGCCTTTGCGACACTCTAGGACAGGGGTGGGGTACTGAATCCAACCAGTGGGCCAGAACCGCATCTCCCCTACACCGATAGTATGGGTCACGTTTGACAGGTGAGTGTGCACAGGGCTTTGCAGGGTGCTGCCAACCAGTTGACAGGTGGTGCCTGTACTGTAAACCCCTTTGGACCAGTGGCACCTTTACCTGCCTCACGCCTGTCCTTACCTGATTAAAGGTAAAGGGACGTCTGAAATTAGGTCCAGTTGCAGACGACTCTGGGGTTGTGGCGCTCAACTTGCTTTACTGGCTGAGAGAGCCGACGTTTGTCCACTAATAGTTTTTCCGGGTCATGTGGCCAACATGACTAAGCCACTTCTGGCAAACCAGAGCAGCACACGGAAACGCTGTTTACCTTCCCGCTGGAGCGGTACCTATTTATCTACTTGCACTTTGATGTGCTTTCGAACTGCTAGGTTGGCAGGAGCAGGGACCGAGCAACGGGAGCTCACCCCATCGCGGGGATTTGAACCGCCGACCTTTTGATCGGCAAGCCCTAGGCTCAGTGGTTTAATCCACAGCGCCACCCGCGTCCCTCCTTACCTGATTAGGGCATGGCTTATCCCAAACCAGATTGCAGGCCCAAGAGGGAGGGTTGGTGGGGCAAAGCAGGCCAGAATGTCTTCACCCCTGCCACAGAACATAAGGAGAACTTGATGGATCACGGCAATGGCCCATTGAGTCCATCATTCTGTTCTCCCAGTGGCCAACCAGATTCCTGTGCAAAACCTGTAAGCAGGACCCAAACACAAGAGCTCTCTCTCCTCCAGTTGTTTCCAGCAACTGGAATTCAGATACTTATGGTCTCCAACAGTGGAGACAGACCATCTCCATCCTTGCAAGCTGCCACCGGAAGCCTTATCCTCCATAGATTTTAATCCTCTAGGAAGCAGCGGTGTTCATTCTTCATCTAAAGCTCCTCCCAACCTGACATGCATTATTAGGTTTGGAAGTTAATGGAAACAGACGTACATAAACTCAGACAAGTAAAGACCCCATGCAGAGACCCTCTGCAGGCAGCTATGTAGGGGGTTCATAAGAATGAAGGTTTATTGAACAGCAGCATCGCGGAGAAACAGGAACAGCAAAATATAGTCCCAAGCGGATCACATTTACACTCTGCTAATGGGCTTTTATTCAATTAGAGCTGCAACTGTGCTCTGTGCAGTATGTGTCCGGAAGAGTTATGGCCTCACAGGCTTCATTTTCTGCTTAGGCAGATAAATGAGCCTCCTTCCAAGGAGAGCAGAGCTTGTTACGGGGGAAACTCCCATCCAACAGCGTCATGTTGCAAAGAGTCATGGTGCAACTCCTGATTAAAAGAGCTCTGTAGGCCAGCAGCATCTGAAGGGCTGCTGGTTAAGTCGCCCCGATTTAGAATAATGAAAGTGGGTGGACAATGTCAGCTAGCAAGAGGTTTGTCATTTCTGCAGTTAAAGCACAACTTAAATTCTAAATAGTCAGGACCCTGTTTTGTCTGTAGTGAGCACTACTGCCACTGTAAAACATATTGGATAGATACTCGATTATGTCATTAATTTGTTTTCATCTTATTGTGAGTGGTGTTGTAATACTGGGTGACTGATGATGACCTTAAGCTGAACAATAAAAATCTGGTAAAACACCCAGAGCTGTTTCTCCCTCTGTCTAGGAACTATACCAGTGCGACCCATTTTGATGCATGCCAAGCTAAAAGGGGAGCAAGAGGAGACACGATAGAAGTGTGTAAAATTATGCAATGTATGGAGAAAGTCCATAGAAAAAGGTTTTTCTCACTTTGCCAACGCATCAGAAGTTGGGGACCTCCAATGAAGATGAACCTCAGAAGATTCGGAAGAGACAAAAAAAGAAAGCACACCTAAACGGCCTTGGTCCTGTATACCTGAAGGAGCGTCTCCACCCCCATCTTTCAGCCCGGACACTGAGATCCAGCGCCGAGGGCCTTCTGGCGGTTCCCTCATTGCGAGAAGCAAAGCTACAGGGAACCAGACAGAGGGCCTTCTCGGTAGTGGGGCCCGCCCTGTGGAACGCCCTCCCTTCAGATGTCAAAGAGATAAACAACTACCTGACATTCAGAAGACATCTTAAGGCAGCCCTGTTCAGGGAAATTTTTAATGTGTGACATTTTAGTGTATTTTTGGTCTCTGTGGAAGTAGCCCAGAGTGGCTGGGGAAACCCAGCCAGATGGGCGGGGTACAAATAATAAATTATTATTATTTATGAGATAACTGCATTACAGTGGGTTGAACTAGATAACCCTTGGGGTCCCTTCCAATTTATGATTATTCTATGTTAAACTATAGTTAAACTATAGAATTCACTCCTACAAGAAGTTGTGGCGGCCACCAATTTGGATGGCTGTAAAAGAGGAATGGACAAATTTATGGAGGATAATGCTGTCAGGGGCTAGTAGTCATGATGGCTATGCTCTGTCTCCACGGTCAAGGGCAGGGAACGCCGAGAACTGTAAGTCTCAGCGAGGGGAACAGGGGTCTCCTAACAACTCTCATCAACAAACTACAGTTCCCATGATTCTTTAGGGAGAAAGTTGTGACTGTTTACAGTGGTCTGGTACAGCTTTAAATGTCCACTGCAGATGCGGCCTCTTTTCAGCATCTGACCTTTGTTGGCCCAGTGCCTGCTCAATGAAAACAGTTAGCAAGACAGATCCTAAAAGTATTGCAATGGGAAGCCAATGGTTCATGGGATTTGGGACCCTGGGCAGTTCCACACTGGCTTTCGTTGACACTGTGTCCCCCCAAAGTGGGTAAAAACCCTACACTAAGCACAGCTGAGGGATGCGGGTGGCGCTGTGGGTTAAACCACAGAGCCTAGGACATGCCGATCAGAACGTCGGTGGTTTGAATCCCCGCGACAGGATAAGCTCCCGTTGCTCGGTCCCTGCTCCTGCCAACCTAGCAGTTCAAAAGCACGTCAAGTGCAAGTAGATAAATAGGTACCACTCCAACGGGAAGGTAAACGGCGTTTCCGTGCACTGCTCTGGTTCGACAGAAGCGGCTTAGTCATGCTGGCCACATGACCCGGAAGCTGTACGCCGGCTCCCTCGGCCAATAAAGTGAGATGAGTGCCGCAACCCCAGAGTCGGCCACGACTGGACCTAATGGTCAGGGGTCCCTTTACCTTTTAAGCACAGCTGAAAACTAGATACTGGCATTCCTGAAAGCAAACGCAATCCTGTGTACTTCAATTATCAAAATGCCCCTCAAGAGTTAATGAAATGGCAGCTGTGAATATATATATTTTTAATGCTCAATAGCAATGAATTCTTTATATGTATAATGTATAATTATTTTTAGGATTACACAATAGCTGGAGCAGCAGGAACTCATCGACGTTAATGAAGCTATCTAAATATATTGCCAGCGCAGCAGTTTTGCTGGTTGAAAGGCGGAGGGGAAGAGGGAGAGGATGGGTAGACATGTGAGTGCCTCCAGAGTGCTGCCTGCACCTCAGTTTCTACCTCTCAACACCTCCCAGCTCTGCAGTTGTTGGAATGGACTCCTGATTTTAATTGCCGCGGGTGGGAGCAGGGATGCCTTTAAGAATCTTGGCATTTATTGCTCACAGGGCATTCTGTTTAATCGCAGTGCTTGGCTGTTTACCGTCTGCGATTCCTGATGCAGTATTGGGGATGCAGATAGTCAGTATCTGGAAAAACTGGAGACAAAGTGGTTCAGCAGCAATGTTGGGCCATGAGCCCAACCCGTAGGGCAAGGGTAGAGGAACTGAGGGTCATGTTCCCTTCTGGGAAATCTTCCAGCGGTAGATGGGGCCAGAAGCAAATGCGGGCACAGCAATGCATGCTGATTTAAGCTGGAACAGTAGGGTCACACCGGCACATTCCTTTCTGCCCTCCATCCATGCAAGCAAGGAGCAAGGCAAGAACACCCAAGGAGGATGCAAAGTATGGTCAATGAAGAGGGCGTCCTGGGAAGACTCTCTCGGGGCAGACAGAGAAGACCACAAGGCCTCATTCAGCTCCAGTGCCTGATGGTCCCCATCCCTGCGACAGAGCAAGGCCTTAAGGATGTTCCTGGACAACCCAAGCAATACTAGATAAGGATCAGGAGCCTTAAAGTGCACAGTCGTTCCCTAATCACGTCTGCTCTTAGTTACTCCCCAGGCTGCCTTCATTGAGGGAGGACGTGTTATGTCACCATTGCTACTGTTTAGAATTTGGAAGTGAGATAATCACTCAGAGATCTACTTGCAAATCCTGAGATACCTTCTGCCCATTATCCACATGGTATGGGCAATAGCCTGAGCTCCCAGGTTATGCAAAGACAAACCATGGTTTAGCATGAATAATAATACCGTATTTGTCGCCCTATAGGACGCACCGTCCCATAAGGCGCACCTAGTTTTTTGGGGGGGAAATAAAGGAAAAAAAATATTTCCCCCCCCCCAGGCGCGGGGCTGGGGCGGGGGAAGCCCGAGCTTCCCCCAACCCCAGCCCCCAGAACAGGCAACTCTCCGCAAGCCCGGCGCCGGGCTCCTGCGCCTTGCGGAGAGCTGCATGAAGCCTGGGCGCGCTGAGCTGCATGAGTTGCCTGCATGTTGAAGCCTGGTCGCGCTGAGCTCAGCGTGCCCAGACTTCCGACAGCTCTCCGCAAGGCGCGGGAGCCTGCGCTGGCTTCACGCAGAGCGCCCAGGCTTCATGCAGCTCTCCGCAAGGCGCCTTGCAGAGAGCTGCGCGAAGTCTGGGCGAGCTGAGCTCAGTGCACCCAGGCTTCAGCATGCAGGCAACTCTCCGCAAGCCGTGGGAGCCCAGCACAGGCTCCCACAGCTTACAGAGATCTGCGCGAAGCCTGGAGAGCGAGAGGGGTCGGTGCGCACCGACCCCTCTCGCTCTCCAGGCTTCAGCAAAAGCCTGCATTCGCCCCATAGGACGCACACACATTTCCCCTTCATTTTTGGAGGGGAAAAAGTGCATCCTATGGGGTGAAAAATATTTTAGTAATAATAATAATAATAATAAATTTTTATTTATACCCCAGAAAACCGGGCTCAGGGCAGCTAACCACAAATTTGAAACAATTGATGCAACAAAAACCAGCATAAAATACGGTATAAAACATGAATAACAATAAAATCAAAAATCAATTTAGGGGGGAAATCCATCCAATAAACATAAAGATGATCACCAGGGCTAGCTGGCTAAATTAGTCCTATTTGGGCCAGCGAGGAGATCAGGGGAGAATTAGCTGTGGGATCCCAGAGCGGGTAATCTTCATAAAAAGGGGAAGGGGAGGAAAGGAAGGGGAATAAAAGATCAGGCTAAGTTCAGATTGAAAGCCAGGTGGAATAGTTCTGTCTTACAGACCCTGCGGAAGGAAGTTAAATCCTGCAGGGCCCTGGTCTCATGGGACAGAGCATTCTACCAGGTCAGAGCCATCACGGAGAAGGCCCTAGCCCTGGTGGAGGATAATCTAACTTCCTTAGGGCCCGGGACTTCTAAACTATGATTATTCATGGACCTTAAGGTCCTCTGTGGGCACACCAGGAGAGGCGGTCCCGTAATGTGCTCCCAGAGAGGAGATCCCAGCTGTTTCGCTCCTCCCTGGTTTGTTCTATGTGAGTCTAGAGCAGTGGTGGCAAAACTTGGCCCTCCAGCTGCTTTTGGACTACAATTCCCATCATCCCTGATCACTGTTCCTGTTAGCTAGGGATGATGGGAGTTGTAGTCCAAAAACAGCTGGAACGCCAAGTCTGGCCACCACTGGTCTAGAGGAAAGCTAGATCATGAGCCTGGGTTTGGGTGACACCCTGAGCACATTACAACAGCAGAATAACCAGGGAGAAACAAAGCAGCCGCAATCTCCTTTCCCCAGAGTTCTCGTGTTTGCACTAACCTTGGCACGGCAAGCTAACATGGCCCCCATGTGTTGCGAACTGGAGGAACTGGTACATTTATTTGCTTTCCACCTCAATTCTCCTCATTTTCAGCGAGCGCTCAAGGCTTGTCAACAAACAGCAATTTCTCAAAAACAGCCGTCATATATTACAAGCATGAACAACGTCTGTGGGGGGTTTGATGCACTCAAGTCACTTTCGGGAGAGGAAAAATCTGCATGGGAGTGATAGAGTCAAGGCAAGAGATGGATTTGGGGGTGGGGGTGGGAGGAGTTCAAAAAGCCTTTTAAAAATGCAAGGTGCTTTATTGACAGGCTATGAAAGTAGAAGCCTTCCTCTTGCCTGCAAAGCCCTGAAAATAGAAGACGATCCTTGGAAAATTACAGCACTTACACAAGTAGGTTTTTGTTAGACTCCGCATGCAGAAAAATGCAAAAGGAAATCACAACCACCACTTTTTAGCACTAGGGTACCCCAGATACTGGGACGCGGGTGGCGCTGTGGGTTAAACCACAGAGCCTAAGACTTGCTAATCAGAAGGTTGGCAGTTCAAATCCCCACGATGGGGTAAGCTCCCGTTGCTCGGTCCCTGCTCCTGCCAACCTAGCAGTTCGAAAGCATGTCAAAGTGCAAGTAGATAAATAGGTACCGCTCTGGCGGGAAGGTAAACGGCGTTTCCGTGCGCTGCTCTTGTTCGCCAGAAGCGGCTTAGTTATGCTGGCCACATGACCCGGAAGCTGTACGCCGGCTCCCTCGGCCAAGAAAGCGAGATGAGCGCCGCAACCCTGGAGGACCCCTGGACCTTTACCTTTACCCCAGATACTATAACAAGGAAGGAGGAACTCTATTGAGTAAGGCAATTTACAGAAGGCGATATATGAAAATCCTGCCACAGTAGTTCATGTGTTGGTTACTTAAGACTGGATTACTGCAATGCGCTCTGTGAGGACCTTCCCTTGCACTTGATCTGGAAGCTGCAGTTAGTGCAGAATGCTGCCGCACGATTGCTGACAGGAGCAAGGCCTTGTCAGCATAAAACACCAACGTATCAGAGATCTGCACTGGCTTGCCAAGTTGAAGGTTTTACTATCACATACAAAGCCCTTAGCAACTTGGGACCAGTTTGCCTACGAGATCGCCTTACCTCACATGTGCCCATTCAACAGTTTTGATCGGCATATCCACATAATGCCTGTTCCATGTTTGTAACAACCCAATCGATCACTGTGGCAGCCCATGCACGTTGGAACTCCCTGCCTATTGAGATAAGGCAGGCGTCTTCATTTTACTCGTTTTTGTTTTTTTATATGGTAAACCGCCCTTGATCTTCGGATGAAGGACGGTATAGAAATACAGAAATTCATTGATTAATTGGTGGGCTTGATTAATTAAGGTCTTGCCTGAGATCAGTTGCTACAGGGACCCTCTCACACACACAGACACCATTTATGGTTATTCCATCAAATCATTACAAAAAGCAAATGACTCCAAATTTGCTCGTTTTTCTCTTCTTTCTTCCCCCTGCCCATTTTGTGTCCTGCCCACGAGACTATAAGTAATCCTGGTAGGGACAGATCTGATTCCCCACCCCCATCCCAAATTATCTAACAAAATCAACATACACCTGAGAATACTCATCCTCAGAATTGACTGAAGAATCGCTGCCCACCCCAAAGGATAATTTTGGAGGAAAAGGACTGGCTCATCTTCCTCTGTGCCCAAAATGACTATTGGTGGGCTTACAGAGTAAGCAAAGCTCTGTGCTGCCTCTAATCCAGTGGTTCTCAACCTGTGGGTCCCCAGATGTTGTTGGACTACAACTCCCATCATTCCTAGCCAGCAAGACCAATGGTCAGGGACAATGGGAGTTGTAGTCCAACAACATCTGGGGACCCACAGGTTGAGAACCATCCTAAAGGCCAATCTACAATACTAAACAGCAGCCTTCACTAATCTGGCACCCTCCAGATGTTTTGGATGACAATGTCATCCTCAGCCCCAGCCAGCACAACTGCTTTGCCTTCCAAAACAGCTGGAAGGCACCATTATAATCAATAGGAGTTACTGCAATTCATGGATTGCACATTACTCTGACACAGTGTTTCCCAGACTTGTGTATCCGGCTGTTTTTGGACTACAATTCTCACCATCCCTGATCACTGTTAGCTAGGGATGATGGGAGTTGTAGTCTAAAAACAGCTGGAGGCCCAAGTTTGGAAAACCCTGCTCTAACTGCCCCATCTCTTTTTTTAATAAAAAAAGTGCCATTTTGTGGGACTTAGCTCTTGTTCCTTGCATGAGCAAATTGCCAGCAAAGCGTGCTGTCAGACCAATTTCTTATGAATCACACTTTATAAAAGAGGACCTAATAAGCATTTTGAAGTACACCCACATTAATAAACGTTCCCAGTGGCTTCTGGAAAACAGACTGAAGTACCGGGATTTTGACACAAAAACAAAACACTTAAGGATGAGCACATAATCTGTGCCTCCAAAGTTAACCGTTTAAAATAGGATCAACGAGAAGCCGTTAATGCATGAAGACCTTTTCGAAATAAAGGTGCACTCGCTCAGAGCACAGCTCTCAAGAGGAATCCGAAAGAGCAGACGGCATTCAGCGACAAGTTTCTGACACTAAATCTGTTCTTAAGGAGGATTTAAGTTCCTCTTTAAGACCTAACAAATAAAGTTAAGGGGCTGTTCCGAGAGGATAGCAGGAATTGTATCACACTGCCGACCAGAACCTCAGTTCTCATTTTGACATGGCTATGTAGTAACACACCAATGCGATGGAAGAAATAGGCCATTAATTATAGCCATCTGTGAACGTAAAACAAAAATGTTAAGCACCTCCCCCCCCAAAGCGCTTCTCATGGCTTATGCACACATTCCTTTTCTCCACACTTTCCAGGCATGGTCCATGCTTTGAAGCTCTGGGTCTGAAAGCACTTAAAAAACAAAACAAAACTCTGAAGCTTCCCATGTGAAGAAAACCCGCTCTTTAAAGCTGAATTGGAGCAAATGGCAATCCGTAGAAAACCCAAATTTTGTTGCGCTTCAGCTTTTTCATCCCAGGGGGACAAAAAAAGAGCACTTGGACATAGATCTGTGCCTGGAAAGACTGGGGCAAAAGATGAGTGTGGATAAGCTCTCACTGTACCTCTTTATGAGTTACTGTTCTGACTTTGCCTTCTTCATCAGCCTACACATAGGTAGGTATTGCTAAGGTTTTCCAGCTTGTCATTCTAACTTTAAGAACCGGCGCCTTAACTTGCTTTCCTCCTCCTGTTAAGACTATTTGCCCCAGTACTATGACTGCCAGGTGATCTCCAGGGTCTCAAGCGGAGGCCTTTTTCATCAGATGCTACCTGACCCTTCCAACGCTCTGGGTGTGTCTTCTTTCAGTCATGCCCAGAAGAGTGATGTCTGCAGAAAATATAGGCAACTAAGCCTCCACTGAGCTGTTTGACAGTGGAACAGACTCCCTCGGGAGGTTGTGAACCTTTTAAACAGAGGTTGGGTGGCCATCTGTCTTGGATGCTCTAGTCAAGATTCCTCCATTACAGATTTGGACTAGATGACCCTCAGGATCCCTTCCAACTCTACAATTCGGTGATTCTATTATTCTAACTACCTGCTCTGCTCTAGGTACTTGCCATCTCTCCAGCTATTAGAAGCTCGAGCTTGGCAGGGTTCAGATCTGGGCAACCCACAAGTAGCAACGTGGCCTTACTTTCATAGATAGATTGCAGCAGGTATGTAAGAAATGCAATTAGCAATTACTAATATGAGTAGCAGCATCTGGGACATACGACATCAAAAAAATTGAGACCAAAAAAAAGGAGGTTTGGAGTTTATGTATAGCAACCTAGTTGCTTGATGCCAATAGGGATGTTGAAGAATTCTGAAAGAAACAGGGGCAGAAATTGCTTGTGTCCGTCTAGTCTTCCCAAGCCCAGAATGGCCAACAGTCAGGGATGATGGGAGTTGTAGTCCAACCACAGGTCAGCCACTCCTGATGCAGGCCATAGCTTTTTGATGTGACTTCAACATCAGCTAAGTTGTCCCCCTTTGCCTTATGTTTGGTTTTGAAGAGACCATTTGGTGGTTGTTAATTTATGTTCCTACTTTTGTACCACTTCAGAACTTGCTGTTAATGTCAGTTTCATTTGAATGATTTTTATTTTGTATTTATTTGTTTTATTCCACACTGAAGGTTGTTTGTAAAGGCAGAAAGGGGGTCTTAATGAATTAAGTAATCAAGGAGTAGACTCCCTGGGTTTCCACAAACCATATTTGAAATTGGGAGGCAAGGGATGGGGCAGAAACTCATAAGCTTTGGCTTTTACAAGTCTCATCTAAAGCTGGATTAGCCTTCAGTTCAGCCAAGTAGTTTTCTTTGACAGGAAAAGTCAAGAAAGTTATTTGGGTCACCGTTTCATTTTACAGATGACATCAGCTAATGAAACAAGATTTTCACTCTCGTCCTGCTTCTTGTGTTCATTATGTGAAAAGTCACATGCCTATTCCTACAAGCAGAGGCATGTTGGTTGCTATCACCGCACAGTTAACAACAACGGGGGCAATTCTGATGCTAGACCTGGAATTCCTTGAGCATACAAAAGAATTACGAACTCACCACAAGGGAAAGGTCAGTGAACACGGAAAGCAATCAAGAAAACCCAAAACAGGTTTCACATTCCTGGAGAAATGGTAAATACTGGTAAATACTGGCTTATACTTGAGTAAAGAGAAAGACACCCCCCAAAAAAGCATAGTTAAGCAAAAATTCTCCATGAGTCTGCATAAATGGTTCCCCACTAGCACATAACACTAGGTAGATAAAGGCTTAAGTTACAGCATTTGTTGTTGGGGTGTATAGGAGTATCTGCTGGAGACATGGAGAGTGATGGAACGATCCTGTGAAAATATGGAAGATTTTGTGACGAGCTCATCTGAGGGAAGCTAGACACCTTGCAAGACTTCTGGACTCAGAAAACTCTGGTTAATTAGCAGCTGAACTTTGCACTTGCGGACTTAGTCTCAGCAAGGACTTTGTAAGCTGGAACCCTCTCTGGGCTCAGAGAGTGAAGACTTCTTGTAGCAACCATAAATAGTGTGTGTGTGCTTGTGTTTGTCAGCTAAAAGCTATCTCTGCTACACAGTTGTTTCCTGCGGCAAGCCTAAGCACCCGACTGAACCTCCATGGTTCATACAAAACACCTAACTTGGTTGACAACTATACTGACAGAAAAGTCAATTCCATAAACTAATAATGAATGCAGTTTTCTGAGTGTGGGTCTTTACGTAGCTGCAATGGCATCCCCACATACAAAAAAAGAGGCATCAGTAGGTTTGGGGGAACTCCCTCTCCCAGTTTGCAGAAGTGTAAGAGGTCAAAACTTCAGGTGGTCAATTTAGAAGTTCAGGAAAAAGACTGCAATCAGTTTCACTTTTTTTAAAAAAAGTTGTCAGTTTTTTCAACTGTTTCATGAGATTTGTATTTCTATTCTCCACACACTGCTATTGTTAGTTGCTTGGGAATCATGCAGAAAGGTGGGACAGAAATTAAAACTAAACGGGGAAAAACCAGCAAAATGTTTTCAGTCAACATTTTGAGTGAAAATGGGTATTAAGATGGATGAGAGAGCCATTTTATCACCAGTCAGTTCTGAAGCCAGGGAGTTACTGCAGATATATTCAAGAGGGAAAGAGTGCAGGTTGGAAGACCCAAGATGCCTGGGGCAAGCCATGGCACTTACCCCCAGACATGTATGTACTTCAGGAAATGAAAGTCAGCAGTTTGTAAAAGTGACCATGTGGTGGCCTTTTCGCATCCAAAAGTAACCTGCCAATCAAGCCTGACAGAAGCCTTTTCCAGGTCAGCTTGAAGTCAGCCGAGTTTTGATTTTATCACCTTCAGGCTGACTCAAATAAACAGCTGAGCTCTGCCACAGCCAGAACACCATGGAAGCCTGCTAACACAAAAAGAATGTCAGGACCATGAGCTGCTGCCTAGTATGGTCACTAAATCTCACCTAAACTGAAAAATCTGAGGTAAATTTTAACGTTCAAAGGATTTTAAATCCCACTGAAGTTTCTATGGTGTGGGGAGGGGTCCGTGCATCCATAACGTTGTGTAAAAACATCATTTCCCTTTAACGGCCATACTGGGCAATGATCCAAGACAATTTTACTCAGCTGCCTTATCTTATACCCTCAACACAAAAAGAGATGAGTGCCTCTTGGGGTTAACAGTCTTCCCAGCTTATTTATAATACGCCAAATAGCAAGAGACCACCCGATCAGCTGCATATGCCAATGTTTGGAGAGCAAACGGAGAGATCATTTAGTGAGAAATGAGACAGGGAGGGGTGTCACTGGGTCTTGGGACTTAGGGTGTGCTGCTGTAGTTGAGAGGATTGACCTAAATAGTGTCTGCATTTATCTCTCGGATGAAACAAAAAGGGTCAGTGGGGGGGGGGAGGGAACCAAGGTTTGCAGAGGAGACACACTGGGAATGCCTGTGAGGAATACCCAAATGGAAGGGAATAATTGCAAACTCCCATTTATCCTTCCCTTCATAAGATAAGAAATACGGGGGGGGGGGGGATTAACTACACGAATGTTCAAGAGATGAAAATGTTGCCCAGAGGCAAATAGAAGGCATCAGAAACACTTGCTTCCAGCAAGAACGAGTGGTGGCTTTGTAAAAGCACCATATACGTGCCTTGGTTTGCTCTGCACACAAGACACTCTCTTCCAAAGATTCAGCAAATCTTGTTGGCATCCGTGTCTTGGGAGACAATTCAAAAGTGTACCACTTGGGGGTGAAGTTTTGCTGCATTAGGGTCGCAAGCCTGGGCCATGTGGTTGGAGGTCCTGGGCTGCCCAGATAACGACCCCCCTCTCAGCCTTTTCACACCTGGTCTTTGGATCCTGTGTTGTGCTAATCTTACTACCACTACCATTACTTCATACAGTGGTACCTCGGGTTACAGATGCTTCAAGTTACAGATGCTTCAGGTTACAGACGCTTCAGGTTACAGACGCCGCTAATCTAGAAATAGTACCTCGGGTTAAGAACTTTGCACGGTGGCAGCGGAAGGCCCCATTAGCTAAAGTGGTGCTTCAGGTTAAGAACACTTTCAGGTTAAGAACGGACCTCTGGAACAAATTAAGTTCTTATCCAGAGGTACCACTGTATATATTATCTTAATAGATGTTACAATAGCTCAGGAAATCACCCCAGTATTCCCATCCCCACTTTGGCAAGGATAGTGCTGATTATACCCATCTCTCTAATAAATAATAATAATAATAATAATAATAATAATAATAATAATAATAATGCAATATCTGTAATAAAAAAGGCAAGGAACTGGTGTCTTAATGGCAACACCATACATTTGCCACAAGGGAAAATCCCCCACAAAGTTTATTTTAACTCTTTTAATGTCAAACTGGGCTGTACTCGCACAGGAATTTTTGCTGTTTGAAACGGACATCCTCTCAACACTTGGGAATATCCTCACTGAACCATTCAGACATCAGTTCTGCCTTCATCCGTTCCCCTAAATCCTACCTCAGAAGAAACCAGCATCACCTGCAGCACAGCCCTGGACTTGAGCGAAGCATTACTGTGTCCCAATTCGCAATGGAAAGAAGCAATATCTGGGCAATATCTGCTTTTCAACATCACGATATATCACCAGCTAAACATCGTAATATACCAATATATCACAATGTTGGAAATAAGGATGGAGCTATGTAGAGGCATTGGCTGGCTTCATGGTTTTTCCTGCATTGTGATTTTTACATAGCGCAGAAACACACACCATGAGTCGTGATATATTGCCAGGTCAAAAATTCTGAAACCTATAGCATGATATGGCCATCAAACCGGTTTTCAACGATATATCGATATATTGCCCAGTCCTATGGACTACACACTCACTGTAAGTATCCCTGGATGGAAACTTCCTACAACATCCTTCAGACGTATTTTGCCCCTTACTTGGCTGCCATTTTGTGAAGGAGGTCAAGCAAGTAGGGAGTGTGTCGTGTCTATATTCGCCCTCTTTTATTATATGGATTTTCATGAGCTCTTATGCATATGTTTTAGGATGGTGATAAGCTGCCTTGGCCTGTGGGATCAGGCATGCAACTAAGAAAAAAAACAGCCTTATTTTCAAAACCATTGGGGCCTCCTTTATCTTCCCTTGTGCTTTCTGTGCGAATTCCTGTAGCTTTCAGAGCGTGCATTTATCAAATCTAAAACTACATCACCATCAGGCTTTTACAATAAATAGTTATGTGATCCATAACATAAAACAGTTAAGTCAGGCTAATCTTCACACAGTTATCATCCACACAGCTTATGGTTCTATAAATCTCAAGATGCTTACAGACATTCGGTAATAACCAGTTTTATCACTTTACTATGGATTACAATTTACTGGGCGGCAAAGAAAGTTGTTCCCCCGGCTATACAGGATTTGTTTTTTAAAAAGAAATATTTTGCTTTATTGCCATGGTCCCAGCTCTTTTCTTCCTCTGTATTTTGCTTAGGGAAAACTTCAAATATCTGTAACTCTTTGCACTAGCTTATAAAAAACCTATGAAAGCAGCCCCATCTCAATTGTCACAAGATGCAAACACAGCACCAGTTGAGAACATGCTGATCACTAGCAGGGATGAGAGAATTTATCAATTTCAGATTCTCAGTTTCTTCATCAGTTTGGGGAAAAACAAATTGAAGTCCTCATGAAAATTCATCAGGAAATTTGCTCCTAATATACACATTTTTTGTATGCCTTTTTCCCCAATATACACGTTTTGCAAAAAAACAAACAAACTTTCCCCTAATAGATGAATTAGTATGCACACTTCATCCTAGTATTTTTATATATGCATTTTTATATACACTACTTGGCTGGAAAAGTGCATTGGAAGAATGGGAGAAGTGCATATTTCAAAAGATGGAAGAATGATTTCTGTTTTGAAAATGGCGAATTAGGTAGGTTCACCTTTGAATAGGAACTGAATCAAATTTCTTCCCCATACTTAATCACTAGTTACAACAAGCATCAGTAGTTCTGGTAAGTGCACTGACAGGTGTATTAAATCCAGTTTTGAGTGTACTACCGATTGGGCATGCACAAAACTAAGCACAGCATAAACCGGGGTGGGGGGTGGGGGCGCAAATTCAACAGAGGCGTTTCTACATCTGCTAATGCACTCATATACAGGGCTGTCTTAAGCATATGCGGCACCGGGGTGCAAAGATCCACCCGGCGCCCGTCCCAGGTTGCCCAGTCTCAGGAGCGCAGGAGGGTGAAGCCGGCCGGCCACCTCAGCGCCGGACTCTTGGCCTGGCGCCCCTGAGAGCCCGGGTGCCCCACACCCCAGCACCTATGGGTAAGACGGCCCTGCTGATACATTCGCAAATTACCAAATCCATACAGTGGTACCTCAGGTTACATACGCTTCAGGTTACATATGCTTCAGGTTACAGACTCCGCTAAGCCAGAAATAGTGCTTCAGGTTAAGAACTTTGCTTCAGGATGAGAACAGAAATCGTGCTCCGGCGGTGCGGTGGCAGCAAGAGGCCCCATTAGCTAAAGTGGTGCTTCAGGTTAGGAACAGTTTCAGGTTAAGAACGGACCTCCAGAACGAATTAAGTACTTAACCTGAGGTACCACTGTACCACTGTTTTTCCAGGCCTCTGGTACCTTAATACCAGTTTTACTGCTCCATTATTGCCTATGTCTATGTCAAAACTAGATTCTATTGCCTCGTTTTATCATTTTCTGAACTACAATTAAAAATTACTACAGTTAAAATTAACGGTGGTATATAGATAAGTAAAATAAGTAAGTAATAACTAATAAACAGGTGTCACACAACCTCTTGCATATGCAAGAAAGAAACAGTCACAACATCATTTAATCTTGCAGTTGCAGATTAAATATATATACAATGTAGGTGCATGTTTCTTTTAGTTGCTAAAACTTCTTACACCAATTCATTAAACTGTTGCAGACTAATTTTTTTGTATATAATTTTTATAAAAATTTTCAGTTTTACAATTTAAAATACTTATTTTTACATCCTTAAGATATCAATGATTTCCCTTCTTCTCTTTCCATGGTTCATTTTACATATCAAAAATCCCTGCATATTTTACAAAAACTGTACCATTCAGTATTCCATTATTGCATCCATCAAAACTTATTTACACTGTTGAATTTATCTTAATGCTGCCAGCGTTTTCAAAGACTAACATTTGCAGACTGACTGCTACTCTGACTCGGAGGCAGACAGCAACACAACACAACACAACACACCTGCTGCTCTGACTGTTAAGACTCACAAGACCGTTAATAACTGAACCAACTGAAATAACTGCCACAGAGTACATGACATCGCAGGGTTCTACAGCCCTTTCAAACATTATCCCTTTGCATATGCATTTCGGATGCTAACATCCCACACTCCAGATATTTAGGACTACAACTCTTATGTTGCGAACAGCCCTGAGCTCTACAGATGAAGGGCGGCATGCAAATTTAATAAATAACAACAACAACTCTGGAGCTGATCAAAGTTGTAGTTCAAATCATCCGGAGGGCACTGGCTGGGGAAACCTGGACTACAATTTGACTCCCCCCCCCCAATATTGTTGTTGTTTAGACGTTTAGTCGTGTCCGACTCTTCGTGACCCCATGGACCAGAGCACGCCAGGCACTCCTGTCTTCCACTGCCTCCTGCAGTTTGGTCAAACTCATGCTGGTAGCTTTGAGAACACTGTCCAACCATCTCGTCCTCCGTCGTCCCCTTCTCCTTGTGCCCTCCATCTTTCCCAACATCAGGGTCTTTACCTGGGAGTCTTCTCTTCTCATGAGGTGGCCAAAGTATTGGAGCCTCAGCTTCAGGATCTGTCCTTCCAATGAGCACTCAGGGCTGATTTCCTTAAGAATGGAGAGGTTTGATCTTCTTGCAGTCCATGGGACTCTGAAGAGTCTCCTCCAGCACCATAATTCAAAAGCATCAATTCTTCGGCGATCAGCCTTCTTTATGGTCCAGCTCTCACTTCCATACATCACTACTGGGAAAACCATAGCTTTAACTATATGGACCTCTGTTGGCAAGGTGATGTCTCTGCTTTTTTTCATAATATATATATATATATTTTATATATATTATGGCCGACCGGCATGGTCGGCCAATTGGTGCCAAAGAAGGATAGAACTTTTTTTATGTACGCTACAGCAGCAGCAAGAATACTCATCGCAAGGTATTGGAAGACACACGATTTACCCACTCTGGAAGAATGGCAGATGAAAGTGATAGACTATATGGAACTAGCGGAAATGACTGGCAGAATCCGAGACCAGGGAGAAGAGTTGGTGGAAGAAGATTGGAAGAAATGCAAAGACTATTTGCAGAAACATTGTAAAATTAATGAATGTTAAAATGATGTTGGATTGAAATCAAGTGGCCTTAGCAACAAGGTTAATAAGAATATGTAAAAATGGATTGATAACGGATGAAAATATAAAGTTATAATATGTTGAGATATAGAGTTAAGATAAAAGAAAGAGGGTAAGGATTTGCTGAATTAACCATGTGAACGGGAATACAAAAAAGGGAGGTGCGAGGAGGTCGGGGAAATAAGTAAACGATATTTAAGATATGAAAAGATTGATTTGTTTTTAACTATTTTTTATTTATTTTTTCTGTATTTTATATTTTTTTTTAGGTATTTTTGTACTCTTTGTATTTTTTTTCTTTCTTTTTGTTTTCTTTTTTTCTTTTTTATTCTGTAACTTTCTTCTTTTTGTAAAACTTTAATAAATATCTTTTAATATTTAATAATTAATATCTTTTAATATTTATTATATATATATATATATATATATATATATATATATATATATATATATATGAATGTTATGATTGGCAGTCATTGAGCATGTCAGACCACTGATTTCTACCAACAAAATCTCAGAAGCTCTTCTGTGTGACTGTCCACATAGCTAGCAGTTGTTCAATGTTATGGGAGACTTTGGGGAACTAGGACTTCTAAGTCTGAGCCAAGAACAGACAGTTGACATCATAAGCAGTGCGTAAGATTCCACTAGGTTGTCCCTCTCGGTAAAAGATTTCAAAAGTCCAAGCTGCCTCCAGATTTATTTCCACAAGTAGCGACAGCCAATTAGAAACAAAAACACTTCGGGGGCCAAATCAAATACACTTTAAATCAAAGTGCACTCCTTTCAGCCACATCTTCTGGGGCACATTAGGCAGTCCCACACAGCAGCCCTCACCTCTGGCAGTGGAAGCACAAGGTTATTTGTCAAGTGAAGTGACCCTCTTCCACTTCGCTCAGTTCACTTAATGAGAACAACAACAGAAGTCGGCAGAGCTACTCCCAGCCATCTCTAGTCTATGTTGGGAAAGTCGGTTTCTCTCCCACCACAAGAAGAAACCACAACTTCCCCTGTGGTGGCAACCTCTTGTCAACCCACCTCAGGACTGTGTCACAAGAGCATCTTAATAAGTCAGCTGCACAGCACAGGGTTTTCTGCTTCTGGAATGACGTCTGAATGTTGAACCGATCTTACTGATGTTTAGTCTGAATCTGCTTTCCAATAATAATAATAATAATAATAATAATAATAATAATAATAATAATAATAATAATATATTATTTATACCTCGCCCATCTGGCTGAGTTTCCCCAGCCACTCTGGGCGGCTCCCAATCGAGTGTTAAAAACAATGCAGCATTAAATATCTTGAATCCATTGGTTCAAATCATCCCCTCCAGAGCAGGAGAATAACAAGCTTGCTCTATCTTCCATGTGATAGCCCTTGAGATATTTGAAGATGGCTATCATATCTCCTTTCAGTCTCCTCTTTTCCAGGCTAAACATACCCAGCTCCTTCAACAGGTTCCTGTTCTTAACGGTTTTTATGAAGCTGTTTCTCTTAGAATTCCTGCTCCATGATTGCAGTCATGGGATTTTTGTCTTTCACATGACGGTGTATGTTTTGACTCCACAGAGAGGGAAGTGACAGAGACAGGATGTTTGTGTTTCTGTGTTCCGTGAAGTGGGACTATTGTCCTTTGTTCTTTTCTCTTTGCTGTCTGATGCTAGAGAGAGGGGGAGCCATGTTGCAGTGTTCCGTGTGTGTTTATATGTAAATAAACTAGATTAGCCAAAACGCTGAGTTGCTGAGGTCTGTCACGCATGATGTGCAAACTCTGCGGATCCCTAAGTCAGTTGGCATCAGTCACTGTGTGTTCGGGCAGAAGAAAGCTTATGATGCTCCCGAACGATCAACCAGGAGAGAGAGAACATGCCAGTCGGGCATGTGTCTCTGCCAGGATCCTACTCGAGTGTAGGCTGAACTCCTGACAGTTTCATGGTCTTTTTTATGAGGCTTCCATTGATTTTTGTTATGCTCAGAAATGCTTTTAAATAAATAAAGCAAGTCCCTTCCAATTCTACAATTCTATGATTCTATAAACGAACCGCCCATGAAGAAATGCTTTCATCTGGGTCAACAACTCACTCTTGGCCACCCTTCAAAACCCAGTAGTGTCAGTAGCATGGATAAAGGGCACAGGGGACAAAACCAAAGGGGAACGATAACAAGTTTTGTGTTGTCCATAAGCTTAGTGAGACAAGATGACCACACAAAGTGTTATTGGATTGGAATTATATCCTCAAGGTCCTCAGGACAGTTCCCAAACATTGAATTTCAGGAAGGACTGCCTTTCTAAAAGCATTCGGTTGTGATTTATGAAGTGTTTTCCTTGCCCTTCCTGCGCTCCTGAAAACGAAATCAATAACTTAATTTTGGTTCCTCAAGTGCTCCTTTTCCATCTCGTAATGGTTTGTGGCAGTTCCAATATGACCAAGGTCTAGATTCCGGGCTGCAAAGTGCAACTCCTCTTTCAGCTTTTGTTCAGCTTTCAGGTAATTTATTTGCTTCTGGGAGGAAGTGTTCTTTATTGAAAAGATTTCACTGACGCATCAACAGACTTGCCTATCAGCAACAGCACTAAGTTGGCTCTATTCACCGATACACTGCATTGTCCTTTTCAAGTGCAGGTGTATTTACATCAATGTGCCACTGATGTATGTTGAAATTCACTCCCTGACGTACAGTTCTCAGCATGCCAGGGAGTTTGGTGTATGTTACCAGCAGGAAATCCTGCAGTACTTTGAAGTCTTCAGGGATGAGCGGAAGAAACACAGCCAACTGGCAGTACAGGAAAGCAAGTAACTCTGACTTCCAAAACAGAAATACAAAGGAATTTGGGGGGTGGGGGGCACTACAGAATCAGAATGAAGACAACAGCAGAAAGCAATAGTAGCTGTCTAATCTCTCATCAAAATGCAGTGGTCATAAAATAAAACTGATTGATGGTTGGTGCACACTAAAGCAACTCTTCTGAAGTTTAGCAGCTTGCTTTCTCTGTACATGCCAACTTATGCACCCAACTAATCAGACAGATTTTATTTTTTTTGTAGAAGTTGCTCTTTTTCATCTGATGCTCATTTTGCAAGCAATGGCAATACAGTCAGTTGCAGGAGCAGTTTTAGTTCAAGATGCCGTTTTTCTTTCACTGATTAGAATGTGTTTCCCCCCAGGAGGTTAAATTATCAATATCACCACCTTATTAAGAATTGGCATGCAGTTGGTTAGCTTCTTAGCAATACTTTCTATTGAAAATATAAGGAAGTTTTGTTTGGTTTTTACAAAAAAACAGAAGCACATGCAAACAGGCAGTGCAGAGTCATTTCAGTTAGGATCACACCTAATTTACACCCACCAATAGCAACACTTCAATGTGCTGTGTCAGGAAGATTTTGGGCATTCACATGGCAGGACAAGATGTGCTCTCCCAAGCACACATCTACGGAACATTTACACTCCTGTCTCACCAACGTCTATGCTAGCTTAGTCATGTCCACAGAATGGAAGAGGGCAAGATCGATCCTCAAGAACGTGCTCTATGGGGAGCTGGCTTCAGGTACCAGGCTTGTTGGCAGACCAACTCTTTGGTTACAAAAGGTGTCTGCAAAGTGGCATGAAGGCTGGCAACATCCACCCCGCTATGTGGGAATCCCTTGCAGATGACTTCAGTGCCTGGAGACAGACAGGTTGTGTATCCACAACAGTGGCCAGAGGAGCAATGACCGCTGGGAGGAGTGCAGAGAAAAAACACACCATTGTGCACCTGTAGCAGCAAAACTGGACGCCTTTATCTGCCCCAGCTACAACAAAGCATATCTCTCCTATATCGGTCTCTACAGCCACAGCAGGCGCTGTAACTCTCCAACAGTTTGACTTTGCCCCCCAAAGACGCACTCTTCAATTGGTTCCTGAGACAGACAAATGCCAACACCACCTTATTTAATTAGTTGGGGGAATCCCTTCCAGAATCACCATTTCAAGACTGTCACATACTAGAGAGGGGCTTCAACAAGCCTGTTATATGTCTTGCTCCCTCACCTTCTCCGCTTTTTTTGTTTAATATCCAGCCTAAGGAAGAATTCTGTGAAGTTCGAAAGGTATCTCACACCTCTGTGAAGCTGGGTCAGACCACTGATCTACGTAGCTCAGCAGTGTCCACGTCGACTGACAGCAACTCTTCCTAGTTTCATGCAGGGTTTGACCCTGCCTGCTCAGTTTTAGCTGGAGTAGACAGGAATTAAAACCTATGACCTTCTTTATGCAAAGCATTACCACTGAGCTACAGCCCTGCAGATGGAACTAATAAAGCTATTTATGCACCTACTGCTTTTTTTTGGGATCTTTAGCACCCAGGACATAAGCGAACAGATACGGTAAGCCATAACCTTACCACACACACACACCACTGCTCTCATGTTTTCACAATCTTTGGAAGTCGCTTATTAAAATTGTCGATTCATGAAACTAATTTGTAATCGCTGCCCGGCAGGACATTAATTATTATATCTGTTACAGAATAACATTATAATTAGTGGCAGGCTGGCAGGCCAAGGAAAGTGATTCATTAGTAGTGACTAAAAGCCTGCCCTCCCACAGCACCTAATAGGTGGTGCACAGCCATAATGCTTTAAGGGATGGAAGGAAGTGAGAGATCTACATGTCCACACACGTGCACTTACAGAGATAGCTTTCTTCTTGCTGCAAGAGACTTAAGGGTCATGTGGGACATTTATTAATGCCTAAGCTACTGCGGACTCAAGCCCACTTTGTCAGATGCATGACATGTACATGATGCTCTGTTCGTCTTAACAGAACAGCCTCTACTGGTGCAGAATACTATCTGCAGTGCTGTTTGCACAGCACACATGCACGACCATCACTAGGCTAGAGCGAACGGAGCAACTGCCCTAGACTTTGGGGCACCCAGCGCCTGGTCCCAGTGGCCATGGCTTCCATAGTCCCATTGCAGATCTCTGTGGAGTGTGGGGTGAAGCAAACAGAGATGCCTCTGAGATGATGAAGAAGAAGAGTTTGGATTTGATATCCCGCTTTATCACTACCCAAAGGAGTCTCAAAGCGGCTAACATTCTCCTTTCCCTTCCTCCCCCACAACAAACACTCTGAGAGACTTCAAAGAAGTGTGAGGAGCCCAAGGTCACCCAGCAGCTGCATGTGGAGGAGCGGAGACACGAACCCGGTTCACCAGATTACGAGTCTACCACTCTTAACCACTACACCACACTGGCTCTCAGATACGCTTGTCTGGAGGCAGAGTCAGCGTACAAAGTCGGGTCCATTCTGAGGGTCAGGCAAACTGCATACTCATAAAATTCAGAGGTCAGGGAATGCAATGTTCATCAAGCCAGGGGTCCAGATGAAGAGCAAGAAGCAGCAAGGCAGGACTAGAAAGCACAGGCGTTGTTTCCAGCATCTGACTGCTGCTTAGAACTCTGTTTAAGAAGACAGCTGGTTCTCATCAGTGCCTTCTCCTCCACATTCTTGAAGGTTGGTCAGCTGCAGGTGGAGTCATTCTGCCTTTCTCCTCTTCAGGCTGCTGTTCAGCAGATGAAGTTGACTCATGGCCCATGACAAGCAACAACAAGACAACAATAACAAAAAATAAGGTGGTGGAGAGGACGAGGGCCACTGACACTATGGGGAGGAGGAGTACACAGTGTAGTACACAATGTAATTTGCCTCATGTACTACACAACCCTAGGGACAGTCTTACGAGAGGGAGAGAGAGAGAGAGAGAGAAGTCCCTGGAAGATTGCAGAAACCCGCAAGGCTAACACATGATAAAATACCAAAAAACAAAAGAAAACCCCTTTGAAAAATTGGAGAAAGGAGAGCTTGAACAACACCTGTTCAATCTTACTATTTTCCAACAGTCTTAAGAGCCATTTCATCCCATTCCTCCTATCAATATGTGAGGGATATCTTTATAAAGCTGAGAGTTATCTATATAAACATACAGATTTTAAAATATATACTTAGCAGCTATTGCATATCCCTTAATCCAAGCTTCTTACAGCTTTTTACAAGCTTCAATTAAGGTTTACAACACCGCTGAGAGAGCATTAAATTTTACTATTCTTCAGGTGATACAGCAAAGCTTTGTCTCTAGGCTGCTACAATATAATTTAACCATGATGTAGAGTTTTGGAAATGCAACAGAAAACAACCTTATGTCTGCCATTAAAACCTACATGGATTTTCTCTAGAGTTACATTTCGGCAAATGTAATCCTTGCCTCCCTGATTATGCAGAAATCAGCCAAAGGCCCACATCTACAAGAAAGCATTTACTGACCTTAGGATCGAAATTCTGAAGACTTCCCGAGATAAGACATAGTTGAGAGTGACACAAATTTATCTCAAGTTTGGTACCCCAAGTCACACCCAACTTCCACAAAGTAAGAACAACTTCCCATATCCATGCCAATGCATCAGAAGACTTGCAAGTAGATGTCGCTCTTGTCATGACCCTGGAGTAGGACTTCTCAGAGGCAGAATCCTCAGGCAACTGCATCTCTAAGGAGAGGGATTCATGCCCGGGTCCTTCTCACCCATCTCACGCAGCAGAGCTCAGCTCCCCAGCCCTGAGCCCAGAAAGACACCTCTGTTGCCAGCCAGAATCTGATGGCTGGGTCCACAGACTTGGTAGAGGGATCAAGATCCCTGATGAGAGAGATCCCCATGGCCAGAACCCTATCACCCCAAATAAGCTCATGGCTACCAAAAAAGGAACTGTCCACTTAACTGAGGGCTGGGGAATTTCAAGGTGTGGGGTCAAATGTGGCCCTCCAGGCTGCTCTTTCTGGCCCTTGGGACTCTCCCCATGCCAAACCCCTCATCTGTGGCATCCCCTACTGGACCTACTTTGCACACTCCTTCAGCATTCTTGCCTGGCTGGACTGTCCCTCTTAACTCTTGATAACACTTCTTGCTTGCCTGGGTGGAGAATAGAGAGGGGTGTATGCTTATGGCACAAAAGAAAAACTCACATTTGTTGCTCTGCATCTGGCCCCATGCACCACTGGAAGACAAGAAGGGAATGTAGCTCTTGGGGTGAAAAGGTCCCCCGCCCTTTTAACTGGATAGGAGGCAGCACTCAGGAAATGGGGCCCCTAGTCAATTATTATTTAGCCCTGCTGTGAAAAACACAGCCAGTTGCTCCAGGACTTGGCTGAGACAACTTGGATGTCTGGAGCACTCTCCATGGTCCTGAATCAGCAACTGGATCTCCCCTTCCAAGGCACTGGCCTAGCCTAACTTTGGCATCCTACCTGCCTGCCTGGAAGTACCAATCTCATAGCCTCAACCTGATGAACAGGATCAGCATCGCTTAACTTCAGCGAAGGAAGCCCTTTTGAGCATTCCATCTTAAAGCTCTAAAGCTTGGATGCAGCATCATTTTGTTTTTATGAGAGCAGCCGATGAAAGTGGAAGCTGAAACATTTTGCCGCACAGTTTTTTAAAAAACAACACAACTTTTTTTTTAGTGATATACCATTTTAGTGATTAGCTGGATCATAAAAGGGGCAAGCTTGCATGAAGTGCTGCCAGAGGCTTTCATAAACATATATGAACTGGTGTGTGTGTGTGTTGCATTGCGAAGTAATCAGGGTGGGGTTAAGGCTTTCCTAAGCAGAATTAAACCTTCATATAGGGTTGGCTTAGCTTACCAGAAAAAGTACAGAGATTAATTCAACATGAACATTCTGTTTTGAAAAAGATGTATGGAAACAGATGTGCTTGAAACCTCAAACCCCACCAGCGTGGGATGGAGAAGCAGACTACAATAATTCTTATGAAAAGATCATCTGTGTCAAAGATCAGATGCTCAGTTTTAAATACTCAATGTTATAGGCCCCTATCACACTGGAGCTTCTCAGCAAGTCTGCTCCGTTCAACCGCCACCCCTAGTGATGGACTACTGCATGCTCTAGTTATCTCCCGCTTGGGCTACTGCAATGCGCTCTATGTGGGGCTACCTTTGAAGGTGACCCGGAAACTGCAACTAATCCAGAATGTGGCAGCTAGACTGGTGACTGGGAGTGGCTGCCAAGACCATATAACACCAGTTCTGAAAGACCTACATTGGCTCCCAGTACGTTTCCAAGCAAAATTCCAAATGTTGGTGCTGACCTTTAAAGCCCTAAACGGCCTCTGCCCAGTATAACTGAAGGAGTGTCTCCACTCCCTTCGTTCAGCCCAGACACTGAGGTCCAGCTCCAAGGACCTTCTGGCAGTTCTCTCACTGCAAGAAGTGAGGTTACAGGGAAGCAGGCAGAGGGCCTACTCAGTGGTGGTGCCCGCCCTGTGGAACGCACTCCCATAAGATGTCAAGGAAATAAACAACTGTCTGACTTTTAAAAGACAACTGAAGGCAGCCCAGTTTAGGGAAGTTGTTAACGTTTGATGTTTTATCGTGCTTTTAATATTCTGTTGGGAGCCACCCAGAGTGGCTGGGGAAACCCAGCCAGACAGGTGGGGTATAAATAATATAGTGTTGTTGTTGTTGTTTTGATGGGTAACAGCTTAGTGTCATGGCACACACTTGCCCAAAAGGTCCAAAGTGGTGCAAGTCCAGCTAAAATATTTCAGATCACAGAATGGGGCAAATGACCACAAAATACCCTGAAGAGCTACTGATCATATGAACCGACAGCAGGGGAGGCAGGCATTAATAATGGACACCAAACAATTCATCATTTTCCTGCTCCAGTATTATTTGACTTTGGAGAAATACTCTGTGCTGTGCTTCGATACCCAGTGGCACAGCTTCAAAAGAGCAAGGGAAATGTTTTCAGCGCAAACACCACATTTCCCATTTTTGTTAAAGTTCCCCGAGTTCCCCGGGTGGGAAGAACCACTCAGGGAGTTGGAGTTCTGTGAGGAGAAACAGGGTTCTCCTAAGAACTCTCAGCCCTGTAGTTCTCAGGGTGCTTGGGGGGAAGTTATGACTGCTTAACGTAGTATGATACTGCTTTAAATGTATAGTAGAGATGGGACCAAGAAAGAGACTGGAATATTCCAGCTCCAGTTGAAAGGAAGCAGTTTTAAACAAGTTTTACCAGTTTTAAACAAGGATACAGTTACTTGGGGAACTGTGGTTGCTTAAACTATGGTCAGTAAGAACAAGCCAGGATCAAACCATGGTTCCGCAACTTCAGACATCACAAGGACGTCAATGCAGAGGTTAAAACTGGAAGGTTTGGGGTTTATTTGTTTTTTTAAAAAAATCTCATTTGGCATGCAGAAGAGAGGTAGGAGACGGCTCACTGCTGTTTACCTCCACAGCAGGAAATCAGTTTCCTTTTAATATTGGTTGTACTGATCATATGAACTGACAGCAGGGGAGGCAGGCATTAATAATGGACACCAAACAATTCATCATTTTCCTGCTCCAGTATTATTTGACCTGCTCCAGTATTATTTGACTATTATATACCCTTAGAACCAGGGTACTAAGTTACTCTTATTTATTATATTAAATTTATATCCTGCCCTTCCTCCCAAAGGAGCCCAGGGCAGCAAGCAAACCAGTGACACAATAATAAATGAAAATATAATAAAAACAATTTAAAAACAATAAGCACAGTAAAACATTAAACGGATTTAACAGCATACACAAGCAAATCATGAGTCTAGATAGGCCTGTAGTAACAGAAAGTTCAGCAAGAGTCTAAAACAGTACACAGTGGTACCTCGGGTTACATACGCTTCAGGTTACATACGCTTCAGGTTACAGACTCTGCTAACCCAGAAATAGGGCTTCAGGTTAAGAACTTTGCTTCAGGATGAGAACAGAAATCGTGCTCCGGCGGCGCGGCAGCAGCAGGAGGAGGCCCCATTAGCTAAAGTGGTGCTTCAGGTTAAGAACAGTTTCAGGTTAAGTACGGACCTCCAGAACGAATTAAGTACTTAACCCGAGGTACCAGTGTATAGGTGCCTGCCTAGAATCCTATTGCGTGGCACAGGGTGCCGCCACAGTAAAGAAACAGCTCCTCACAAATGTGGAACAAACACCGTGTGGCGCTTGGGAAAGTGCAAGGTCCACAGATCCAAGTGATTGAGTAGGCATGTCTGAGGCATACCTGATGAACCCTAAATCTGATCCAGGAGTAAGTATGCCAGACTACAAGAGATATAGGTCAAACAACAAGGCTTCCTGCTGGAGAAGCTGTATTCATATTATCCCTTCAGACAACAGCAGTCATCTTTCCAAGCAATTCCCCTTCCAGCAGACTGCTGAGCAGTGTTTCTTGAAAAGCCACTTGCCAATACAGCCAAGGGTGCTGTAATTCATTCCAAGACGTTCCCAATAACGTTGAAAGCATGATTGCTTTGAAAGCATCTGGCAAGATTAGTGGAAGATAAATCCACTTTTTCATCAAATCAGACCAAGTGCTTAAAAAAAAAAAAAAGCAAATTAGGGGGAAATGAACAATATCTGATTGGGAGACATGGTTATAGGCTGTGTGTGTCAACTGGTGTGATTACTGTCCTATCCTGCTTCCCAAGGTTCTCAGAGAAGCATTCAAATCATCCTATTAAGTAGACAGAAAAGTAGGTTGGATTGAAACAGGAGCGGGGGCAGACATATCATGAACTTCTTGCCCCAAATCGTGGTTCACTCCAAGGAGAATTTTGTCTGCCCTTCCTCAATTACCCTTGTCCTGCCGGCAGCCTTAATCATGCTAGGTTTCCACCACCCTTAGCCATGATTAAATATCAGCCAGAGTTCCAACAAGATTTAGAAGCAAAATTTGAAATGGATTTGCATCTTCGAGCTACCATTAACCACAGTTCAAAGGATGGTGCACATGCAACACTTTAAAAGTGGATGGTTAAGGCAGGCAGAAGAAAGACGACAGGGTCCCACAGCCCACTTCTGATCTCTTAACCCCAGTCGAGAGAATGAAGCATGACAGGAACGCTTGATTAATCCACTCAGCAGTTTCCCAGGCCTACTGGGAGATGCCAGAGATTAAAAGCTGTGCTGGTTCAATTCAGAGTGCTGGTTTTGACCTATAAAGCCTTAAATAGCTTAGGACCGCAGTACCTCAAGGACCACCTGTCCCCATAGGAACCTACCTGGACCCTGAGATCAGCCTCTGAAGCCCTTCTTTGTGTGCCCCCTCTACTAGAGGTCTGGAGGGTGCCAACATGAGAGCAGGCCTTTTCTGCAGTGGCTCCCCGTCTGTATAATTCTCTCCCCAGCGAGGCTCACCTGGCGCCACCATTCTATATTCTTAGGTGCCAGAGCAAAAAAGCATTTCCTCTATAACCAAGCCTTTAGCCTTTAACAATTTGTGGCCTTTAGAAGTGAGTGGGCTGTTTTCAGTATATTTCTCTTTCCTCTTGGTTTTAACGTACCGTATTTTTCACTCCATAAGACGCACCTGACCATAAGACGCACCTAGTTTTTAGAGGGGGAAAGCAAGAAAAAAATATATTCTGCGCAGAGCATGTAAGCGGCTCTCGCTTTTCTTGCTTTAAGCCCTTCCGTCCCTCCTCCCGCTTCACTGAGAAGCCAGCAGAGCAAGCTGCGCAGCTCTCGCTGAAGCCAGCAGAGCAAGAGTGATAGCTGTGCAGTGCCTCTTGTTCTGCTGGCTTCCCAGCAAAGAGGGATGAGGGACGAAAGGGAGCCCTTACAAGGGAGCGTTGATGAAGGAACATTCTTTCACCTTTGGTGGACGTGCCCAAAGATTAAGGCTTTCTGGGAGATGATTTATAACGAAATGAAAAAAGTATTTAAATATACATTCCTTAAGAAGCCAGAGGCCTTTCTCTTGGGCATGGTCGGCCAATTGGTGCCAAAGAAGGACAGAACTTTCTTTATGTATGCAACAACAGCAGCAAGAATTCTCATCGCAAAGTATTGGAAGACACAAGAGCTACCCACCCTGGAAGAGTGGCAGATGAAGCTGATGGACTATATGGAATTGGCGGAAATGACTGGCAGAATCCGAGACCTGGGAGAAGAGTTGGTGGAAGAAGACTGGAAGAAATTTAAAGACTATCTTCGGAAATACTGTAAAATTAATGAATGTTAAAATTATGCTTGGATTGGTAATAAGTGGTAACTAGTGACAAAAGTTAATAAGATTATGTAAAAAAATGTATTGATAAATGGTTGAAAATATTGAGGTATAATATGTTATGACACAAAGTTAAGATATTTGAAAAAGGGTAAGAATTTGCTGAATCAAGTATGTAAATGGGAACACAAAAGGGGGGAGGTGTGAGGAGGTCAAGGATACAAGCATATGAATTTGAGGATATTGAGAAAAATGGATTTGTTTTATCTTTTTAATTTCTTTTTTTTTCTTAATTAGCTGTTTTTTGTGTATTTTGTGTGTTTTCTTTTTTGTATTGTCTATTTTTATCTGTGGTTTTTTTTTATTCTGTAAATTTTTACTTTTTTCTTTTGTAAAACTCTAATAAAAATTTATTTAAAAAAAAAAATACAAGGGAGCGTTGAGCAGAGCCTGGCAGCGGCTCTTGCTGGCTTTTCCGGGAGGTGTGGGAAGGGACAGAGGGCAGCCCGTCAGTCCCTTCTCCCTCCTCAGGGAAAAGCCCCAAAAGCCGCACACACGCTCCGCGCGGCTCTTTAAAAGGAGTGCTGAGCAGAGCCTCCCGCCTGCATTCGCTCCATAAGACGCACACACATTTCCCCTTACTTTTTAGGAGGGAAAAAGTGTGTCTTATGGAGCGAAAAATACGGTATCTATGTGGAGGTGGGGGGCTGTCTGTTTGTTTATAAGTCGCTTCGGGTTCCGCTGAGCAAGATAAAGCGATTAACAAATTCAATTAATCATCCCCTGGGACCACTGGCATGCAACACCCTCCAACAACACCCCACCCCAACAGCTCACTATCCCGCAATCCAGACAGGAAGGAACAGTGCCACAGCTGAAGGGCACCTTCCAACTAAGCAAAGAGGCAGTGCGGTGTAATGGTTAAGAATGTTGGAGTAAGACCTGGGAACCCAGGGTTCAAATCCCCACTCAACAACAAAGCTCAGTGGGTTACCTTGGACCACAGCCTCTCAACCTATCTGATAGGGTTAAACTGAAATGAGAGAACAATATATACACAATCATTTTCATTATCTGAATAGGGATCGTGCGTGTGTGCGTGTGTATTATGATACACCACCTTAATATTTTATACGAGTTGGCAGTACATAAATATTTTAATTTTTTTTTTTTTCTATAAAGAATGAATGGATGGAAATGGCAGTGACGCTGTATCTGGATGCTTGTAGCAAAAACATATCATTCATGCATTATGTTAACCACAGCTCCCTTGAATCACACACTCCATTCCCATAAGTCAAGAGAGAAATTTTGTTGGAAACAGTCCAAATACGAGAAAAGCCCACGTGGTTTCAAAGTTGCAGCCAAAGCTACACCTTCAAAGCGTTTCTTTCAATTAAGAATGCATTGACTCAGGCCACTCATTTATGAATACAGCACGATTAGAGTCTTTCTCCAATCAATAAAGATTAATAGCCATTTACACAGCTAGGCATGAACGATCACAAATGCACAAGGCATTTGCCTACTTCTTCTGAACTACAATAACCCACTTTTTAAATGTATTTATCTGAATTCTTTGATAGGCTAGTGCCAAATGGTCAGAGTTGACAGAAACAGAAGAAGAAAATATAAAAGATATACAGTGGTACATCAGGTTACACATGCTTCAGGTTACATACGCTTCAGGTTACAGACTCCGCTAACCCAGAAATAGGGCTTCAGGTTAAGAACTTTGCTTCAGGATAAGAACAGAAATCGTGCTCCGGCGGCGCAGCAGCAGCTGGAGGCCCCATTTGCTAAAGTGGTGCTTCAGGTTAAGAACAGTTTCACGTTAAGAACGGACCTCCGAAACGAAATAAGTACTTAACCAGAGGTACCAGTGTACCATTATGGGTGTAATTTAAAGCAAAGCACTTAGATACAAAACAGCAAATCCCACACTCTCTCGTGAATCTCACTTCTCAAAGCCATCTCCCTCCCCCAAAAGGCTGTAAGTTTTTGTCCATTTAAACAGGTAGATGAATCAACTAAAGCGTCTGTTGCTTTTATAAATATGGAAGTAAAAGCTCTAGACTTTTGGTACTAAAACAAACAAACAAACAAACAAACAAACACAAAGGGATCTGCAAGAAAAATCTTTTTAAAACTTTGAAATCATCCCCTGCCTTCTGAGATAAATCTAAATTACAGGACCATAGAAAGGATAGACTAAATTAAGGGCCTGCTTCCCCCTCTGGAGTACTACTAGGAGGAATACCGAAAGTTTGATCTAGTTCAAATAAGAACAGCCAATTCTTTCAAGGCTACAGCTGGTAGAGAAGTCTGCAGTCTGGCTTTGAACCAGGATGAGACACAGGAAGTGTGTAACACTGGTGTTTGCTCACCTCCACTGATTTATTTGCCTCAGGCCCAAATGACAGCACTGAGATGATCACCTTAAAGCCCTAAATCAAGGCTGGGCAACCTGTGGTCATAATGCAACAAATGCAGGCTTCAAAAAGCCCTCTGCAAAGCGATCCGTTCAGAAAAAGCAAATGAAGGTGGGAGAGATATCCTGAAACAGCTCGTTTACTTAAATCAGCCTTTGCCAAACCAGGTGCCCATTCAACAGTGCCAACCAGAATGGGGAAACGTACTCCAAAACACATGGTGGGCACAAGATTGGAAAAGGCTTGATTAGACTCCCACACCTGCAAAGGTCGAGGGTAAGATGGAATGCAATCCAGTACAGAATGATATCTAGGTGGAATCTACACACATATAAAAACCGTTCCGAAAATGCTTTTTTTTTTTAGCGTTTTTTAAAAAATACATTGAATTTTCCATAAGGCTCGCCATCGCCATCTTGTTTCACACTGTATATTGCACTTAAAACGTTTCATTTGCAGATGTATAGCTGAGTCCCTACTGTCTCCCAGTACATTGTCAAAGATGGTTGTTTTTGTTTTTACAGGACCTGGAATGCTGCTGCTAACAAGGAGCGCTGATATAAATTGGTTTCTAGCTAACATGTTGTGCTTCTCCAAAACACACACACACAAATGGGAAGTGTACACAGGCCTAAATAGGACTGCACAGCTTGTTGCTTGCCATAGAATCAGAGCCCTGGGAAGCTTCCAACAGATGATCTAGCCCCGTGCGCCAGCTTTTCGACAATGCTTCCTATATCAACCTTGCAAATAAGTCCACAAAAGTTAACAGCCCACAGCGTGGGGGTGGTAGTTTTATTTACTTGGAAGCCTGCTTGTTTACATATAGGACTCTTTTGTCAGACGACTGGTGAAACAAAAAGAGAAAAGGACATTACTAAAATAAGGACTACAGTGGTACCTCGGGTTAAGTACTTAATTCGTTCCGGAGGTCTGTACTTAACCTGAAACTGTTCTTAAGCTGAAGCACCACTTTAGCTAATGGGGCCTCCCGCTGCCGCCACGCCGCCAGAGCACGATTTCTGTTCTCAACCTGAAGCAAAGTTCTTAACCTGAAGCACTATTTCTGGGTTAGCAGAGTCTGTAACCTGAAGCGTATGTAACCTGAAGCGTATGTCACCCAAGGTACCACGGTAATCCTCAAAGAAGTGCCTGGGAAAATTGTTTTTTTTTAAATAGAATTACCGGTAAGTAGAGTCCCAAACTGGCAAAATTGATTCTTTTATTTAACGTGCATCTTTCTGCACGTTTGGGGTAATGTTTTTTGGGGGGACTTGAAGGCTTAAGGGGTACCTTTTTATCAAAACATACTAGGCAGCTCAGGTAGTACCTTTTGTCTTATTATTGGAAGCTAGCTAAACTTACTTCTGAGTAAACATGAAAAGGATTGAATTTTTAATTAAAAACCACTTCTATATGCCTATCTTTTTGGCTTCTGAAAGTAACGAATCAATACAAGCAACGCACAAAGTTTCTACATCTACATCTGGTTCTTCCCTACATGCCTCCAGAAGAAAGGACATCAACACAAGAATGGACCTTTTCAGTGGTGGCTCCCTGTTTGGGGAATGCTGTCCCCAGTTGAGCACGCCTGGTGCCATCATTGTTGGTTATTAGTAGGGATGGGGCACATGTCAGTTTTGTTTTCTCTCAATTTCTCATTTCTCCAAAATCCAGCTCAGTTCCAATATCCACATATCTATACCTATTTGTGATTATTGTTTTTAAAGTCCTTGTGAAAATTCACCAGCATTTTCTTGTGAATTTATCTCTATTGCACACATTTCTAGAAGCAATTCTGCCTACATCTTTGCAAAGCAATGTCTCCCTAATGTAATGAATTTTTGTATTGTTTGGTTTCTGGCTGCGGTTTGATCCAAGGGGATGCTGAACAACCCATAGTATCTCACCCCACATCCTTGCAGTCCATCTGAATAAACGATAATAGGTTCTGAACTTGCCGAACTCTCCATGACACCTTTGTTAAAGAGGGTGTCACCAGGCAAAGCTTAAAGTGCTAGCTTAACATAGGAATGGGTCAGTAGGCCTAACCAGACATAATAAGACGACACAAAAGGTTTTCAGCTATAGAAGTCAAGCAGACGAATTTAAAACACACACACACACGAAAACAAACCTAGCAGTGTGTTTGCCTAGCAGTAGTTGTTCCCTTAATAACGCTTAGCATTTAATTATATGTTTATTTAAAGGCACACATGACGTACGCCAGTCCCTGGGGTCAAATCGAGCTACTTACGAAGACAATTAAAAGAGCCAGGCTACGCATTTCCTCAAGCTATAGGACCAATTGTGCATTTCCAGATGCCGTCATTTCACAGGTAACATTTAGGCCTCAAAACTATCCACACAAAGGGGAGTGACAGCCCTACATTAGGGAATTTGATAGAGGGTGGATGGCCCTCGGTCATATGTATCATCTGGTCGAGATTCCTGCACTGCAGGGGGTTGGACTAGATGACCCACAGGGTCCCTCCCAACGCTACAATTCTATGATTATAGGATGGCACACAGCTGACTGTATAAGCTATATTCAAAAGGACATCATTTCAGCAATCCTTGTGAACAATCCTGTAAAGCAGGGTGGGGGTGGGGATATTGGTTAGTTGTTTTTATTTTTATAACGAATTTTGTGGTTTTTATACAGTGGTACCTCAGGTTACAAACACTTCGGGTTACAGACTCCGCTAACCCGGGAGTAGTACCTCGGGTTAAGAACTTTACCTCAGGATGAGAACAGAAATCGCGTGCCGGCGGCAGGAGGCCCCATTAGCTAAAGTGGTACCTCAGGTTAAGAACGGTTTCAGGTTAAGAACGGACCTCTGGAACGAATTAAGTTCGTAACCAGAGGTACCACTGTGTTGTAATTTTATGTTGTGAACCGCCGTGAGATAAATGGCACTATACCAATTTAATAAAAAAATGAAAAATGAAACCACCAGCCTGTAGGCTTAGGTAGCCTGGAGCGGGTCCCAGTTTGGCCTGTGAGGCCATCTTCCCCAGACCTCGTCCACCTGTCCCACGTGGGCCTTCATATGCATAAATGCTGCTGTCAAGGAACTATCGGGAGCTTTAAAATGCTCCACACTGTTCCTTGGCAAGGGAGGCTTGTTGTGTCAGAGCCCAAAAGCTGATTGGCAGTGACACCAAGTTGGCAGCAATCAGCTGCGTGATGGACTCTGCCTGTTGGGACCTTCGTCACACAGCCCATCCCAGAAATCTTCCAATAAATGCCAAACAGCTGATCAGCACTTACAGGAATACCACTGGGATCTGCGCCCACAGTAAGTTCCCTAAGCAGAGTCTCACAGGAAGCACAAGCTCAAATCAAAGCCAACAAGGCAAAAATTATTCCTCTGTAGGCACAGCTTGAGTTGCGCCTGCCAAGGAATGGCTTTTTTTTTTTGGTCTGGGTCACTTGCTGTCATTGCAATTGTGGCGTCCAGTGATTGACAGGTGGGAGACCCCACCCACCTGCCAAAACAGCCTGTGGGGAGAGGAGTGAGTGAGAAGCACATTGCCCACCCCAGGAAAGCCCGTAACATTGTTTATTTATTTATACAGCACTAACTTGCATCAAGATATCATGGCGGTGTACAGTAAGCACGTTTTTTTTAAATGCACTAGGTTGTGAAATCCTAAAATACACAACCGATACACTGAATCAAATTAATTGTCCAAATGCACTTGGCGAAACACGACATTTTCAGCAGGCGACAAAACGACAAAAACCATAGGCCCCTGTCTGATTGCAATAGGAACAGTGTTCAAAATGACTGGAAAGTACTTTCTAGTATTATGTTTTTATTGTAAACTATTACACTTTACCTTGGGACACGGATGGCACTGTGGGTTAAACCACAGAGCCCAGGGCTTGCCGATCAGAAGGTCGGCGGTTCGAATCCCTGCAATGGGGTGAGCTTCCGTTGCTCGGTCCCAGCTCCTGCCAACCTAGCAGTTCGAAAGCATATCAAAGTGCAAGTAGATAAATAGGTACCACTCTGGCGGGAAGGTAAACGGCATTTCCATGCGCTGCTCTGGTTCGCCAGAAGCGGCTTAGTCATGCTGGCCACATGACCCGGAAGCTGTACACCGGCTCCCTCGGCCAATAAAGTGAGATGAGCGACGCAACCCCAGAGCCGGTCACGACTGGACCTAACACTCAGGTGTCCCTTTACCTTTACCTATTACACTTCACAATAGTGGGCCAATCTGAGAATATAGTGAAGGCCTCCCCAACCGTTTGGGAGAAAATTCCACAAATTTAGAAATCAAAGAAACGGTTGTGGGAAGCACAAAACGTCCATTTGACAGGTATAAACAGGCAAAGCTCGCAACACTCGTGCACAAAACAAAGCATGTGGGGAAGTGGAATTCCACTCATGGATAGCTCAGTTGGTTAGACTAGAGCATGGTCTAATAACACCAGGGTTTGATCCTCGTATGAGACAGCTGCATTTTCCATGTCGCAGGAGGTTGAATTAGACAATCCTCAGCGTCCCTTCCAACTCTATGATTCCAAAATGGAGAGTGGCAGGAGGGGCTTGGCAAATGCCAAGGGCGTTTGAAGGCCCTGTGGTACGCATGAATGCCACAACTGGGCACCCCAAGGATAGCTCTTGCAAACTGAACTTTGGTAGCTCATGCTTTTCCTATATGCCAGAGAAACCACCTGGTATTGGACAAGACATATGAAATGGCTGGACACAATGTCTTTCTGACCATCACCGCTCAACATGTTTTAAAAGGAACACTTTAATTATTTGGAGCGAGGGGAGGTAAATAAGAAAATCCACACATTGGAAACCCCTGACTCTCCTCAGTTTTGGCCTGTACTCTTCTTAAAGGAAAAAAAAGCCACTAACTGAGCCCACCCATTCACCTCTGGTAACTGAAGCACTGGATATTCTGTGTATTTAAAACTCAGCATAAGCAGACAAGGCATATAATGCTGGCCTTCTTCCAGAACGTTTAATGCACATATTTTGAAAATATGGGCAGCAAGTGCTTACCGTAAGAATAACCGCTTTGCTAATTCACACTAATGACTGGAAAAAATCTACTTGCTTTAATAAGGAAAGCTAAGAATTAGCAAGAAGCTGAAAGAGCATGACTCAAAACTACAGACACAGAGACAGAGCTTCATTAAGCTTGACTTGTCCAGCAGAATTTTAATTTCTTCGTAATTCTGAGAACATATTCAAAAGGAAATGTTTTGTTGCTAATCAGGGACCTAAGACTTCATGAATGACTCTTAATTATGCTCAGGAGAAAGGAGAGGCCATTCAAGCATGCTGCGCCAGTTCTCAACATCAGAGGAGGAGAATAATTTTGCTTCAGAGATACCTGCTGGGCTGGACCACAGGGAGACACCTTTGAAGATTTGGATCCTTCAGGGGCATTCACTGCCCCCCCCCCACCGCATATTTCATCTTTAAAACAAGTCTCTAGACCTCTTAGTCATGCGGATATACAGAAAAGCACGCTGACAGGATTCTACCCAATTGCTTGCCAGTTGAATGCTATGCTATGCAATGTAATTAATATAACATTAAAAATATCCCTCTCAAAAAGAATTAACACATGAATTTATTTAATTACAACATTTAATGGCTTTCCTTTAACAAACCGTAACATAAAAAACAAAAGCAATTTTAACATACAGAAATGAAATATGACACAGCATAAAATTTCAAAGGGGGAAGAACACAGGCATGGGCTAAATCAGATTGCAAACAGCAGAACACCGATTTAAGAGGCCTGGGAAGTTTTTGGACTGGGGTTCCACAACTGGGGTGCCACCACTGAAAAGGCCCTTTCATCACCTGTTGCTATCTGCTGCACCTTACCTGTCAGGGGCACTCTGAAGAAGATATTAAGGTCTGGGTCTGTTAAGTTGTGGGTGAACATATCAGACGACACAGCGATTCTTCAAACAGCTCTTGTTTATTCACAGAACAGAACTAAACTGAAGGGTTCAGCCAAACTGCTTATATAGAGCTCCACTACAACGCAACAGTAACAACTTTCTGTAAATATCCAATCACTGAACGTCACTTTCAATTCCTTATTTGCATATGTGGACCTGAGTGAAAACTATCTACAGTATTCCCCTGCAGGCCCAGGGTGAGAACTTCAGTACATAACAGGGTCACTACATGTGGTTCAAGCCAGAAACTAGGCTCAGAAATGGAAGCTAGCAAAGATGACAAAGCACTGGCAAAATGTATTTTAGCACCCAATCACAGTTGATCTTGCAACCATACTCTGGACTAACCTCCACTTTGAAAGGCAACCCCATTTACAACACACTGCAGTAATTCAAATAGGCGGCAGCAGTTGGCAGGGTGCAGCTGATTGCCTGACCTCCCATAACTGCTGCACTCTTGGCCAAGGACAAGGCAGCAGAAAGATCAGTGTGGTGCAAACACACCAACGGAGCCAATCCAGTGCTCCTCCCGGTGCATTTTGCGCTGTGCTGGCCTCACACCTCCCCCTTGCCCTCCTGGTACGCTACAGCCAACAGTGTCAAGTAAACAGCCCTTGCAGAAAGGTACTTCCAGCTACAGCTGCTATCTGACGATCCAGGAGAAATGTGATCGCGTAAGGCTAGCGCTTCCCAAACAGCAAATCCGATCCATCAAGAGCAAAGTGTGCCCTAGTCCAGAATCATGAGTCTGCCTTTCTTCTGACCCAACAATACTGTACTTGTGGAATAAGCCACAGCTAGAAAGGTGGTAAGATTTACTTTTTTTTAAAAAGCAACCTGAAAATGATGGGGAAGAGTATCCTTTGGGTGGGGGTGGGGGTGGCACATCAGAATGTAAGAATAGCCTGCTGGATCAAGCCAATAGCCCATCTATAGTCCAACATCCTATTCACACAGTGGCCAACCAGATGCAAACAAGAATGGAAACCTGGAAGCAGGATTCTAGCACAGCAAGAGCGCTCTCCTAGCCTGGGATTTCCAGCAACTGGTACAGTGGTACCTCGAGTTAAGTACTTAATTCGTTCTGGAGGTCCATTCTTAACCTGAAACTGTTCTTAACCTGAAGCACCACTTTAGCTAATGGGGCCTCCTGCTGCCGCTGTGCCTCCACTGCACCGATTTCTGTTCTCATCCTGAAGCAAAGTTCTTAACCCGAGGTACTATTTCTGGGTTAGAGGAGTCTGTAACCTGATGCGTATGTAACCCGAGGTACCACTGTATTCGGAAACATTTCTGCCTCTAATTATGGAGGCAGAGCATAGTCATCATGGCTAATATGATACGATACGATAATCTTTATTGTCATTGTCCCATACAGAACAACAAAATTGGAAAAAAAATCTACATAAGACATCCAAAACCCAACAAGCCTGCTATCCCAGTTATCCCAACCTTGTTAGCCCCCTAAAAACTCTGATACCCCATTTTTAAAATACAATATACTCCCATAGAGACTCCTTACACTGTGTTTAAACCAAAATCGCATTTGGATAGAAACTGTTTCTCAGGCGGCTAGTCCTAGTCTTTATAACCCTGTACCTACTTCCAGACAGCAGAAGCTGAAAGAGATCATTTCCGGGGTGCGCACTATCCTGTGCTATCTCTGCAGCTTTCTTATGGAACCTGGAAGCATAGATTTGATCCAAGGTGGGAAGAGTGCACCCAATTATTCTCTCCGCAGTCTTTACAACCCTGGACAGCATTGTTTTTCCCCTGACCGTGCAACTCCCAAACCACACACACCGACCATAAGTTAATACACTCTCAACTGTAATAGCCTTTGATAGCCCTCTTCTCCATGAATTCATCTAATCCTCTTCTAAAGCCATCTAGGTCGGTAGTCATCCCTGCCTCCTGTGAGAGCCAGCTCCATAGTTTTAACTATGCGCTGCGTGCAAACAACTTTCTTTTACCTGTGGGTTAAACCACAGAGCCTAGGACTTGCTGATCAGAAGGTCGGTGGTACGCATCCCGGAGACAGGGTGAGCTCCCGTTGCTCGGTCCCTGCTCCTGCCAACCTAGCAGTTCGAAAGCACGTCAAAGTGCAAGTAGATAAATAGGTACCACTCCGGCAGGAAGGTAAAACGGTGTTTCCATGCAGTGCTCTGGGTCGCCAGAAGCAGCTTAGTCCTGCTGGCCACATGACCTGGAAGCTGTACGCCGGCTCCCTTGGTCAATAAAGCGAGATGAGCACTGCAACCCCAGAGTCGGCCACAACTGGACCTAATGGTCAGGGGTCCCTTTACATTTACCTTTATCCTTTAACATTCAGCTTCATGAGATGTCCACGGGTTTCAGTGTTATGCGAGAGGGAGAAAACTTTTCAGCTACCTACTTTCTCCGTGCTACGCTTAATGTTATAAATTCCTATCGTGTCAGTCTCTTGCTCTCCTTTTCTCTGAAGTAAAAAATTCCAAATGCTGCAAGCTTTCCCATGGGGAACCCCCCCCCCCACTTTAAAACTAAATCGCCCACACCAAAAGAAATTCTCTGCAGGTATGACCCTAGTGGCAAACCATTCTCTCATTGCAGAGACGCAGCCTGCATGCAATGCAGAATTGAAAGGAGCAACCATGCAGCAATTGTCCGGGCCGTGTTGTCCTTGGTTAACCCAATTACCTGGGCAAACATGCCAAAGCGTAAAATCGCATTTAAATAGCCTTCTGCAGCCATTTCTTCTTATTGAGTCATCAAAGCCAAAGGCAGAGGGGGAAAGGAAAAGGCGCTACTATAAAAAGTGGTGAGTGACAAGTTTTTGAGACAGTGATCTTCACACACATAACAGCTAGGGATGAGGTCGTTCAGTGGTGAATGAGAGCGTAAGCATAAAGCATCCCTTTTGCTTCAAGCTATTATTTACCATTGTGATATTATCAAAACAAACTTCTGTCCTGATGATTTTATAGCAGAATCTCAAGGAAAAGCAGACAGGCACGAAATTACGTTCCCACTGAGGCAGAGGAGATCGGGGGCACATAGAGTGATAGGAGAGAAAATGAAATTTCTCCAAAGAAAAAGCTAAAATCTTTACTTCTGGTTCTCACACTCAGCCATTCTCCAAGGAGCTTCAGCATATCTGCTGCCCAAAAATTCAAGGCACTATTAGCTTCAGATCCTTTTAAGTGCAGGAGAAAGAAACAAAGAGAATTATGTATTTCTGAGATCTCAGCCAGGCTGCTTATGGATTCATGAGCTCACTCAGATGAACCTGGTACTCACCCCTTAGGAAAAACACCTTTTTCAGTACACTCAACTACACTGTAAAAAAAGGAGGAGGGTGGAAAGAGGATGTTCAAGTTTCACATCTAGATATCTGGGAGTTACATAAAAGTTTGGTTCCACTGAACCAACTATTCATACTGGGGAGTTTGCATTTGAAGCAGGTAGCTGCAGTTTCCTCTCTTGTTCCCTTCACCTTTTTGTTTGTTAATAATGGGACGTATGCCCAGAGTAATTTGCAGGCGCCTCTCACATAAACCATGCGGCAAGGGCAGTCAAAATAAATCTCATGGAGCCATTTGATAGAGCTGATCTCTTCAGTCTGCTGACCCAAGAGAGGAAGGTGCCACAGTTCAAGCTGCCTTGCATGCAAAGGCACCAGGGTTCAACTCTCAGCACCTCCAGGGGGGACCAGGAATATCCCCTGCCTGTTAAACCCTCAAGAGCTGCTGGCTAGCCAGTACAGACAGTGCTGAGCTAGACGGACAGGTGGTCTCACTGTCAGGAGTTCAGACGTCACTCAAGTAGGACCCTGGCAGAGACACGTGCCCGACCGGCATGTTCCCTCCCTCCTGGTCGATTGTTCGGCAGCTTCAAAAGCTTTCTTCTGCCCAAACAACACAGCGACCGATGCCAACCAACACCGGCACACTTAGGGATCCGCAGAGTGTTCACAGTTTGCGTAACAGACCTCAGCAACTCAGCATTTTGGCTAATCTACTTTATTTACATATAAACACACACGGAACACTGCAACACGGCTCCCTCTCCCTCTAGCATCAAACAGCAAAGAGAAAAAACAAAGGACAATAGTCCCACTTCATGGAACACAGTAACACAAACATCCTGATTCCGTCACTTCCCATGCTGTGGAGTCAAAACACATACCGTCATGTTATAGACAACAATCCCATGACTGCAATCATGGAGCAGGAATTCTAACATCCTCCCCCAATTCATACTCTGTGTTGCAGTCATCAGTGTAACTGCAACAACCATACAGATGTCATACATGCAATATACCTCTGTATCACCCGTTCCACCCTTGGAACTACCTGCAACTGGACTGGTCTTGGGCCTTACCATCTAACACTCACTCACTATAAGGCGAGTTTCTGCATACATTACCTGGCCACCAACAACGGCGGCAGAAGCCGAGCAAAACAGGGTTATGCACGTAAAGCTGAATTTTCCGTTCATCATTCAACAACAAATATTTACATGGTTCAGTTTATGTTTTCATAAACCAAAGATGATCACAGAAAGGTGTAACGTGAAGATATAGCCTCCAAAGTCGGCAATAAATAAATAAATAAATAAATAAATAAATAAATATGAAGACCCTTCTCTTAAAGAGAGCAGTTGTAGCTCAGCTACTGCAGAAGGCGTCCACTCCTATCTGAAATTCTGAAGAGTCAATGACTGCAAACAGAGACAATATTGACTTAGATGGATCAATAGATGGACTTGATATAGAGCAGCTTCCAATACTGAAATTAAGAATGTCTGCCAGGATTCCATTCACTCTCAGGATATTAATGTGATTTCAGCGCAGCACTGGATATGCAAGCATAATCGCTTCATGCATTCCGTTAGGCCATAGATGGGATACCTGTGGCCCTCCAGATGTGGTTAGGCTCCAACTCCCATCAGCCCCAGCCAGCACAGCCAATGGGCACTGGTGATGGGACTTGTAGTCCATCAATATAGGAAGGACCACAGGTCCTGACCTGTTATCAGATGGTGTCCATGACAGGGGCATATTAATGACGGGATGCAATTGCTTCTTATTTTTATCACACCACACACTAGTATCTGACAGCTAGCAGACTTATATTGGCTAGATTTTTAAAAAATACTGTTACAAAAATTGGGCAGGTTGGATGACAACTTGATATGGATTTATTTTACTTAAAGAGATTCTGCACAGTGCGCCTTGATCAAGTTCCACAAGGTCTTATAGATCTAAGAGACCAAGCCAAAAGATACTCTCCATCAAACTATATCCTATTCAGAAAATGAAAGGGGACTTAAATTCTTGGAGTATATCTTTTTACAAAGGTATTACCCCAACACGTAAGCACATTTTCACTCTGCATCTGCATACTGAAACCCATTAAAATATCCGTAATTTTATCTATAAAAGTTGGGCATTCCATTTGATACATTTGGATCCCGATATTATACATCCTGCCTTATCGGTTTGCCTTAATCATTTATATCCAACTCCTAGGGCACTTTTTGCCCAAAGTGATAGGGAATGATGAGCGACCACACAGAGAAAAATTAAAAACCAGTCGTATCATAAGCACATTTTTTTCCAGTGGCTAAACTGATTTCCTGGGTGAGGGCAGCGGTTGCACTCAGTTGGTACCTGGAGATCAATCAACTGGGAAAAAGCCAGGACTGCAGCTGTGAACCTCTTGGAAAGGTTAAACTATGGAATAAATTCAAAGTAAGGGTGACAGTACATAAAAGAGAGAAAAATCCATAAGTACAGCCTGCACCTGGTGGAGTCTCTTGCATTGCCCTGGCAAACCTTATTAAATACATTTATAACAAATGTTATTTTTCAAATAAATTCTCTTGTGCACAGTGAAATGAGTCCAAAGAGCCTCCACCAACAAATAGTGCATTGGTAACAGAATGCTAATTGGTAAATCGTTCTACGTATCCACCTCCATAATGGGAAATGGAGTACCTTCCATCTGCCTACTTTGGCTCGAGTTTTACGGTTTCTTGCCGACCCGCAGCTAAGCAAACTCCTACATATTTCATCATCTCTCTTTGCCAAGGCAGTTCCACATGGGAGAAAAGAAAAAGGAACTGAGGCAACACCATTGCTTCCAACACCACCCACTTGATCCAGGAGGAGCCATGCTGATTTTAAGAAGTTTAAAAAAACAAAAACAAATAAAAAGCACGAACTCCGCAGGGATTTGAGATGGCATGAGCCGTAAAAAGCAAGCAACACACCCTACAGCTTTTGATGAATTCCTTAAACGGCCACCTATGGAGCCCTGGACTTGAAGGTTCACTCATCTCCACCAGACGCAGAAAATACTGGTGCAAACTGGAGAAAGGGTTCGATTAGAGCAGTGGAGAGCCAGTGTGGTGCTGTGATTGCAATGTTGAATTAAGACCTGGGAAAGCAGAGTCCTACTGCCCACTCAGCCATGAAACTCACTGGCTGACCTTGGCTGTCTCTCTCAGCCTAACCTACCTAACAAGGTCGTTGTGATGTTAAATAGGAGAGAGGCAGAGCCACGTACACCACTTTGAGCTCCTTGGAAGAAAGGTGGGGTATAATTGTGCTAAATAAGAACACATAAATGAAAGCTTTTTCACCCTGAGGGTTAAATTTGTATCTTGACGTGAGTGATTGGGTAAAATTATGGGAAGAAGGTTTAAAACTTACTGCATGCAATGCCCTAAAAGAAAATGTGATGAAAATGATGTACAGATGGTGTATTACACCTGTTAAGTTAGTGAAAATGTATAAAGTCAGTAATAAATGTTGGAAATGTAAAGAAAAAGAGGGAACATTTTATCACATGTGGTGGGAATGTAAAAGGGTGAAAGGCTTCTGGGAGATGATATATAATGAGATGAAAAAAATGTTGAAATATACATTTATAAAGAAACCAGAAGCATTTTTACTGGGCATTGTTGGGAGTGATATAAATAGAAAGGAATATAAGCTATTTTTATATGCAATAAGAGCAGCACATTCCAAAAATGGAAGCAAGAAGAATTACCGACGATTGAAGAATGGAGGATGAAGTTAATGGACTATGCAGAACTAGATAAACTAACAGGAAGGATTCGAAACCGGCGGGACCAGAAATTCACGGAAGACTGAAGCAAATTTACGGACTATTTGAAAAGTATTTGTGAAGATCAGACGACGTTTGTAGGTTTGCAAGAAGTTTTGTGAGGAGTATTATTGGAAGTATTGCAAAAATGGAGAAGGGGAAGGATGATTTGTTAAGAGATGTAAAGGCAATATAAAGTTAAAAAATGCATAAGAAGTGGTTAAAACGGTGGATCATCAGAGGTGCTGATGGAAGTCAAAAAAGATTGTATAAGTGATAAGTTTTGTGGTACATTTTATAATTTATATGTTAAAATCAATAAAAATTATATTTTTTAAAAAAAAATGTATCTTGACAACCCTACCCAAGTGGGACAAGACAGCGAGTGGGCAGGACCAAGGGACTAGGATATGAACAAAAGCTTTTTCTAATAAAAAAATAAAAACCAGCACAGCAGCGGAATCCTCACATATAGGACAAATGGGCTTCCCTTTTACATCCACACGGAAGGGGGAAATCGCTAGTCCACTCAGGCTCAAAAGTGTGACTTTCAAGGTCCCCTCCCATCTCTCGGCAGTTGCCATGGTATTTTATGGAGAAACATAGATTTCAGGGGCGTGAAGGTGGCCAAGCACAGCTCAGCTGCTTTGGGCGCAATAAAAACCATCAGCCCCAAGCAGCAAGCACAGGTCCCAAGCCACCAATGCAAACCAAGAGCCAACAGAGGGAGAGATCTTGCCACACCCGCCCCATAACCAAACCTTTACTCAGGTTGTATACTCCCAGGTATGGACTGGTTGTTGCAATAAGCAGGTTCCCTTTATGATTATGGGGCACTTATCAGGGCTTGGCAACTGATCTCACCGTTTGTCATAGATAAACCGCAGCCAGCATGGTGCTATTTTTCAAGGCAAAAGCTACTCCTCTTGTGTTCTTCTAACAGGCAACATGCCAGGTTGTCACACATAATTCATGAATCACTACGGAACAATCCAGGAGACTCCACCAACTTTACCAGTAAGGGAGTGCCAACTATCCCCTGCTCCATCAATGCTTCTCCTTCCTCCACCAATACCAAGACTCGCCCCCCCCCCCATATAACAGAAGTGCATTGCAGCAGGCAGCATGAAACCAACTTCAAACCGTGGTTTCAAATCGGGACCAGAACCAATGGTCAGTGTGGTCTGACAAGCACTGCAACGAGAAAGGAGCCCGTGGCAGATCACAGCTCTCTGTTGCTCCTTCTCATTCACCCTCTTCCTCTTTGCTCAGTTCCCACCACCACTCAGGAGAGAAGATTAAAAAATAAATGGAGCTGGGCAGTGGAAAAGCTGCGGCAGCATTCACTGTTTCTTTGCACAGTCTCCCTGCCTATCCAGGCAATGGCGAGGACTGTTTCAAATCGTAGTAAAGACTGAACCCACTTTCGCATTAACCACAATGCTGATTCTTATCCTTAGCTGCTGATTATGACCAGCTTTCTCTTAGTGGCAGGAGGTGGAGAGGGCATTGTGCTTGATGGACTTGGGGCGCAGGGGGTGGAGGGTGGGGGTATAATATGCAATCCCAAAACCCCTCCACCCCAATGCCTTAAATCATTGGGCCTTCTCGGTAGTGGCGCCCTCCCTGTGGAACGCCCTCCCACAGAGAACAACAACTACCAGACTTTTAGAAGACGTCTGAAGGCAGCCCTGTTTAGGGAAGCTTTTAATGTTTGATGTATTACAGTATTTTAATATTTTTTTGGAAGCCACCCAGAGTGGCTGGGGAAGCCCAGCCAGATGGACGGGGTATAAATAATAAATAATAATTCTTCTTCTTCTTCTTCTTCTTCTTCTTCTTCTTCTTCTCCTCCTCCTCCTCCTCCTCATTATCATGGCAAAGTTCCATTAGGATTTCATTCTTCTTCAGATCCACTCATGCCCGTCTGCAAATCATCCCGAAGTTCACAAATTAAATTGTTTAACAAATCACCCAAGCCAGAAGAGCGTGGCACAGAGTCAAAAATTCCTACCAACGGAAAGGTGAAGCAAGGCCAGGCAAGGGTAGAAAAGCTTTCCAAAGATACAAAGCAACCTTAAATGCTGCGGCTTCGTGAGAGCACCTCGCTGCGATTCATAAACGGTAATTAACTTGTTTACAAAAGCACATGCAAGCGAGGGGAACAAGTCTTTCGAACCCATTGTTCTCTCACTATTGCTTCATTATGTACAGAACCTGGGACTCCCTATGCCCCAACTCCATCACTGAAATCATCTAGGGGAGCAGTATGAGTGTCCCCTCAACAGAATGGAAGAAGCACCACCTGTATCCATTAGGAGCTGTTGCATTTGGTGCCGTGTGGCCCGTTTCCAGAAAGATGGAGAATTCAGAAGTTTGCATCTGAAGTGCCTGGCGTGCTCTGGTCCAGGGGGTCACAAAGAGTCGGACACGACTAAACGACTAAACAACAACAACCATCAGTCAGCATTCCATGCCCACTGAGCGTGTTCAGTCCTCTGTGAGCTGTTTTGGAGGTTCTTCCCCTACTTTAGTTCCCCTCTGTTTTTCTTCTTAATTTTTGGGGCACTTTCGCAAAACAGTAACTCTTTCCTATATGTGGATGGAGCTGTTCTGACTAAGGAGAACGAGTTCACAAATGGCATATATAGGATGATGCCGTGCCTTCCAGTAAACACGTTGAGTGAAAACATTTAAGGCAGTTTCCAAGAGGAAGTCATGTTTTAAGCTCAGGATGTGTGCAACCACAACAGTAGAAGCCAAAACTGATAAGGGATTATTACAGCCACAAACAGGAGTGGTTCTCATTTAGGAATGCATTGACACACACCTAGGTATAGTTCACTCATGCAAATCTTTTAAATGTGACCAACTGAGCGAAGTGGAATCTGACACACGCATGCTCATGGGATGGCATTTCCTTAATCTGGGGGCAAGCGTGAGACTTAATTGACAGAATGGCCCTAGGTAATTAAGACTTCTTGGAGAACCAGGAGTCACATTTGCCTTAACCTGTCATCTACCTCTGACACGTGGTGAAGGCTTTGACCCATCAGCCATTAAACCAACAGGTGGCTTACATTCATTTTTATTACACTGTCATGTATTTTTTTTATAATATATTTATTAAAGTTTAGGAATTTATATAAAACAGAAAAAACAGAACAATAAAAAACAAAAACAATAAAAATACATACAATCCAAAAAAGAAACACATACAAAACAAGTATAGTTTCTATCCCTTATATTCATAAAACTTACTTTCCCGACCTCCTCATACCTCCCCTTTCTGTATTCCATTCTCTAATTAAGTCAATTCAGCAAATCCTTTCCCTAATTTCTATATAATTTTTAACCTTTCTTTTCTTAATCACATAATCAATACAGCTTTTAACCCCTTAATTTCTGAATCAACATCGTTCTAGCCTTCAATAATTTTGCAATGTTTCTTAAGATAGTCCTTAAATTTCTTCCAATCTTCTTCCGCCGTCTCTTTTCCCTGGTCTCGAATTCTGCCGGTCATTTCTGCCAGTCCCATATAGTCTATCACTTTCATCTGCCATTCTTCCACGGTGGGTAATCCTGTGTCTTCCAATACTTTGCAATGAGTATTCTTGCTGCTGTTGTAGCGTACATAAAAAATGTTCTGTCCTTCTATTACACTGTCATGTAAAGAACTATCAAAACATCTTTTTAACCCAGATTCAAACAGTGTACCCACACTTCAAACTATTGACTATTACCCAAAGAATCCTGGGAACTACAAAATGGCGATAACATTGGGAATTAAGCGTGAGGGACAGTCAAGCCAGTTTTAAGTCTGTAGTGCAGATATGCTCCAAGTCTCTCTCAAAATGGCAACCAGGTTCCTACGAACTCCTTCAGCTGCAACCCAGCATCCACCACACACAATCAAGACTTAGGGTTCCCAGATGCCCAAGGACTTGTTGTTGTTTAGTCATGTCCAACTCTTCGTGACCCCATGGACCAGAGCACGCCAGGCACTTCTGTCTTCCACTGCCTCCCGCAGTTTGGTCAAACTCATGCTGGTAACTTCAAGAACACTGTCCAACCATCTCGTCCTCTGTCGTCCCCTTCTCCTTGTGCCCTCCATCTTTCCCAACATCAGGGTCTTTTCCAAGGAGTCTTCTCTTCTCATGAGGTGGACAAAGTATTGGAGCCTCAGCTTCACGATCTGTCCTTCCATTGGGCACTCAAGGACAGTCCTCTATTTGAAGATGTCCTCTAGTTGAATGTCTGCATTATTTATTCTGAAGAAGTTCCAACTTGACACAAAACAAATGCAATTCTGCAGGCCATCTCCAAAGCTTCTGGCTTTTGCCCAAACTTATGCATCTACCACAGATGTTTAAACAGAGACAAACAAACTAGCAGAGCTCGTTTTCTTCTAATTTGCTTCTGCTTGCTTAATTAAACCGTTTATACCCAAGTCTTTGGAAGCTTCCAAAGTGGCTTACATATCGACAGGAGAACAAGGCGGGCTTACAATATAAAAAGATGCAACATGAAGTGGGTGAAAGGAATTGGGGAGGGGGCACACAGGAAACACAGGAACCAAATACAGTGATACCTCGAGTTACATACGCTTCAGGCTACATACGCTTCAGGTTACAGACTCCGCTAACCCAGAAATAGTACCTCGGGTTAAGATCTTTGCTTCAGGATGAGAACAGAAATCGTGCTCCGGCGGCGCAGCAGCAGCAGGAGGCCCCATTAGCTAAAGTGGTGCTTCAAGTTAAGAACAGTTTCAGGTTAAGAACGGACCTCCGGAACGAATTAAGTACTTATCTCGAGGTACCACTGTACATGATGCCTCAAGGCAAGCTTCTTGCTGGCAAACTTACTGCATTTCCCCTCTACACCCCACCCTAAGTCCAGCACCAACAATTAATTTTGCAGCTGGAGTTTGATGCCTAGTCCTGGGTGCACAGCCGGCTGCTACGTGCAAGGTTCTTTGAACTGCGGCCCTAAAACTGGCTTTAAAAGAGGATTAGAGTACGATATCCCCAAACACCTCCTAAAATGACAAGCAGGGAACTTTAATTGACCAGCAGCACTTTGTGAACTCCCTTCCTTCCAAACCACTATGGGACAGGCAGGGAGCAGCAGCAGCAGCAACCACTCCCAAAACAAATACAACTGAATCTAAATTAGTTTAAAGGGCTCTACAATGTGTTTGAGCAGGGACGCAGGTGGCGCTGTGGGTTAAACCACAGAGCCTAGGACTTGCCAATCAGAAGGTCGGCGGTTCAAATCCCCGCGACGGGGTGAGCTACCATTGCTCGGTCCCTGCTCCTGCCAACCTAGCAGTTCGAAAGCACGTCAAAGTGCAAGTAGATAAATAGGTACCGCTCCGGCGGGAAGGTAAACAGCGTTTCCGTGCACTGCTCTGGTTCACCAGAAGCGGCTTAGTCATGCTGGCCACATGACACAGAAGCTGTACGCCGGCTCCCTCGGCCAATAAAGCAAGATGAGCGCCGCAACCCCAGAGTCGGCCACGACTGGACCTAATGGTCAGGCGTCCCTTTACCCTTTACCTTTACAATGTGTGGTGGGGGGAGGAGTCTTAAAATGATGCGGAAGGAGCTAGCAGACAATCATATGAGGATGTTCCAGGACAGGTACTTTAGGTTTCAACCTGACCCCAAGCCCTGGGGGAAGGGGAAGGATAAAACTGGCTACTGTATTTTCCATCTCTGCAAATGCAAGAACCAGATGTTAACTCGGTTTGGTTGGCCACTATAGGATCACGATGCTGGTCTAAACAGGCCTCTGGTTCCTTAATCAATGTCACCTCTGAGTTTTAAAGGCCTTAATTAAAGGGCCTAATTTAATCGAGAGCAATAAAAACGAAACAACAACAACAAGAACAAGAACAACAATTTATTGTTTATACCCCACCCATCTGGCTGGGTTTCCGCAGCCACTCTGGGTGGCTCCCAACAGAATATTAAACAGAATAAATCTTCAAACATGAAAAACTTCCCTAAACAACACACAATCGGGAATATTGCTTGCCTGCAAGAGATTGCTTGAATGCCTTGTGTCCCTGGGATAAAAAGGCACAAGTGGGCCATACATAATCCATATGGCTTCAGGCGAAAATACTGTTGGTCACATCACACCAGCTAAACACTCCTTACTGCTGAAATATAAAAACTAAATTATTCATGGAGGACTGTTTTAGCAAATCAGTGAAAGATTGAAAATTTGCTTGAGCCTCTTAGCTCCCAAATGCCATTTTGTAATCAAAAAGAGCCTTCATCTGAACCTCTCTCAAAGGAATCTGGTTAGCCTGAACACATTACAGTGGTACCTCTAGTTACGAACTTAATTCGTTCCGGAGGTCCATTCTTAACCTGAAACAGTTCTTAACTAGAGGCGTGCCACTTTAGCTAATGGGGCCTCCTGCCGCCGGCATACAATTTCCGTTCTCATCCTGGGGCAAAGTTCTCAACTCGAGGTAACTCTTCAAGGTTAGCAGAGTTTGTAACCTGAAGCGTTTGTAACATGAGGCGTTTGTAACTCGAGGTACCACTGTACTGCAATAACAATGGCATTCTTTTACTTTTAAAACTGTAGTTCTCTGAAAACTTTCCGCAGGTTTCAAAACAATGTGGTTTCAAAACGAGCATGATAGGAACACGACTCCAATCTCAAAGCGGTGTGAAATACCCAGGGGTTCGTGTTTCCTTTTGGAAATGAGACACAGCAGAGACTCTTATGTCTTTATGATGATGTTGTTGTTGTTTAGTCGTTTGGTCGTGTCCGACTCTCCGTGACCCCGTGGACCAGAGCACGCCAGGCATTCCTGTCTTCCGCTGCCTCCCGCAGTTTGGTCAAACTTATGCTGGTAGCTTCGAGAACACTGTCCAACCATCTTGGCCTCAGCTTCACGACCTGTCCTTCCAGTGAGCACTCAGGGCTGATTTCCTTCAGAATGGATAGGTTGGATCTTCTTGCAGTCCACGGGACACTCAAGAGTCTCCTCCAACACCATAATTCAAAAGCATCAATTCTTTGGCAATCAGCCTTCTTTATGGTCCAGCTTTCACTTCCATACATCACTACTGGGAAAACCATAGCTTTAACTATACGGACCTTTGTTGGCAAGGTGATGTCTCTGCTTTTTAAGATGCTGTCTAGGTTTGTTTAGGTTTTAAACATATATACAACCTGAGCCTGAAATGGAAGGTCCCATAGCATGAAAGGGGTCTTGTTTCTGCCATAGCCACAGATAAAGCCACTCTGGTTTTATCTGTTGAGGGAGCAAACCCCCCCCCCCCATTATTATTATTTTGCATTTTGGGATTTGGTAATAGAACACTGGACACTCACAGAATTTTCTTGTTGACTTTGGGGTGTTCTCTCGTTGAGGGCTTTACATCTTAGCAAATTTTAATGGAATAGCTGGAGTGAAAAGTAAATGGATACAGCACTACGAGTAAGTGGTGACCTGATGTCTCTGAATGCACCTGGTGTTTGTTGATGTTAAAAAGGTCTTACGTGCCAACTCTTTCTTTTCCACAAGATTTAAAGAGAGGCAGTGTTCTGCGGGATGATAGGCTCAAAGGGTCCAGCCAACCCCCACAGCTCCCACAGCATTTAGATGAGTGCATCCAATCTCATCTAAGTGTTATTAGCGCAGTAATAGAGACGAAAGGCTAGGTAAACAGAAAGAAAAGTGCAAAGCAATCAGACATATAAATTCCCCAGGACTCATGATTTACTTGATAAGGGACCAAGCTGCAAGCTGAATTTATGGGCTCTAGGCCTAGGACACAGCTTGCAGAATATAAGCCACATTGGTTTAGGAAATATGCACATGCAATAACAGCAAAACGAAACAAAAAATGTCAACTACAGAGTTATATTTCCCTGTAGAGAAGGACAAAGATTAAACTCTAGCCCCTGCTTCCTGCTGCTGCAACATGCAATTTACCCTAGTGCAACTCCTAAGCCTTTATGAGTTGTGTGAACATGGAAAACTTTGGCAGGTACACCTGTTCAAACTCATGCAAGTCAACAATGTGATGTTTGGGGTAGGTTGCTACTGGCCCAGATACAATGTACAACTAGATATGTCATGTGGTTGTTTCATTTGTTTATTTGTTTTGCTCTCCTGCACCTTTAATATTTGCATGACAGGCAGAAGTTCCACTGGTGCAGCTATTAAGAATGGCAGGTCGAAGCTCCATTTTGGATCCAGCCTCTGTGTGGGCTCAGCCAACAGCTTGCTTTCAGCCCGGGAAGCAGAGCAGTGCCAGCTCCAAACTGACAGGTGGGTGTCTGAAGTGACCCCCCTCCCTTAATAGGGAAGGACTGCGGTAGCTCCGTGGCAGAGGATCTGCCTTGCTGGCGTGGCTGCAATGTTGCACCAGTCAGCACCAAAATACATGCCTCTTTTGGTGCTGCGCTGCCCCGTGAATCAGTTGATTCACTCAGCAGCACGGCACCAAAATACATGCGCAAATCAGCTGATCTGTGGGGTAGGGCAGCACCAAAGGACACGTGTCTTTGGTGCCTCATGGATCACCTGCCTCGCATGGCACCAAAAGAGGTCTTTAACCTGGCTGCATTTCTCCAGCCACTCTGAAAAGCTCCCAGAAGTATAGTAAAAATACAATAAAACATCAAACATTAAAAACTTCCCTAAACAGGGCTGCCTTCCGATGTCTTCTAAAAGTCAGGTACTGTAGTTGTTTATTTCCCTGACATCTAAAGGGAGGACATCACTACCAAGAAGGCCCTCTGCCTGGAGACACTCTTTCCATTCATCATGCTGCTGAGATATGGAGCCCAGATGAAATTATGTACGGTACTTAAAGGCTACGGACTGGCAACCGACTTACTAGAGAGGCTAGCCCGTCTAGTTATGTTAAGTTTTAGAGTTAAGCTGTTTACTGGGCAATGTTTTCATAGGATTGTTTGTAAATCTCAAAAGTTGTACATTTTCCTCCAAATCTAAAAAAATAATAAAGTGCTGAAATATATATTTTTTTTAAAAAAGAGGCAGGTATTTAATTCATGCTTTTCTATAATAAAATAAAATAAATAGTGTTTCTGAATTTTAAAAAATGTGATGACAGACATTTTGTTTTTACACCCACGGTCGAGGTTCCAGGAGCCATGGGGTGAATAGCTTTTGTATCCCAGTTTCTAACACGCGAGATAGTTGCTGAGAAACTGTACAAGAATTTGTACCATGAAGAGCAGTTGGATTCAGCCAGGTTAACCATCACTCCTCATCTTATCAGAATGATTGCTCCCTGACATGGTCCCTAAGAATGACTGAGCTAACACACAGGTATGTTTCTGAGAAGTTACACCATAGCTGCTCTTCGATCTGCCACACTATCTCCTCCCCAAACCTGGCGCACCGCAAGGTGTTTTGGACAACAGCTTCCATCAGCCTCACCTGCGCTAAGCAAGATAACAAAGCAAGGTAATGAAAAAGTCACAGCTATGTACACACTGACAAGCATCTTCCAAAGTGTGCAGAGAAGCGCAGGCTCGTGCCTCAATGCCAAACCCATTATAGTAAAATTAAAGCACTTAACTTTGCACAAGAGCTGCTGAGACACCACCCTATCTAAATGCTGCAACCGCCCACTGCTAAAGAGCGATGCCAGCACTGAAAGCATCTAAAATACGCATCACTGAGATCAACGGGCCTAACCTCTACGTTGTCACCCAGCTGGTTTAGGAACTGGGTGTCAGAAATACTTAAGAGCTTAGCCCTGGTTTTTTTTTTTAAATGGAACTCTTGCACCTCTGCCATGCTATTGAAAACTGCACCTTAGCTTTTCTTCACGCTCTTAATTATATCATGCTTAAGTACTTCACAAACTTGATTCTCCTGTGGTTTTATTGTTATGCATTGCATTTTAAAGTATTTCCTTCTCAGTTTTTGACTTGACATCCTTTTATTGCAGAAAGGGAATAGTGGAGAGCATTCAGATGGTTCTGCTGGGTCAATTCACAGCTTTATAAGCCAATATTGCTTCCCACACCTACCCTTTGCAAACCCAGCATGCAGCATCCCTTTAAATCTCATCTTGGGGAGGTGTTTTTCATACAATAAATACAGACACTTATTTCCATCTCCAGAGCCTTCAATTTGTTTTTGATTTTTTTTTCATTCCCACCCCCCCTAAAAAAGGCAACCTGATCTGAAAAACATTCTATTTTCACCACTGACATGATTTTCAGCATTTCCATTCAAATATACTCTAGCAGCACATTTTAAACCTCTACCTCCTACATCAACAAAACAATACTCTTTCCTGGGAAATGGAGGGGAGATGGCAGTGATTCAGCCTGTATTTCAGAAAGCACATACAAATCCTATCTTCCGCCATTCAGCTCCAAAGACAATTTAAGGCTGGTCGAAATCTCATTTTGGAGACCACAACCAAGTACTTTCCCAAAACTTGTTCTGAAAATAAAGTTCATGTTGAAAATAAAATGGGAGGCAATATAAATTATTTGGTCATAAGTCGCTTTGAATATCGATTAGAAAAAGCTAGTGATAAATCCATAAATCGGTAGACAAGCTGGTATGAAAAGGGTTGATTTCTACAAATTCAAGGTGAGTTTCTCAATTTTTATTTCCTTCTACAGCACCTTGCACTGCATCGGGATGTCATGGGCTGGTTGGACACAGAGGGATGGTGGGAGGAAGCAACTGGGGAACCACCAAGGAGAGAAGGCTCAGAGCCATGTGAGTGGTGGTGGGACAACGATGGGTGGTCAGAGGGAGAAAACTGGGAGGAGGAGGTATGGGAAGTTGAAGAGGTAACAGGGCTTAGTGAGCAGAACCAGAAGAGGGCTGAAATGGGCAGAGCAGTGACAGGCTGCACGCAGGCACAGTCTCTGTTTGGGGAAAGCCCTGAAGAGGAGGGCTGTAGAGAGGCAGGCACTTTCAATCCCGGCAACTGATTCCATGAAGGCTAGCTGCGAATGAGCTGCTGTGCTCATTAGGCCTGACCCTCAGCCAAGTCTATGGAGACAGTGTTTTTGCTAATAAAGAATTGACTCCAACTTCAAACGGTGTGATTTACTGCCTGCTCGCTCTTTGACACAGAGCATCATTCTGGAAGATCTCCCAATCTTCTGGAGCAACTTTTTAAGAGGTAAGATGGGGAACAGTAGATCAGAATTTAGTATCAGGCTAAAGGTCCCATGTTCAGTTGCTGACATCGCCAGGTAGCAAGAGGGTCCTTAGTCAAACATCTGGAGAGTCATCACCAGTCAGTGTCAGAAACAAGAGTGAGATGGGTCAATGATCCTACTGCATAGAAGGATGAATCTGTGAAGCCCAGGTGCAGAAAGAGCAAGAGATGCTCAAGTGTTGGGGGCGAGTTGTTGTTTCATTAGCCACCAGACAAAAATAGTATCTGGGCAACGAAATCAAATTACAGAGTTGCAACTATGGCAAACAATACATTGGAAGGTGATGAACTCTCTTTCCTTGGAGATTTTTAAGCAGAGGTTGGATGCCTATCTGTCATGGATGCTCTAATTGATACACCTGCAATGTAGGGAGTTGGACTAGATTTCCCTTGTGGGGACGCCTTCCAACTCTACAAATCTATGAAATCTGAAACACTAACGAAACAACCACCTCAAGAATCCCATCAGCAACAGAACAGTAGAAACGTCAACAGCATACGGACCAAGCTAAGGTGAAGCCATCTGCCCGGGGAAAGAGGAAGGTTTAACCTGGTGTGAAAAATGCATTAGTAGTCGGCCACAGGTGGGCCTCACTTTGAAGAGCATTCCATAATTGTGTCGTTGAGCAAGAGGGAATTAAGCTGGATAGCTCAGTGGGTTAGAGCGTGGTGCTGATAACGCCAAGGTTGTAGGTTCGATCCTTGTATGGGACAGCTGCATATTCCTGTATTGCAAGGGGCTGGATAAGATGACCCTCAACATCCCTTTCAACTCTATGATTCTAAGAGGTTCAGGCAAGAAATGTTCAAGGTCCGGTAGCAAGTTCCACATGCTACAGGACTGTCAAAGCCGAAGCACTCCAGACCAAATCAGAGTAAAAAGAGGGAGTGCCGTGCTTCGATTCCGCACAGCACTGGTCTGGAAATACTATCCACGCTTCACAAGGCTGCCTAGCTCCAGCTGACCTACTTGCGCCTGTTCAAAAGCTGTGACTAAGCAAAGTGGCGGGTGGCACTCAAAGAAGCAGAGAAGCAACAAGCAGGCTGCCGGACTGGTTATACATGAACTTCTTGGTTTGGACTGAGTGCACCTTTTGCTTTGCAAAGGATTCTACAGTATTTCTCTGAAGAGAAAAAAAGAGAAAGAGGGGGGGTGCAGTGATGAATCCCGTTTTCACCAGATTAAAAACTGGTTTTAGAAGAACCTCGGTGAAAATCTCACATGCTATTTACAGAAAGCATTTTCTGGCCTGCCTCTTCCCGCTCCCCAGACACTTTTAGAATACCGCACAGCGCAATCCCAATGATAAAATCGCATGTACAGAACTATCCGCAAAGCATACTTAGAATCACAGAACTGTAGAGTTGGAAGGGACCACAAGCATCATCGAAACCAACCCCTGCAATGCTGAAATCTTTTGTCCAACCTGGGTCTTGAACCCACAACCCTCAGGTTAAGAGTTTTATACTTTACCAACTGAGGTATTCTCATAAAAAATTGCCTAAATAGAAATGTTTTGCGTCATCTAGTTGAGCCAAGGAGAAACACAGTCAGTCTTAACTGCATCCTCACACATTTATCTTGCTTTCCCCTCATTGTCAAGCTCCACAGCGGTACCTCTGGTTGCAAACAGGATCCGTTCCGGAGGCCCGTTCGCAACATGAAAAGAACGCAACCCCCAGTGGTGCGTTTGCGCCCGAGCGGATTGCGATTTGCTGCTTCTGCGCATGACATCATTTTGCGCTTCTGAGCATGCGCGAGCGGCGAAACCCAGAAGTAACCCTTTCCGGTACTTCCGGGTCGCAGCAGGATGTAACCTGAAAGAACGTAACATGAAGTGGACGTAACATGAGGTATGACTGTATCTGTAAGATACTTTTAAAGCAGTATCATGCCACTTTAAACAGTCACAACTTCCCCCAAAGAATAATGGGAGGTGTCGTTTGTTAAGGGTCTTGAGACCTGTTACGAGACCCCTATTCCCCCTCACAGAGAAGAGTGGTTTAATCATCAATCCCTATTTGTGGAGAACTCCTGAGAACTGTAGCTCTGTGAGGGGAAGCGGAGGTTCCTAATAACTCTCTTCGTCCTTAACAAACTACAGTTCCCACAATTCTTTGTGGGAAGCCATGACAGCTCACCAGGGGCAGGGGACAACTTGGGTGAAAGAGTTTCAGGTGGAAACGTGGAAGTGACAAAGAAAGAAAAAACTGCTTGGGCAGAGAGTTTAAGTAATCCACTTAGAAACATTTCCTCAGAAGAATAACTAGAAAGCTGGTCATTCTCAGCTGGTTTCATTTGAATGAAACCAAAAGTTGGGCGATTCAAGAGAGGCAACAGGAAGCATTTCCTCTCTCACACACAGAGTTAAGTTATGGAATTTCCTACCACAAAATGTAGGGGATCAATTCTGGTGGCTTTGAAAAGCAGTTAGACAAATTCGTGGAGGATAATAAGGCCATCCATGGCTATTAAGTTGGATGGCTATGTTCTACCTCCATTGTTGGAGATGAGGAGCAGGAGAGCGCTGATATCCTGCTTGTGGGCTGGACGTAACGCTGAACCCAGACCAAAGACTTCTGGTGCAGCTTCTCCCAGGGAAAAGATGGAGCTGGAACAAGTGGACACCAACTCTGTCCTCCAGCTCCAGGACAGAGCAAAGAGCTCCCTACCATTTCAAGATGGATTGGTGAGAGGAGGAAGGGCCAAAAACCCAAACAATGGCCACAGCACAATCTTGGTTTTGCCTAGGCCCAAGGCACAGAAACACAGGAAGCTGCCTTATAACGAGTCAGACCACTGGCTCAACTACCTCAATACTGTCAGTTCTGACTGGCAGTGGCTCTCCAGGGTTTCAGGCAAGAGCTATGGCCCTTCCCTATATTTCCACAAACAACTCCATCTTCTCCTTTGCTCCTGCAGCTGCCAATAAAAAAGGTAAAGGACCCCTGACAGTTAAGTCCAGTCGCGAACGACTCTGGGGTTACGGCACTCATCTCGCTTTACTGGCCGAGGGAGCCGACGTTTGTCCACAGACAGTTTTTCCGGGCCATGTGGCCAGCATGACTAAGCCGCTTCTGGCGAAACCAGAGCAGCGCACGGAAATGCCATTTATTAGGCCACCTCAAAACAGCAAAAAAACCAAGTTGCAGAGTCATATACTGCTGAACCCTGTTGAGACTCTCAGCTTTCACTAAGAAAAGAACACAAGTTTCTATCCTTCATGATGTTTGAGGACACTTAGACATCGTGAGGGCGACTACAGTTTCAAAATATAACTTCATCCCAAAGCAGATAAGTATTTCCCACATTCAAATCCAATGCAAGATTTCAAGGTGCTGAATCGTAGGTTTGAACTTCTTACTTGGAAGAAAATATTATCCAGTGGGACAGGAAGTGACCATTCCCAACAGCAGCTCTGTTAACATAATTTGCTTTAACGATGCACAACACAGACAAATTAGAGCTGCTTTTTCCAGCTCGTGGATGGTTGCCAGTATACCCTTGGTGCTGGGAGGCACACAGAAAGCAGTTCATTAAATAATACAAGCCAGCGAAAAGTCCTTAGATTACACTTCTACAACCCCACTTCAAAAAAAACACCACTGCGAGAGGTTCACAGAGACCACTGCATTTCCCAAGATTAAAGTTCAGTCTTGCTTTAGCTAATGTGCCTTTTGAGGACAGCTCTTCAAAAGCTGACACCAGCCTTGGGAAATTTTCCTTCCATGATTAGAAGCAAGTGCTGAGCGCCTACTCAGAAATAATCATATCCTAGGAAGAGGCCAAGCAGAACAGGAAAAGTATTTTCCATGAGAATTTTGCCTACCTTCTTGACTCCTTTCCGCAGCCGCCTGATGATTTTATGCATGCTGGCACTCTTGGTCAGGGCTGCTGATGCATCTTTCCAGACTGACCACACCATTTATATTCAGCACCTCCTTCCTTGGAGAGAGGTGGCCCTTGGCTGAGTGAGCTCCACCCCACCCACACAGCCAATAGGCTTACCTGTGGAGCACAGGAGGCTGCCTTCTACTGAGGTCCATCCAGTTCCATAATGTCTAATGTCCTGACTGGCAGGAACTCTCTGGCTATTTCAGGCAGGGCTCTCTCCCAGACCCACCTAGAGATGCTCAGGAATGAACCCAGGACTTTTTGCTGACAAAGTGGGTGCTCCAAGCTGCAGCCATTCCCAATATTAGTACAGTGGTACCTCAGATTACAGATGCTTCAGGTTACAGACTCCACTAACCCAGAAATAGTACCTCGGGTTAAGAACTTTGGTTCAGGATGAGAACAGAAACCCTAAGTCTTGACTGTGTGTGGTGGATGCTGGGTGGCAGCCGAAGGAGTCCGTAGGAACCTGGTTGCCATTTTGAGAGAGACTTGGAGAGTACAGTGGTACCTCGGGTTACAGACGCTTCAGGTTTCAGACACTTCAGGTTACAGACTCCGCTAACCCAGAAATAGTACCTCGGATTAAGAACTTTGCTTCAGGAGGAGAACAGAAATCGCGCCGCCGCAGCGGGAGGCCCCATTAGCTAAAGTGGTACCTCAGGTTAAGAACAGTTTCAGGTTAAGAATGGACCTCTGGAACGAATTAAGTTCTTAACCCAAGGTACCACTGTACCATTATCTCTTCATATTTATATCCAGACAGTCCACGTCAACACTTTTATGGCCACTGCCTTTTCTACCCGGAAGTGGGGGGAGAGACTTTACCAGGCTCCGGAGAGGGTCTCCTCGCGAGCCAGAGGTGCGGCAGGGCTTTGCTGAGGCTCTTCAGCCTCCCGGCTAATAGCTAATGCGCAGGAAAGCTGTGACTCAGCTGAGCAAGCCCCCCCACTGATCCGGTTCACACGAACCAGAGGTCTTAATTTAGTAGCTCAGCTAAAGCTCGGAAGGCTCCCTTTGCCTCTTCTGCGCAGCTTCACCTCTGGCTGGTGATGGATACCCGCCCCCCCCCCCCCGCCCCTGCCTGAAGAGATCCTCTTCGGGCCAGGGTGGATAAAAATCAATGATTTTTAAAATAAAATTAAAAAATCAGATTTTTTAAATTAAAATCATTTTTTTTTAATTTAAATTGGATTTTTAAAATAAAATGCTTTTGGAGGAAAACATCTTTCTAAAGATAGTTTTCTATTTAAGTTACATTATTGTCCAAAGGCCTACTCATCAAGAAATAAGGATTTGTTTTAAGTTTTTCATGTGTGCTAAAACTCAGCCTAAGTTTTTTTTTTTTTAATCAAAAAATACGGATTTGGTTATACTATTAGAAATACATAGACAGATGATTATGAAATTATTGTGTGAGTTAATAAGTTAACTTTTTATATTTGAACAACTTTCCTGCTGTACTTTAATGGAAGGAGAAACATCAATCATTTCCTTAATAACAATTTAAACAATTTATTTAACTAAAGCAATAACATTATAGCATATGTATCCATGTTTGTTAACTGATGTGATTAAACTTAAAAAAAAAAACAACTTAGACTGAGTTTTAGCACACATGAAAAATCCTTATTTCCTGATAAGTAGCCTTTGAACTATAATGTAACTTAAATAGGAAACTATCTTTAGAAACATTTTCCCTCCAAAAGCATTTTATTTTAAAAATCCAATTTAAATCAAAAAATCAGATTTAAATTTAAATTTAAAAATCGGATTTAAATTTTTTAAAAATCGGATTTAAATAAAAAAATCTGATTATTATTAAATTTTTTTTAAAAAAAATCATCCCTGTAACATTTGAACCAGCATAGCCAAGGGGAGTTTCCTCCCCTGTACTCTCTCTTGTACACAAGGCTGGCTGCAGGCAGGATTTATTTATTTACAGCTGTCACTTTCCTGACAGGAGGAAATCCTTAGCTGTAATTCAAGACAGAAGCAATGCAGCAAATCCCTGGAGTCCCATAATGCCTGCGCCGCCTCTCACTTCTGTCGCAGCGTATTTCATTGATGTCACACAAGGTGGTAATGCATTCTACGCATGTACTGGGAACGCTCTCTACATCTTATTTTCAACTCCTGTCACAAGTGGTCTCTGGAATCTGCATCACAGCAGCACTGAAGTCGCTGGGTTGTTTGTTTCTTTTTAAGTTAGTAGCTGGGGTTTTTTATTTAGTATTTCAATATTTATATTCCAGTTCTGCAAATGGGTTTTGAAAAGCTTGTGATTATACACATTCTATGGAACCATTTGCCTTGTCATCCCTTGAGATCAGTGGTTTATAAACAGTGGTGTATGAACTCCACATTCAGGTGGTCCGTGGAAAGGTTGCAAAACAGTAAAGAAGATCCTTAATTGGCCCTGTACCAGACTGAAGTCCCCCTCACCCAACTATAGTGTTATGTACTGAAGTTCTCACCCTGGGCCAGCAGGGGGATACTGTAGATAGTTATGCAAATGAAGGATCGAAAGTGACATTCAGTGATTGGATAGTTTGTATGCAAATGAAGGATCAAAAGTGACGTTCAGTGATTGGATAGTTATAGAAAGTTGCTACAGTTACGTTGTTCTGGAGCTCTATATAAGCAGGCTGACTGAGCTCTTCAGTTCAGTTCTGTTCCAGCTGACAAATAAAGAGCTGCTTTGGAAGAATCACTGTGTCGTCTGATATGTTCACCCACAACCTAACATATAGAGATATAGGTTATTTTCACTAGGGCTAGAATTATCCAACAAGCTAACAGGCCTCTGGTCCAAGGCCCATAACCTTCATAATATTACACTAGTGCAGTCTACAAAATTTTCTTTAAAAATTTATCCGTTGAGCTTCTTCCCAGAAGCCTGAGCTGAGGCCTATGACTTTTATGACATGGCGCTGCTTTTGGACTTCATGACAGCCCTGAAGTAAAATGTTGTTAAAGTGTGAGGTATTTATTATGTGCTTTGACACGTAGAATTTAAAAATCAATCTATTATGTGGCCTGTTGAGTTCCCCAGCTGTTTCTGAGTGGTCCACATTTGCAAAGAATGATGAGAACCATTGTTTTAGGACAGGGAAGAACTGTGCATTAGAGATCTTGGAAATAGATGGATGTCCCTGTAAAATGAATACATTTTAAAACACATTTTTTAAAAAAAAAAAAAACAAATAAATTCCACTCTCTACACTGGCTTACAAATCCATTCACAATTACAATCTACAAATGGGCAAAGGTTCTAGTCCCAGGCCTCTTGACCGTTATTCCACTGCAGTTCTACCCAATTTTCAAAACTAGCTGTTGGGAAAGAAAACAACTGTATTATCTGAAAGATTTTTGCAAAGATGGATGACCACTTACCATTAATAAAATGCAAATTAAGTTGGGAAATGTTCAAATATCATGCCTGCTTCGTGTCCACTCAAAAATCTGGCTCCTCTGGCATGCCCCACACTGTGTCCCTAGAACCCCAAAATGCAGAATAACTTTTGGGGACACTTATAGAAGCCAGCCATGCAAACACGTTAACCCAATAAAGCTTCTGTTCAGTAGACACACAAACAAGCAGGTGTCTAGGGTGTGTTATAAGACCTGAAATATAGGAAATGTGGAAACTGAAATGGCACATCTTACATCGGTATCAATAAGTAGATAGCCCCCCCCCAAAAAAAATCACTCACAGGGATTAGAAAGTTGTTGGAATACTTCCATAGTCAAGTCAGAAAACCATAGTTTGGGACTTTAAAGTAGTTCAGGTAAAGTAGAGAAGTGGTTTAATGCATATAAAAAGTGGAGAGAACATCCCAGGAGAAAACATCCCAATCATGATTTACTTGTTATGTCCAACTCTGGTTTACATAGATAAGGTATTTGATCACACCTAAGCAGACTTGAGGGACGCAGGTGGCGCTGTGGGTTAAACCACTAGGCCTAGGACTTGCTGATCAGAAGGTTGGCGGTTTGAATCCCTGCGGCGGCGTGAGCTCCCATTGTTCGGTCCCAGTTCCTGCCAACCTAGCAGTTCGAAAGCACATCAAAGTGCAAGTAGATAAATAGGTACCGCTCCAGCGGGAAGGTAAACGGCATTTCCGTGCACTGCTCTGGTTCACCAGAAGCGGCTTAGTCATGCTGGCCACATGACCCGGAAGCTGTACGCCGGCTCCCTCGGCCAATAAAGTGAGATGACGCTGCAACCCCAGAGTCGTCCGCGACTGGACCTAAGGGTCAGGAGTCCCTTTACCTTTACCTTTAAGCTGACTTGGCTTGAGCTATTTATTGGCCTCAGCATTTTTTAGGAAAGCAAAAGCTCCATCCATCTGAGATGACCTCACTAATGCTTTTTGTAAACATTGCAAGTGGCTTGGGGAAGAGTTGAGTCGGCCCCTGCTCCTGGAAGGATCATTCTTACCTCAGATGCACTTATTCGACACACGAGCCAAAGCAAAAAATCAATAGCCGAGGTTTGCTTATCCTATGATAGTGAGGCATCTGATCATAGCCTGCATTTTTAATCAAGGCTTATATTTTGATCAGATTCCTGTATTCCAAAAATGAGCTTAAATTCACATGTTTCTTTCGAGATGGGAAACCAGCAGGCAAGGTCTTTGTCGCAGGCAAGGTCTTTGTCAGAGGCCCCTTTGGTTTATTGCGGTCATAAAACAGGCTGGGAGCAAAAGGTCACACTGACCATACAAATTATAGAATACAATCAATCAAGGCCTTTCCCAAGGGGGAAATGGGAGGGAATATGTTACCAGTGAACAAGAGAGCATCAAGTCTAATGGACTCAAAGCTTGAATCTATTTACCAGGGAGTGGGGTGCAGGAAGAGCACAGGCCTAAAAGACTTAAGTGATTTGTTCAATTGCAACGGGTGATCTAGATAGCTTCGGAAGAGATATTCCTACTTATGATGCCGCAAGAGCAGAGAGGATATTAGAGAGAGACTTGTAGAACAAGCACATTTAGTCAACAACAACCACGTGGCTTAGTATTCCTTGGTGTAACCTGGTAGCAACATGCTTTTCTACACACATAATTATGGGATTATTGTGAGGCCTACACTAGCCTTGGCAAACCTGGCGCTCTCCAGGTGTTCTGGACTACAGCTGGGGCTGATGGGAGTTGTAGTCAAAAACACCTAGAAGAAGAAGAAGAAGAGTTTGGATTTGATATCCCGCTTTATCACTACCCGAAGGAGTCTCCAAGCGGCTAACATTCTCCTTTCCCTTCCACCCCCACAACAAACACTCTGTGAGGTGAATGAGGCTAAGAGACTTCAGAGAAGTGTGACTGGCCCAAGGTCACCCAGCAGCTGCATGTGGAGGAGCGGAAGCGAACCCGGTTCCCCAGATTACGAGACTACAGTGGTACCTCGGGTTAAGTACTTAATTCGTTCCGGAGGTTCGTTCTTAACCTGAAACTGTTCTTAACCTGAAGCACTACTTTAGCTAATGGGGCCTCCCGCTGCTGCCGTGCCACCGGAGCACAATTTCTGTTTTCATCCTGAAGCAAAGTTCTTAACCCGAGGTAATATTTCTGGGTTAGCAGAGTCTGTAACCTGAAGCATCTGTAACCCAAGGGTACCACTGTACCACTCTTTTTTTTATAAGATTTTTATTAAGATTTTTACATTACAAAAAATAAAAACAAACAGAAAAAGAAAAAAAATCTTTCCATCACATTAATTTTCATTTACTTGTTTCTTGGACCTCCTCATACCTCTCTTTTTTGTATTCCAATTCAATTTATTAGCTCAGCAATTTGTTTCCCTCTTTATTCTACCCAAATCTTTATTCTTAAATTGTTGTGATCTTAAAATTTTACTTTTATAAACCCATTTTTTTCATATTCTTTTAACCCATTACAGCTAGAAACCTCTTAATTTTAATCCAACATTATTCTAAAGTTCACTGTACCACTCTTAACCACTACACCACACTGGCATAGCTGTCAACGTTTCCCTTTTTTAAGGGAAATTCCCTTATTCCGAATAGGATTCCTCGCATGCAAAGGGAAAAGTTGACAGCTATGCCTAGAGGGCAGGAGTTTGACCAAGGCTAGTGAAACCCAACAGCAACATGCTTTCCTATGCACACAACTATGGGAAGCAAGGCCAACGCTATTTCCAAGGGTCTTTTTAGGCACAGTGCTGCCTAGGGCAGACATTTTTCTTCCTTGACTGGGGAAGAAGAGGAAGAGAGAGCCACAGGCATATATATATATATTTTAAAAACCTTGCTTCTCTCAGCCTTCTTTCATGGGTCACTCATATGCCAGGCCTCCCAAGAACCTCCTGACGCAGACCATCCTCCAAATCTCTCCTCCTGGCGACACGAATGCCAAGCAGCCTAGGCTAGCCTGCCTTCCATAAATGCTTCTCACACCTGCCTCTTCAGGACGGTAGGGATTCCTCACCTGTTTGGCCCTCCCACTCATCCCTTGAACGCTGGCCTCTAAATGGGGAAACTGGCAAGGTGAGTCTGCCCTCTGGTGTCCTTCCAGCAAGGCTGTATTGCCAGGCCAAAATTCTGCCCAGGAATCCCTGAACACCATCCTGTCTCTGTGGCTCCCTCCAGAGTTCAGCTTGCACCAGTTAACACACACTGGCCAATGGTCTCCTCTTTACAAACGGCACCACCAGGAAATTTTGGGTAGAGCTCAGTGGCTGCAGAAGGTCCCAAGGTCAGTTTCCAGGGATCTCCAGACAGGGATGGGAGAGAGAAGAGGCCTGTCTGAAATCCTGGAAAGATGCTGTTGGTCAGTGCAGAGGATACATTGCTAAATGCACCTCTGGCATAACTTCCTATGTTCCTAACTCTTTTGCGTTGGTCTCTGCCCTCCTTTCCAGCAGCTCAGAAGCGCCATCCCTGCCAGCGTCGGAGACATTTCCCTGACGTTTCAAATGAAGATTTGTTTTGTACTATGCAAACCAATGTTCCAGAGAAACAACAAATGGCGCTGTATTCATTACGTCAACCCTCTCTGGTCACACAGGTTCGGGAAAGGAAAACGTCTCTCAGCAATCACCAAGCCACCCGGAAGGAAGTCGTAGACTTGCCAACAATAAAAACACTGCAATAAAAAAGGAACGAACTTGGCTTTTTTCACTTTCTGGCAATTTCTTGCTATTATAGGGACTAAAGGCACCCAGACACACACCTAACCTAATCTAACCTAACCAGCATACAACAGATGGCGCTTTAAACTTCTTGTGCAATACAATGGTACCTCTGGTTACATACTTAATTCGTTCTGGAGGCCCGTTCTTAACCTGAAACTGTACTTAACCTGAAGCACCACTTTAGCTAATGGGGCCTCCCGCTGCTGCCGCGCCACCGCCACGTGATTTCTGTTCTCATCCTGAAGCAAAGTTCTTAACCCAAGGTACTATTTCTGGGTTAGCGGAGTCTGTAACCTGAAGCGTATGTAACCTGAAGCGTATGTAACCTGAGGTACCACTGTATCTGGAACCAAGTTGCCGACATGCACCATTTGGTAAACTAAACACAGAGATATTTTAAAAGTGTGTGGTTGGCATCCGCGGCAATTTATCCAATAACACACACACCCTAAAAAACAACTCAAAAATCAAAGTCACACTGCATATACAAATATAAAAGTTTTTTTAAAAGACTCTATAAGAAGCAACATTACACAATGTCAATGCTTTTAGTCTTGGGATATTTTTGGTTCTGGTTTTACTAATGGGATTACAATTTTGGCCTTTATATATTTTGTTTCTTTCCAGTGGCTCTACCGGAGAGGGGGAAAAGGGTATAACTTTCAGTATAAATAAATCAAGTTATACATTAAAAGCCCAACTCACTGAGGAAACCCTTTGACTGGTGCCTGAAAGGTAACAGTGAAGGCACCAGGAAGATCTCCCTTGGGGAGAGAGACTTCAATAAAAAGGGTACAGGAAAACGTCACAAGCCCTCTCTTCAACAGAAATCCTCTTAAGCTCTCCAGGCAGACACATCTGGAGAAGAGCCTCTGAGGATGATCTCAGCTCCAAATTTATTCTGGAGAAGGCGCTTCCATCAACCTTGGTTTGGGCTGCCCCAAACGGTATGGTTCATCACACAAGTTTCCCAAAAATTCGTATTTTTGTACAGATTCTTTGGCTGGAGAACTGCACAGCAAAATCCAGAGAAGCACAAATTTTGAAAGGTCACTGTGTTTCAGTTCGCATATTGTTTTTGGAAGTGCATCTTGGGAAAAGGCAAAGGGACCCCTGACCATTAGGTCCAGTCGTGACCGACTGTAATGGGAATTGGGGTTGCTTGTGCGTAAATTCCAAACTGCTCCCAGCTGTTAGTGTAGCTAAACCTTTCCCTGATTTGACAGCCCTTACAAGGCGACTGTCTCAGTCACTGGCAAAATCCGTCAGTGGGCGTTCCCTGAACTTCTTCCAACATAAAAGCTGTTTGACGCCAAGTCTCCGCCTGGCCTCCCTGCGCGGAAGTCTCCTGCGCAGAGTGGGCGTGGCCAGCGGAGGTCCTGGGCTCTCCCCGCTGGACCCTGTGGAAGAGTCTTGGAGCCCTCTCTCCGAAGACCTTCCCTCCTCCCCTTCCTTCCTGGTGTCACGCCGATTTCCTTCCCCAAGGGAAGTGTTCTCCCTCTCCCTGCTGGTCCCTTCTCCTGCATCGTTGGAGAGCCCTACCTCCACTCTTGGCTCCGATGTCAGTTCTCTGACACCGACTATTGGGGTTGCGGCACTCATCTCGCTTTACTGACCGAGGGAGCCAGCGTACAGCTTCCGGGTCATGTGGCCAGCATGACTAAGCCGCTTCTGGCGAAACCAGAGCAGCGCACGGAAACGCTGGAGCGGTACCTATTTATCTACTTGCACTTTGACGTGCTTTCGAACTGCTAGGTTGGCAGGAGCTGGGACCGAGCAACGGGAGCTCACCCCGTCGCGGGGATTCGAACCACCGACCTTCTGATTGGCAAGTCCTAGGCTCTGTGGTTTAACCCACAGTGCCACCCGCGTACAACAAGGAGACCGGCCCTAATATGTGAGCCCCAAAGCTCTTGCAGCTTCAGTGTGTGTCCTTGGAAACAGAAGCAGACATGAGTTTAATGTATTTACATTCCTCACATACTCAATTCTCCCCCCTCCCCACTAGTAAAACCACTTTCCTGGGATACGCCTATCTTAGAGGTACCTTTTGATGTTTTTAAAAGCTATCACAGAGTGAACACTTCCTTGCCTGGAGGCTTAACCAAGAAAGCAATTAACAATGCTAGTATTTCAAATACCGTTGATGATCGTGTAAACAAACCAGAGATTCAAGCAGGCAAAACCTTTACTGACAGATGGAACACTGCTTCCTAATATCATACAATGCTCAGCAGAAGAAGGCAGGGCAATCTGTTTAAATGTTGCATAAAGAAAGTAAAATAAAAGTAAAGGACCCCTGGACAGTTAAGTCCAGACAAAGGCAACTATGGGGTTGTGGCGCTCATCTCGCTTTCAGGCCGAGGGAGCCAGTGTTTGTCCACAGACAGCTTTCCGGGACATGTGGCCAGCAGGATTAAACCACTTCTGGCACAATGGAACACAGTGGCGGAAACCAGAGTGCACAGAAACGCCGTTTACCTTCCCGCCACAGTGGTACCTATTTATCTACTTGCACTGGTGTGTTTTTGAACTGCTAGGTTGGCAGGAGCTGGGACAGAGCAACAGGAGCTCACTCACAGGGATTCGAACTGCCAACCTTACGATCAGCAAGCCCAAGAGGGTCAGTGGTTGAGACCACAGTGCCACCCGCTCATAAAGAAGAGGTTCACTGGATGGACAAAAGCAAGCCCAAGTGAAGGTTCTTAATAGCATCTTTGGCCAATAAATTCCCACCCACCCCCCTCTCTGGATGGAGCACAAAGAGATGTGTATAATGTTGGCTATATACCAAACCTGTCATCGGGAGCCTCCTTGGTTGCATCCATCATTGCACATTTTGTGCCATGCCACAAAGGCCTGGGTTTCTCAGAAAACTTTCGGCAATAACCAGTTAATTGCCTTTGCTGCTACCGTGCTGTCTTTTGCTTTTAGTTCTCTTTTAATTACATTTTCAGTTTGTTTTACTTGTGTTCAACCAGCATGGCCAACTCCTCTCTTTCCCTCCCCACCCCCCAAAAAAGTCTAGCACTTTAGATATTGGCACTAAATCACAATTCATAGCCTTCAGATTCTCTGCAATTTTAACCGGAAGCAGAATAGAGCCATTTCCAAAACTAGAGAGTGTATAAAAGGTCCCACTTTTTTTACAATGGCAAAGCAATTCTTCCTGCCGTGCTATAACTTAAAACGTCTGGGGCCTGGGCCTGAAGTGTTTCCCATTAACCTTCTCCCTAGTCCTAGAACAACTAGATGTTAGTTCAGGTCTCCTATACTTCTTCCTGATTGAGTAAGCAATGAACAAGTAAGCTATAGTGGTCCAGGCTCACCCTGAGTAAACTCTTCAGCTCTTTCCACTGAATCATCACCTGCAACAACCTGGACCAATCACCTGGTGCAGGTGTTCAAAGGAACACTAGCCACTGTGAGATGACAAGTGCTGAACGCTTGAGCGTAACGCCTCTGTGTTATGATTTTGAAAGATCTTTGGTGGGTCAATAAGCAAAGAGCTCTCCAATTTCCCAGAGCATTTTCGGAACAACTTCTTACTGAGTTATGCGAAGCATTTTCTTGTTGATTCATTGCTCAGAGGCAGCAAAGAATGACCTGTTGAGCCGGTCTTTTGTCTTCTTCTGCTTGGATCAATCCCCAGCAACTTAGCAATCAGGCCAAGTCAACAGGAGTGAGGAACCGTTTTCGCGATTACCAGCTCAACATTCAGCACTGCGGTGATCGGATTAAAGATATGCAGTGGCTGCATTTATGGTGGGAGGGGTTGTTCAAAGAAAACAGCCAAGGTTGCTAAATGCCCCTAAAATAAAGGGGAAATCCCCCTCCCTCCTTTAATAGTCAGCTAAAGCTGAACATTTTCATTTAGCTTTATTATTATTAATCCTAACCAGGGCTTTTTTTCAGCCAGAGCTAACCAGAACTCAGTTCTGGCACCTCTTTGCCATTACAAGAGAACAAGGGAGGTGTTCAGGGTGAGTTCCGGCAACCTCTTTTTCTAGAAAAATAGCATTATTCCTAACCACAATTTCCAGAGGGGTGCAGGCATGTTAGGGACAGAGGTGTCTGCATCTGCAGAAAGGGCTAGAAACTCTTTAAAGAAAGGGGAATTGCAGTGTGCTGCAAAACACACCCCATGCATAGAGAAGGTTCCATGTTCAACCCAAAGTATTTCCAGAGGATCTTAGCAGCCCTGCTGGGAAAAACTCTATCCTGAAACTTTTTAGAGAGCTGCTTCCCTTTGGGGCAAACAATGGGACAGATGAGCCAATGGTCTAGATGTAAGGCGTGATCATGAGCTCAGCGGTCACCGCCCTTGAGAGCCTTTACCAGTTGGGAACAAAGAGCACTGGCCTAGATGAACCAATATGCCATGTTTTATAGGGCAAGTTTATACAAGTTTATTTACCGTATTTTTTGCTCTATAAGACTCACTTTTTCCCTCCTAAAAAGTAAGGGGAAATGTGTGTGCGTCTTATGGAGCGAATGCAGGCTGCGCAGCTATCCCAGAAGCCAGAACAGCAAGAGGGATCGCTGCTTTCGCTGCGCAGCGATCCCTCTTGTTGTTCTGGCTTCTGAGATTCAGAATATTTTTTTCTTGTTTTCCTCCTCCAAAAACTAGGTGCGTCTTATGGTCTGGTGCGTCTTATAGAGCGAAAAATACGGTATATGCCCGGGTTCAATTGCTGGCATCTCGGGGACTAACAGGATCTCAGAAAGCAAGGCAAGTTAATAATAATAATAATAAATAATAATAAAATTTTATTTATATCCCGCCCTCCCCAGCCAAAGCTGGGCTCAGAGCGGATAACAACCATAAAATGATACAATATACTAAAATCATTTCATTATAAAATCAATTCAAATCAGATTAATGGCAACCATTGAGCTAGAGTTCTGTGAGGATTGCCAAAGGAGGGGGTCAGGCTGTGCCCTGGCCAAAGGCCTGGTGGAACAGCTCTGTCTTGCAGGCCCTGCGGAAAGATGTCAAATCCCGCAGGGCCCTAGTCTCTTGTGACAGAGCGTTCCACCAGATTGGAGCCACAGCCGAAAAACCCCTGGTTCTGGTTGAGGCCAGCCTAACCTCTCTGTGGCCTGGGACCTCCAAGATGTTTTTGTTTGAAGACCGTAAGGTTAAGATCTCTGGGGAGTCATTGTCAGAAGAGTCAGTCAGTCAGAAGAGACAACCCTGGACTAGATGGATTAATGGTCCGATTCAGACATTTTGTTTGTACATAGTGCCTGATCAAGGAGGTCCCCCGGCGGAATTGCAGCAAGACTCCTCTCACAGGCACGAATAGCACAGGTGTCAAGGTGTGCGTCTGTGTTTGTTGTCAAGTGGATGGGCAGCCCTGGAATCAAACTTTTCAAAAGCTGGTCTGAACTTGCTCTGGGTTGCTTTTGGTGCCTGCAGTGGTCAAAATGTCATCCTTTCAAAAAGCCAACGATGGTAAAAAGTGATGGGGGTTTGCTTGTCTCTTGTTGCTGCTCATCGTTAAAAGCAAGGTCAGCACTGGATGGGGCCAAACAAGCAATTTCTCACACTGTTCTGAAAATGCAGAAAACCCTGCTTATTACAGCATATAGCTACCTTTAGATGCAGGAGTTCAATGTGAGAGACGGGTAAGGAGAAATCTCAGAGGGTAAAGAGGATGCAAGAAGAGATGGATGAACCCAGGTGAGAGCTGGGGGAGGGCATACTTTCATCTGTGGGGGATGAAAGTTAAGATGGCTGGGTGGATAAAAATTAAAGTTTTTTTTTAAAAAAGCAATAATTAAAAATGCATTTTTAAACATTTTTAATTGGATTTTTAAAATAAAATGCTTTTGGAGGAAAAATCTTTCTAAAGATAGTTTTCTATTTAAGTTACGTTACAGTCCAAAGGCTATTCATCAGGAAATAAAGATTTTTCATGTGTGCTAAAACTCAGTCTAAGTTTGTTTTTAAAATTGTTTAACCACATCAGTTAACAACCACAGATACATATGCTATAATGTTATTGTTTTAGCTAAATAAATTGTTTCAATTGTTTTTAAGGAAATGAGTGTTTTTCTCCTTCCAATAAAGTACAGCAGAAAAGTTGTCCAAATATAAAGAGTGAACTTATCAAACCTCACAATAATGTCATAACTGTCGGTCTATGTATTTCTAATAGCAATTTTTTATATAACTGAAAAAACTACTCTGAAAATTAATTATTCCAAAAATGAAACCTTCATCTGGTTGTAAATATTAAGATGAAACCAGCAAGAATGAGTCTTTCTGTAAAAAAAATTATTTAAATCAAGTCTTACTGACAAGTGATTTAAATAGTAATTTAAATCAAATCCACCCTGAGTGATGGGGGAGGATATTGTACTTTCTTTTTCTGTTTCTTCCTTCTTTAGTCTATTAACTTTATTTCCTGTGGATTAGTTTTTTTCTTTTATTATGTTGTAAAAACTTCAATAATTTCCACCCCATAAAACCGGTTGTAGGAGTCCAGGTTTCTACACATCACTCTAACAGCAACCTGCTTAAATACTAGTAACTGTCCAGTTTATTTAATTATTACAGGTGCTTATATCCTGCCTTTCACCCCAAAGTATGTATGTATATACTGTATACACACACACACACCATACAAACAGTATTTCAGATAAAGCCACAGTGCATGGATCACAATATGAATTTCAATAATATAAATTCTATGGCAGCAGAAACCAAATAAAACACATTAACCCTCATTGCTACACTTCGCCAATGAATCGAGCAGTATGGCTTTTCCTGCAGATGTACAAAGAGAAGTCGGGTGTGCCCCACATCGTAGAGGGCAGCCCTCTATTTGAAAGGCTCTGCCTCCAAGACTATTTTAAAGATTTTTTTAAAAATCATAAGAAGGAAGAGGAGGGGCCATGGGGGGGGGAGGAGAGCAGGGGTCTTGAAGTTGTCCATCAACAGCACTGGACAGCAGACTGATCCGGCACACAGAAATTTGCATCTATGCACATAGATTAGCATATGCAAATTTCATACAAATAAGCATCCTCTTCCGTGCCCCTTTTTGGCACTTCATATGCAGCCACACTAAAAAGAAGCAACGGACACTGTTTACATCAGGGGTCAGCAAACATTTTCAGCAGGGGGCCAGTTCACTGTCCCTCAGACCTTGTGGGGGGCCAGACTATATTTTTTTTTGGGGGGGAACGAATTCCTATGCCCCACAAATAACCCAGAGATGCATTTAAAATAAAAGGACACATTCTACACATGTAAAAACACGCTGATTTCCAGACCGTCCGCGGGCTGGATTTAGAAGACGATTGGACCAGATCTGGCCCCTGGGCCTTAATTTGCCTATCCATGGTTTACATACAAAGGAAAGAATCAGCTTCTAGCCTCTTCATTCTGTTGATTTAATTCCCTCCTCCTGAACATCAACATGCAAAGTCACCCACTCCAACAGAAAAAAGATGGAGAGCTTATTACATGTCTGTGCAGTTGATCATGCCTACAATTTCATATTCTCCAATTGGAGAATAGCCTCTACTAAAGGCGTCGTGGATTTTGAAGAAGCACGAATGTAGGATGAAAGGGGGAAACGAGCTAAGAGGATGGCACATTTGGCAAATCCTCATCGTGATCAACTCCCGCCCGGAAACCTATATCCTCGCTGTGGAAGGATGTGAGGATCCAGAATTGGCCTCCACAGTCACCTACAGACACACTGTTAAGGCCATATTCATGGAAGACAATCTTACTTGGCCAAGAGATGCTTTAGAAGACCAGCAGTGGTCCTCAAAATCTCAGTCAGAACAGTCCCCATTTGTTTCAATAAGGTTTATTCTAGCAGGACACTGTTTCCAGCAAAATTGTATCCAGTCCGCATAAGCCTAGGGCATGATTAAGATACATATAATAGCTTAGATGAGACTGATAAGCACTTTGCATGTCTATGAAAACCTGCAGCTGCTGCTATCGTTAGCTCATTAATGGTTCCACGCTAAAGGATAATGCAATGTTTAACAGACCTTGCTTGCAGAAAAGAGTTTCTCAACACTGGTGCTTAAAATTAAGAAAAGGAAAGATGCAAAAGATATCAGAAATATAATTAAGTTGCTTCTGCCAAGCTTGGCATAATCAGTTTAAGAAGCATCCAGAAAAATCAGCAAATGCAAATCAATTGCCCATAGCACCTCCCTTCCCTTTTGCCAACCACTTTTTCATTCATATAATTGTGGTGGTTCAACTGTGGAGCCCCGGAGTCCTTATCCTCAAACCTTTCTTTGAAAGGATGTGGTGACTATTTATTACATGTAATTCCTGTTAAGTGTTTGTTAGGATGCTAGAGGCTAAGCAATCTTGAATGCACAAGTTAGAAACGTAGGGCTGAGATATAACAGGCAACCACACACCAAGAGTGTGACATGGTTATTATTTTAACCAGACACTGAACGCTTGTACAAACAGGTACAAATACACAGTAAAACTGCCACCAGTAGCCATTGGGTGAACAAAAACTATTATTTAAATCATGGCTAGATTCTCACGATTGCAACATGCCAAAGCATAATTTAGCCCACAGTGAATTATCTTGTTTTGTTTTGTTCATAGATGTCAGATCTAAATTAAAATATCCTGGGCCACATCCACACCAGATATTTGTAGCACTCTTATGTTACTTTAACAGCCATGGCTTACCCTAAGGAATCCTGGGATCTGTAGTTTGTTAAGGGCACTGACCTCACAGAGCTACAATTGCCAGCAACTCTACCAGATTACATTCCCATAATTCTCCATGACTTGTTAAAGCGGTATAGCAGTGCTTCAAATGAATGATGTACTGTAGTAGGTGATCATAGAATAAATGTATCTCTATAAAGCCTTGGTTAATTTACTAAAGTAAGTATTTTCCTAAAACCATCTTACTTGCATTTCAAAGGGTGGAAAAGAGCCATGCATAAACCCAATACAGCCAAAGCCCAATTAAAAAGTTTAATTGCACATTTGCTATGCAGACACCTGGCACTCCAGGATAAAGCATTTGAAAGCTGATGGAAAACAAATACTCAACCCCTTGTAGTTTCTTTGGATCCATCCTTGCCTGGTGAGAGATCAGAGGACTACATGGAGAATTGTTACTTTGGCTTACTAGATGCAGGGAGCTTCAAACATGGGGCAATACTGCAAAATATTTCTGTCTAGAAATGGATGACTTCTTTTCTGCAGAACAAGGCTGTTAGAAAGTCTTTTTGCCCTTCCAAATCTCAATTATATTGGGTTCTCCCAGACGTCCTCTGTGGGCATTCCCTGGAGCCAACACCACGCTTCAGACCATGGGTCGGCAAACTAAGGCCCGCGGGCCAGATCAGGCCCAATTGCCTTCTAAATCTGGTCCGCAGACGGTCCAGGAATCGCCACATGGATTGCCAGCACACACGTTCTTTCCCTCTCCCTCAAATGGTGGCGCCGGCGCCTCCTCCCTCCCTCCTCCTGGCTTCTCCCCGCCCTGCCTAGAGGAGAAAGGGGGCTGGGCTTTGTTGCTGCCAGCTCCTCTCCAGAGAAATTTTGCACGCCGCTCATCGTCCCGCCGCCAGCCCCTGCCACTCGCAAGACACAAGAGCCACAGTTGGCTGAGCACCCCTCTCGAGTGGCCGCCATTTAAAGCAGCCCCTCTCCAGAGCCCTTTTGCGCGCCGCTCATCATTCCTCCGTGCTGTTTCCCCCCCCCCAAAAAAATATATAGTCCAACCCCCCACAAGGTCTGAGGGACAGTGGACCGGCCCCCTGCTGAAAAAGTTTGAGGACCCCTGTTTCAGACCTAGCCAATGCTGACCCTGTTTTGCAACGAGTAAGAATTTGGGTCCCCTTCATGGATCACTGCCTTGCCGTGGTGAAGGGGCTTGAATAACTCAGAGAAGCTATGAGCTATGCTGTGCAGGGCCACCCAAGATGAACAGCTCATAGTGGAGAGTTTTGACCAACCGTGATCCACCTGGAGCAGGAACCGGCAAGCCACTCCAGTATCCCTGCCAAGAAAACTCCATGGACAAAGGCAATTGGAAGTGAGAGCTGGACCATAAAGAAGGCTGATCGCCGAAGAATTGATGCTTTTGAATTATGGTGCTGGAGGAGACTCTTGAGAGTCCCATGGACTGCAAGAAGATCAAACCTCTCCATTCTGAAGGAAATCAGCCCTGAGTGCTCACTGGAAGGACAGATCCTGAAGCTGAGGCTCCAATACTTTGGCCACCTCATGAGAAGAAAAGACTGCCTGGAAAAGACCCTGATGTTGGGAAAGATGGAGGGCACAAGGAGAAGGTGACGACAGAGGACGAGATGGTTGGACAGTGTTCTCGAAGCTACCAGCATGAGTTTGACCAAACTGCGGGAGGCAGTGGAAGTGCCTGGCGTGCTCTGGTCCATGGGGTCACGAAGAGTCAGACACGACTAAACGACTAAACAACAATAAAGAATTTGGGAGCAAGACCTGCCCAGTCATTTGCTCGGCAAGCAAGGCAGCTGCTGGTAGCACGTACCTGTACGATATGCATAATCAGAAACGCATCTTTGCTGAATGCACGCAGCACCAGTTTACACTCAAAGCACAGCACATGGATCAGCCCACTCTTTTGTGCCCCTCTGGGAAACAAATGATGGTTTTTCACCTGACATAATGGGCTAAGCCAGTGGGCAGGCATCCCTTGTGCTTCTTCCAGAGAAGATGCCCAGAGGCTAGCCTGTGGATATAAAGCAACAGGAATTGACAGACAGCCCAAATAATACGATGCTCATCTCAGGTTCTGCATCAGTTCAAGGAATCTGAACGTAACTCAGGGTTGTAGGTTTTTTTGAGCAAGGCAGGTACCAAAGCTCAGCTTCTAGCCTAAACCCTAAAACCAACCAAGGGGGTTGAGGCATACAGTACACCCCCTTGAATAATGTTCTGCAGTCAAAGGATCCCATGTCGGGATCCAATGCACAATACAATACAATATCACACTTGGAACATCCTCAAGAACCACACCTGTTTCTTTTTTTCTGGGACTTTTATTTTACGGAGAGGTTGTCCTCTCCTGTTTATTATGTTACTGAACTTCTGCAAGCCAGAGGAGCTCCCTTGAACTTGCCCAACCTGCTTCTTGCTGGGTAAGCTTTAAGACAGAAAGCAACACTTCTTGGTTTAGCTGACATCGCCTCGTGAGAGAAAAAATCTCATCCCCCCAGAGATTCCCACGGGAAACTGGCATTGATAAGAAAGAGCGGGATGGAAGGGGGACACCTGTTGTTTGGAAAGGCAACAGCTGATATGCACACTGGAATGCAGACCTCGCCGCTGACTATCTCAACTTTAAATTGAAGGTTCTCTGCTCTCTTTAGCCTGACCCTGTGCTGTGTCTTTAAGAAGCAACACAAAACTGACAGGTGCTGTGTGAGATAGCAAGCCTCAGCACAGAGGCAAAACAAGGTATTCCTCAAACAACAGGGATGTCTGGGACAGTGGGTAAAAGGCGGGTATCTGAGCTGTTCTATTGGTTAGTAAGGTAAAGGTACCCCTGCCCATACGGGCCAGTCATGTCCGACTCTAGGGTTGTGTGCTCATCTCACTTAAGAGGCCGGGAGCCGGCGCCGTCCGAAGACACTTCCGGGTCACATGGCCAGTGTGACGAAGCTGCTCTGGCGAGCCAGCACCAGCGCAGCACACGGAAACGCCGTTTACCTTCCCGCTATAAAGCGGTACCTATTTATCTACTTGCACTTAGGGGTGCTTTCAAACTGCTAGGTGGGCAGGAGCTGGGACCGAAAGACGGGAGCTCACCCCGCTGCGGGGATTCGAACCGCCGACCATACGATCGGCAAGTCCTAGGCACTGAGGTTTTACCCACAGCGCCACCCGCGTCCCTGTTCTATTGGTTAAATCTCCATTTAATCATTTTATACAACAGAATATGTGCAGTGTGTGTGTGTGTGTGCGCGCGTGTGTAAGCTCTGTTTTGAAGATACAAAAAGGAAAGACAGTTTCTTGCTTGCAAGGCACCTTAAATTGCTTGCAAGGCACCTTAAATGCTGGCAAATTATCTTTCCTTCCCCTGTTTGTGGCCCGTAAATCCCAACTCTACTGCCAGGTAGTTTCTCTTGCACTCGGTACTGACTTTATAAATAGCGATGAGGTAAGGAGAGGTTTCCCAGGAAGTTCATGATCTCACCTGCCACACCCTGCATGGAAAGCAGGCAACCCACAGCACCAGGAACAAGGGACCGTCAACCATTTCCCAACACAATTAGCTCAGCTAGCAAGCGGAACAAACCCCAGTCGCTTTCTTTGCTTCGTTAAGCAGTAAGCGAACAAAAGCAGGGAGACTAGGGGATGGAACAAACTAGTCTTTATTTTAGGGCAGGGCTGACTAGCACCAACGCTCCTTTCTCAACTTAGAAAAAGGGTCACTGCTCCTAAACTTTGCAGGTGGCACACGATTCTCTGGGCACCTCTCCCAGTTTCTCTTCTCCCTGCCCACCCGACTTGCCCCTTTTGCCACCACGGCCAACCTTTAGCTCAGCTCCAACTGTCGCAAGCCAAACCAAAGCAGGATGGCCAGCTCTTTCCCTCCAAAAGCCAAAGCAATCGTTTGTGGTTAGCTGTCACTTTTCTCTTGTGGCAAAAGCAAGGCTTTTGGGTATTTAACATATGTGTAACAGGTAGAAGAAGAAGAAAAATCAACAAGCGATGTTTCCCCTCACTGCTATACTTTCATAGCAGAAAGAACTGCCTCTGTTGGGTTTCCACCTGTGGTGCTGCAGCTAAAGACACAGGAGCTCGAACAGAAGAAAAACAAAAGTTAGCAAACCGATCCAGAGTCGTTTCTGGTGAGAACCCAGGCATTTGCAAGCACTGAATGTACCTGCCCTAGAGTGTGTCTGGGAATCTGCAAAGTACTCATTTCCTTACAAGTTAGGCAATTTTAGACTCTGGACTTCATGAACTTACCTCCCCGCCCCCTGCTCTTAAGACGGTAACGCATGCTATTTTAATTTTGTAAGGTGATGAGCCCTCCTCCTGCTCATTCTACCTGGTACAGCCCCAGACTTTTGCCCTCTAAATCCTGCCGCGGGTCTAACCCCGGTAAGAAATCAATCACATGTTTCTTAGCAAAGACACAGTGTAAGCTAACCTACTCCTCATGCAACAAATTCCAGAAGGTAGCCATGCTTTCACAGCAAAACTAAGGACAACTGCAATGCTAAACACGTTCATTAGGCCAGCCTTCGTCAACCTGGTGCCCTCCAAATGTAATCCAAAACATCTGGAGAAAATCTGGAGAGCTTGGTGAAGGCTATACTAAAGCATAACCCCTACTGAACACAATGGGACATACCTCTGGGTAACCTTACTCAGGACTGCACTGTCTGGGTTTTGTTTTTTTTTTGCCCCTTTACAGGCTAGCAGATGGACTGCAGCATAAATTTGCATGGACTGGAGTCAACTTTGAGAGACATACAAAAGGTTACCCTCCATTGGCACTTGACAGATACATAAAGGTAAAGGTAAAGGTACCCCTGCCCGTACGGGCCAGTCTTGACAGACTCTAGGGTTGTGCACCCATCTCACTTAAGAGGCCGAGGGCCAGCGCTGTCCGGAGACACTTCCGGGTCACGTGGCCAGCGTGACAAAGCTGCATCTGGCGAGCCAGCGCAGCACACGGAAACGCCGTTTACCTTCCCGCCAGTAAGCGGTCCCTATTTATCTACTTGCACCCGAGGGTGCTTTCGAACTGCTAGGTTGGCAGGCGCTGGGACAGATACATAGGTACACAAAAAAAACTCCGTAAAACAGTGATGCTGAAAGTTGATGCAATACAAGAGGTACAGCCTGCGACATTTTTTATGCAAAACTCAGATAAACACAAGATAAAAATACTGACTGCCGTATTGAAATATGAAATGTCCTATTTCCAGCTCTGCTAATTTAGCAGCTATAGTGGAACAGAACCCTGGTCTGGGTTTTTAAATTCTAAATATGTATATGACCTTGGACATGCAAGATAATATATGCATCTGTCAACGGAGAATGTTATTTCAGGCATCTAGTCCAGGGGCTGTCAACCTTCTTAAGCCTGTGAGCACATATGGATTGTTGAGCGAGGACCACAGAGGCCAATCCTTCTAGGTCACTTCTCTGCTGCCTCTCCTCCCCACACACCTCAGACAAAGTGTACATCATCATAATATAATAATAATTTATTATTTATACCCCGCCCATCTGGCTGGGTTTCCTCAGCCACTCTGGGTGGCTTCCAACACAATATTAAAATACAGTAATGCCTCAAACATTAAAATCTTCCCTAAACATGGCTGCCTTTAGATGTCGTCTAAAAGTCTGGTAGTTGTTCTCTTTGACATCTGGTGGGAGGGTGTTCCACAAGGCGGGTGCCACTACCAAGAAGGCCCTCTGCTTGGTTTCCTGTAACTTAGCTTCTCGCAGTGAGGGAACCGCCAGAAGGCCCTCAGCGCTGGACCTCAGTGTCCGGGTAGAACGATGGGGGTGGAGACTCTCCTTCAGATACAAGACGTCATTTTTTTCCAAGTGATCTGGGTAGAACTAACCTTTTGGAAAACCCACAGACATGAAAGAGGAAGTGGGAAAGAGCATCACTCTTCCAACTTCCTCCTCCTCCGAAAAAAGCTCCGAGTACTTGTCAAGGGAGAAAAAAAAAGTTACCATCCTTTCCAACTCCTGACAAAGCAAAGGGGACACACCTGGAAGTTTTTTGGCACTAGGGGAAGACCTCAAGAATGCTACTGCACCAAAAATGCACCACATTTGGTGACCCCCTGATATAGCCCATAAGCATCCACAACAAACCCAAGGACCAAATCTACACTTTATGTCAGAATTCCATGGCTGGGGCTCCGAAGGTAATTTTCTTCCTCAAACAGCACCCACAATAGGGAGGTGATACAAATCTGAGTCATGGCATCACTTCCCTGTCGGTTCTTCTGCCCACATGTTAAAAAGTATAACCTCTCAAGTGAGGTGCCTCAGGAAGAAATAAAACATCCAGGGGGAAAAGCTGAGGCATATAGGGCTTGCCAGGTAGAAGCATTAAGAGAATTATTACAAAAACCACATTTGGTCCTGTTGCAATAGGGAAGGGTACGTGGAACGACCTGCTGTATCAGTGATCTTAAGGGCAAATGCTTGTTCTGCAGATTATATAATAATAATAATTTATTATTTATACCCCGCCCATCTGGCTGGGTTTCCCCAGCCACTCTGGGAGGCTTCCAACCGAATATTCAAACCAATACAGCATCAGACATTAAACATTTCCCTAAACAGGGAAATGTCTTCAGTTGTCTTTTAAAAGTAAAATAGTTGTTTATTGCCTTGACATCTGGTGGGAGGGCGTTCCACAGGGCAGGTGCCACTACCGAGAAGGCTGTCTGCCTGGTTCCCTGTAACCTCACTTCTTGCAGCGAGGGAACCGCCAGAAGGCCCTTGGAGCTGGACCTCAGTGTCCAGGCTGGATGATGGGGGTGGAGATGCTCCTTCAGGTATACAGGACCGAGGCAGTTTAGGGCTTTAAAGGTCAGCACCAACACTTTGAATTGTGCTCAGAAATGTACTGGGAGCCAATGAAGATCTTATGACAAACTTAGCAGCCCTAAAGCCATCATTTGCCAACCTGACCCTGCAGCTGTTTTACACTACAACTCCCATGAGGTGTGCTGATAGGGGCTGATGGGAGTTGTAGTCCAAAACAGCTGGAGGGCAAATGGATGGGAAAGTCTGCCCTAAGGACTGGAGGTAAAACAGGTACAAGCAAAGAATGCTCACTAATAATATTGCGGTTTGGGAAGGGGGGAGGAATTCTTCCTACCTCCAAAAAGGGCTGTGTCTGACCCAGAACCAAAACCCCATTGCCAGGTCTTCCCCTTAAGGACATTTTATTCAGGTGCAAATCACACCCCTCCCACTGTGGCAGCTCTCTTCTGCCAAAAAGAAAAGATGAAGCATTTAAAGCACATTCCCCACCCCCCAAAGAACCCTGGGAACTATAGTGCAGCTCTGTGAAGAAGGAAACTACAGTTATCGGGATTGGGGTGTGTGTGTAAATGTATGGTATATATGCACCCACATAGAAAATATGGGGGGATATCGATTTTCTGACCATAACAGGATGCAAGAGAAGAGCCAGAATTAAAATGTGTAATGCTGAATGTAAACAAGGAAGATTCCTTATGCTTCAAAGGGCTTGATATTTATTTCAAGGCTGCCATCCTAACCCCACTTACTTGAGAGCAAGACCCATTTACTTCAATGGGACTGACTTCTGAGTAGACATGGTTAGGGTTGAGTTTTATGGCACTGTTACCAACCCCAGCACAGGTAAGAGACAGGAGAGCATCTCTACAGATATTCAGAGTGAGAAGTGGCAAAAGGTTCTCAATATCAGAGCAGAATAATTTTGTTGTGAGTGGGTTTTGTTTGTTTCCTTTCCTTTCTCATGGGGCTGCAGCCACCCAGGGCTTTCAGGAAAAGGAGGAAGTAAAACTGGCTCAGGTAGCAGCGGGAGAACAGGTGGAGGTGGAAGAGGAGGGGAGCTCCCAGCTAAGTCACTCAACAACTGCAGCTGCCTCCTAGCAACAAAAAAGTTTCACCCGCCTTTAAAAAAACAACACAGCAACAGCAAGCAGCCACTTAATCCTAAAACAGGGAAAATTGGAAAACAGGGAAAGAGCCTTACTTGAGGGGAAAGAGGCTCAAGCAGGTGGCTGCACACACACAGAGGGCTGGGTTTGGATCTGCAAGGTCCGGGTTCAAATACTGCCTTTCCCTATTACATCTGAGGTTCGGGGTTCTCCAATACAAAACAACAACCCTGTGAGGTTGAGCTGGATTAACAAGCAAGATCCGTCTCTGAGCTCCATCTCTCCCCATTACATTTCACGCTCAAGGGCTCTCCAGCTTTATTCTCACAACAAACCCATGATGGGGCCAAAGAGGCAGCAACCAGCTGTGTCCTTTGAACCCAGGTCCAAGGCCAGTTATTACTCTACAACCGGCCCTCCATCAAGTGACTTGTTTGGTCTTTGGCATCACACACACAGCCTCAGCCTCCTATATGGAGTCAGTGTTGGTGCAGTGGCGTCCGACTAGGACCTGGGAGGTCGGGGTTCAAATCCCCAATTAGCCATAAAGTTCACGAAGGTGGCTGTCGGCCAGTCACTGCCTTCTCCCAGCCTAACCTACCTCACAGGGTTGTTGTGGGGGTCAAAAGGAGGAGGAGGGGAAGGGAGAACCACTTAGGACACCTTGAGCTCCTGGGAGAAAAGAGAGGGCTGTGAACGCAGTAAAAAAATACTGCTATTATTATTATTATTATTATTATTATTATTATTATTATTTTTTAAGAGAGAGAAACGTGAACAACTGCCTTTCCAACGTTGCAAATGCAATCAAGAAGAAGAGCGTTCGAGACGTTCACTGCAGGGTCAAAATACAGAGTAATGAGAAAAGAAAGGAAAAAATAAGGGTTTGCTGCGGGGAGCGAACCGCAGAGCGCAAAGAAGTCAGGTGCAGAGAAGGATAACGAGACTCCGAGAGAGAGAGAGAGAAAGTAGCCAAAACAACTCGGGGAGGGGGGGCAGGAAGGTAGCCTTGGCCTGGGAGCCCCCCGTGAGGGTGGCTGGCTTAGCCCCCACCCCCCGACCCGACCCCCCCACCCCACCCCTCCGCTACCTCCTTACCCTGCTATACAGCTCCGTCACCGACATCTCCTCGCCCGGGAAGCCTGATGGCGCAAAGCGAAGCCGGCGGCGCGTCCGCGACGCATCCACACGCGCAGCCGCCTGCAAAAATCCCAAAGTCCGGAGCGGCGGCGAAAGTCCAGCGGGGGCTTACGGGGAGGGCTCGGGCCACATGGCGAGCCGCGGCCGGAGCGGGAACGGGGAGGGAGGCGCGACCTTTGCCCGGCCTGCCTCGGCGCGCCGCGGCCGAAGTTGGAGACGAAATGCCCGGAGAGGGAACGACGGAGGGAGGGAGGGAGGGAGGCGGAAGGTGCGCGGAGCGAGGGGAAAGGAACAGCCTTGCTGCCCGGCCAGGCGGGGCTGGGCGGCCGCTCCCTCCTCAGGTATGGGAGGAGCAGTTCGGCGGCCGGCCGGTTCCGCTTTCCCTCCCCTACCTGGCGGCGCTTCGCGTCGGAGCTGCGCGCTTGGGGAACCCTTTGCGCACAAGACCCGGCCGCCAGCGCGCACGACGGGATCGCCCTCTGCCGGCCGCCGGGCAAACTTCCCACCCCGGAATAATAATAATAATAATTTATTATTAGAAAAGCAATGACAAACCTAGACAGCATCTTAAAAAGTAGAGACATCACCTTGCCAACAAAGGTCCGTAAAGTAAAAGCTATGGTTTTCCCAGTAGTGATGTATGGAAGTGAGAGCTGGACCATAAAGAAGGCTGATCGCTGAAGAATTGATGCTTTTGAATTCTGGTGCTGGAGGAGACTCTTGAGAGTCCCATGGATTGCAAGAAGATCAAACCTATCCATTCTTAAGGAAATCAGCCCTGAGTGCTCACTGGAAGGACAGATTCTGAAGCTGAGGCTCCAATACTTTGGCCACCTCATGAGAAGAGAACACTCCCTGGAAAAGACCCTGATGCTGGGAAAGATGGAGGGCACAAGGAGAAGGGGACAACAGAGGACGAGATGGTTGGATAGTGTTCGCGAAGCTACCAGCATGAGTTTCTTGGTTGCTGCACAAAACCAGGCAGGAATGTGGTCTAGATGTAGAATTATAGTATCTGAAATATACTCAGAGTTGAGTGTGGATTTCATGCTCTTTATTCAGCTCATAGTAGTGAGGAATGAAAGTTCCCCCCAAATATCTGCTTTATATACATTATTTACACAAAGGGCCGCACGTGATTGGCTAATTCCTGGATTCTCCTGTAGGCCAATCAGGTTGCGGATTCACTTCCACCTGGAGCTGGATTGGGTGGCTCCTGCGGACCAATCATACTGCTGCATTGTTCTAGGACCAATCAGACTGCTGCATTTGGATCCTATTCAACTCAGTACATAACACCATCGTAGAATTGTAGAGTTGGAAGTGACCTCGAGTGTCATCTAGTCGAACCCTCTGCAATGCGGGAACATGCCAAGGATATGACAGGTTGCTTTCGTCCCCCAACGAGGCAACTTCCTTAGAAACGACTTTCTCAGAAAAGGCTGGTGTGTGATGTAACATGCACACCAGTGTGGCTTCAGCGGTTGATGATGCAAATGAATAAATCTCTAAGAACAAAGCTGGACTGGTTTCCTATCTCTAGGATTTGCAAAGCAGGAGGCACAAAGGTTCAGTCCACGGTCTACGGCTGCAGATGTAAAGATAGGGGAATGCAGATCACGGCACAAAGGTGAATCATAGAATCATCAAGTTGGAAAGGGCCCCAAGGGTCATATAGTACACCCCCCTGCAAAGCAGGAATCTCAACACACGGTCTCCCATCCAAGCTGAAACCGTACTGGACCCTGCTTAGCTTTAGCAAATATGCTAGCAGTTTTATTGCTGCACCAGTAAGAGGGCCATCTAAGTGAATAAACATCCCCACAGCATCTGTCAGTCAATTTTATAATTTAGTTATAACTGCCTTTTGATGCACATGAGGCATAGGCAAACTCAGCCCTCCAGATGTTTTGGGACTACAATTCCCATCATCCCTGACCACTGGTCCTGTTAGCTAGGGATGATGGGAGTTGTAGTCCCAAAACATCTGGAGGGATGAGTTTGCCTATGCCTGATGTACACCATGCTAATGACCAGTTGGTGACATTACAATAGAAAGCATTTTAAAAAGTGTGCATATGAGAAGTGATTCATTTTTTTCACTTTGTCCCAGAATGAGTGCCATTTTGACCAGGTGACCCAGCATGGCAAATAAATGCTGCCTGTCCACTTCTTCTGGAAAACATAGTCCAAATGCTACCTAAGAACTAAACCGCAAACAATTCCATTTTTCTCTTGCCCTGCACAGCTGACATCTATATAAAATAGGTAACTGGTTTTGCATACATGGGAGGTGTTTATTGAATGTAAATTCGTACTACCCATTTTCCTTGATTAAATCAATATATTCCCAACCACTACACTGCTCTGCCTTCCACTCCAAAAAAAAAAAAAAGTTAACTACACTTGGAATTGGGGTGAGAAAATTAAGCCTATATTTAATGCTGAAGGCCGGACAGCAGAAAAGGTTTCCCCAAAACACAGTGCAGTTATTTGCATGAAATATAGATTACAGCAAATACACTGTTTTAAAGGGAATTTCTAAAACTCTCAGTTAAGAGATTTTAAAATACTATAAATTTCTTGGAAGGGTTGACATGCAGGAGTTTGTCTTCTGTATTATCCAGAGAAATATTCTGATGAATTATGACCCCTGGCATTTTGGTTCAATCCGGGGCAAATCCTTTATCCTTATCCCAAGGTCTGATCCCATGCTTCAAAGGCAGACAGTGTTATGTAGTGGTTAGTGCAGGCATAGGCAAAATCGGCCCTCCAGATGTTTTGGGACTACAACTCCCATCATCCCTAGCTAACAGGACCAGTGGTCAGGGATGATGGGAACTGTAGTCTCAAAACATCTGGAGGGCCGAGTTTGCCTATGCCTGGGTTAGAGCATCATACCAGGAAGGTCTGTATTCAAATCTTCACTGATCCTATGAAGCTCATTGACTGGGCTTGGCCTCAGTCACCTTTCAACCTAACCTACTTCACAGGGTTGTTGTGATGATGACATGGGAATACTTTGTGCATGCAGCTCTGAGCTAAAGGAAAGGGCAGAATTCAAGAACAATAGTTACATAAATAACTGTTCTTTTAGAGAAACCTGAAATCAATGACTCTTAACTGAAGTATACTGAATGAACCATAGCTTCAGAATAAATAAGAATAATGTTTTGTGTGCAAAAGGTTAAATCCCTGGAAATCTCAGGGTAGACTATGTACTGAGCAAAGTGTAAAGCAGTTATGCATGACGTGAACACTTCTTTTTTAAAAGAAAAAATCCATTGTTGTTACTGTTATTTATTAGTTGTCTTCTGTACAATCGTCTCAAGGCGATGTGCAGTACAAACAGCAAAAAAAGTTAAAGACACACAGGTAGAATCTATACACATATAAAAAACGCTTTGAGAATGCTTTAAGAAAAGTTTTGAAACATATATTAAATTTGCCATAGCTTGCCATCGCCATCTAGTGTCACATTTGCATATTGCACTAAACAACACACCTAAATCATTTTATTTGCAGCTGTATGGTTGGGTCCACAGAAATACACAGCGGATACATTTAAAACAAAAGCCTATTCATGACAAAAAACCATTTGTCCAGCTCGGGAAGAACAAAGAGATTTTCAGTTGTTTCTGGAAAGTGCAGAAAGAAAGGGCACATGCTGTATCTCAGCAGCAATACTATGTTACAGAACAGGGGCCACCACATTCAAAGCCCCGCTCTGAGTTACTGTAGCTTCTGAGGACTTTGGGACTTGCAGGTAGGTATCAGATTCACTATATGCAACATTGTGCATTTTACATGTTAGAAATACATATAAATATGCATTGCACGGCTAGCCAAATCATAGCTCCCAGGTCATTCAGCGATATAAGCAATTAACCTCTCAGTTTGCAATGAGCAGGAACTGACTAATTAAGGGATAATTCATCCAAATTCGCTCTGTGTTTGTGTGCGAGAGAGGGGGGAGTGGAGGGAGAGAGAGCATGAGAGCAATCAGTGTGGGTTTTGGGACAAATCTTGCGACAGGCTGATATTCCACAACTGAAGATGCAGCAAAGCAGAAAGCTGCATCTGTTGAATTTCTGGTTTCTGTGCAGCCAGGTGTTCTGAATTGGGGTGAGGAGGCCTGGCTCTCATAATATTCTGCATGGCACACACAAAATTTACAAGCACAGCGACTGCATCATAACTAGTTTCCTTCTGGCTTTACCCCTGACCCGCTGCAAGATTTTGCACGGGCTCAGTTTCTGAGCTGCTAGATCTTTCCAAACTCCACCCAGGAGAACTATCATATTTATCTGATTTCTTCCTGGGCCTGCCAGCCCTAAGATCCATAAGCCAGTGGCGGCAGGGTGGGGGGTATAAATAAAACAGTACTGTCAGGGAACTGTCATCTGAGACGAAGGAAGTGAAAGGGCTCATGGAGGGTGAGAGAGACCACTCAGCGGAGGAGGGGACCAGCAGGGGGAGAAGTGGAGTTCCAAGGGAAAGTGAGTCGGAGGGAGAGCTCAGAGATACTTCTAGCGAGAACAGTGGGGGGGTTTCAGGACCTCCCGTAGGAACACCCACTCCTCGGCGGAAACTGTCACGCCGAGAGTCCAGAAGACGTGTTTCCGTTAAGGAGCTTTTATGCTGGAAGAAGTTCCGTAAACGCCCACTGTCCGATTCAACGAGCGATTGATGGAGCCACGCTTAAGGAGCTCCATCACAGACAGAGGTTTGGGAACTTAGCCAAACTCTGAGGGATCAGGATTTTACGCACAAGCAGCTCATCATCCCATCACAGCAATCGGACAGTCCCTGAAAGCAGCTTGTGCAGAGAGGCATCATGAGTGACCCAGCCGGAGCTGGAGGAGCAGGAGGAGCTGGAGAAGGTCCAACTCTGGAAGAAAGGTACAGAATGTTGGAACTCCAGCTAGCAATGCAAACGGCGAGGCTAGAAGAAAGGAGGGCGCAGGATGCAGAAAAGGCAAAAGGCGCTACACTAGCAAGAAAGATGCCAGGAATGGTGCAGAAGTTTGGGGGGGACCCCAGGAACTACCAAGCCTTTAGGACAGAGATGCAGTATGCTCTTGAACTGCAGTTTAATGACTTTCCCGATGAGGCATCGCGAGTGGCGTTTGTGATTGGCCATCTCGAAGGAGGGGCGAGAGACTGGGTCAGGCCCCTGATGGCAGGGAATAGTGACATGCTGAAGGACGCGAGGAAGTTTTTTCGCGCCATGGATTTGATGTTTTCCAGCGAGATTGAACAGGGACTGGTACGCAGACAATTGATGGCTTGCAAACAGGGGAGTCGATCGGTTCGTGAGTACTGGACTGAGTTTACAATGTTGATACATAGATTGGGGTGGGACCTATCGGCGGAACCCATTCAAATGCTATTTGAAGAGGGGCTTTCTTCGGCGGTGAAAGACGAACTTTCCCGGGCGCCCAGGGCGGAGTCTATGGACCAGCTGACCAAATCAGCGCTGACCATTGGAGCGCGCCAGGAGGCAAGAGCCTTGGAGAAGCGGGAGGGGAAAGGAGAGCGTTGGAGGGATTTCCGCATTCCAGAGATTCCAGAGCCAAGTTTCCCGCCCGGAGAGCCGATGGAAGTTGGAACAGCGCGCGCGCGCGCAGTTTCAAATCCCAGTGAAGGGAGGAAGAAGGAGGGAAAGAGCGCCAAGAAATGTTACCTCTGCCAGCAGCCAGGTCACTTTGCCAGAGTCTGCCCGCAAAGAAAGGAATGGCAAGGGATGGCGGGGGCTGTTGGGGGAAAGGAGGAGGAAGTCCAGGAGCCAGTAAAAGCCAACGCCTGTCTGCCTCTGTCAGGGCACTGCAGACAGGCCAAGGAGCAGTAAAAGTGCCCACTCCGGAACCTCCAAGACCAGCCCTAGTAATAGAGGTGTTGCTAGAGCTGGCAAACGGATACCCACTAAAGACCAAGGCGCTGTTAGACTCAGGCAGCTCCTGTAATTTTATGAGCAAGGAGTTTGCAGCGGAACACCAGATACAGACACTCCCTTTAAGCAACCCCCTGCAGGTCACCACGATCGATGGGAGGGAGCTGTTGGGGGGAGAAGTTAGCCTACAGACCGTCCCAATGGTTATGAGGGTGGCAAGGCACACCGAAAGGATAGCGTTCAATGTAGCCACCCTGGGAGGGGCGCCAGTCATTTTGGGAATGAGCTGGCTAGCGTTGCATGACCCGCTAGTGGGCTGGCATCAGAGAGTGGTGTCCTTTGGGTCAGGACATTGCCTGGAACACTGCAAAGAGGGAAAGGTGCCAGAAGGGGCAAAAGCCTCCATAGCAGGGACGGAAGTGGCGAACAAAGGGAAGGTGCCCAAACAATACGCTGACCTGAGCAAGGTCTTCAGCGAAAGGGAAGCAGATAAACTACCACCGCATAGAGACTTTGACTGCCAGATTAACCTGGTCCCTGGGGCCCAGCTACCCGTGGGCAAGCTGTACGCCATGTCAGACAGGGAAGTGCTGAGCCAGCTGCAAGCAAACCAGTTGTGGGTGAAATTGGAGAAGTGTCAGTTCCACACCAAGGAGGTGGAATTCCTGGGGTACCGCTTATCAGACAAGGGATTAGCCATGGATCCAGGCAAGGTCCAGGCGGTGCTGGAATGGAAGACACCGAAAACCAAAAAAGATGTGCAAAGGTTCTTAGGCTTTGGGAACTTTTACCGTAAGTTCATCAAGAACTTTGCCCACTTAACGGCTCCCATCACGGACTGTCTAAGCAGCAAGAAGAAATTCGTTTGGACGGCAGAGGCGGAGCACGCTTTTGAGGAATTGAAAAAGGCATTCGCTTCGGAAGAACAGCTTCTGCATGTGGATTTACAAAAACCCATGAGAGTGGAAACTGATGCCTCAGACCGGGCGGTGGGGGCAGTGCTGCTTCAGCCAGGGAGCAATAAGTCGGAATGGAGACCGTGTGCCTTCTTTTCGCGTAAGCTGAACAAATCCGAGAGGAACTACACGGTATATGACCGAGAACTACTCGCCATTCACGAAGCGTTCCGGAGATGGAGACACTTACTAATTGGCGCACAGCATAAGGTGCAAGTGTGTACGGACCACAAGAATTTGGAGTATTGGAGAACAGCACGAGTGCTCAACCAACGACAAGTGAGATGGGCCCAGGAGTTCTCCAAATTCCATTTTGAAATCTGCTACGTGCCAGGTCCAGAAAACATCAGAGCGGACGCTCTCTCTCGCAAACCTGAATATTTGGAGGGGGAGGGAGCGCCAGAAGAGAGACATATTATCCCAGAGGACCACTGGGTGTGTGGTGCGGCCTGGGTGGGGCAAAGAGAACTGGTAGAGGGGACGGTCAATGATGAGTACGCCCAGGATAAGCTCAGAGGTTTAAGGAGAGAGGGGGAAGACCCCGGAGGTTTTGAAGAAAGAAACGGGGCATTGTATTACAAAGGGGCACTATATATACCCGAAGGGGAATTGAGGGGGAGAGTACTCAAACAGTTGCACGACAATCCCACAGCGGGGCATTTTGGGCAACACAAGACCATGTGGTTGGTGACCAGGGAGTTTTGGTGGCCCAAGGTGAGGGAGGATGTACGGGAGTATGTGAGAAGGTGTGACCAATGCCAGAGAGCCAAAGGAGAAAGGCGGGCACCAGCGGGTTTATTAGAACCGTTACCCACACCAGAACGACCGTGGGAGGCGGTGTCGATAGATTTTATGACTGATCTGCCCAAATCCCAGGGGAAAACCGCCATACTAGTCGTAGTAGACCAGTTAACTAAGATGGGTCACTTTGTAGCTTGCTCACATGCAGTCACGGCGGAAGAGACAGCGAAATTGTTTGTAGAACATATTTTTAGGCTGCATGGCGCCCCCTTGAGGCTGGTGTCCGACAGAGGGAAACAGTTCACGTCCAGATTCTGGAGGAAGCTTATGAGCTTGTTGCACGTAGAGGTCAACTTTTCGACTGCCAGGCACCCTGAGACCAATGGGCAGGCGGAGAGGGCAAACGGTATCCTTCAACAATACCTGAGGTGCTATGTCAATGACAGAGAAAACGATTGGGTCGAAAAGTTGGCACTAGCGGAATTTGCTTACAATAATGCAGAGAATGTGTCCACCGGGATGAGCCCATTTTTGGCTAATTATGGGTGCCACCCCAGGGCGTTTCCAGGGGAAGGAGGAGAGAGATGGAGTGTTCCGGCCGCTGAACTTGTTGTAGAAGAAATGGAAGCGATCCATCGTCAACTCCAACACAACTTAGAAAGGGCCAAAGAAGAATATAAGAGGCAGGCAGACAAGAGCAGAAGGGAAGGTGAAACAATTAGGGTGGGGAGTCGGGTCTGGCTATCAACCCAAGGGTTGCCGTACAAGGGGGGTTGCAAGAAATTGAGACCCAAAAGATTGGGACCATTTGAGGTCATCCAACAGATCAACCCAGTGGCTTTCAGACTCCGGTTACCGAACCACATGAAACTGCACCCAGTATTCCACAGGTCATTACTGTCACCATACCGGGGGGAAGGTGAAGGGGTATCCACACGGGGGCCAGCCATAGAAGAAAGGGAAAGCCGCAACTATGTGGCGGAAATCATCGACTCCAGGTGGAAGGGGAATCAGGTGGAGTATTTGGTCGCGTGGGAAGGGGAACCAGAGTCAGAAAACACCTGGGTGAAGGCAGAGGAGGTCCATGACGAGGTCTTGATCGAAACGTTCCACCAAAGGTTCCCCAGGAAACCTCAGCCAGTAGCGAGGTTCCGAAGGGAGTACTTTGGCACCACCGACGATGAGGAGGAACTGGAGGGATTCAGGGAATCGGAGTTGGAAGGAGGTACCGACTCCGAGGAGGAGGAGTACTTGGAAACCGGGAACAGCAAAAGGTGGAGGGAAGTGTTCGAAACTACACGGTAGGGAGGTTCCTTCAGGGGTTTTGCTCCCTCGCCTCCCGCAGAGGAGGGGAGGGAAGGGGGTGAAGGGGGCCCTGGAGGGGAGGTGGATGTCAGGGAACTGTCATCTGAGACGAAGGAAGTGAAAGGGCTCATGGAGGGTGAGAGAGACCACTCAGCGGAGGAGGGGACCAGCAGGGGGAGAAGTGGAGTTCCAAGGGAAAGTGAGTCGGAGGGAGAGCTCAGAGATACTTCTAGCGAGAACGGTGGGGGGGTTTCAGGACCTCCCGTAGGAACACCCACTCCTCGGCGGAAACTGTCACGCCGAGAGTCCAGAAGACGTGTTTCCGTTAAGGAGCTTTTATGCTGGAAGAAGTTCCGTAAACGCCCACTGTCCGATTCAACGAGCGATTGATGGAGCCACGCTTAAGGAGCTCCATCACAGACAGAGGTTTGGGAACTTAGCCAAACTCTGAGGGATCAGGATTTTACGCACAAGCAGCTCATCATCCCATCACAAGTACATATGTGCATAAATGCTGACCTTTACTTGACCACACCTAGAGTCTCCAGCTTGACTGCTAACTAAAGCCATTGTCTGGCATGTTCCAGGAATTCCCAGGCAGCCTGTTCTGCTGCCAAAGGAAGACAACAGCCTGTAGTATTTATTTATGCATGTTTTATCATGACTAATATCCTCCCCTTTATATAGAAACTGTAGTCAAGGCAGCACTTTTTTTATTCTTAACCCATTTGACAAAACAAACAGCAGATTATTTAAATAGGAGTAGTTAAAAGCACATAACTAAAAAGAGGCAGCATTTAGCTAAAAGTGTGCTGTGTGTATAAAATAAATTGAGGAAGGGCTATAGCTCTGTAGTAGAGTCTAGGTCTTAAATGGAGAAGGATCATAGGTGAGTTCCCAAAATCTCAATTCAAAGGGGTCCTACATTGCAGGTAATGGGACAGACCTCTGCCGGAGACAAGAACATGCTACCTATTATGTTACCTTGATAAGGAACGAAATGGAAAAATGCATTTTCTTCTAACTATAAAGGCTAGATTTTTTGCTTATTAAACTGTAAATCATCTCAGTCCTGTTTGCAGGACTCCTGTGTATTGTGAAGCTGTAAAGGGATCTTGCACATACACAGAGTCGTTAAAATAGGAAATCCTTGCCAATACACTGCACTGTTGGGAAATTGATTAAACATTGCTGCCTACGGTTTTGAAGCATAAGTAACCCCTGACTCAAAACAAGCTAATCACGGATGGAACTTGCTCAGCTTTGTGCAGGAACAGGTAAGATGAACGAGGGAGAATCAACAGGATTCAGGAGGTGGGAATCTTCCAGTGTTGGGGGTGAAGATGCAGCACAAAATGAGTCACTTTGCTGCTAGCTACAAATGCTGGAAGCTTTTCAGAAATACTTGGAAAGTCAGGATCAATGTGTTCAAGAGCTTGCTCAGTAATACTGTGACAACAAGCTGACTTGTAAAACAGATTTCTGATTGAATACACTGAACCCCTCGTGGTGTGCGATTCAACACTTGTCCTATAGTTGTGATCCAAAGGCAAAACGAGTGATGGGGCCGAGAGGCAGCCATGTTTATTGTCCATGTTTAAAGTGGAAGGGGCAGGAGTAATATTGTCAACAAAATGAGCGTGAAGCTGGTAGGAATCAAGTCTACCTTGTCACCCACAAGACTCAGTATAAGGCAGCTTCCAATGTCCCCCAATCTGTGGGGAGAACACATCTGCATAGCCCTGTTGACTTGCCTACGGTTTCTTTCTCAGAGATTGCTAGAGATTTGGGGTATCTGGCCAAATCCTAATATTGTCAACTTTTGTTTTGATTGCTCCTGCTTCTGCAAACATTAATGGCAGCTGGACGCACAGAAACTAAATATGCCAAGTTTTGTCCAGAACATCTCTTAAAGCCTCGTTTGCTTAGTTTCCATAGATCTAGCTGTAAGTATAGCAGGTCTCGGCTATGCAAAGGAACGTGCTGGCATTATGTACACAGGACTGCAGGTTGCAGTGAGACAGAGGGAGTACACCAATTCTTATAGCATACAGTGGTGAGAACGGGGAATGTCAACTGAATATATGCTGAATTATGGACAACCTTTTCTTTTTTAAAAAAAGAGGGAATGAAAATGCTTTTTTTATTACAAATAACATGGAAAAGCACAGGATATAGGCATTCATTTTGAATTGTACAACTAGAAGTGTTTTTAAAGAAAATGTTTTGAAGTCAGTCAATTTCACCATGCAATGTTCTTTATTTAAAACATAAAACTTTTGACAGCATTTTATTTTTAAAAGGAGATTTTGCTTGACCAAGAAAAGAAGCTAGGAAACATGGTATTCTAGAGTCGTCTTCCCCTCAGTCAGTGTACACAAGTAGAAGATGCTTTAGCTGCACTTGAGAGTTTTAAATGCAGTGAATTATAAATATAGATCTATATAAAGGAAGTTGGTTGGAGTCTAAGATTAAGAACTGCTGGCAAGGTACCTCCGCAAAGGATGGAGATCTGACAACTTCATGTAAGGTCTTGAGATGATGTCCGCTATCTTCTGCTGGTAAAGCTTTTCCGCTTCCAGGGACAAAGCGTATCGGCGGCGTTCTTCTTCCTTCTCAAGATCACGGGCTTGCTTGTTGTAATCCATCTGAGCATTGAGTTCCTCCTGATACACCTTTGCTTGCTGTGTGCGCCTGCAGATAACGTAATAAAGAGGGATGAGCGTAATCAGAAGCAGCAACTACTTAACACTTTTAACACACTCCCTTCCAGGGCATGGTCTGAAAGCACACAGCCTTTCTGCAGGCCATTCTCCCACACCCTGTTCTGTGCAGGACAAGAAGGAGGCTCACTCCACGTTCTCTTTTCCAGCAAACCTTTGAATCAAAGTGCATCTTTGAATAAATGTGCACCTCTGAATAAATAATGCATCCTTTGATGGATGCATTATTGTCCTCCACGTGACACACCTTGCTTTTCTATCCTTTTCATTGCCTATGCACTCCCTTATCTCCCCCTCCCCCTATTGTTATTGTACTCTAATATATAAAGGACCCCTGGACAGTTAAGTCCAGTCAAAGGCGACTATGGGGTTGCAGCGCTCATCTCGCTTTCAGGCCGAGGGAGCAGGCGTTTGTCCGCAGGCAGCTTTCCGGGTCATGTGGCCAGCATGACTAAACCACCTCCGGTGCAACGGGACACCGTGACGGAAACCAGAGCGCATGGAAATGCCGTATACCTTCCCGCCGCAGTGGTACCTATTTATCTACTTGCACTGGTGTGCTTTCGGACTGCTAGGTTGGCAAGAGCTGGGACAGAGCAATGGGAACTCACTCCATCACAGGGATTCAAACCACCGACCTTCTGATCAGCAAGCCCAATAGGCTCAGTGGTTTAGACCACAGCGCTGCCTGCATCCCTACTCTAATATATAGGATTGAATCAACCTAAGTCATACTCAGAGTAGACCCACTGAAAAAATCAGTGGGTGTGACTAACCTAAATCAACGGATTTAAATAGGTTTACTCCAATTGTGACTTGGCTGTATTCAACACACAGTATTGTGGTGTGGCATTTGGGGGGAAATGCTCAATAAAAAGGTTAATTTTTGAGGTGCATAGGTTTGTGCTGTGTATGGCTGTTATCCCTATTAGAAAATTTGTTAGGATTCTAAGCACGAGCTGAAAATCATCCTTTATTCTCTGACTTTGTTATTAAAATCTGTCCACTTTGGAATGTGGAAGGAGTTTTCGCCACATGTTCTTTTCTTATTGATGTCCCTGCAAGAAAAAGGGCTTAATTCCCAGTTTTATGGATGGAAAACAGAGGAAAGATAGCGAGACTCTCTAAGAACACTTGAACTCAGGACTTTCTGCACCAAGTTGCAGCACTCTCTCCCCTTTTAACCACTGCTACTTAGGAGCTTCAATGCCTCAATGTCTCTGGAAAAGATATATGAAAATGTGTTCAATTTGCCTTGCCTGTATAGGTTACAGAACTGAGGCTTTCCTTGCAAATAATTTGGGTGCAACTGGCATAGTTTGCTGGGTTTTTACTACAAAGGTATAACCAGCCCTGCTGATAGGATCAAGAGTGATTACGTACCTTGCATATTTCTCCTCTTCTAGACGGTTGAATTCTAGAATGGCTGCATTTAACAATTCCCTGTCCCGAATCAGTGCTTCTTGTTCTTGGGCATTTCTCTGCACTGGAAGGCAAAAAATGGAACAAGTAATTGGCCGATGCTGCTGCTTTTTTGTTAATGAATTATTACAATGCATTTAGTCTTTTGGTCGTCTAACACAGGGCAGTATCTGTACAATAAAGCCGGGAAAATAGTTAAAAACAACCATCAACATCAAAACAATCAAATCAATACATAAAACATCAGCTTTCACAGGGTTTGGTGGGAGGGGGTGCTTATCAGTAACCCAGGACATCACTAACATTGCCTTAGCTGCTAGTTATCTGTTCATGCCAGACAGGCCTTACTTAGGAGACCATTCCACAGGCAGAGGGCCACAACTGAAAAGGCCCTGTTCCTTATTCGCACCCTTCGAGCCTCTCTCAGAGGAGGCACGTGGAGACACTTGTAATGGGCAGTTATATTCTTGTCTGGAGTGGGAATTAATCAGGTATTGTGGTCCTGCAATGTATAAGCCCTGCGGGATTTGACATCTTTCCGCAAGGCCTGCAAGGCGGAGCTGTTCCGCCAGGCCTTTGGTCAGGGTTCAGTCTGATTCTTTTCTTTTTGTATGAGGCCTCCTAGCCTATTCACAGGTCCTTTATAAGACCAGTGGTAACAGTTGGCCCTGGAGAATATTAACCACTCTCAATTTTACCTGTAGACTGCCATCTGTCCAGATTTTAATTTGCTCTGAACTAATTTTAAGATGTATTTTAATTAATTGACTGCCTGTTTTAATGTTCTTATATTCTTTGTATACTGTGTTAGTTTTATGATGTCAGCCGCCCTGAGCCTGGCTCTGGCTGGGGAGGGCAGGGTACAAAAAAATTATTATTATTATTATTATTATTATTATTATTATTATTATTATTATTATTTCAAACCAGCACCTTAAATTGGGTCTGGAAGAGTATAGGCGGCCAGTTTAAACTTTCTTAAATGGATGAGTGGGTGGAGGGGAGGGGGTTACTGGTTTGTAGAAGGCAGGTTTTGTTTTTATTCTGTATTTTGTGCTTTCATATTGTATTTTTATGTTGTGAACTGCCCTGATATCTACGGATGAAGAGCAGAATACAAATTCAACAAATAAATGAAATAAAAATAAATAAATGACAAAAGCATTTCCTAATTAGTTCCATCCCTGTTCCTGCTGCTGTATTATATCATGGATTTTATTACATGTGTTTACTACTCTGGTAACCTCCCGGCAGGGCTACTGCAATGCAACATATGTGGGGCTGCCCTTGAAAACAGTCAAAAAGCTACAGCAATTGCAGAATAGCAAAGTGGGATCATGCAACACTGATCTTTAAAGCACTGGACTGGCTGGCTGCGAACTACTGAGCACAAATCAAGGTGGTGGCATTCTGGGCATGCATATTACCTTTAAGAGGATATGCGTATGAGCTGGGCTGATTCAGAGTTGGGAGGGGGAAATCCTTAACAAAATATGGGGCGGGGGCAGGCAATCCTATTTATGGGCTCGACTGTGCGCATTTACGATGGCACTGTACAAGTGCAGAACACGGTAGGCATGCAATTCAATGCCTTGAGAACCTCGGCTTTTGTTTTTGTTATAAAAGCCAAGTGTCCAGGCCCTTCAGAGTGTAAAATACAGGCTTCAAAGCACACAAACAATGAACATCTGGCGTCATCTTTGGCCAGGGCACAGGAAAAGCGGGCGAGGCTTTTGCTTTTGCCAAGGGTGGGGTTCCAGTTCTTTGCACAGCTCCTTGTTCCTGATTCATAGAAGCAGAATTCATGATGTGCAGATGCATTAATTTGCATTATTTATGCAGTCTGCAGAATTCAGGTGCACAATTCTGAGCTCGAGTCCTAAAGCTCAGCCTGCACAGAGCCCTGCTTAGTGTTCCTGCTCTACTGGCACAGGTCTCCTGTTCCAGACCCTGCAAGATAAAAGGTAAATCAGGCCCACGGATAACGTGTCCCCGACAGCCCCTTACGTTTCTCCTCCAGCTGAAGTCTCCTCGTGTCCATGACTTCTGTGAGCAAGCGGCCCCTGGCCTCCTTCATGGCCCTCTCCTTCGCGGCCCTCTTGGCCCACATCCGGGCTGTCTCTTCCGCCCGCAGCTTGTCCAGCTCTTTTTCCTGGCACTGTTCATCCTCCCTCTGCTGAGCCAGGTAGGCCTTAAACATCTGCTGCTCTTTCAAGAGCTCTTTCTGCAAAAAAGAGACGAGGAGCAAGTTGCAGAAAACAATAAATAAAAAGGGAGTCATGGCAATTTTGCAGCTTTATACAGTGGTAACTCGGGTTACATATGCTTCAGGTTACATACGCTTCAGGTTACAGACTCCGCTAACCCAGAAATAGTACCTCGGGTTAAGAACTTTGCTTCAGGATAAGAACAGAAATTGTGCTCCGGTGGAGCGGCATCAGCAGGAGGCCCCATTAGCTAAAGTGTTGCTTCAGGTTAAGAACAGTTTCAGGTTAAGAACGGACCTCCGGAACGAATTAAGTACTTAACCCGAGGTACCACTGTTCACCATTGATAATATGGCCATTGAGAACAAGCTTCAAAACCTAAGTTCTCATCATCTCCTTAATGGTAAAGGTACCACTGACCGTTAGGTCCAGTCGCGGACAACTCTGGGGTTGTGTGCTCATTTCACTCTATAGGCCAAGGGAGCTGGCGTTTGTCCGCAGACAGCTTCCAGGTCATGTGGCCAGCATGACTAAGCCGCTGCTGGAGAACCAGAACGCCGTTTACCTTCTCGCTGGCGCGGTATCTATTTATCTACTTGTACTTTGACGTGCTTTCGAACTGCTAGGTTGGCAGGAGCTGGGACTGAGCAACAGGAGCTCACCCCGTTGCGGGGATTCGAACCGCCAACCTTCTGATTGGCAAGCCCTAGGCTCTGTGGTTTAACCCACAGTACCACCCACGTCTCCTTAGCCTTCCCCAAATGAAAATGAGGAACATAAAAAGCTGTCTTGAGGCAAGTTGGACCATTGGTCCTTTTACCTCAGTATTGTCTACACTGACCGGCAGCAGCTCTCCAGACTTTCAGACAGGCAGTTTTTCCTAGCCCTACCTGGAGATTGAAATAAATCTTTTGCTTGCTCGCTTAATACCAGATCTCAGTGTGACCTAATGAAACTGACTGGCAGTAAATTCAGGATAGAAAGTAAGAGGGGGGAAGAGTTTTAAATATTGTTCTCAGATTTGAGAACTCATGCAGGTTGAAAATCAATATGATAACTCAGCACTGAGAACCTATGGGCTAGATTCAAACTTTCCCAACCATTGGGGGTTGCGGGGGCACATTCCAATGGTGAGCAGAGACAAAAAGTAAATAAATATGCACACTTTGTTTTCCATGCAATTGCTATTTGCACGTACCTGTTCCTTTTTTCTCCATTTCCCCAAGTCTTATTTCTGTGTAACGTGCAGTTAATTTCTCTTTCCTCTGATTTTTGACCCTTGAGAATCAGATGTATATTCTCAGGACCCACCTTATCTTTGTAATTGTAGGTTGCTTTAAACTGTTTTTAATATCGCATAATGTTGTATTTTACAGTTAATGTTGTGTTTTAATTGCTCTAACTTGCCCTGGGACCTTAAGCCTGAAGGGTGGGTAATAAATTGTGGTGGTAATAATGCTTGTCTCTTTTTTAAACGGAAATGCATTCACTGGTTTTCTGAAGATGATGTATTTGAAATAAATTGTTTCAAACAGATTATAGCCTCTTCTTTGGTCACCACCTCTTGTTTGTGAGTGGTGCAAATTAAGAACCACATTTTCAGCTCCTACCTCTGTTCAGCATCCATTGTCACAAGTGCGCACACACACCAGACATGCAGGTAAAAAACTCTCTCTCTAACAAACACATGCACACATGCAGGCACACACAACAGCATTTCCAGCCCCCTCTACTCTAGCATGGGGGTGGGGATGGCTAGAAAGATCCCCCTGCCTACAGAGCAGGAATCGGGATTTCCTTTGCCAGTCTTTGCACCAAGATCTGAGATAAGAGTAAAAGGCAGCCTTTCTCCCCCGCTCCCATCCCAGCACTCGCTGAGTAGGAATGTTGCCTTTTAATCTATAAGCACCAGCAGAGGACTTCTCACTGTGGTGCTTAGTGCTAAGGCTGGAGACATAGGATCTCTCTGTCTGCTCTTTTAAGGGCTGACCTCCGATCGCCACACAAGGACATTGGAGGACTGGCAGGGAGGCAGGGGTCACTGAGAGGTTGGGCAGGTTGGACTGGGCAGGCCAGATTAGGCCCATGGGCTGGAGGTTCCTCTCCACTGTGATAAATCCACAAACAAGGCTTGATCCTTTTTTTATCATGAGCCCAGGGCTTCCTTGGAAGTCTGTTGTGGGCTCCCAAGTGAAAAGGTCAGTGTCAGGGGACTGCCATCGGAATAGGGAGGGGAAGCTGAGGGGGAGGTGGGTTACAGGGAACATCCAAAAATCTTGCAAAGCAGTTCCTCTTCCTGTGGTGGGGAAAGCCACACCTCCAGTGGGGAAGAGGGGAAGGGACCAGAGGATGCTGCTGGGAGTCTCAGCACCGCTCCTGGTCAAGCCAGCCAGGAGGGAAGCACGCCTCTTCCGTCGCCCACCCTGCGCAGAGGTGTAAAACGCAAAGAAGGAAGGAAAAGGCTGGGGGTGACTAAGCTATTATGTTGGGGGAGGACCCAGAAACAGCCACTCCCGGATTCTGCTAGCGACTGAGGCAGACATGAACTTGTGGTACTGCACTGTAAATAGTTTTGCACCCAAATAAAACCTGTAAAAGACAGGTGTGAGTCCTGACTGGTTACTCATGAGCAACCACCATTGCCATCTGACAGTCAGCAATGGCAAAGAAGCCAGAAACATGGAATCTGCTGCCTTTAGCTCAAAACCTGAATTAAATACTAGCCTTACTTTCCTTCTCTTTTGGCTCTCTGTATCCTCCTGGGATTCTTTCATGATGTGATCCAGGATCTTCATATCTAAAGCCAGCTCCTCTTGCTGCTCTTCGTGGAGACGCCTCCTCTTCTCCTCCATGGAATCCAGCAGCATGTCCCTGCACTCCCTCAGCTTCCGCTGCCGCTCAATCTCGGCCCGCTCGTTCTCCAGTTTCATCAGCTGACGTTCTTCTTCCTACAAGTAGCAGCAAGAGAGACAGTTAACTCGCACCTCCCGCTTTAATGATGCCCAACAAAACAGGGGGGCTAGACTGGGAGAATCGCAACGCTACGAAGATGTAGCAATGGCTGCCGTCTTGGACCCAGCAGATTCACCTTACGCTCTTAAACCAGCTACGTTACCATCAGCTTTGCCTCTTCTTCCTTCAGCCGCCTCGCCTCCTCCCGCTGAGCGTCCGCCACAGTTTGCTGAGCTTCAAGGAGGTTTTTCTGGCTGTCAGTCCACCTTGTTCTCTTCCGTTCGTCCTCCGCTGCCCGCTTCTCCTTGGCCAGCCTGTCCTCTTCCCAAAGAGCCGCAAAGGCCGCCTCCTCCCTTGCTCGTTGCTTCTTGAGTTCCTCCTTCAGGGCCAGCTGGGCCAGCCGGTCCTCACATATCTCCATCAGATGCTTCTTGCTCCACAGTGTCCGTGCGTCCTCACAAGTTACTCTGAGCCATGGGTAAGGAGAGAAAAGGAGGAATGGAAACATGCTTCTGAAGAGGCATATGGAGACAGTACTGTGCCGTCAGGAACACAGAAAGCTGCCTTATACAGAGTCAGGCCACAGGATCACCCAGTTCAGTACTGTTTACACTAACAGGCAACGGCTGTGCAGGGTGTCAAAGCAAAATTTCTGACCAGTCCTGACTGGGAGATGCTGGGGATTGAACCGGGGACCTTCTGCATGCAAAGCAAGGGGCTCCACCTCTGAGTTGCAGCCCTTTTCAATAATGCTGATTCACATTACGGCTAAAAAATGCATGTCTAGGCACAAAACAAAGGCAAAAATGCTAGTTCTGTTGGTTCATAGCTGTGCGGTAGATGGAAGGCTACATAGCCCCAAGGCTTAGCTAGCGATACTTAGGGATGCCTGATGAATTAGAGTTCTGCACATTCCAATATGAACTGACCCGATCCACAAGAACCAGCCCAATGTAATTATCCTCTGGATTTGGTACTTCTCCAAATTCTGCAAATACAGTTCTCAGCCCAAAGAAATTGCCAAAATGCATAAGTATGTAGTTTTATGGCATGTATTTGAATACTTATTTTATGATCAAATGTGTTTTCGAATATAAAAAATAACAGCGGTGGGACCCCACTTAAAATGTGGGCCTCGGCAGTTGCCCAGTAATGCCAACCCCTGATGCTGCCCATGCCCCTCCATTTTCTAGGTAATGATGTCCAAGAGGTTTATCTGTTAAGCAACTTCAGCTCTTGACCTGTCAGATTCTGCCAACTTAGCAGAGAGGCACACTCAGGGAGGGGTGCCACCGAAAGCATTTTGCCTAAGGGCCCCAAACCCTGGCACTTGTACCGGACAAGAAGAACTCCCTCACTGACTTTTCTGCACCCAGAAACTCCATGGGTTCTTCTCCATATCGTTTCAAACTAATCATCATATCACATAACGCAGCTGGAGCAGATCTTTGTCAACACTGTGACAAATCTTCCTGATTTCTGGAGAAGGTGGGGCAGGGGAGTGCTATTAAGTGCCTGCTGCCCATCCAAGTGTAATTTGAAGGTGCAGCCATTTCGCTGCCTCTGCAAATAACAGTTCACTGCTGATCGGCTGGATACGCTAAAAAAAGGCATAATAAAGCAACATAAAGGTGACATGCTTATTGGCATTGAGAATGGATATATTGTACAAAAAGGAATGCCTCCTGCAAACGAAGGGCACGATCTATCAGAAGTTCTCTCTTTCAAAGGAGCAATAGCAGCACAGGAGCACTACTGAGCCATAGCTGTCAACCTTCCCTTTTTCTGCGGGAAATTCCCTTATTCCAGCGCCGTTTCCCGCTACTTCCCCGGGTTGTTAGATATCCCGTAGACTGTCCCCGGGACAGGTGAGGCTGCTGATCCCTTATTTTCAAATCTGAAAGTTGACAGCTATGTATTGAGCAAGTGTCATGTTGGCAACTGGGGGAGCAGCTGGTAAATAGGCTGGTTTGGGGAACAGGAGAGCAAAAGGGATCTGAGACTTTGGCATGCATAGTTAGTGCATGCAACCACTTGATGGTTGTTAAGTGTTTGCCACATCTGGAGAGCCAGAGTCCGTGACTCCTGATTTAGAGAGAGAAACAAGATCTATGGATAGTGGATCACTGGTTTAAACGGTCAAAGAGAACATCTGGAAGAGATCAGAGAGGAGCAGGGCAATGGGATGGCAGTGATAAAGCTTCTGCTGAATGAAAAGTGATCCATCCAGACTCTAGATCAAAATTCCCTTAAGAGAAAGGAGAGCACTGCTTGCATATCCAAAGCCGCAGCTTCTAAACCACATGAATGTAACAGACATTTCAAAACGTAGGAGTTAAATCAAAGCGTTAGCCAAGGCAGTAATTCATAATACAAAATAGCTCCATAACTGTTTGATCCGACCAAAATAAGTCATCCAAAGCAGCTTTTACAGCCACACATACACATCTGCTCTCACAGATGGCTGTTCAACTATTTCACTTTGCTGTCCTAAGCTTCTCTACTGTCAAGAGCTGTGAAATTTTAATGTTGCTTACGGAAGTCAGATGCCAAATTGGTGCCCCTTACCAGCATTTATCCATTTTTACGGGAGCAAGGCAGAATCACGTGTGACTACACTCTCTCCTTTGCAAGAAGTGACAAACGTTATGATAGAATAGAGGGAATGATATGCCTATATGGCCACTTTCAAGCCATCCAAAACATCTTTAATATACACGTAAATAAATAATAAATGCCTCCAAAGCTCAGATGGAGAGGCAATAAACTACAATTTCTATACAAGTCTCAGCAGGGGAGAGAGAGGGAAAAAAGTGTTGTAAAAAGAAGAGAAGATACAAAAACATTTCCACGTGATATATTTAAGAGACCCGTAAAACAATATTTCTCTCTTGCCACCCAAACAAACCATGTTCAGAGCAGCAAAAAGTATGACTGGCAGCCTCTCATCATTAGGGATGCACAAAGCTGTCAGTTTTGATTTCTCTCACTTTCTCATTTTTCTAGTCTTAAGTTCAGTTTACGCCATTACATCAGTTTGCAAGCTTTGTCTGCATTCCTCATAACAGACAGACTTTTACAAGTGATATCCCCTAATATAATGCATTTTTGTACATTTTCTTCACTAATATACACATTTTTGTTCACACTCCCCCCCCCAAGAACATGTTTTTGTACACATTTTTGGGTTGGAGAACTGCCCAGCAAAATTTGTTGAAGCATGAATTTCAAAGGATAGCCTGCATAAATGTTCAGGAAGTGCAGGTTTGGTATTCAAAACGGTTCATTGGTTTAGGACCAAACAGTGGACTCAGCGCTATTCTGAACACAAAAGCACGGCTCCAGGCTTTAACTAGTTTTGCTGGAAGATTAATCCAATGGTCTTCAACTGTTGGGTTATGACTTCTCATTCCACCACACTTAACACTCTAAATCAGGGTTTGCCACCATGGTGCTCATACAGTGGTGCTCCTGAGGTCCTCCATGGAGCCCCCAAAGCAATGGAGCAACCCTACCCACTGCTCCTTATGGCCATGACATCGTAGGAGTAGTTACCTTTTTCTCCTTTGAAAAGTACATGGATCTGAAGGAGGAAGATGAAAGGGAGATGCTCTTCCTTGCTTTATCTCATGCATTAAATTTATACGTCAGCCTTCATCCAAGGATCACCAGGGCTGTTTACTTCCCCTTTCAGTTCCATGTGCTTTTCAAGGCTCAAATTGATTTTACTGGCTCTAGCTTTTACCAGATCCCTTGAAAAGGCACTGTATGTGTATGAATGCACACACACTCTTGTTTTCAGCAGGGATGATATTGCCCAGATAAGAGGGGGGGGAAAGTGACCAGAGGCCATAGTGCCCACAGCACTCACTGAAAAGTCCAAATGGGCCCGCAGATCTAAAAGAAAACAAATTCATGGACCGAGAAGTTGTCTGCCCCCTCCCCATTCCTCCTTCCTGGGCTGCCCCTCTTTATGACCAGCTTACCTGAACTGTTGATCCCTTTTTTCCGCCACAAGCTTCCTCCGAGCTTCTTCCCTCTTGTCTCTCAGCAATTTTGCTTTTGCTCTCATGTTCACTCGCCTGTCCTCCATAGTTTCTCCCAGCGATTCTATTGCAGCTAGATAACACTTTTCCTCGGCTTCCAGGAGATCGCGAAGCCTGGGAAGGATGTATTAAAAATCAAATCACTGTCAACGGTGTTAAAACTGAACTGCGCCTTTTTACAGAACGTGGAAGAAAGAACACTTTGAATCAGAGAGAAAGAGCGTCCCTATCTCTAGAATTCTATTTAGTATCTATACGAAGGCATCTGCAGCAGTCATTAGGGGTTTGGGGGCAAGTTGCCATACTCCTGAACTTGGAGAAGCCTTGCCACTGTAATTCAAGCACTGGTTACTTCAAGACTGGGTTACTGCAACGTGCTCTGTGTGGGGCTTCCCTTGCACTTGATCCAGAAGCTGAAGTTAGTGCACAATTCTGCAGCTCCATTGCTGACAGGAGTGAGGCCTTGTAAGTGTATAAATTTAATGAGATAAATAAATAGTACTAAAGGTCTCATCTGTCTACCATGTGGAAGAGAATTCCTTATCGTGTACTCTGCAGACCAGGGTCTTGGTCCTTCCATTTAAAAAACAGGAGCAAAGTTGTGATGTCAAACCAAGTAAGGCTTGCTTGATTAGCTGAATTCTAGGGATGGCCAAAATCTGAATTTAGTGTCTGGAGTGGTGAAAGCGGGCAGGATCTATTCTTTAAGTATCCATCAGGGAGCACAAAGTTCATTTTGCTCATTTCCATTAAATCCACCCTCAATACCCACCTCTTCAGTGAAAACGTTGGTGTAACCACATACTTATTTCACGGCAGAGCTTACAGAAAAATGCACAAGTCTTTCCCACTTTGACCTCACAACAACTCTGTGAAGTAGGTAAGGCTGAGAGAATGCAACTGATCCAAGATCAGACAAGCACCCTTCGTGGCTGAGTCGGTATTTGTGCTTGGGCCCCTCTGATCTCAGATCATGCCCACCCTACACATTTAAAGCACACAGTTTTCCCCAAAGAATCATGGGAACTGTAGCTTGTTAAGGGTGCTGGGAATTATAGTTCTGTGAGAGGTAAACTACTGTTCTGAGGATTCTTTCGGGGAAGCTATGTGTTTTAAATGGTACTGAATGTGCTTTAAATGTACGCCCCATTCTCCATAGAAACAAAGCGTAAGTACACATAGGAACACAGGTATCCAACTTATACCAGGCCAGACTATACCAGGGGCAGCAGCTCTCGTGTTCCTGACCCTTTCGGATGCTGGGGATTGAACCTGAGACCTTCTGCATGCAGAGCAGGTGCCCTACTGATGAACAAAGGCCTTTCACTATTGTGAGACTGTACACTTCTTGGGAGCAAGAGACCTGTTTTACTTGCTGTGGCTTTCTGTAAGGCACATCAACTTAAACAGTAATAAAATGAAACCTTTCATGTTTATTTTGTGTTCTCCCCCCTCCTGAGGGACCAGTTTAGTAGCATTAAAGCAGCAGTGGGAACTCATTTTTTCAGCCTGAGGGCAGAATTCCCATGTGGGCAGCCTTCCAGGGCCCAGATGCAGAAGAACCAAGAGGCAAAAGTGAGCAGGAAATGAATGCAAATTTATCCTTTGTATGCCCTTCTCTAATTAAAGGCAGAAACCCAAGACTGAATCACCAGCTTGCTCGACTGGCTTGCTTACCTTTCTTTCCTCTCCTCTTGTCCTGCCAGGTAGGCCTGCATTTCAACATCAACCCTCTTCTGCACGATCCGGTGGAACTGTTTTCGCTCATTCCGATCCTCCCTTTCGATGATCTGGCGGCCAAGGAGATGGGACTTTGCGTACATCGCGGCCGCATGGCGCAGTTTCTCTTGCTCCCTCCAGAGGAGGATTTGCTTCATGGCATCGTTCGGTTTGGGAAACTTGGCCCTCTGTAAGAAGTATGCCTTTAGTAACAGGAATCAGATTTAGATTTTACATCAAGCATCAAGGGGACGAAGGGAAGCGGAGCACACTTCTTCTGTACGAAGTGGACGCTGCTTTAAAGAAATTACATATAAAAACATTATTTCATCCCGTGATCTCAGGGTTGCCAGGAACTTCAGCCACCAAATGCCTAGGTAAACAGGAATGCCTTCAAAGTCCTCCTGAAAGTTACTAAAGATGGTGAAGGATGCACCTCACACAAATCAAATGACGACACTGATTATGAGCACTATGTCTATCCCTGGGCTGACTCCAGGGAAGACGTGTACAAGGGACTGCAGCCCAGATCTCTGAATGTAAGAAAGTGGTCTGAACCAAGAAGCCGATGTCAGAAAAGAGAAGCTGCTGCTCGGTCCAGTATACCTGAAGGAGCGTCTCCACCTCCATCGTTCTGCCCGGACACTGAGGTCCAGCGCCGAGGGCCTTCTGGTGGTTCCCTCGCTGCGAGAAGCCAAGTTACAGGGAACCAGGTAGAGGGCCTTCTCAGTAGTGGCACCCGCCCTGTGGAACGCCCTCCCACCAAATGTCAAAGAGAAAAATAACTACCAAACTTTTAGAAGACATCTGAAGGCAGCCCTGTTTAGGGAAACTTTTAATGTTTAATAGGTTATTGTATTTTAGTGTTTTGTTGGAAGCCGCCCAGAGTGGCTGGGGAAACCCAGCCAGATGGGCGGGGTATAAATTATAAATTGTTTATTATTATTATTATTATTATTATTATTATCCTATTATCGTTATTATTAAAAATTTTAAAAACACCCAAAAGCAGCAAACTCTCAAGGCCACTTTAAACACAAGATAAATATATACAGAGAACGAAAAGCCAAATACTTATGTATTTATTTATCATGTCACCCTTCATCTGAGGATCACAGGGCAGTTTATGCATAATTTTTAAACACCACTTTGGAACTTCCTGCCTATTGATATCAAGCAGGAGCCTTCACTGCATTCCTTTTGGTGCCTGCTGAAGACCGTTCTTATTCAGATGAGCCTACTCAGGTGTTTAGGGACACGGATATGAGCTTTAATTTGCTCTATTCTAACTCCAATCTTTGCTTTCAGCTTCCCGCGTCTTTTGAATTCACGGCTGTAAAAGGACAAAATAGGTGACAATCTCATTGCTTGTGTGTGTGTGTGTGTGTGTATACACACACACACACACACACACAGAGAGAGAGAGAGAGAGAGAGAGAGTGGTACCTCTGGTTGCAAACAGGATCCGTTCCGGAGGCCCGTTCGCAACATGAAAAGCCCGCAACCTGAAGTGGGATTGAGTGTAGGTATGTTTGAACATTTTAAGGACTGTATGAAATGTATGTTTGTATGCTTGTATATTCACAATATGTGTGTATTAATGTTGAATTATTTTAATAATAAAAACTTTTCAAAAAAATAAATAAAATAAAGTGTCGTATCTGCGCAGGTGCGCGGCACGATTTGGCGCTTATGCACATGCGCGGAGCGTGATTTAGCACTTCTACGCATGCGTGAGCGGCGAAACCCGGCAGTAACCCTTTCCAGTACTTCCAGGTTGCCGTGGGACACAACCTGAAAAAACGTAACATGAAGCAAACGTAACATGAGGTATGACTGTATATATACACACACACACACATTCATATATATATATACAGTGGTGCCCCGCAAGACGAACGCCTCGCAAGACGAAAAACCCGCTAGACGAAAGGGTTTTCCGTTTTTTGATGTGCTTCGCAAGACGGATTTCCCTATGGGCTTCCTTCGCAAGACAAAAGCCCATAGGGAAATCTCCAGGACAGCGGGGAAGCGCAGCGCGTCTTCCCCACTGTCCTCGGACCTCCTCCGAAGGCTGGCGGTGGGGCGTAGAGACCTCCTCCCGCCGCCAGCCTTCGGAAGGCTCCTCCGAAGGCTGGCGGTGGGGCGGAGAGACCTTCTCCCCGCGCCAGCCTTCGGATGGCTGTCCTGAAGACTTGCGGTGGGAGGAGGGTTTTCCTTCCCACCGCCAACATTCAGAATGCTGTTCTGAATGTTGGCGGTGGGGAGGAAAAACCCTCCTCCCACCGCAAGCCCCGGGAACAGAGGAGAAGCGCTGCGCGCCTTCCCCTCTGTTCCCGTACCTGTCCTGAAGGCTTGCGGTGGGGAGAAAAGCCCTTCTCCGCACCGCCAGCCTGGCAAGCGGTCTCCATAGGAACGCATTAATTGATTTTCAATGCATTCCTATGGGAAACCGTGCTTCGCAAGACGAGAAACTCGCAAGAAGAAAAAACTTGCGGAACGAATTAATTTCGTCTTGCGAGGCACCACTGTATATACGCACACACACATTCTCTCTCTCCCTATATATAAATATTTGGTAAACCGCTTTGATGAAGGGTGTTCACCCCCACCCCACTTCCCACCCAGCCCTTTACAATCAAACGGTGCATAAATCTCATCAAATAAATGATAAATGGAATGAATAAAACAACAACAAGAAACAATGCATAAACTGATATCTGTTAGCCTAAAGCAACCCACATCTCGCACAGCGGGGCTTACATCCGACAGCGAAGCGTTGCGCTGACGGGCCTCATTGAGGACTAGTTCCTTGTGCCCTTAGACAAACAGCGTTCATTTTTTGGGGGGGTTGATATAACCCTCCCTATATAAGGAAACCAGTCCCCTCCGCGCTCCCCAATTCCCCCCTCAAAGCTCTACGGACTTACTATGGCGTAGGAAAACGGCTTGGGTCCCCGCACCTCCCTCACCACTCGGCTATAGGGATTCGCCATCCTGCCGCCCTCCATGCCTGAGGCGAGGTAATGCCGCGGCGGACGTTGCCGTGGAAACCGGACGCGGGAACGCGCGGCGTCTACGTCATCACGCCAGCGCCGCTCCGGCCGACGTTTCGGCGCGCAGGTTTCGACTCGTGGCTGCTGCTGCTGCTGCTGCTGCTGCTGCTGCGCATGCGCGTTAAGCGAAGCCGGGCTCCTTGGAATGAATGGATGGCGGATGAATGGAAGGGAAGCGAAGGAACCGGGCTGTTTTGCAGCCTAGGCAAGGCTAACTTATTTGCACACACAGCACAAATAATTGCGAGCTTCTGTTTGTTTGTTTGTTTAAAAAAGGGTGTCTTCTGTAGAAAAGTATGAAAGAAAAGCAATTGCAATGGAAAAAAATTGAGATGGGGACAATTCCAGTCTATGAATTACTTTGGAAATGGTAAAATCCGACTCTTCGTGACCCCCTGGACCAGAGCACGCCAGGCACTCCTGTCTTCCACTGCCTCCCGTAGTTTGGTCAAACTCATGCTGGTAGCTTCAAGAACACTGTACAACCATCTCGTCCTCTGCCGTCCCCTTCTTCTTGGGCCCTCCATCTTCCCCAACATCAGGGTCTTTTCCAGGGAGTCTTCTCTTCTCATGAGGTGGCCAAAGTATTGGCGCCTCAACTTCAGGATCTGTCCTTCCAGTGAGCACTCAGGGCTGATTTCCTTCAGAATGGATAGGTTTGATCTTCTTGCAGTTCATGGGACTCTCAAGAGTCTCCTCCAGCACCATAATTCAAAAGCATTGATTCTTCAGCGATCAGCCTTCTTTATGGTCCAGCTTTCACTAGGCAAGGCTAACTTACTTGCACACACAGCAAAAACAATTGCGAGCTTCTATTTGTTTGTTTGTTTAAAAAAGGGTGTCTTCTGTAGAAAAGAAAGAAAGAAAAGCAATTGCAATGAAAAAAGATTGGGATGGGGACAATTCCAGTCTATGAATTACTTTGGAAATGGTAAAATCCTTCAACATTTGAAATAAGAATGTCACCAGGCATTTATGACATTTGTTGTTTAGTCGTGTCCGACTCTTCATGACCCCATGGACCAGAGCACGCCAGGCACTCCTGTCTTCCACTGCCTCCCGCAGTACAGTTTAACAAAAGCTATTCTATATAAAGCTGCGCCCCTCCGGCCCTGAGTGCGAGGCAGCTTATGTGTCAATCACCTTGAACCCAGCAAGCAGGAATAGTTCTGATTTCTTTTAGAAGCATCGCAACTGCTGAAAGTCTTCCATCCATGCTATAGCGCTGTTTAAGCAACGTCAAGAGTTTAACTTTATAGTCCCCCAAAAATGTTTCCTCTTAAAATTGCTGCTCCAAAACTGGCCACATTTCCGGGGGGGGGGGGGGGACGGACGGACCTGTGCCCTAATAAAAAGTTTAACCAGAAAATGAAATAAATAAATAATTGCCTTCCTAAGGGGGTCCTTGCCTCAGAAGGAAGACCCCGACCTTGGAAGGAGGGCGGCTTTGGAAGGCTCCGTACCGGTCGGGAATAGACAGAGACCACACCAGGGTTTGAGAAAAAGCAAAGTCTGATCTTTATTGAAAGAACAGAGGAAAAAACAAACTGTTGCAACAGGGTCCCCGCTCACCTAATAAAACGGAGTGAGACCCCGACCAAAAGAGCTGCCTTGACTCTTATACCTTTTGGTTTCCAATACAGATCAATAACAGCGGAGGTGGTGGGAAGCGACATGAATGGCATGAAGAGGGGATTAACATAAGGTAAGTAGGATGTTCGTATAGTTAAAGCTATGGTTTTCCCAGTAGTGATGTATGGAAGTGAGAGCTGGACCATGAAGAAGGCTGATTGCCGAAGAATCGATGCTTTTGAATTATGGTGCTGGAGGCGACTCTTGAGTGTCCCATGGACTGCAAGAAGATCAAACATGTCCATTCTGAAGGAAATCAGCCCTGAGTGCTCACTGGAAGGACAGATCGTGAAGCTGAGGCTCCAAGACTTTGGCCACCTCATGAGAAGAGAAGACTCCCTGGAAAAGACCCTGATGTTGGGAAAGATGGAGGGCACAAGGAGAAGGGGACAACAGAGGACGAGATGGTTGGACAGTGTTCTCAAAGCTACCAGCATGAGTTTGACCAAACTGCGGGAGACAGTGGAAGACAGGAGTGCCTGGCGTGCTCTGGTCCATGGGGTCACGAAGAGTCAGGCACCACTAAACGACTAAACAACAAGTAGGATGGTGTAAGACCTTTAAGGTAAAGGGACCCCTGACCATTAGGTCCAGTTGTGACCGACTCTGGGGTTGCGGCGCTCATCTCGCTTTATTGGTCATGGGAGCCGGCGTATAGCTCCTGGGTCATGTGGCCAGCATGACTAAGCCGCTTCTGGCTAGCCAGAGCAGTGCACGGAAACGCCGTTTACCTTCCCGCTAGAGTAGTACCTATTTATCTACTTGCACTTTGATGTGCTTTTGAACTGCTAGGTTGGCAGGAGCAGGGACTGAGCAACGGGTGCTCACCCCATTACGGGGATTCGAACCGCCGACCTTATGATCAGCAAGTCCTAGGCTCTGTGGTTTAACCCACAGCGCCATCCGCGTCCCTGTAAGACCTTGGGAGGTGTCACTTTTGCTGGCGGGCTGGGATAATATGTGTTGAGCTTCTTATCTACAGGAAAAATCTCCATAGTTGCTGATAATCACCATGCAGATCGTGAGGCTGGATGTTGGGAAATGGCTGCAGTGTTAATGTGAGATCCTGCTCTGCATTGCTATCAATTTGGGTGTGATAGTCTGATGTTTGCATACTTATTGGAAAATAAAACTACTTTATTTGAGCCGGTATTTGTTTGTATTCATAGCATTATTTGCAGACCCAGCAGATGGCAGTGTGGTGGAGAGTGTTTTGGCAGCTACAGTTTGGATACATTCAGAAAATACAGCCTAGTGCAGCATTACATTTCAGTAAAGGTGCATTCCTGGGGGGAAAGAGATACATTTCAGTAAGGATACATTCAGATACATTCTTATACATTTCAGTGATAGCAAAAGGTAAAAAAGTCACAGCAAAATGATACATTCAACGATACATGAAAAAGACACAGCATACATTCTTATACATTTTAGTGATAGCAAAAGGTAAAAGGACACAGAAGACACAGCAAAGTGATTTATTCTCAAATGATGCATTTCATGTTCTTGCGGGGTTTTTAAGGTAGAACACTATAATTCTGATATTGGTAGGGTCATTTTCCTTTATTCCCCTCTCTGACCCTGACTCTCTTACGACAATACCAAACTGATCTCTCAACTAAGAGATTTAAATATCTGAACAAATAATAACAATCAATCAATCCACAGACATGGACTGCGAAAGAGTCCCTTGTGTTTTTGTTCGACAGTGCAATTGTGTACATGTCTTCTGTAATCCTATATAGTTACTTCTGAGCCTTACCTCTGAGGGGGGGTCTTACTCCCAGGCAAGTATGTCTAAGATTTCAGTCTCAAATTCACACTTCCTGTTTTTATTCCTTTTGATGGCACCCTCAAAAAGATACAGCCGTCTAGTTTATTAATATTACTGTGTGGTGCATGACTGCCATCTAGTGGCTAATTGGATAATGAATGTTCTATACGCCAATTGGAAATTAATAAGGGCTCTTTCCCTTGTCCTTCCCTCACAGTGCAAAAAATATGCAAAGCCTTTTAGCTGCTCCTGGTGTTATATTTTGAGCCATACCTGGTTATACGAATTCTAAGGTCTCATATATAAAAACCATATGTTCATAACTTTACAAGACAAACGCATACATAAGTATATAAACCATGTTTCTGACATAGTACAGGAGAGCAATCCTGAAGCCATTTTGACTCTTCCAGCCACCTCAAATATTCTCTGCAGTGAGGAAGGAAATGGGAAAACCTCCCCGTTGTCCGTTTGCTCAGAAATCCTGTCTTAAGGGCGTATTTGTGTATGAATAGGGTGAGCCTGTGACCTGGATTCAGGAACTGAGTATTTACCATCACAAAAGAATGGCCAGACTGCCCAGGTAGAGCAACCAGTGACCATTGTCAGGTTTCCTGGCAGACAGAATTCCTGTGGTAGACCTCCCTCCTGTGATATATTTCTGTTGGAGACCTCCTTCTGTGATGTATGTGTGATGTTTTGGAGGGTGGTCTTGGACTACAGGGCGGGCAATTTCAAAAGACTACAGTGGAACCTCTGCTCATGACCACAATCCATTCCGGAGGCCCGTCCTTATGGAGAAATGGGTCGCTGGGAGACGCGCTGTTGTGGGCAGGTGCGGGTGGCGATTGCCCGCTTCTGCGCATGCGTGAAGGCGGTCGCCGCTCCTGCGCATGCATGAACGGCGGAAAACCCGCCAGTTACTTCTGGGTTTGCCGTGGTCGTAACTTGGAACGTCCGGGAGCGGAGGCGGTTGTAAGTACAGTGGTACCTCGGGTTAAGTGCTTACCGTCTTTTTCATTCTATAAGACGCACCAGACCATAAGACGCACCTAGTTTTTGGAGGAGGAAAACAAGAAAAAAAAAATTCTGAATCCCAGAAGCCAGAACAGCAAGAGGGATCGCTGCACAGTGAAAGCAGCAATCCCTCTTGCTGTTCTGGCTTCTGTGATAGCTGTGCAGCCTGCATTCGCTCCATAAGACGCACACACACATTTCCCCTTACTTTTTAGGAGGGAAAAAGTGAGTCTTATAGAGCAAAAAATACGGTAATTCGTTCCGGAGGTCCGTTCTTAACCTAAAACTGTTCTTAACCTGAAGCACCACTTTAGCTAATGGGGCCTCCCGCTGCTGCCGTGCCACCAGAGCACGATTTCTGTTCTCATCCTGAAGCAAAGTTCTTAACCCGAGGTACTCTTTCTGGGTTAGCGGAGTCTGTAACCTGAAGCGTATGTTACCTGAAGTGTATGTAACCCGAGGTACCACTGTACAGGTTCTACTGTATAAGGGCTTGCACACTGTTGTTCTGGTTTCCTCTCCTTCCTCCCTCCATGGGGTGAGTGGGGGACCCTGTTGCAACAGTTTAATAAAGATCAGGCTTACTAGCTGCTTTGCTTCTCAGTGTTCTCTGGTTGGCCTCTGTTATTTTCTCCTTCTGATAGAGAACCTACTTAAGGACTCTATACGGGCCCTTCAACACTCCTATATGGGGAAAGGAGCAAGGTTTTTTTTCTTATAACAGTTTGTTTGTTTATTGTATATTTTAATTACATTGCCCTTTGAATATTGTGGGAATATAAGAAGCTGGCTTACACTGAGTCAGACAGCTGGCAGCAGCTCTCCCAAGTTTTTAATTGGGGGGCATTCTGGGAATTGAGCCTGGAACCTTCTGCATGCAAATCTGATGTGGCTACGTAACTCCAAATAACATAACATAACTCCACATTGTCGCCATTGGAACCATCTATGACTTTTCCTGTTGTTTCCCTTTACACATTCACCCTAAGGAATGCTTCTACATCTCAGTTTAGCAGCTTTCAATGGAGTATGCAAGCTTTTGAACTGTCTTGGGCAGCCATTCTCTATACATCTGAGAGTCACCCATTGAACTTAGTGGGGTTTAATTCTGAGTTGACATGCATAGGATCATGCAGCTGATGTTCTAAAATTAGCAAAGTGGCATAGCAGGCAAGTACAGTGGTACCTCAGGTTACAGACGCTTCAGGTTACAGACTCTGCTAACCCAGAAATAGTACCTCGGGTTAAGAACTTTGCTTCAGGTTGAGAACAGAAATTGTGTAGCGGTGGTGCGGCGGCAGCGGGAGACCCCATTAGCTAAAGTGGTACCTCAGGTTAAGAACAGTTTCAGGTTAAGAACGGACCTCCCGAACGAATTAAGTTCTTAGCCAGAGGTACCACTGTAAAGGTAAAGAGACCCCTGACTGTTAATCCAGTCACGAACAACTCTGGGATTGCGGCGCTCATCTCGCTTTACTGGCTGAGGGAGCCGGCGTACAGCTTCCGGGTCATGTGGCCAGCATGACTAAGCTGCTTCTGGCGAACCAGAGCAGCGCACGGAAACGCCGTTTACCTTCCCGCCGGAGCGGTACCTATTTATCTACTTGCACTTTGACTTGCTTTCGAACTGATAGGTTGGCAGGAGCAGGGACCGAACTTCCCTAAACAGGGCTGCCTTCTGATGTCTCCCAAAAGTCAGAGAGTTGTTTATTTCCTTGACATCTGAAGGGAGGGTGTTCCACTGGGTGGGCGCCACTACCGAGACGGCCCTCTGCCTGGTTCCCTGTAACCTCGCTTCTCACACTGAGGGAACCGCCAGAAGGCCCTTGGAACTGGACCTCAGTGTATGGTAATAACTGTTGCTTCTTCTGTTGTCTTTCTTTACCAGAAGTAAGAAACCTTTTCTGCCAGGGAGGACAGATTGTTCTGTGTCCTCACCCCCAACAGCCACCTGTGATAGGTGGGCAGGACCTGACCTTAGCATCTTCTCATAGCACCCTCACCCCCCCCAAGAATTCTGGGAACTGTAGTTTACTCCCTCGCTGAGCTACAGTTCCCAGCACCCTGAACAAACTACCGTTCCCAGGATTCTTTGGGTGGCGTGTGTGATCTGAATGCAGTCAAGTGTTCAGTTGCGTGCTCAGCTACAGCCGGACAAAAGCTCCAAGCTGTGGTGGATCTGCTATTAGGAACTGCTTGGTACAGCCCTTTTTTGTCCAGGCAGCTAGTTCAGAAGGCTTACGGCAACCCTGTTAGTCACAATAGTATGTTAGTCACATGGGTGAGGAATAAGCAAGGTGTTGTTTTGCACTGTACATAGCCGAGCATGTGATTAGGGGAAGGGCACTGAGAGCATCATGCCCTGATAATTGGTAACGCTCAGCTCAAAAGTCCCCAGAGCCTGCAGAAACCTGGAGGCGTAATTACTTTAGCAGGAAACGAAAAGCTTTCTTCTGCTGCTGTTTTGAAAATCTTTTTTCCCACCACTTCAGTGGTAGAAACGCACACAGAGGGGAGATAATGGATTGCGGCGTGATCACCTCCAAAACGGTGTTGCTACTGATCAGCTTGTTTTTTTGGGTGAGTAAGATGGAAAGAAAGCAGATCTGTAATTCGGTAATACTTTCCTCCTGTTCTATTGACTCTTTCCTGCAGATCTAAAATAAGAGATGGATTCGCTGAGCTTAAAACACCTGTTGCTGTGAGAGTTCACTTTGTGAACAAAGCCCTTCCCCTTTATCCCAAGTAAATGTACCCTAAGATTGTGCCCCAGACGTGAAGTTCTTGGGGTGCTGTCGCGGTTAAGAGTGTCAGACTGGGATTGAGTTGGGCAGCTTCCTGCAAAATATAAAATATGTAGACGTCTCTGGGGTTACAGCGTGAAACTTTCCGTACTGCGTTTTCTGTTGTCCGGGGTTCAGAAGCAGAGCTAGTAAAAGGGAAGTTGGAAATGCCCTCCGGACCCCCATCCCTGTATTAACAAGGGATGCTAAGGCATTGAAGGTGGGGAAACCTGTGACCTTCAGATGCTGTTGGACTCCAAATCCCATCATCCCAAACTGTTGGCCATGTGGACTGGGCCTGATTGGAGCTGGAGTCCGTCAGTCTCAGGAAGGGCTGTAGGCAGTGCTGCTTTTTTATTCCTGGGGGGACTCAGGAGTACGCATACCCCTAATCATTTTGTAAATCTTTGTACTTTTGTCCATTTACTGTATCTATTTTTCCCGATTTTAACTATAAAACAGTCGTTTTCTTGAGTCAAAATGAGAGTACCCCTAAACATTTATTAATTTTTTTTGGGGGGGGGAGCACTGGCTGTATCCCTGCATTAGCACTCTGAATGTCATGTATAAAACAAGGAGCCCCCTCATGCAGCTCCTGACTTAGTTTTCTAATGACTTTTAACACACATGGCGAAAGAAGAAACTCAGCAGGGGGAGTTTTACTCCTGGAATGAAGCTTCAGTAGTGGGGAAATCTTTTTATCTTTTTAATTCCTCCTTGCCATCTAACTGCTTAAGGAACAGGTTCTCTGTAGTAATGATAATAATGATAAAAATAGCAAAGCATTTGGCAACCCTGGAATGAGAATGCCTCCGAGAAACTGAGCAGCGAAGTAGGGGACAGGATATCCTGTAACAGGGTGTGGGTTTGAGGTTCGAAGACCTGACAGAACATTCTCAGTACAGTGCTACCTCGGGTTACAGATGCTTCAGGTTACAGGCGCTTCAGGTTACAGACTCTGCTCACCCAGAAATAGTACCTCAGGTTAACAACTTTGCTTCAGGATGAGAACAGAAATCGTGCGGTGGCAGCGTGGCGGCAGCAGGAGGCCCCATTAGCTAAAGTGGTACCTCAGGTTAAGAACAGTTTCAGGTTAAGAACAGACCTCCAGAACAAATTAAGTTCTTAACCCGACGTACCACTGTACTGTACTGATTTTGGTTTAATTGGAGCGGGGAGAAACCTGTTTGGGTGCTTCAAAAGGAATTTTATTGGGTGTTTTTCTCTTTCCCCCCAGTATTCCATCTTTGCCCTTTAATAGCGTTTGATAAAGTTGCCTTTTTTTGTAGGTGGCAAATTCAGCAGAAATCGTATTTATTTAGAGAGATCTAATACAAGGCAGAACTGCATTTGTGAGGCAGTTATGTTCTGGTCTGAATTAAGTGCTTTTTGGGAGAAGTGGGGGTGGGAGGGAGGCGCTGACGGATTTCACAAATTTTTATGGTGTTCTTCCTCAGCGCACTGTACACTCCTGGACCTTCATTTAATCCTCACAACAACCTTAGGAGGTAGGATAGGCTGAGAGAGACTGAGGGAAAACCACCCATTGGGCTTCCTGGCTGAGTGTGTCTCTCTGATCCCAGTCCTGGACTCTAGCCACTACACCACACTGCCTCTCTGCTTTAGACTGGCTTTGAAACAGGCCAGCAGTTGCCAGCAGAGGGTTGGCTGGGGCTGATGGGAGTTGTAGTCCAACATATCAGGAGGGGGCACCTGGTTGGCGGAGGCTGAAATTGCTATTTGTCTGAGGGACACAAAAGTAGGGAAGCTTTACAAAAGTTACTTCTTTGGGTCGATGAATGTTTCCTTCGTAGGGAAGGCCTGGAGTCAGTGATTGCTCCCATGTTTTGTGTGTGGAAATTCCCAGGTTCAAAACCCCGTCTGAAACCCTGGAATGCCACTGACAGTCAATACAGCTGATACAGTCGTACCTCAGAAGTCGAACGGAATCTGTTCCGGAAGTCCGTTTGACTTCCAAAACCTTCGGAAACCAAGGCGCAGCTTCCGATGGGCTGCAGGAAGCTCTGGCAGCCAATCGGAACCCATGTTGGACTTTCGGGTTCCAAAGAACGTTTGCAACCCGGAACAATCTCTTGCTGCGTTCAGGAGCCAAAACGTTTGACTCACAAGGCGTTCAACTTCCGAGGTATGACTGTACTTACTTTTTGTCATGGACTGAATGTAGAAGAGCGATGAGAGGCACCAACTTGAGAAACCCCAAAGGACAAAGGCTCAGAGCCCGGGGAATGGTGGTGGGACGATGATGAGTGGTCAGAGGGAGAAGATTGGGAGGATGAGATGGCCGAAGCTGAAGAGGTAACAGGGTTTAGTGAGCAGGGAGAATCCGTGGCAGAGAGAAGTCCAGAAGGAGAGGAGGGAGACCAAGAGGCTGGTAAAGAAGCTAGGAGGTCTCCTCCTTGTGCTATGACAAGCTCCCCTTACCCCCGGTCTCCCAGAGCCAGAAGAGGCATGAAGAGGGCATAGTCTCAGATTGCTTGGGAAGGACCTGGGAGATGAGGAGTCTTAAGCGGGGACCATCAGCCTCCACAACTGGAGTTCCCTTCACTTACTCCATGTGATTTATTGCTGACCAACCTTGAGGGATCAATGGTCTGACTCACTAGAAGGCTGGTAAAGGTAAAGGGACCCCTGACCATTAGGTCCAGGCGTGACTGACTCTGGGGTTGCGGCGCTCATCTCGCTTTATTGGCCGAGGGAGCCGGCATACAGCTTCTGGGTCATGTGGCCAACAGGACTAAGCCGCTTCTGGAGAACCAGAGCAGCTTACGGAAATGCCGTTTACCTTCTTGCCAGAGTGGGACCTATTTATCTACTTGCACTTTGATGTGCTTTCGAACTGCAAGGTTGGCAGGAGCAGGGACCGAGCAACGGAAACTCACCCCGTGGCAGGGATTCGAACTGCCGACCCTCTGATCGGCAAGTCCTAGTCTCTGTGGTTTAAACCACAGCGCCACCCGCGTCCGAGAAAGCTGATACCTAACTAATATAGTATATGACGGCCGGCAGGACAGTCACTTTTGTGGGCTAAGGCCCCATCTGCACTATACACTGAAAACAGTACCATACCACTTTAAATACTCATGGCTTGCCCAAAAGAATCCTGGCAACTGTCGTTTGTTAAGGATGCTGAGAGCTATTTGGAGATCCCCTATTTCCCTCACCGAACTATAATTCCCAGAATTCCTTGGACAGAGCGACTGATTGTTAAAGAGCTTTTGCTTCACTTCCTTTCATTGTTCATGTCATGTGGAAGAGCGAAGTTCAGCAGGTGCAACAGCAAAGCTGCACCTGTTGAACTTTGCTCTTCCACAGGAACAAATAAGGAGCAGAACAGAAACCATGGCTACCTTTGCATCCGGCTGTCCTCATCAGGTTTGCAAGCCAGAAGCAGGTTGTTGGGTGTCTTGCAGATCTGCACCTGGGGCTGCAAGCCATGTACTTCTTACAAAGATGCACACACACACACACGTGTTTGCAGCGGCCACAAATGAACAGATGCGTTGTAAACAAAAAGTGAAGAAAACACAGCCGCTTCTCTTTTTCAAGTCCTCTTTAAACCACAGTGGGGATGTGCAACTGTTAATGCCCAGAACCACAATCTGAGTAACCTCTGAGTAAGAGTTGCTGGAAATACAAGTTGGGGAGAGAGCAATGTTTAGGGTTGCCAGGCAGAAATCCATAAAAATGTCTGTAAAAAAAAGCTCAACAAACTACTTTGCTCCAAAAAAACCCTAAACAACTTTTCTTTTCTTTTTCTTTTAAATAGAAATAAATAAAAATAAAAATGTGCACCCCACCTCCAAGACCATACCATTGTAACTATCTAACCCCCCCCCCCCAAATTTCAACACCTCTTGTGATGGTTTGACCTCCTTCTGTTTTAACAGTACAAATTCTACAAATGCCTTCCATATATCCTCAAAATCATTTCTCCTGCATATCCCCCATCTTACCTTAATAGCACATGTTAATTTATCATTAATAGCTATACCCCACACCTCTTTATACCACTCTTCCATTTGATATTCACCTTGCCCCATCCACTTCCTAGCTATAAAAACTCATGCAGCTGTCAATGAATTTGTGAACAACTCCTTCCTAGCTTATGAACCTTCCACCCCATTATCAATTGATAACAAAGCTACCTCTGGACTTTGCGTCACCCAGTGATTTCTGTTATCTCCTTAAACACCCTTTGTCCCAGCAACTTTTCTGCAACAAAACAACACCACCACAAACTGGCTTATAAGTATAAAACCAAATTTTTATCATTTACCACACATTGTAATTGGAGTGCTATTTTGTATCATGCAGCTTTTCAGACTGATGAAGCGTGTAATATATCCGGAGAACAGGTCTCCTTTTGCCCACTTGCGTTATTCTCACCAGGGGGGTGGCTTTGATTTGCCTTCCTGTGGTTGATCCATGCATACGGCTTTGTGTTTCCAACTCAAGACCCACTGAAGAATATCTCATCCAGTTCAATCTTTGAAAAACAGCTTTGAAAAACTTTTTCATATTCTCCAGTGTGCTACCCTTGCCATTGTGGCAGCACGGGGTTGCCGTTCTGTGACTGGACTTACGCTACTTGTTGAACGGTTCATTTATCCAGTCTGCATAACGTTTTTTGCACATGTAACTTGTTAAGATACAGTTGTACACTTATCCACTCCATGTTTACAGTATCTCCAGGCTTTGTTTTACACATGGCACCTTGGTACGTTTGTTGCTTGAATGGTTACAAGTCTCTCTCTATTCTAGCTATTATTCTAGTAAATTTGGTTTTATATTTAAAAGCCAGTTTGTGGTGTTGTTGTTTTGTTGCATTATTATTACTGTCACCATATTTGATACTTTGTGTATATACCCAGCAACTTTTCTGTCCGGATTTTCACTGTTCGAAATATAGCAACCCTAGAGATGTTGCACTCGGCTTCTCATACCCTCCAACATGTTGTGACGGAAAACCAGGACACCATCTTCTGGACCGCACACCTGGATGAGTCACATCACCCATGCAAGATTGTGGCCTTGGAAAAAGCTTTTTTTCCCTTGGGCACCTTGCCCCAAAACATGTGTTTTAAAAACATGTGTTTCAGAGGCACCGTGCGAGATTGTGCCTCTGAAAAAGTGCTTTTTTCGGGGTGTGATTGTGGTGCCCCAAATGACTGCCATGTTCTCACAGGGGGAAAAAAGGGTTATTCCGTCTTGAGGGGTGTGGGTTCTGCTTTTGAGCTTCCCACAGACATCCAGTCAGCCACTGTGAGAACAGGATGCTGGACTAGATAGGCCTTAGACCTGATTTAGCAGAGTATTCTAAATTCTTAACTTCTCAACGCACGTAGAAATAGAAAATTGTTCAGTGCCATCTGACTATGAACCTACCTGAGCCTTCAGATCTGTGTCAGAGGCCCTGCTTGCTGGCTTGCACACCTACTGATTTATTTTAAAATTACGTTTATATCCCATTTTCCCTCTGGGGAGATCAAGGTAGAGTGCAAAGTTCTCCCTCCTCCCCACCCCATCTTCTCCTCCTTACACCCCTGTGAGGTAGGCTAGGCTGAGAGATGCCAACCGGGCCAGGTTTGCTCAGTGAGCTTCCTGTCTGACTGGATAAGATTTTGACCTCGTCTCATAGGATCTTGGTCTGATGCTCTAACCCAGGGTTTCTCAAACTTGGTTCTCCAGTTGTTGTTGGACTACAACTCCCATCATCCTTAGCTAGCAGGACCAGTGGTTCGGGATGATGGGAATTGTAGTTCGAAAACAGCTGGAGACCCAAGTTCAGGAAACCTTGCAGCCGATATCGCACACTGTCAGCAGGAATCCCATCAACTGAAAGTGGGAGAGCAGAAGAATTTGGGAGATAATTTCTGTCTGGAAATTATCCAGCTGTGACATCCTTATTTTTGTTTCCTCACGTACCAAAATTCTGCGATGTTCCTCTGCCAAGGAAACAAGGCTGTCCTGCCTTACTTCTGACCAAAACATTTAATTTGGGCCTTAATAACCGTATTATCTCTTGGCCTAGCCTAACCTAAGGCAGGATTGTTGTGAGGCTAAAATGTGGCTGGCACACCATGACTGCTGTCCTCAGCTCTTCGGAAGAAGGGTGAGGCTGAAATATAATTGTTTTGTAATAATGTGAGCAGGAGCAACAAGGAGGAGGTCTGGGGTGCCTTAAATAATAATTTAATGTCTTGTTGCATAAGCTGTGACAGGTTACAGCCTACTTTGTCGGATGCATGAAATGCTTTCGGAGGTTGGTAAAGGGGAGAAAGAGAGAGAGAGGGAGAAAGAAAGAAAGAAAGAAAGAAAGCATAGGAGTGGTTAAAGTTAACTGTTCTGCTTAGTTTCTTTTTGTTGTGGTTTGCTCGTAGGGTGAGAGGCTGATATCTGGCAGGGGCACCCCAGGGCCCAGCAAAAAACTGGTGTGTGAGGGAGAGTGTTGAATTACTCAGGGTAAAGGTAAAGGTAAAGGGACCCCTGACCGTTAGGTCCAGTCACGGATGACTCTTGGGTTGCAGCGCTCATCTCGCTTTATTGGCCGAGGGAGCCGGCGTACAGCTTCTGGGTCATACGGCCAGCATGACTAAGCCGCTTCTGGCGAACCAGAGCAGCGCACGGAAATGCCATTTACCTTCCCGCCAGAGCGGTACCTATTTATCTACTTGCACTTTGGCGTGCTTTTGAACTGCTAGGTTGGCAGGAGCAGGGACTGAGCAACGGGAGCTCACCCCGTTGCGGGGGTTTGAACCGCTGACCTTCTGATCAGCAAGCCCTAGGCTCTGTGGTTTAGACCACAGCGCCACCCGCATCCCGTACATCCCTCCTACTCCTCTGTCATCTCCAGCAACTGACAGCACCGGCTTCCCAGGGTTCATTCAGGCCCTAACAATGCTGGACTAGTACTGGGTGAAACTTGCTTTCCTTCTCTAGAAGAAAAACAAATAAACAGATCTGTGCATCACGTTCTCAATTATCCAAACACTGGGTTATGTTTTTCTGGTTGCTTCCCCCGCCTCATTTTATGAAGATTCAACAGTCGGCTTCAATTTAAAACACACAGAAGGAATACATTTAGCCAAACAGGCTAGAGCAGGCACATCTCAAAATGCAAGAAAGAAAAAAACAAAAAGCCTACCATTTATCACAATACGAAGCCAGAACAATGAGCTGCAAACACTCCCCTCTTCCTCCCTCCCTCCATCGTTTCCTCTCTCTCACTCTTTGCACCATTAAATACGCAAGCACTAATAGAGGGTTTGTTTTCTTGAGTTTGGAGTCTACGTAGCCAAAATGCCACCATACATGCAGGTTTGGGGGATTCCTAGCACCTGCAGAAGTATTAAAAACACTTTAGGGGGGAACACCCCAAAACTACCCAATGAGAACTGAGCAGGCTTGGTGGGAACAGAGCATAGGAGCCAAGTCCTAGGGGCTGAGGTCCCTTTGCCCCCCCTAAAATCTTTGAGCCCCCCCCAAGTTAATGGACATTGCCATTCAGATGGTGTGAGTGCACCCCGCCATGTGATTGATTATGGGGGGTGGGGCATACCTGCCCCTCCAATATTTTATTCAAGTTGGCTCCCCTGGAACAGAATATTCACTTTTAGGCAGGTGAAAGATGGACTGTACCGGAATCCAGGAATGGCAGTCTGCAATCTGTATTCTCTTTGCTCTCTTCTACAGTACAGAAGCAGTCCATGCTGCCAAAAATTATTGCAACATCCCAGTGTGGTTTGTGTGTGTGTGTGTGTGTGTGTGAAAGAGAGGGGGAGAGAGAGAGAGAGAGAGAGAGAGACAGAGACAGAGACAGAGAGACAGAGATTCATATGTATATTCTAAAGCAGGCATGGCCAAACTTGGCCCTCCAGATGTTTTGGGACTACAACTCCTGTAATGGTTATAGGGGTTGCTCGTGCGTAAGTTACCGCCACTCTAGGCTAGGTTGCCTGGTTAAACCTTTTCTGTCTGGACAGCCCTTCACTTCGTGGCTGTTTCAGTCGCTAGCAGAATCCGTCAGTGGGCGTTTCTTGAACCTCTTCCAGCAAAGAAGTTCTTTGACGCCAAGTCGCCGCCTACTCTCCCTGCGTGGAAGTCTTCTGCGCAGGGTGGGTGTGGGCAGCGGAGGACCCGTGCTCTCCTCGCTGGTCTCCGGCGAGGAGTCCTGGAGCCCCCTCTCCGCTTCCCCCATCTGCCCCCCTTTATCCCTGGTGTTACGCTGATTTCCTTCCCCAGCCGATGAGCTGCCTCTCTCCCTGCTGGGCCCTTCTCCAGCATCGCTTTGGAGCCTTGCCTCCGCCTCTAGCTCCGATGGCAGTTCCCTGACAACTCCCATCATCCCTAGCTGTTAATGTTTCAATATTTTAATGTTGTATTTTAATTTTGTTTTTAAGTTATAATCATTCAACTTGTTTTTATTATTGCTTGTTAGCCGCCATGAGCCTGGCCTTGGCTGGGGAGGGTGGGGTATAAATAAAAATTATTATTATTATTATTAGCTAAGAGGACCAGTGGTCAGGGATGATGGGAATTGTAGTCCCAAAAACAATCTAAAGCCTCTTCAGGGTGATTGGCCACATTAAGAGTCAATCTTACAGCTGAAAAGCTTATGGTTTATATATAATAATCAATTAATCAAAGAATCAAGAGAAAATGGAAAGTGTTTTGGGAACGCATGACCGCTTCTGCTTTAGATACTATGAAGCTAGGCTTATTTTGGGGGGCTCTGTCCCCTGGGAGAGTGATTGTGCGGCTTGTTTGCTTAGAGGTTTAGAAGGGTGCTTGTGGAGAAATTCCACTGAGGTTCTGGTAGCTTTCCAGTCATGTGGCTGTTCATGGAAAGTTCCATAAAGTCTCTCAGAAGAGCAAAAGTACTAGCGCATACAGTGTTGGAGAAAAGATCCAAGTCCAGATTGAAGATGCTTGATAAAATAATAATTGAGAAGGTGTGTTGGAGCATGTGCAGAGTGCACCATGTATGCCAGGCATAGGCAAACTCGGCCCTCCAGATGTTTTGGGACTACAACTCCCATCATCCCTGACCACCGGTCTTGTTAGCTAGGGATGATGGGAATTGTAGTCCCAAAACATCTGGAGGGCCGAGTTTGCCTATGCCTGATATATACCCACAGAGCAGCCACAGCAGGTGCTTACTAATTCTTCGGATGGGAGGGGTGCGGTTTTAAAGGCAGAGCATGTGGCCAGCAGTCAGATTAAGCCGCAACACTTTTTTTGAAGTGATAATGAAATTGTGAAGTGTATACTGAAAGTAACTATGGGTGAATCCTAGAATCATAGCATTGTAGAGTTCAACGAGACCCTGCGAGTCATCTAGTCCAAGTCCAATGCAGGAATCTCATCCAGTATTTATGCTGCCTTCTGCCTTTTACCTTTCAAAGCGAAACTAATAAAATAACTACTCTTGATTTCAACAGCATCAGGAATCGCAGACAGCCTCAATGGTGCAATAAACCTATTTCTTGCATAGCTCTCAAATGATGGGGGCAGTCCCCCTGTTTCTGCATATTTCTCAAATGATGGGTCATCAATAAACACCCAGTTCTATGAGAGCAGAGAAGAAGCCGTAATTTTTCTCTAAGCAAACAAGTCGTCTTATTCATTCCATTCCACCTTTTTTGGTTTGTTGTTAAAGCAACTCACATCGCTGCAATAACGTTATGTAAACTATTTTGTGAGGTCTGCCCGAAAAACGGTATATAAATACTGCAGTTGCAGTTCCCAGCACCCTTAGAGTCATAGCATCATAGAACTGCAGATTTGGAAGGGGTCATAAGGGTCATCTAGTCCAACCCCCGCAAGTCAGGAATCTTCACCCCAATGTGGGGCTCCAACCCTCAACCCTGAGATTAAGGGGGTCTCGTGCTCTACCAGTTGAGCCCTTAACAAACTGCATTTCCCAGGGGTGAAGCCAAGTGCTTTAATTCATGGTGTTGGGTGTGGTTGCGTCAAAGCAAGTATTCAGCAAACTTTCCAGAACATTTCCCCCTCCCTTTCCAAGACTCTTGACTTCTGAGGAAGTGTGTGTGTTGCACAAGACCTTCCAGCCAATTATAATTGGGCAACTGGAATTTTCCCATGTGTTTTTTAATCCCAGCTGAAAATAGTGATGGTGTTTTTCCCTGCAATACGTCCTGCGAATTTCAGAGAGTTGCGGTTGATGGCACTTAACCTATTCTTACCAGGAGAGGTAACAGTTGCGGGAATCTGGGGTGAACTTTCTCCTTCCTAAAGAATGCCACCAAGGCCCTTATGCCAAGAAATAAATCAAATAATTAAAATATTGGGTAAGTGGTTTTGAGCCTGGCTGATTGAGCCAGAGAGTGATGCAATGGCCTACTTGAAAAGAGAGCAGTTCTTACTCCTTCTGCCATGAGCTAAAGAGGTCTTTGGGTTGTCAGCTCTTGGACTGACATGACCTGTATGACGGGTGTGCCACTCATCGTTCTGGTTAAACCTCTTGAGATAAAGACGCCATCTTCTAAGTGCGGGAAGGTCTGAGTGCACTTAAGCGCTGAGCAAGCTAAGTTTTTGTTTTAAGAGCAAGGTGTTGCTGTGAAAGAAGGTTTTCTCTGAGGTCTTACTTAGACTGTACATTTGAAGCAGTGTTATACCACTTTGAATGATATCCCCCCAAGAATCCAATTAGTGTGATTTGTTAAAGTTGCTGAGAGTTGCTTGTTGTTGTTTAGTCATTTAGTTATGTCCAACTCTTCGTGACCCCATGGACCAGAGCACGTCAGGCACTCCTGTCTTCCACTGCCTCCCGCAGTTTGGTCAAACTCATGCTGGTAGCTTCAAGAACACTGTCCAACCATCTCGTCCTCTGTTGTCCCCTTCTCCTTGGGCCCTCCATCTTTCCCAACATCAGGGTCTTTTCCAGGGAGTCTTCTCTTCTCATGAGGTGGCCAAAGTATTGGAGCCTCAGCTTCAGGATCTGTCCTTCCAGTGAGCACTCAGGGCTGATTTCCTTCAGAATGGATTGGTTTGATCTTCTTGCAGTCCATGGGACTCTCAAGAGTCTCCTCCAGCACCAGAATTCAAAAGCATCAATTCTTTGGCAATCAGCCTTCTTTATGGTCCAGCTCTCATTTCCATACGTCACTAGAGAGTTGCTTGGCGAACCACTATTCCCCTCCCAGAGCCACAGTTCTCGGTGCGTTGCAATAGTCAATCCTCCTTTCCCAAAGAACTCTGGAATTGCAGTTCCGAGAGCGGAATAGGGTTTCTTCCGATGACTCTCAGCTCCCGTAAAAAACTAGTTTCTAGGATTCTTTTGGGGAAGGTATCTAGTTGGCTTCTGTGGATGTTTTTATTAACGGTACAGTGGAGCTCTTTGGGTTGTAATTCGGCACAGCTTATTTTTTTCAGATTGTGAATCTTTGGTGGAGATAGATCTTTGCGGTCCAGCCCAGAGTTGGATTTTGCATATACAGTCTAAGTGTATATTAGGGTTGCTGTACGTCTGGACATACCCAGACATTTCCAGAACATACTTGGAATACTGCTGTCGGAAGCAGTGTCGGGGCGAAAATCGGCAAAAATGTCCCGGAAAATCCGGATGTATGGCAACACATGTCGGCAGTGTAGTTTTTGGCGATTTTACTTTTTAAAAAGCTCCAAAACGTCAATTTTTTGTGTGATTTTGCTCAAAAAGTTCAACAAAAAAACTTTAAAAAGCTCAGTAACTTTGCCCCCCTCCTAACTTGTGTGTCTGGATTTTCACTAATTGAAATATGGTAAACCTAGCATATTTTCCCCTTTTTAAAAAGTGCAGGGAAATAACTGGAAGATTGATAGGTTTGTTTGTGCCTTTAAGAAGCCTTCTGGGAAGCTGAGTTTGTTGCTACAGAGGAGCCTTTTAAACTTATCTCTTCCTATGCTGAAAGGAAGGAGCCACAAAGACTGCAAGTCTATGTATGCATGTCTCTATTTAGAAATCAGTTCTGATGCATTTAATAGGGTTTAGTTTCTGGGAACTGACGTTGTTTTTAAGTGCTGTGATGTCCAAGCTAGCTAGGCAAAAGAGGAAGCATTTGCACTTTTAATAGTATGACAAGTTAATATCACGAACTACATCACATGAGTTTGCCTCATCATGTTCCTTATGGTTCAGCTTGGCTTGCAGAATTTCTAAGCAAATTCGTCCTCTTAATATTTTGTATTTGCAAACGGAAATTGTATTTGAGTATGTTTGTCTTTGTTTGTGTTGTATACACTCCACTACATCCTGCCAGGTTTTTTTAGGTCAGGTAACCAGAACTAGGGACACGGGTGGTGCTGTGGGTTAAACCACAGAGCCTAGGACTTGCTGATCAGAAGGTCAGCGGTTCGAATCCCTGCGACGGGGTGAGCGCCCATTGCTCGGTCCCTGCTCCTGCCAACCTAGCAGTTCGAAAGCATGTCAAAGTGCAAGTAGATAAATAGGTACAGCTCCGGCAGGAAGGTAAACAGCGTTTCCGTGCGCTGCTCTGGTTCGCCAGAAGCGGCTTAGTCATGCTGGCCACATGACCTGGAAGCTGCACGGCGGCTCCCTCGGCCAGTAAAGCGAGATGAGCGCCACAACCCCAGAGTCGGCCACAACTGGACCTAACGGTCAGGGGTCCCTTTACCTTTACCTTTAACCAGAACTAACAAATGAAAACTCTTGCTCAGGTTTCAGCAAACTTTTCCAGCAGAGGGCCGGTCCACTGTCCCTCAGACCTTGTGGGGGGCCCAGACTATATTTTGGAAAGAAAAAAAGGAACGAACTCCTATGCCCCACAAATAACCCGGAGATGCATTTTAAATAAAAGGACACATTCTACTCATGTAAAAACACCCTGATTCCCGGACCGTCCATGGGCCAGATTGAGAAGGAGATTGGGCTGGATCCGGGCCCCGGGCCTTAGTTTCCCTACCCATGCTCTTGCTGGTGCAGTGCAATGGTTGAATTGCAAGTGTTTTCACTATTGTGTTGGTGTGTCAGATGCAATCACACACAACTGGAAAGCTAACTGTTGCCTGTCCGCAGCAAATTTGCTATCAGCCTCAGTAAGCACAAGTCTACTGGTTGGGGCTGATGTGAGTTGCATTCCAAACTTTCCAGAGGGCACCAGGTTGGCAAAGTCTGTTGTAGAGTCTGCCTTTCCTTTCAACTAGAAGATTTCTCTGTAGGGAGGAACATTTTTCAGAAGGAAGTTTTCCATGACCGCTGTAATAATCAACCGCCGTTTCAGAACGAAATGTATTTTTAAATCAGAAGCATGACAAACGTCGATCTTATGCCTGATGCACTTAATTTAAAGCCAAGCACATGGTTAAAATTATACTGAGAGCAAATAAGACTGTTGACCGCTGACAGATGATTAGCTGGCATCTTTGTTCCAAAGATGAGCTCATAGTTTCCCTAGAAGACCATAATGTTCGTTCAGGCCTGGCCCTATCATTTGGCAACGTGAGACCATGTCCTTGGTTAGCAGATGCAGCAGAAAGGGTCAGCCTCCTGGTTGTACTGTTTAGTTGGGGGTCAGAGCTGTGGGTGCCACAAGACTTATCTAACACCAAGTTCCCCTGCTGGTCTTCGTCAGGACTCAGAGCAAAGCAACATCAGAACCTGGAGACACACTACTGGTTGACCACTGTGAGAACAGGGTGATGGACTGGATAGGCCTTTGGTCTGATTCAGCAGGGATGTTCTTAAGTTAACTCTGAAAATGGTGTGCCAATGGTACTTAACTCCGGTAAAATTGGCTAAAATTTACAAATTAAAATCAAATACCTGTGTCGGAGATGCAAGAAAGAAATAGGAACAATGTTTCACATGTGGTGGGAATGCCGACCTATTACACAATTTTGGAATGAAATATATGAAGAAATCAAAAAGATGTTTAAAATATCTTTTAGTGAAAAACCAGAGGCATTCCTTTTAGGTATAATCACAAACGATATTCCTGACAATCAAAGGAAAGTATTCCTCTGTGCGACAACAGCTGCCAGGATGCTCATAGCAAAATATTGGAAAGGGAGAAAAATTCCATCAATGAAAGAATGGCAAATTAAATTTTGTGATTATATAAATCTGACAAGACTCATTCATAAGGGGACAATCGGACCAAAAATTATTAAAAGAATGGGGATGTGCTAAAGAGTATATGAAAAAACATTGTTCTGGAGTAAGCATATTGGTATGTACTGAATGATGCTTTGCAGGGTTAAAGAAAGAGGAAAATGGTGTAAAAAGTATAAAGATAGAAGTAATCTACATTAGACACAACAACTTAGAAAGAGTAAAAATTTCGAGGTCTTAGAACAAAGGAAGGAAGTCAATATGTGTATATGTATGTAATGACTAGATTAGAATGATGATATGGTTTTATTTGTAGATGTGTGTTTTCGTTTTTTGTTGTTTTTGTTCTTTTTTCTTTTGTGTTCTTTTTTTCTTGTTTGTACTGTTTTATTTCGGATTCAATGTTTGTAATTTTGCATTGAAAATAATAATTAAAAAAATTAACTCTGAATTGTAGTAGGCAAGTTGTCTCGCAGCAATATGGAAACTAGGTCAAATCCTAGTTCCAGCACAGACCAGTCTTGGAAGAAGTCATTCGGGTTCACTGGGAGGAAGTCATAATAGTTTAAACTGGTTTATCTGATACCATTTTGAAACAACATTTTGCTTTATATTAAGGCTGCAGCAGCTGGACTTTCTTATGTTGGCGCATACGTCCTCAACACCTACAAGGAATATGACCCTTTCCTCCAGGATAAATACCCTCTCCTGCCGGCTGTCATCATCATTTGTGTTGCCGTGGTGATGTTCGTTATCGGCCTCATTGGCTGCTGTGCTACAATCCGTGAATCCAAGATTGGGTTGGGAGTGGTAAGTAAGGAGTGCGTCACTGAAAATGCCTTCTGTAACAATTCCATGGTGCCAAACAGAAGGAATCAGAGAGGACAAGGGCTTGTCCACACCATAGCTGTCAAGCGTCCCTTATTTGGAGGGACAGTCACTTATCCCAGTGCCATGTCCCGCTGCTGTCCCTTATTGATGGATGTCCCTTAAATTTCCCGGGTTTCAAAGGAAGCAGCTCCTCTCCCTCCCTTCCTGCCGGCCAGGGAGGAGGGAGGCTCCAACTGTGTTGCTTGGCTGTCCGGCCCTCCCCCCTTTGGCCTCCTCTCACCAGCCTCGGCCCCTGGGAGCCCCTCCCCGCCGGGACTGGTGGGAGCCTCGGGCCCTTCCGCCACCATCCTCCTTGCGGCCGCCAAACTGGGCGTCTCTGCCAGGGGCCTCCCCTCTGCCCGTCACTGCCGCTCCCGCTCCCGCTCGGCCGTACTGCGGCTGTGCCGCCGAAGGACCCAGATGAGATGGGCAGCCTGGCATGGCCTATGAATTGCTGAGGAGCCTTGAGAGGAGAGCGAGGGCAACCATAGAGAAAGCAGTTCAGAGAGAGGAGGAGGCGGAAGTGCGGGCAGATGTTCCAAGGGCTACAAGGGAAGGACCGCAAGCACTTCTCCCATAGATTTGCAGTGGTAGACTAGCATAGATGGTCTGATCTGCGGGTTTACTTCAGGCGCTATTCCCCCCCCCCTTCCTCCCGCCCCACCTGATGGAATTGAGAGCTGCAGATGGAGCACGAGAGAAAAGATACAGAACTGCAGCAGCATCTTCGTAGCTTGGACTTTGTTTTGCACGAAAAGTGGTTGCTGCTTATAGTTATTTAATTGCAGTGTTTCATCAGCTGGTGTCTTGAGCAGCAACCTCTGGAAACAAAGGGCTAAAAACCGGCGCTGCTCTCCAAAATTATCTGGTCCCTTTTAACTGGTTGACTAAAATTCCTTATTTTGGCTGCTGGTCCCTTATTTTCAAGGCTGCTGGTCCCTTAATTTCAAATCTGCAAGTTGACAGCTATGGTCCACACTTCCACTTTTCCACTGGGCTGAATGGTTTTCTGTTTGCCCCACTGTTTCTCCCGGACAAACCCGCTCTTTAGAGCTTAATCAGAGCAATTGTCAATCCGCTGAAAACCTGATTGATGCTTATTCCGATTCAGTGGTAAATATCGGGTTTTCCTGGGGGAAGGTGGCAGGACAGCTGAAAGCCTGAATGAGCCCCAAGTGTCTGTCCACCCGCTTCCAGACAAGTCACTTGCCCTATGGCTTGCCTTCCCATTGCTGGGGCCATGTAGTTTCTTTAAGGAAAGGTCATTACCACGTAAAATTTGTAGCTGGAGGTCTCTTAAGCACGCCGACTTGAGACTGAATTCCGTCATGACTAAGAAGACTTCAGAAGAGGATGGGAGCATTAATGTGAACTATACCACGTGACAGCTCTTCAGATATTTGTAGATGGCTATCATAATCTGTGATTCTTCAGTGGTTTGGCTTCACTCCGTTGTTTCTCGAGACAGACGGATGCCAACCAACCAACCAATATTATTATTATTATTATTATTATTAATTATTTATACCCCGCCCATCTGGCTGGGTCCCCCCAGCCACTCTGGGCGGCTTCCAACAAAACACTAAAATACAATAACCTATTAAACATTAAAAGCTTCCCTAAACAGGGCCGCCTTTAGATGTCTTCTAAAAGTTTGGTAGTTATTTTTCTCTTTGACATCTGGTGGGAGGGTGTTCCACAGGGCGGGTGCCACTACCGAGAAGGCCCTCTGCCTGGTTCCCTGTAACTTGGCTTCTCGCAGTGAGGGAACCGCCAGAAGACCCTTGGCGTGGACCTCAGTGTCCGGGCAGAACGATGGAGGTGGAGACGCTCCTTCAGGTATACAGGACCGAGGCCGTTTAGGGCTTTAAAGGTCAGCACCAACACTTTGAATTGTGCTCGGAAACGTACTCATATCACCTCTCACTCTCCTCTTCTCCAGACTAAACACACCCAGCTCCCTCAACCGTTCCTCATAAGCCTTGGTTTCTGGACCCTTTCTCATCCTCCTCTGCACATGTTCTTGCTTGTCAATATCCTTCTTAGACTGTGGTGCCCAGAATTGGACACAGGACTCTAGGTGATGCTAGGCTACAGGTCTCTCTCATCCCCACCCCTCACACAAGGCTTCTTCACCCCAGCCTGTCATCTTAGATGTCTACAACACCTGTACACCAGCCTCTTCCTAACTAATTCTTCTTTTCCTCCAGTTCCTGATCATTATCCTGTTGGTCTTCATTGCTGAAGTGGCAGCTTTTGTCCTTGGATTCATTTACAAAGGACAGGTGGGTAAAAACAGACGTATGTATTCTGTACCAATGATGAGGGCAGGTGGGCGAGGTGGGTGGTGGAAGTGCAATTATGAATTCCTCTCATTCCGTGAAGACTGGGGGCTCAACCACCTTTCCATTTACCCCTCCACTTTCCCCCAGGAAAACCTACAGTTTAGCGCTGAATCGGAACAAGCAATCGGGTTTTCCACGAATTGCCATTTGTTCCAATTCAGCACTAAAGAGCAGGTTTTCCAGGGAAAAGCAGTGGCTCAAAGAAATAACTGCTCAGACCCATGCTTTCTAGGCTTGGGACAACTGGGAGTGTGGATGAGCTTTGGGCCAGAGTGGTGGTTAACCATACCAACCCAGAGCCAATTTCACAGCATACATTCAAAGCGCTGCGATGCAACTTTAAGCAGTCATGGCTGCACCCTGAAGAATTGTGGGAGTTGCAGTTTGTTATGGATGCCTAGAGCTGTTAGGGTAAGGCTATTCTTCTCAAAGGTGGTGCTGTGGTCTAAACCACTGAGCATCTTGGGCTTGCTGAGGGGAAGGTCGGAAGTTCAAATCTGCATGATGGGGTGAGCTCCCATTGCTCTGTCCCAGGCATAGGCAAACTCCGGCCCTCCAGATGTTTGGGACTACAATTCCCATCATCCCTAGCTAACAGGACCAGTGGTCAGGGATGATGGGAATTGTAGTCCCAAACATCTGGAGAGCCAGAGTTTGCATAGGCCTGCTCTGTCCCAACCCGCAAAAGCTGTATGTGGACAAACGCCAGCTCCCTCGGACTGAAAGCGAGATGAGCGCCGCAACCCTATAGTCAAATTTGATAGGACTTAACTGCCCAGGGGTCCTTTACCTTTACTTTTACTTATTCCCCTCACAGAGCTACAATTCCCAGAGTTTCCTGTGAAGAGGGATTGATTGTTAAATCACTCTGGAAATGGTTCTTAAAAATGCAAATATCATCAGTTGGGAAGGGAGTCTGTGCTGGGAACTGCTGGGTCCACAAGGAAGGCAGAATAAGGCATTGAACTTTTTTCTTTATTGTTGGCGATTGTGAGAAAAATCCCACTTCAGAAAGAGAAATCACAAAGGAGGAATTTCCTCCCAATGCAAATACAACTTCAGAGGAGAGGCTTTCATCAGCTGAGGGGCTGCAGTGATCTTCTCTGTTTTTTTGTAGTTGAGGGGCTTTCCGTTCTTGAACAAAACCCTCACAGTTCTGTCTTCCTACAGGTAAAAACAGATTTGCATGAACCAATGGTGCAATCATTCAAGAACTATGACGGGAAAACGGAAGAGTCTCACATCATAGATTACTTACAGCAAGAGGTTGGGAAACTTAATGTTCTGTTTAAAATTATCGCCACAAACTTCCTCCTCTGGTTGAAAATCCTGTTTTTAGTCCTAGAACTATGAATGTTGTCTCATCTTGCATACTTTATCCTGTTTGCAGCGTCCTTCCAGTTTTTTTCCTCCCCCCCCCCTTTTTAAAGAAATAACTACAGGAAAAATATCTAGTGGGCTGTTCCAGATACAGTGGTACCTTGGGTTAAGTACTTAATTTGTTCCAGAGGTCCGTTCTTAACCTGAAACTGTTCTTAACATGAAGCACCACTTTAGCTAATGGGACCTCCCGCTGCCACCACGCCGCCAGAGCACGATTTCTGTTCTCATCCTGAAGCAAAGTTCTTAACTCGAGGTACTATTTCTGGGTTAGCAGAGTCTGTAAGCTGAAGCGTCTGTAACCTGAAGTGTGTGTAACCCGAGGTACCACTGTAATCTGTTTCAGGGGTTGTTGTTTTTTAGTGTGCAGTTGGACAAGGGATGATTTGCTTTGTGAATTTCTTTAAGGTTCCCTTCCATTCTGCCAATATTTTGCAGGAAGGATTCAATCACACAACGGCGAATGTAGGTTTGCACAGTCAGCTTGAATTAACACAGTCTTGGGCACTAAAGCCACTTAAAAATATATATAGGATTATTATTTTTTGCGGTAAGGAAAAGTGATAAGCAAATGCACTGAAAAGTGTGGTATAATAACCAATTGACAAGAAGTCATAAATCTCCTCTGTGCAAACAAATAAGTATGTGTTCAAATCAGAGTGGATATTCAGTAAAGAGCAGGAGTCATATAACCACCTCACAGACGTTGTGCAAACATATCAGGATAAATGCTGGATGAACAAGGCTTCTAGAGACACACATTCACCCCAAATGTAGTTGTTTTGCGAAATTAAATTAAGCCATTTCCTGATCTTGTGCAATCCATTCTTATTTCAAAAGACCCATGTTCTACTTACTAAGTGTAAAAAACAATGATTCAATACAGAAGCGAAACCTATTTCAGAGATCATATTCCCCTTAAATCTATCCCACATTCTCATGAAGCCTGAAAGTTGCAGCTTTTAAAAACAATGGACCGGTCAGCTTCGTAAGTTACACAAACATTTTGCAGACAGAGAAATTATATCCAGGAAATGTTTGCTCAATGTGATAGCAGATGTGCTTTTCCACTGGTATAAACCAACTGGGTAAATTCCATAATTGTGATACATAATCGTCTATTTACTGCAATTTAGCCGGAGCCTCTTTCATTATTCTTTTGATTCTTGCATCAGTTGCGTATACAGTGGTACCTCTGGTTATGAACTTAATTTGTTCCGGAGCTCTATTCTTAACCTGAAACTATTCTTAACCTGAGGTACCACTTTAGCTAATGGGGCCTCCTGCTGCCGCCGCACGATTTCTGTTCTCATCCTGAAGCAAAGTTCTTAACCCGAGGTACTATTTCCGGTTAGCGGAGTCTGTAACCCAAAGTGTTTGTAACCCGAGGCACCACTGTATTCTCTCTGTGTATTGCAGAGTGGTCCTTGTGCAAGCATAAGTGGTCCTTGTGCAAGCTAGCCACTTGTGCCTCCTTGTGTCAGAACTTAGACGTCTTGTATTAGTAGCACAATCGTATCAAAACAGACTCCCTGCAGCCTCTGATTATGCATTTCAAAAATGTAATTGCGGTGTTTTCATGAGGCTCAGTACATTTTTTTAAAGATGGCTCAAACAAGGCAACAGTTCTTTTTTTGTTTAAAGATTTGTAACACACACTTTTGAGATCTCACACATTCTTGAAAGTGACACACCCTGTTTGCTTTCATTCACGATTTCAATCTTTGCAGCTTCAGTGTTGCGGAGTTGACAACTACACCGACTGGATTGATAGCCAATGGTTCAACGCCACCGGCAACCACAGCGTTCCTGTAAGCTGCTGCAAGCGAGACGTCATTAAGAAAAACTGCACAGGGCAGCTGAGTGACCTGAAGTTTCTCAATACACAAGTAAGGGCATGTTGCATTCAGGACTTGCATGGGAATAACAGAATTGCAGGGGACCTGGAACTAAAGGCTGATGCAAGCCATCTCTTAAGATGATTGCAAGGTGTAAATAAAGCAGCGAGATTTTGAAAATCCTAACATTCGGGATTTCTGGCTACCCTTCAGATCAGTTCTGGCAGAGATTCCACACTGGCTCACAAAAATAATGACACTGTATCCTGTCATCAGTTCTTTCCTGTTTTGTTTTTGTGGCAGTGGTGTAAACTGCTGATATCTGCAACTGTAACGGATGGGAGAGACATTCAATTCTGTTAGCGTTTTGATGGGAAACTGCATAATGTGTCCTTTTCAAACCAAAGCAGGAACGAAAACATCACCACCTTTGAAATTCGACCTTGTCCAAATTTTGCAGTGCAGTTCTCAAACCCAAACGATGTGTACAAATGTGTACATGTTCCTGAAGATAGCATACAAAACGCACCGAAGTTGGGGAAATTGCGCACAAAAAAATTGTGTTTATTAGGAGGAAAATTACACTGAAATGGTGAAAAACTTTTAAGAAGTGTTTTTTTTTTTAATTGCAATTTGCTCAAGAAATTGTGTGAACTGAATTTAAGGTGGGGAAATTGGGAGGGCCGAAATAGATTTCTCTTTCCTTAATGACCATTCTCTCTCTCTCTTTCTCTCCCCTACATCTGCAAATTCTCCCTGCAGGGCTGTGAGGAGAAGGTGGAGTCTATTCTGCAGAGTGTCCTCAACTACGCTATGCTTGTCATCCTAGGATTTGCCATTGTGAAGGTATTTATACTCTGACCTTGACACGAATGCCCCAGAGCAGAAAGGAACACAGTCTGAACCATAAATTAAACAACAAGTTTCAAAAGAGCATTAAATCAAAACAAAGGATTCAGGCTACCGTGCAAGTTTTTCAGTGCTAGGTGGAAACCTTCCAACTTGCCCTGGGCATTTTAAACTTCAGGTGATGTTTTAAAATTCTGTTTTATCCTGCCTTTGGCGTCTTTTGATTTTTTTTGTTTGGTTCTGTTTTGTGTTGCTACTGCCTTGTAAAGTTGTAAAGTTGGAAGATTCCCCAGGAAGTCCAGTTGCTGGTTCGTGGTGAGGGAACAAAACTAGGTGAACCTTTGTGGCCTGATTCATCAGGGCCTTAAGTTTTGATTCCCTCTGAATCCTTGGTTTGCTTAGGCTTTGCCTTGCCATTATCCAATATGTTTCTGAAAGCATAATCAAACAACATTGCCACCTGTAGACAAGCAAAATTTAGTGCTTCCCAATTGCCTGTAGTGCTCCTTTAAAGAAACTAGAATCTGACAGGTGTTCTAATGGCACTGGGACAGTGTTTTTATTTCATGTTCATAGTTAGCCTATACAGTGGTACCTTGGTTCTCCAACGTAATCCTTTCTGGGAGTCCGTTCGACTTCCGCAACGTTCAAAAACCAAGATGCAGCTCTGAGTGGCTGCTGGAGCTTCCAGCACTCAAGCAGACGTTGTGTTGGACGTTCCACTTCCGAAAAACATTCGAAAACCAGAACACTTACTTCCGGGTTTGTGGCGTTCGGGAGCCGATTTTTCATCAACTAAGCCATTTGAGAACCAAGGTTCCACTGTATACCCTTTCGTATTTCAGCAGAAATCTCTCAGCGGTGTATGACTCCCAACGAAAAGGAATAAATAAAAGCAATGCCATGCAAATTTCACATTTGGAACCAAGCAACACAACTAAGAACCACATATGAAAATATACAAGACATCAGGATATATCAAGATATATCAAAATGCGACATAATAATGTTATAAGCATTTCATAAATGTTACAGGAAACATAGAGGGTATGATTCATAGAATCATAGCACTGCAGAGTTGGAAGGGGCCACGAAGGTCATCTAGTCCAAGCCTCTGCAATGCAGGAATCCTTTACCTTGAACCCATGACCTTAAAATTAAGAGTCTCATGCTCTACCAGCTGAGCTACCCATCTAATGAGTCCCATCCATGGAAGCCTTGCACAAGGACTTCCACTTCCACAATGGGACTTCCACCCTCTCCCCTGCCCTGCCCCCCACCTGTGCCCCCGATATTGGCTCTGGGGGGTCAGAACCCCCAGAACAACATGTGGGGCACAGAGAAGAAGGGAAATGGTTCCATCTGGTGAGCTGAAATGCTTGACAAAGCACAACGTTGAATTCCTCCCATTGTGCCATTTCCAAAATCTACACATTCCCAGAACTCAAAACTTAATCCAAGTACATAACCCCCAAATACACCTAACTATCTCCTTACGCGGGTGGCGCTGTGGGTTAAACCACAGTGCCTAGGACTTGCCGATCAGAAGGTCGGTGGTTCGAATCCCCGCGACGGGGTGAGCTCCTGTTGCTCGGTCCCTGCTCCTGCCAACCTAGCAGTTTGAAAGCACATCAAAGTGCAAGTAGATAAATAGGTACCGCTCCAGCGGGAAGGCAAACAGCGTTTCCGTGCGCTGCTCTGGTTCGCCAGAAGCGGCTTAGTCATGCTGGCAACATGACCCAGAAGCTGTCTGCGGACAAACGCCAGCTCCCTCGGCCAATAAAGCGAGATGAGCGCCGCAACTCCAGAGTCGGTCACGACTGGACCTAATGTCAGGGGTCCCTTTACCTTTATCTCCTTACAGCCACCAAATCATTCCATCCATTTAAGTTTAAATAGATTACAAAAGGGGGCCTTAATATGAGCAGTGGGGTGGGAATTCAACTTTCAAACTCTTTAAGCGCCATGAACATTGCTGGTTCTATTTAAAATATTAACAACAACCTTCTCGTTTCAGTTCTTTGGAATGCTTAGTGTCTGTGTGCTGACCTGCAAAAGAGAACAGCACAATGGTTACCATCCTTTGTCGGGGACGTTCGCTTGACCGGAAGATGGAGAGTGACCCTTCGTTCTGCTCTTCCAAGATAAAATGGACTTGGGAAAGATGCTCTGAGCAGAAAATGTTTTGCCTGCTTTTGTAAAATGCTGAATCCTTATCTCGGTGAACAGAAAGGAGATTCCTTTCAAAGCTTGTTATTAAATGTGACCTGACTTGGATTTCACATAGCTACTGGTGATTCCGCTTGAGAATATTTGACGTAGTTCAGGTGTAGGAAATTTGCGTCCAGGTGTTTCTGAACTACAACTCCCTGTGGAACGCCCTCCCGCCAGATGTCAAAGAAATAACAATTATCTGACTTTCAAAAAACATCTGAAGGCAGCCCTGTTCAGGGAAGCTTTCAATATTTGATTAATTAATTGTATTTTAATATTTTGCTAGAAGCCGCCCAGAATGGCTGGAGTATAAATAATAAATTATTATTAAATTATGTTATTATCACCCCTGGCCATTGGCCATGCAGTTGTAGTTCACCAACATCTGGAGGGGCAGAGGTTCCCCACACCTGATACAGTTGAACTGAAGTGACTCCCTTTCCTTAGAACAGCATATGAAGCCTTAAACCTTAAAAGGTAGCCCAGCAGGTACCATTCTGACGTTTCACAGGTGAATGTGGTTCTCCCCTCTTCCCCAAACCTTGCTAGATTTATTAACATAAATTATTTTTTCAAACTATTAAAGGACTCAGTGTATTTTCCCTTGCCTGCTGGGTGTTCTGAATTCAGGAGAAGGTTTTCAGCATTCAGCAGTGAAAGATAGTCAGAGAGGAATCTTGTGAATCTTCTCTCACTTCTTTGAACGTGAGCACTGCAAAATAACAGATAGATTTTAGCTGTGTGTTGCCATCTGCTGGTGGAGTTTTTGGACAGCTGCAAATTTCACCTGGGACTATCAGCATTCAGATGTGAATGTCAACATGGTACCACCATTCTCTAGACTCTTAAGCATGGAGGGATGAAACTTTTGCATGTTGTGCGCACAACTAAACAGCTACTGATGTCAGCTTTGATAATCTAATTCACACCAACACCAGCTTTTCACGCAAGATGAAGTGACCAGCAGTATAAAACCTGATAGCACTAGACGTTGTCTGGATTAAGGCTGTGTGATCCTGATATCCATGCTTGTAGCCACTTGCCTTGTTGACGTTTGCACTGAATCAATCCCATGCCATATCTCAAAGCACCAGAATGCATATGAAATCTCCTGGCTGGACTGGGAGCATTATGTCGGGTGGTGCAACTCTGTACACACGGCAATTCAATGTGGGAATTTGTTAAGCGTTTTGTGCTACTTAACTTTAGGAGTGATTGGAACACACCTGAATCCTACATCTTTAGAGACTGCACTGAGAAACCATTCTAAGCAAATACGATTTGAACAGCCACTTGCAAGTGTATCATAGTGAAAATGTGGTGCAGGCTTTATTTATGCTTTGCATTGTTTTACTTGCTTCCGGTATCACATTTATTTAATACATACAGCGTCCTTTGCACTTTTGTGAACAGTGGAACAAACTTAGGCATCATACGTACTGTTGAAAAATAAAATGACACTTCCTTTTTCCAAACACCTTTGCTTTAGTTTCTTGAGGCCTTCAGGAATATTTGGACTATAGATAAATAAGTTCCTTTTTAACCCCAAATAAATAAATAAAGTTAATTACATGATGTTTATTTTAAAGAGAATGAAATGGCTGGATGGAAGAGAAAGCGTATTAAGAGAGAAGCAAGAGACCTGCTTCACCTGTCACACTGAAATATACTCAGAGTCGAGAGTGGATTTCATGCTCTTTATTCAGCTCATAGTGGTGAGGAGGAATGAAAGTCCCCTCAAAGTATCTGCTTTATATACATTATTTACACAATGGGCTGCACGTGATTGGCTAATTCCGGGATTCTCCTGTAGGCCAATCAGGTTGTGGATTCACTTCCACCTGGAGCTGGATTGGGTGGCTCCTGCGGACCAATCATACTGCTGCATTGTTCTAGGACCAATCAGACTGCTGCATTCTGAATCCTATTGTTCTGGGACCAATCAGACTGCTGCATTTTGGATCCTATTGTTCTAGGACCAATCAGACTGCTGCATTTTGGATCCTATTCAACTCAGTGCATAACACACATTAAGCAAAATTATAGCTTTCCGGAACCATGGAAATGCGCTGGCTCTGAGAGACAAGCTGGCACCCACTTAGTTCCTTCCCAGTCCTTTTGGCATGGCACTGTGGGGCAGGCAGCTAAGCCAAGGTTTGACCTGACATGCAGCTGGGACCACTGGGATCACGGTTAATCTCTCTCCTTAACCACGATCTGCAGCTAGGGACAAACAGTTCATGAGGTGGGTTAGGACCCTCTACTCCCCTCGCAGAGCTACAATTTTCAGAGCGGTTTAGCAATCAATGCCTTTCCCCAGTTGATTCTGGAAATTGTAGCTCTCTGAAGGGAACACAGGTGGCCTAAATCTTATCAGCACCCTTAAACTACAGTTCCCAGGCTTGGGGGGGGGGCAGAGAAAACCATGACTTGAAAGTCGCATGATACTGTTTTAAATGTCTATTTGCAGTAAACAGATAAGGACATTGGCAGGATTATTGTAATAATCTGCGGTTTCATAACAGTGTATATTTAAAGTAGATGACTAAAAGAATAAGTCATGTTAATTTAGAATATGCAGGAAATGTAAAAAATAAATTTAAGGAACCTCAGAAAGAGGAAGGAAGCCGAGTTTTGCAATGTTAGAATGACTGTAAACCTATTGAAATGTATATAACTGAAAATCACAAATCACAAATAAAACAAGATACTATTTTAAATATCTAGTGCAGATCACTCTGATCTAGCCTGGATTTGTGGCACTGAGGCAAGAGTACAGTTGACCCCTTTCTCTACGCCGTTTCCCCAAATGGGGTCACTTCGAAAGCACATAAAAATGTTTCCACGTTGAGGGAGCGAGAAACAGGGCGCTGTGCTGCTAAATGATTCCAAAGGATAAATTCCTAGATTTCTTCTGTGAGCAGCTGCCCCCCCCTCCATTGCCACTCAAGAAGAGATTAGTCAGGGCTTCAAACATAACTCGGAAATTGCACCTGCAAACATTGAGCTAGACCCTTCTGACGTCTTTGGCTCTGCCTCCTCTTATATTCCTTATGGGGGGTACTTTCAATGGCGTTGGTCTGTGAGCACTCCTCCCCAGAGATACATTAAAGACGCACACCTTCACTTCTGGTTCTTAGCGACGCATCGCCAGAAGGAACAAGGAACCTTAGAAAAATCAATAAGCATGACACACAGCCAGCATTTCTGGTGAAAATGGAATGTCGCCGTTATCCGTTGATTCTGTACGAAGATTAATATTTCTCTGTGGGCAAGTCTAGTACTTAATAATAATAATAATAATAATAATAATAATTTATACCCCACCCACCTGGCTGAGTTTCCCCAGCCACTCTGGGCAGCTTCCAACCAAATATTAAAAACAATACAGCATCAAACATTAAAAACTTCCCTAAACAGGGCCGCCTTCAGTTGTCTTTTAAAAGTAAAATACAGTGGTACCTTGGGTTACAGATGCTTCAGGTTACATACACTTCAGGTTACAGACTCCGCTAACCCAGAAATAGTACCTCGGGTTAAGAACTTTGCTTCAGGATGAGAACAGAAATTGTGCGGTGGCAGCGGGAAGCCCCATTAGCTAAAGTGGTACCTCAGGTTAAGAACAGTTTCAGGTTAAGAATGGACCTCCAGAACAAATTAAGTTCTTAACCTGAGGTACCACTGTAGTTGTTTATTGCCTTGACATCTGCTGGGAGGGCATTCCACAGGGCAGGTGCCACTACCGAAAAGGCCCTCTGCCTGCTTCCCTATAGCCTCACTTCTCGCAGGGAGGGAACCACCAGAAGGCCCTCGGCGCTGGACCTCAGTGTCCGGGTAGAACGATGGGGGTGGAGACGCTCCTTCAGATATACTGGACCGAGGCCGTTTAGGGCTTTAAAGGTCAGCACCAACACTTTGAATTGTGCTCAGAAATGTACTGGGAGCCAATGAAGATCTTTCAGAACCGGTGTCAGCACTTGCCATCCCTGGAATGTCAATATACCTGGAAGTGTCGGGCCAGAGATTTTGGTTATAATATTCAGTTTGAGGATTGGGGGAAACTGTGGAAAGAGAATTTAAGATTTACTGCATGTACAGTACTTAAAGAAAATGTCATGAAAATGTTTTACAGATGGTACATTACACCGGTAAAATTATCAAAAATGTATAAGACGTGTAACAAATGTTGGAAATGTAAAGAAAAAGAAGGTACGTTTTATCATATGTGGTGGGAATGTAAGAAAGTGAAGGGCTTCTGGGAGATGATTTATAACGAAATGAAAAAGATGTTAAAATATACATTTGTAAAGAAACCAGAGACCTTTCTTTTAGGAATTACAGGGAATGAAATTAGAAGAAAAGACTGTAAACTTTTTCAATATGCAACCACAGCAGCAAGAATTCTACTTGCCCAGAAATGGAAACAAGAGGAAATACCGAGAATAGAAGAATGGAGACTGAAGCTGACTGACTATGCAGAATTGGACAGATTAACAGGGAAAATTAGGTATTTTCAAGACCAAAAGTTCATCGAGGACTGGGGGAAATTTGTTGAATATCTGAAAAAAAATGTGATGTGCAAACAACACTGGTGGGATTTCAAGAAGCACTGTGAAAGCAGAGATATATTGTCAAAAACAAATAGGAGTGGGAGGGAAGTTTAATGGCAATATAAACAGAGGAATGCGTAAACTGAGAAGTAATTATGGATGATTGTCAGAGAAGTCGAAGGAAGTCTAAAAAAAAAATCAAATTTGTGAAAATTTGACAGAACTGTATATTTGTATTGGAAAATAATAAAAATTATTTCCAAAAAAAAAAAGGAAGTGTCAACAAGTACTGTCGTGCGATTCTTACAGCAGAAAAATATGTGAGATGGGTCGTATCTCTATATTTGTATCTCTATTGTATTCTGTCATTAAATCTATGGTTGCTAGGATTTTAAGGTTAGAGTAGCCAATGGATAGAGGGACCTCACACTGAAACCCATAGATTTACCATGTAGAAGATGAACAGCACAGGTTGAGATGGGACTTCCTGATCGCGTTTGGCTCATTATATATATATATATAGTCTCTATTGCTGCTATAATAATAGGGAATTAATTCAGGTCTTTTCAACAGTCGCAATGTGCAACCCTCTCCCGCACCTCCAAACTCAGCCCTAAGAACAAATAAATAGGTGCAGAGGCATGAAAGGTCGAAGCAGGGGCAGAAACCGGGCTGGAGACATCAGTGACACGTTCCAGATTCTTGATGCGATAGAAATAATAGCAAAAAATAAAATAAATAAATAATAAAAACGCCATTCACACGGATACCCCTTATTTTCCGAGCTGCAGTTTACTGAGTTCCTGGGGCTCTGCAACGGGCTCCTATTTATAAAATAATTCCAACGCAAATGAAAAGCAAAACTAATAGAAAAGCAACGTTGCGCAGCCAAGTATTCCTACTTTAAAAAAATTAAAATACTAAAATGGATTAAAATCGCCTCGACTTTCTAAGGCTTGTTTTTCGCAGACGCCGCTGGGTCGCTAAACGGCAGAGTTCTCCAACAAAGCATGCAAATGACTAAAGGCGGGCATAAAACGCCCTTGTTGACGCCGATTTAAATAACCGTTTTCCTGTTTTGTGTCTTTATGTGGCAGAGCACCTGTGAAGCTGCATTGCTGTTTAAAAAAATAAAAATACACACCCCAACCAGAACCGTGTGCGACTCTACACTTCTTATCTCTATGCAATGCGTCGCTCCACCGTAAGCTTCCTTAATGTGTCGCTCTAGGCTTACTTGTTTCCTTAAGCTCTATGGCGGAAAAGGGTGTTCCCTCCCCCGATTCGCCAGCGCCACCTGCCCGCGAGACTTTACTTGTTCTCGCGAGAGGCGTGGCGCGTCCAGCTGATTGCGCGGGCGGTTTGAATCCAGAGAGCCTCTAGCGGCGCTGCGGGAAGGAGGGTCTTTGCCTCTGCTGCGGGCCTGGATATGGAGGGCAAGGAGGAGGCACCCCTGGAGCTCAGTGACGGTGAGGCAGCGGCTTAATGCGGGCAAAGGGGCCGGCGCTCAGTGGTAGGGCTGCTTTGCGTGCAGGATAGTCTTAGGTTCGAGCCCCAGCACCTTCAGGGAGGACGGGGAGAATACATGGGTCCTTCCCGGAGACCTGTTGCAAATGAACACATGCTTTACTTTACAGTGGTACCTCAGGTTACATACGCTTCAGGTTAAAGACTCCGCTAACCTAGAAATAGTGCTTCAGGTTAAGAACTTTGCTTCAGGATAAGAACAGAAATCGGGCTCCGGTGGCACGACAGCAGCAGGAGATCACATTAGCTAAAGTGGTGCTTCAGGTTAAGAACAGTTTCAATTTAAGAACAGACCTCCGGAACGAATTAAGTACTTAACCTGAGGTAACACTGTATTTTGGATTATTGTTGTTGTTTAGTTGTTTAGTCGTGTCCAACTCTTTGTGACCCCATGAACCAGAGCACGCCAGGCACTCCTGTCTTCCGCTGCCTCCCGCAGTTTGGTCAAACTCATGCTGGTAGCTTCAAGAACACTGTCCAACCATCTCGTCCTCTGTCGTCCCCTTCTCCTTGTGCCCTCCATCTTTCCCAACATCAGGGTCTTTTCCAGGGAGTCTTCTCTTCTCATGAGGTGGCCAAAGTATTGGAGCCTCAGCTTCAGGATCTGTCCTTTCAGTGAGCACTCAGGGCTGATTTCCTTCAGAATGGATAGGTTTGATCTTCTTGCAGTCCATGGGACTCTCAAGAGTCTCCTCCAGCACCATAATTCAAAAGAATCCATTCTTCGGCGATCAGCCTTCTTTATGGTCCAGCTCTCACTTCCATACATCACTACTGGGAAAACCATAGCTTTTACTATACGGACCTTTGTTGGCAAGGTGATGTATGATACGATAATTTTTATTGTCATTGTCCCATTCAGAACAACAAAATTGAAAAAATCTACATCAGACGTTCAAAAACCAACAAGCCAGCTATCCCAGCCTGGTTAGCCCCTAAAAACTCTGATACCCCATAACTTTTCTAAGCACCTGAGTTAGACTTGTCTGAACAGGAATGTTCTTTGCAGGCGCTGAAAAGGGTACGACAAAGGATCATCATCTGCTTGTTCCTGTAGACAGTACTAGTAACAATATTAAAAAGGAGGAGAGCAGCAGGTGTCTACCGCCACCCCTGCTAGCCAAGAAGACCTGGGAAGATTGAATAACTTCACCAAGAATGTGAACAGAATAAGTTGCCTTATGCCAAGTCAGCCCACCTAGCTCATATAGCCCACACTGGTTGGCAGCCGCCCTTTGGGTTTTCAGTCAGGGAGCCTTTCCCAGTTCTTGCCAAGGGATGCCAGAAGTTCATTTTGGCAACCTTTTGCATGCAAGGCATAGTGCCCTAACCACTGAGCCCAAATAATGGTACAGTGTTACTTCGGGTTAAGAATTTAATTTGTTCTGGAGGTCCATTCTTAACCTGAAATGAGGTACCACTTTAGCTAATGGGGCCTCCCGCTGCCGCTGCTGTGCGATTTCTGTTCTCATCTTGAAGTAAAGTTCTTAACCCAAGGTACTATTTCTGGGTTAGCGGAGTCTGTAACCTGAAGCGTCTGTAATCCAAGGTACCACTGTATTATAATGCTTTAATTTAGGGAATGCAGTCAAGTTGTTTCTGATACATGCTGATTTGCTTTAATGTTGTATACCTTACAAGAAAGGGAGGGGGATAATTTTCCTGCCCCCCCCCCGAATAAAAACTTCTAGCTGTGGTGGCCTTTAGAATTAACTATTTACTCTTTTTTTTGTTTGTTTCAGAAAAATATAATTTGACTTCAGATTTTAACGACTTGTGTTCTCACATGAACACAAAGATTTCAAATATCAAAAAGTCACTTCAGCTGAGAAAAATAGGTAAGGTGGTTTAATGTTTCCTGGGCATATGCGTTGAGTTTGTGAGATGGATTCAGCAAAAGATGTATGAAAGTTTGAGATGCACGTAAGAGACATAATAACCCTGTTGAGCTGGACTAGGTGTCTTTCAAACCTGGCATCCTCTAGGTTGGAAAAGTTTTTTTGTTGTTTTTTTAAATAAACACATGGAATGTGGTTTTCCAATTACATGCCTGCATAATTTTGAGAACATTTTCCAAAGTCAGATTTTCATCTGTGGCTGTTTCCTCTTACGCTGTGCAGGAGTTCTCACCAATCCAGATGTTCGGTTTTACAAGCATGTCTTCTGTGTCCTATGCTCTTTCTTAGCAAGATAGAAAAGGAACAAAAACATACAGCTGTGTCTCAAAGCCTTTAACAATAGAGGTGGTGCCCTTGATCGCTGCTGTGTCTGCCCCTCTCCTGTGCTGCTGGAGTGCATGTTTAGCCAGGCAATTTGTGGCTTTTTTGGGTCGTCGTCTTTTTTTTAAGAAGGAGGAAAAAAGAACTGTGTTGCTGGGTGCCATTCTCCTCCACAGCAAAACTGTCCTCCACTTCATTTTGTAGGATGCCTGTTGTAGCCATAAGGTTGCATACCAGTTTGATGCTTTCAGCAGAAAGGATATACCGCATTTTTCGCTCTACAAGACGCACCAGACCACAAGACGCACCTAGTTTTTGGAGGAGGAAAACAAGAAAAAAAATATTCTGAATCTCAGAAGCCAGAACAGCAAGAGGGACCGCTGCGCAGTGAAAGCAGCAATCCCTCTTGCTGTTCTGGCTTCTGGGATAGCTGCGCAGCCTGCATTCGCCCCATAAGACACACACACATTTCCCCTTACTTTTTAGGAGGGAAAAGTGAGTCTTATAGAGCAAAAAATACAGTATATAAACAGGGTTTCTACTAGGCACTAGTGCTTTGGTGCAGCTTTGGAATTTGAAGGCCCTGTGCAGACACCCGCAAGACATCTGGCTGGCCACTGGAACAGATGAGGCCTCTGACCTGATTCAGAAGGGCTCTTCTTAGGTTTTTATGGCTATTCTGAACTGACCTCCTATTGGTAGGCCTTATGCCCGCTTAATTATTTGCTAAACTTTAAATAAGTTGTTAATTATTTAATTGTTAGCTTTATGCTGTAGGGATTTTTTGATTTTATTGTGGTTGCTTTACCGGTGTCGTGTTTACGCTATTTCTCTTTTGCAAACCACTTTGAGCACAATGTTTTTAAGGAAAATGCTGTATGTAAACGGATTAAACTGGCAATAAGAAGTGACTTGTGGATGTATTTGCCAGAGGCTGAAGCGAGGTTGGGGTGCTCTTGGGGATCATAGCATTGTAGAGTTGGAAGGGACCCCGGGGGGTCATCCGGTCTAACCCCTCTGCAAGGCAGGAATCTCAGCTAAAACATCAATGACAGATGACCATCCAACCTCTGCTTAAAAACCTCCAAGGAAGGAGAGTCCACAACCTCCTGAGAGAAGGGTAGTTGTCGTGGTGTGGAATTTTAGGAGATGACAGAGCAGGAACGAAGGGAATTTCTGGTGGTGACAAGGGGAAAGAGAAGTATGTATTTAACCTACAATGAATTTTCCTGTGGGAACTTCCTCTCTTTCAATGTCTATGACTTGCCTTCCTTATTTGTCAGACCAGGAACCATCTTTGAAGACAGTGCTTAGCAAGATAATTCATGAGGTATCGCTTTTAAACAACATCCTCAATAAACTGGAGACAGAAGTCAACCATCAGGAGAACCAGCAGAGTCAACTCAAGGTAATCAATGCTCGAAGGGGACTTTTGTTTAAATGGGGGCATCTCTCCAGCGTTGTAAATGAGGATCCACAGGTGCTTATTTGAGATGTTTCCATGCTTGTGTAAATTAGTTTGCATAAACAAGGTGGGAAAACTTGTCATATATATATGTACATATATATATATATATATATATATATATATATATATATATATATACACACACACACACACACACACATATATATATATGTACATATACATACATATCTATATCTATCATCTATCATCTATCTATCTATCTATATACGCACACACACACACACATACCGTATTTTTCGCCCCATAGGACGCACCGGCCCATAGGACGCATCAAGTTTTTTTGGGGGGAAATAAAGGAAAAAATTTTTATTTCCCCCCCAGGCGCTTGTGGTGCCGGCAGCGGGGAGAAGCGCTCTTCTCCCTGCAGCCCGCCTTCAGACCAGGTCCGGGGACAGCGGGAAGACGCGCTGCGCCTCCCAGCTGTCCCCGGAGCTTGCGGGGTAGGCAGCGGGGAGAAGCGCTCTTCTCCCCGCCGCCCGCCTTGAGATCAGGTCCGGGGACAGCGGGAAGACGCGCTGCGCCTCCCAGCTGTCCCCGGAGCTTGCGGGGCAGGCAGCGGGGTCTCCCCGCCGCCAGCCTCCAAACCACTTTGGGAGACAGCGGGATGGCGGGCAAACCTTGGCAGGTGGCTGTGCCAACCCACCTGTCAAAGTCTGTTGCACAAAGCTTCCCAAGCAGAGCCAGTGTGGTGTGGTTAAGAGCAGTAGTTTCGTAATCTGGTGAACCGGGTTCGCTTCCCCGCTCCTCCACATGCAGCTGCTGGGTGACCTTGGGCCAGTCACACTTCTCTGAAGTCTCTCAGCCCCACTCACCTCACAGAGTGTTTGATGGTAAGTGTGAGCATCCATTTTTCATTTCCTTCATAGCCCATCAGATACGATCAACTTGAACGATCTGATAGGCACTTGCCCTGCAAAGAGATGCTGTTGTGTGCTGTCAGTTGTGTTTTCTCTCTTTGTCTTAAGATAAACATGCTTTCATCACATTTGTTTAAAAATAAAACTGGGGGGGGGGGCGCTGCCCAGCTAACTGGAAACAGGCACTGGAAAAACGGGCTGTGGTTCACAGGAGATCTAAACAACCAAGTGGCCCATGGATGGCTTTCCAATTTTATTTATTTTTAAAAGTGGATAGTATTCTGTGTTAAAAATGCATGCAGGCAACAAAGCCGTTTCTAGGTCTGCATCTGTAGTCTTTAAAACGTTCCTGTGCCAAAGGATGTGCCCAGAAAGCTTTATGACTGAAGCGTGGTGCTTTGAACATTAAATATTATTGAGGTAATTCAGGATCTTTTTCTCAAATTAGGCCTACCTAGTGGTGCACTGAACACCGTGATGTGAGGGCCAGATATGGCCCTCCACATCCCTTGAAACTCCCCCTCACAGGCTCTGATTTGCACCCCAGGTCCTTTTCCTTGGCTGGAATTCTGGCTTGCCTGGGTGGTGGATAGAGGAGCACGTAGAAACTAGGCTTAAAAGATAAAATTTGCATGTGTGGCTCCGCCCGCATTTTCCTCTGGCCTCGCCCACTGCTGGCACATGGCCCTCGGAAGGTTGCCCTAATAGGAATATGGCCCCCCAGGCGGAAAATAGTTTCCCACCTCCAGGTGAAGCTTTCCTCTTAGCGCTGGGTACATCAACCCTATGCGTGGGTTGATACATGCAAGCACAGCAGGCTGAAATGATATGAGGATTTATCTTCCCTTGTACGAGCTTTCTTTAGAAAGCTTGCTTTTGAATTTGAGGCTGCAAAAAGAGCTAATCAGAGAGAGAATCCACTCCAGAGCCACTCAGAAGGCATATGGGAATCATTCCGAGTCTTTCACTTACGGCATGGTTAAATTAATTTAAAGCACGAGTCGCAGGGATATTTCACTAAACTTGGCCTTAGCCCTCCACAAGATCACGTTTCCGAACTGTGCTGTTGGAATACTGATAACCGTGGAAGATTCTTGGTGTTCTCTCAAATCTGAGGCGGTGCATATGAAAGCAGAATACCTCAGGGGACAGCAAACCCTAGATTTTGTATCGCCTGCTGTATAAGGATCCGAGAAAGGGGATTTCTCATGAGGCCGTGTTTAGACATTTTTCCAGGATGACAGATCCTGACAGGAATATTTGCTGCTCAGTGTTGATGCAGTGGTAACTGAAAAGATAGATGTTTGCGAAATCTGTTGCCACATTGAGGTGTTCCCTTGGAGGGGGGGTTGCTTGAAAGATGCAAAGTTTTTCGATTGGTGGTCCAGCTCGTGTTACACATTGTGTGTTGGTTGAGCCCAACCTCACAGGGATTACATTCCCCCTCTTTGTTTAACGACCTGTATTACCATATTCATTAAAGCTGCTTGACCAGCCTGATATTTTACAAACAAGTTTTAATAACATGCAAAAATATTTAAATCATTAAAAATAATGAGAACCCTAGTACAGTGGATGCTTGGGTTGCGAACGTAATCCATGCAGGATGCACGTTCGCAACCTGCGTCTGTGCACGCACGGGTTGTGATTCGGCGCTTATGCGCAAAGCGCGATTTAGCGCTTCTGTGCATGTGCGACTGCCGAAACCCGGAAGTAACCCGTTCCGGTACTTCTGGGTTTCGGCGGTCTGCAACCCAAAAAAACGCAACCTGAAGCGTTTGTAACCCGAGGTATGACTGTAATTGAGGCTCATGAGGGGTCAGGGTTCCCTTTTCATAAAAGCAAAAAAACCCAAACCTTTTCCTCTTGACATCCATCAAACTCCAGGAGCTCCAGGAAACGATTGAGAGGTACTACAATGAAGCTCAGCATCTTGAGGAAAACATGCCTATTCACCTGCCCAGAGGAATCCCAAGCAGGTAGGTTTCCCTCCACCAAGGCAGCTTTTGCAGTTCTTTAAGCAGAGGCCATTAATACTTTGGGATTCAGCCGTGTGCTCTTCCAGCGATGTTCAGTATTAATGGTTGAAGCAGACGTTTTATGAGATACACTTGACAGCAGCCCCCAAAGCAGTTAGAAACAGGAAAGGAAAAATCCTCCATCATTCAGAGACTAGTTAAGGATTTAGGATGTGACATACATATATGATTAAAATCACAAAGGTAGATGAGGGCAGAACAGCTTTGTTGAAAAGCAGCCTCTCTGCTTTTGTTACCTACCGAATAAGGTCTGGGGTAAAATACAGTTTATTGGAGATTTTGTGAAACCGAAGAGATTACAACCCATCTGAAAATCTATTGATGTGTTCAGAAATAAAGTATGATATCAAAATGATGTTCCTATTGGTTGAACTGGTTTTAATGTGACCTAATGTATTAGTAGTAAAAAGGATTCCTAGATGAATTGCCTCTCACTTTTGCAAATTTTAATATACCCAAACCATCCCAGAGTATATCTTAGACCTAGGCATGAGAACATGACTTTTCTTCATTCATACAATTTGTGCAGTTCATTGACTTCAAAAGAGAAATTCTTGAGATGAACACCTGAGGGTAGGGTTTATTATGTTAGGGCATGGACTCAAAGATCTGCAGCCAAGCTGGTGCCAAACACATTGCTCTGCTTTCCTTTGGACCACACCAGGGAGGCTGGTCTTGCCATCTGGGCAGCCCAGGACCTCCCTACGCACTGCCCAGGCTTGCTCCCCGGGGAGGTCACTTTGGTGCTGCTAATGCAGCAAAAACAATGCAGGAGGCAGCAGTTATAAGTTACCGGTGTCTGCAGCCACAGCAGACGCTGCGATTCTGTGGGTTTGACTTCACCCACAGAGGCGCATGCCATTGTCTTTTGAGACAGATGGATGCCACCCAGCTTGCTGGCTGGGGACTTGCAGTCTAGCCACATCTGCAAGGCACCCTGATCTAAACCACGGTTAAGCATCAAATCTTGCTGAGCTAACCATGGTTAAGGGAGTTTTCCCAGCACTCTGCCAAGTGCCACTACGTGCCCTCTGGACTCGGTTTGGCAGCCAAAAACCATTATTTTGTTGTGGCATCAGAATCAGATGGGTGCTATCCCTGGTTCAGCTTTCTGTTGTTCATTTTAATGTTTTCTTAGGTCACTGGCACTGTATTCTGTATTTCCCCCTCCCCATCTCTCTCTCAAAAAAATCACGTCTTGAACAGCTCTGCCATGAAAAATTGGCAGGAGGAAAGGAAGCAGTGCATTTTGCTGTATCTGCCGCCTCCGTCAGGGTAGATGAGCTATAACTTATCTGAAGTGGCAAAGAGAGGGAACTTGTCAAGGGTGCTTGTAGCTTCCTGCGTGATAAGCTTTCCGTTGTCGGCTCTGCCTCCCACTTCCTCTGTAGCACCCAGGGCATCACGGTGAAGGATGAAGCACAGTGCAAAGATGCTGAGGTTGCCGGTGGGAAGAAGCCAGCGAAAGAGCCCAGATGCATCAAACAAGCAGCCTTGTTAACGGAAGAGGAGTTTGAAAGCATTCCTGCGTAAGTAAGCAGTCCCCACCCTTAACCGGAGAAAAGAGTAGCCAAGTTTTACCTGCCAGAGAAAAAGGGACGCGGGTGGCGTTGTGGGTTAAACCACAGAGCCTAGGACTTGTTGATCAGAAGGTCGGTGGTTTGAATCCCCGCGATGGGGTGAGCTCCGTTGCTCAGTCCCTGCTCCTGCCAACCTAGCAGTTCGAAAGCACGTCAAAGTGCAAGTAGATAAATAGGTACCACTCTGGCAGGAAGGTAAACGGCGTTTCCGTGCGCTGCTCTGGTTCGCCAGAAGCGGCTTAGTCATGCTGGCCACATGAACCGGAAGCTGTACGCAGGCTCCCTCAGCCAATAAAGCGAGATGAGCACCGTAATCCCAGAGTTGGTCATGACTGGACCTAATGGCCAGGGGTCCCTTTACCTTTTTTACCTGCCAGAGAGTAGCGGTTGCCAGCCTCTTCAGGCCTGTGGGCACATTTGGGTTTCTGAAGGAGCACCCCATCCGCTGGTCGCCCCCCTTCCCTTGGATCTGCCCATCTCCCAAGGGACAGAAAGTCTGTGCCCGCAGATGTTGCTTTTCCCATGGGATCTGGGTAAAGCACTGAGCGTCACTCTTCCAGTGTCCTCCTTCAGCACTACAGGGGAGAAAATCTTAACCACCCTTGCCTCCTCAGGACAAAGGGAGCAGTGATCCATAAGTGGATTACAAGTGTGTGTAAAAATAAAAATAAAAATTGGAAAATCACAAATTCGTTACATATATGTATGGTGCTGATATCACCAATGTCACAGGTTTGATCCCTGTATGGCACAGCTGCATATTCCTGCTTTGCAGGGGTTTGGACTGGGTCCCCATTCCAACTACAATTTTATGACTATATGCAACATAATCGGCAGCTGAACTCCTTTTTGTGTTTGGCTTTCTGTCTGGTGGCTCTTGGTTTTGCAACCTGAGCAGATGCTTCTCACAAAAGCGGCCCTAATTTATTCCGCATCTTCTTTGGCGTAATACCGAGCTGAATGAAAAGTTAATGCAGTCGAGCTCCGGGGTCCTCTGTGTAATGAACAAATTGCACGGCGGCGTCTGACTCATCAGGACGAGGCAATTAATGAGACAGAATTAATCACGGCTCCCGTTTCAGAAAGTGCTGCTCCTTCTGCCTCCCCCCCAACCCCACTGCCCTCTTCTCTTTTCATTTAGCAGGAATCACCCTCGTTTCTTCTGGTGCAGCCAAGTCAAGGACAGTGGAGCGTTAGGTGCCTTCATGTCTCCCATGATTGCCGTTGCAATTTGACTTGGCCATTCCAGGCTCCCTGGCATTCCTTTCCCTCCATTTCTGTCTGTCTTTGGGGGGGGGTGGTTCAGGTAGCCCCCCATCACTGCACATTCAAAGAACACATGAACGGGGGCTGAAAGGCCGCTTGAGCCCACCACTGTTGACATGCCCCATACTATTTATGAGTATGAGAAGTGGATCTGCAGACTTATGTATTATTGGATACCTAACCCATGCTTTACCATGTGCTCCCAGGGCAGCTTACAACAATACAAAAAAGACAGTATTAAAACCATTTAAATACAATTACAATCTGAAAAAGTAGGGAGGGTTCGTGTGCGTGTGTGTATCTATATTGTCCTTATTGATGGTATGTTGTTGTCATCTGGCTGTCTCGGGAGACAATGGAAGAGTGTGGCTTTGGGGGTGAAGTCAGACTGTTGGAGAGTTACAGCGCCTGCTGTGGCTGTAGAGACCAATATAGGAGAGACATGTTTTGTTGCAGCTGGGGCAGATGAAGGCGTCCAGTTTTGCTGCTGAAGGTGCGCATGGTGTTTCTTCTTTCTGTGCTCTTACCAGCAGTCATTCTTCCTCTGTTCACTGCTGTAGATGCATGGCCTGGGTAAAAGCGTAAGAGTAGCACAGCCCCTCCATTGGATGATTTTTTAAAAGTTATTTTTATCTACCTATTTATTTAAATTTCTATATAGCCCTTTATTCAAGGATCACAGGGCGGTGTATAAAAAGCAAAAGAATGCACACATAGTAACAAATGAAAACAATAAACCCACCCCTCCTATTTAAAAGGCCATAGATGTTTAATTAGCCAAAGGGCTGGGAGAATAGGAATGTTTTTGTCTAAAGATATGTAACGAAGCCGCCAGGCAAGCCTCCCTAGGGAGAGCATTTCACAAGCAAGGAGGCAATGCAGAAAAGGCCCGTTCCCATGTCACCACCTCCCAGATCTCACGTGGAGAAGGCACACAAAGAAGGGCATTGGTTGACGCTAGTAGGGTCCAGCTCAGTTTATATGGGGAGAGGCGGTCCTTGAGGTACTGCAGTCCTGAGCCGCTTAAGGCTTTATAGGTCAAAACCAGCACTTTGAACTGGGCCCGGAAACTAATTGGGAGCCAGTGCAATTGGGCCAGGATTGGCGTTTTATGCTCAAACCATCTTGCCTCCGTAAGCAACCTGGCTGCTGAATTCTGCACCAGCTGAAGTTTCCAAACCGTCTTCAGAGGCAGCCCATGTATAATGTGTTGCAGTAATCTGACCTTGGCTTACCCCTATGGAGTAACATTTCAATGGCCCTTCTTGAAGTTAGCCATGTTCAGACTGCCTTCTAAGCCCAGGGGTGCACGGAAGCCTCAGTGACAATTCACTGTTTTGAGGAGAAGTGAAAAACTGAGCCAAGGTGTCCTATTTGTGTATGTTTCTTTGAGGCGAGGGATGGGGAAGATTAGTCTTGAAGAACAATTTGTTTTCCCTACCCAAAGGCCTAAATTGGGAAGAATCCCCTTTCTGCCGCCCAAAATTTTCCCACCCTCTTCATATTTCTAATGTGCTTCCAAGAGAGAGAATCTGCGTTTGTTCTTTAGTTGTATGACTTTCTCATTCGAGCAGGTATGATGAGGCAAATCTCGCTCTCCTGTCCTGTGTACAATTCCCTGGAGAGCAATATTGTGTTTACAGGGCTCTGTTAAAACTTGGACCTTATTAGCTATTTAACACACATCCATTTTTACTGTCCATATTATGTGTTAGACCTCCATGTTTCCAGCCAGAATCAAGAGCTGCATATACCCTGCTAAACTGCACAGAATATATCAACTCCCTCTTAAAGTTTTTAGCACCTGCTTTTTCAATAATCTCTATTTTCCATCTTCTCCCACTTCTTTTAGCCTGAGTACATGTGTGCTTTCCCTCCCTTGCCTTGGGCATGTCTTGGTCTCTCGCATTCTCATATATCAACTCACAAGTTTTTGCCCTTTCTCCCCTCTCTGCGTGGGTGGATGGAGCTTTTCTCATCTATTAGCTTGCTGTCCTTCTACTTTAGCAATGCTTGAAATGTGAGGTTCTCCCGTCTTGAGTTTTCTCCAGGCAGCTGCCGGCCAATCTCCTTTTGATTAAATGCCAGAGCTGGGAAAGGAGAAGATGGGGAAGGGAGAGCAAAATGATATGGAGATCTGGTTTAATGTACTTTGCACGTGACTTGATTCTATGGGACACAGGGATGGACTTTCTGGTTCCTAGGGCAAGCTGCTTTCTGTGTTACTGTGCCTTTGCCTATAGATGGATGCACGCGCACCTGTGTATGCACTTGGACACCTGTTTTGGGGGTCTTGAGCATGGGGCAAGTCACACTTAGACCGGTGACCAGTCAAGAGATCAAGGCCCCGTCTGCACTATCCCTTTAGAAGCAGTGTCATACCACTTCAAACACTATTAAAAGGGTAAAGGGTCCCCTGACCATTAGGTCCAATCGTGACCGACTCTGGGGTTGCGGCGCTCATCTCGCTTTATTGGCCAAGGGAGCCGGCATACAGCTTCCGGGTCAAGTGGCCAGCATGACTAAGCCGCTTCTGGCAAACCAGAGCAGGGCGTGGAAACGCCGTTTACCTTCCCGCCAGAGCAGCACCTATTTATCTACTTGCATTTTGATGTGCTTTTGAACTGCTACTTTGGCAGGAGCAGGGACTGAGCAACGGGAGCTCAACCCGTCGCGGGGATTCGAACCACCAACCTTCTGATCAGCAAGTCCTAGGCTCTGTGGTTTAACCCACAGCGCCACCCGCGTCCCTTCTAACACTATTGGCTTCCCTCAAAGAATCCTGGGGACTGTATTTTTAAAAATGTGCTGAGAACTCAGCTTCCAGGATCTCCAGGTAGCTCTGGGAGAGACCCCTCCCCAAAACCCTGGAGAGCTGCTGTCAATCAGTGTAGACAGAACTAGGCTAGGTGGACCCATTTGTCTCACCTGGGCAGCTTCCAGCATTCCTGAAACTGAATCACACACAGAGACTTAACCTTGGGAACGCTTGTAGGATCATCTGCCTTGGGGAGGGGTGTACCTGTAAGAAGAGGGGGCAAGTACCCAGGTGTGGGGCAGATCTAAGCTTATGCATACTTCTTGGGTGAAAGCTTTTCTACTGCAGGTGTGCGGTCTGCTAATACAGAGCTGCGTGCTCTGTATCTTTTGGCGGGTCTTAGAGGGGTCTAACAATGACCATGAGTTTTAAGCAATGGGTTTTTTCCCCCCTTCAGCATGCTAAAATATTACTAAATGCTGCTTCAGGCAGAGATGCAACCTTCCCTTTGCCACTGATCCAGGTGAAGCAGCCTTGCAGCTTCACACCTGACCATTGCTGCAGGTGTGCGTGCTTGCATTTTTGATAACACGGGTTTCGTACGCGAACGTGTGATCTCCCGTTACGAATTTGCCCTGAGAAAGGTGGAGGCTCTGCAAGTTTGGGCATAATTCTGCATGTTTCATGACATGCCGGGTAAAGGGAACCTGTTTCATTCCCCACAGGTACATGCGAGGCCGCCTGACGTACAACCAAGTCAATGCAGTCCTTCAGGAAATCAACAAGGCCGTGGTTAGCAAGTACAAGATCATGCACCAGTCCCCTAAGACGATGTCCGGCGCTGTGAGGAACCTCTTCTTCAGATTCAAGGAAGAGGAAACGAAGAATACAAAAGGTAGCTTTCACTCCTGAGTTTGTCTTTGAATCATAGGTTCAATCCGTGGCCTCCAGGTATGTCTGGGAAAAGGACTCTTGCCTGAAACCCTCAAGAGCAGCTGCCAGTCAGTGTAGGGGTGGGCTGACAGGCCAATCTTGGCTCATGGGGGGCCTGTAAGACCATTTCTTCCCTAAACCACACCTGCCTGTTGATCAAGTGATGGGTGACATCAGCAATGGAATGGGGTTCATTCCTGCCAGTTACTGCTTTGCCAGCATGTTGCCTGTGATAACTGCTGGTGAAGCAAACCCAGGATTGCACCCTTCGCTCATCAACTAGTGAGTGGAGCGTTCAGTCCCGCTGCCACCTGTCAGTCAACCTGGTGTAATGTCAGATGATTGACAGCTGGGTGGGCCCATCCTGCATATTGGCGGCCAAATATCTATCACTGGTAGTTCCTCCCCACCCCTTCCAAATTGAATGTTTGTTTTTAATTTTTGTAAACTGCTCTGAGATTCATTTGGATTGGCAAGGGGTATAAAATACAGTTGCGCCTTGGAAGTCAGACGGAGTCTGTTCCAGAAGTCCGTTCGACTTCCAAAATGGTCGAAAACCAAAGCGCAGCTTCTGATTGGCTGCAGGAAGCTCCTACAGCCAATCGGAAGCTGCGGAAGCCCCATTGGATGTTCAGCTTCCAAAAATAGTTCGCAAACCGGAACAGTGACTTCTGGGTTTGCAGTGTTCAGGAACTAAGCTGTTTGACTGTACGTATTTAAAAGATTTCTTACTCGCCCTCCATCTCTGAGTGGGGACAACCGTACTTAAAAAAAAAAAAAACCAATCCAAGGAAAAGTGGGACTGGAATTAAACAAAAGGTAAAGTACTCTGTACCAAGATGAAACACGAATTGTGTCTCTGCAGGCCACTTCTTCATCGTGGAGGCCGATGTGGAAGAATTTACACAGCTCAAGGCAGACAAGCGTTTCCACAGCATCCTGACCATTTTGCGACATTGCCAGAGACTGCGAGAGATCCGTGGCTCGCGCCTGGTCCGTTACGCCATCTGCTGAGGTGCTGTCAGGGTGTTTGAGGCTTGCGGTGGGAGGCTCCCCCTTGCCCCACTCCTCAGGACTGTGCCACAAAACAGAATCCTTCCTTCGTTTAGAGTTTTACATGGCAAGGCTGTTTCTTTACTCTTTCTTCCTATCCTCATTCATTATTGTTGGAGAAGGTGGGTTTCATTTGCATCCGTAAAATACAGTGTTTGTAATTTCCATCTTTCTGCAAAGGTATGAAGCTATACATAGCGCGATTCTCTCTCCCACCCACCCGGCTTTGGGGTTTCTACCTGTTGAGCATGACCTGCATTTTATAGCAAAGCAGAGGGCAAATGGGTTGAACCAAGAACTGCCTCTAAACCATTGTTCAAAGCTTGAGATTTGGAATTGCTGAAATGCCAATAAAGAGTTGAAAGCACCGGGTGAGTTGGAATCCTTGCTACCTTTCTTCGTCTCTGGGATTCCTCCTCAGTTAAAAAGGTAAAGGGACCGCTGACCATTAGTTCCAGTTGTGGCCGACTCTGGGGCTGTGGCGCTCATCTCGCTTTATTGGCCGAGGGAGCCGGCGTACAGCTTCCGGGTCATATGGCCAGCATGACTAAGCCACTTCTGGCGAACCAGAGCAGCGCACGGAAACGCCGTTTACCTTCCTGCTGGAGTGGTACCTATTTATCTTGTACTTTGACGTGCTTTCAAACTGCTAGGTTGGCAGGAGCAGGGACCGAGCAACGGGAGCTCACCCCGTCATGGGGATTCGAACTGCTGACCTTCTGATCAGCAAGCCCTAGGCTCAGTGGTTTAGACCACAGCGCCACCTGCCTCCCATGCTTCCTCAATTACTACATCCCAAAGTGTAGGTGAACAAGCCATTGTTGGAGGTGTGCCGCTGAACACAAAACCTGGGTGTATGTTTCTGAATAGAGTGTGATGGGAGGTCCTGCTGACAGAGTTCTGTATTGAAGGATCGGCACAGATCCGAAAGACACGGGCACGCTATAAGGAGAGTCAGCGAAAGCAGAGTTGTGCAGGAATTGTAGCATCAAGTATTTTATTATTTACAGGAAAAGAACAAATAAAACATGGCATTCTGTGTGAGCTCTTTCTCTCACACACCCTCTCTAGCTTTCTAGCTGGACAGAGAACAAAGAGCGGAAGTTTATCAGCTTGACTTCCGGTTACACGCACAATCTTAAGAAATGAAAACATCTGATCGTGTGACACTCTGCGATAGTGGCAGTGAAAATACTGACAGAGTGAACAGTACGGTGTTCTGTTTACCAGGGAATCCCACCAGGCCGGAGCTCACCTGGGTTTGTTGTTGTTGTTTAGTCGTTTAGTCGTGTCCGACTCTTCGTGACCTCATGGACCAGAGCACGCCAGGCACTCCTGTCTTCCACTGCCTCCCGCAGTTTGGTCAAACTCATGCTGGTAGCTTCGAGAACACTATCCAACCATCTCGTCCTCTGTCGTCCCCTTCTCCTTGTGCCCTCCATCTTTCCCAACATCAGGGTCTTTTTCAGGGAGTCTCCTCTTCTCAGGAGGTGGCCAAAGTATTGGAGTCTCAGCTTCAGGATCTGTCCTTCCAGTGAGCACTCAGGGCTAATTTCCTTCAGAATGGATAGGTTTGATCTTCTTGCAGTCCATGGGACTCTCAAGAGTCTCCTCCAGCACCATAATTCAAAAGCATCAATTCTTCGTCGATCAGCCTTCTTTATGGTCCAGCTCTCACTTCCATACATCATGACTGGAAAAAAACATAGCTTTAACTATATGGACCTTTGTTGGCAAGGTGATGTCTCTGCTTTTTTGGTTGCTGCCATTCAGGAAAGATAGCAAACCATAACCAGACCAAAAGAGGGCAGTAAGAGGCATGGAAATGTCCTATGAGCAAATGTTGGAGCTGCGTAGGCCTATGTTCATAAGTTCCACTTTTTATTCACACCTCCACGATACTGCCTCTCATTTCCACCAAATCTTCCCTCAAAGTCCATCTTTGATGGGGTCACGATGATCATCTAGTCTCACCTGCAATGCAGGAATCTTTTTTTTTTTATAATATTTTTATTTTTCCATATAAACACAATACAACAAACATAAACATACAAAAACAAAAACAAAACAAAAAACATGTATCATTTCATATCCTAATTTCATATCCTATCTTCCCCGACTTCCTCATGCCTCCCCTTTCTGTATTCCAAATTCTTATCGATTGTTCAGCAAATCTTCCCTTATTTTAATTTAAATTTAGACTATTCTTCCTTATTCTCCTTGTCATAACCATTGCTAATAGTAACCATTTACTTTCCAATCCAACATCATTCTAACTTTCATTAACTTTGTAATATTTCTTTAAATAGTCCTTGAATTTTTTCCATTCTTCTTGCGCTGCTTCTCTTCCCTGGTTTCGGATTCTGCTCGTCATTTCTGCCAGGCCCATATAGTCTATCACCTTCATCTGCCATTCTTCCAGTGTGGGTAGTTCTCGCGTCTTCCAGTACTTCGCAATAAGTATTCTAGCTGCTGTTGTAGCATACATAAAGAAAGTTATATCCGTCTTTAACACCCCTTGGCCGACAATACCCAAGAGAAAGGCCTCTGGTTTCTTGGGGAAAGTATATTTAAATACCTTTTTAAGTTCATTATAGATCATTTCCCAGAATGCCTTAATCTTCGGGCAAGTCCACCAAAGATGAAAAAATGTACCTTCAGTTTCTTTACATTTCCAACATTTATTATCAGGCACATGGTAAATCTTTGCAAGCTTGACTGGGGTTATGTACCACCTATATATCATTTTCATAATGTTTTCTCTTAAGGCATTACATGCCGTAAATTTCATCCCGGTGGTCCACAACTTTTCCCAATCAGCAAACAAAATATTATGACCAATGTCCTGAGCCCATTTGATCATAGCTGATTTAACCGTTTCATCTTCTGTATTCCATTTCAGCAGCAAATTGTACATTTTTGACAAGTTCTTAGTACTGGGTTCTAACAGTTCTATCTCCAATTTTGATTTTTCCACCTGGAAGCCAATTTTACTGTCCAGTTTAAACGCTTCATTTATTTGATGGTAGTGGAACCAGTCTCTCACCTTCCCTTTTAATTTCTCAAAACTCTGCAATCTCAATTTGTCCCCTTCCTTTTCCAAAATTTCCCAGTATCTTGGCCACTTGGACTCCATATTTAACTTTTTAACTGCCTTAGCTTCCATTGGCGACAGCCACCTTGGAGTTTTATTTTCCAGCAAGTCTTTATATCTGACCCAGACATTTAATAGTGCTTTTCTGACAATATGATTTTTGAAACTTTTATGTGCTTTAACCTTGTCATACCACAAATATGCATGCCACCCAAAAATGTTATTAAAACCTTCCAAATCCAAAATGTCTGTATTTTCAAGAAGTAGCCATTCTTTCAGCCAGCAGAAAGCTGCCGCTTCATAGTAAAGTTTAAAGTCTGGCAGGGCAAACCCCCCTCTTTCCTTTGAATCCGTTAATATCTTAAATTTAATTCTGGGCTTTTTGCCCTGCCAGACAAATTTAGATATGTCTTTTTGCCACCTCTTGAAACAATCCATTTTATCAATTATTTGCAATGCTTGGAACAAAAACAACATTCTTGGCAATACATTCATCTTTATAGCTGCAATACGGCCTAACAAGGAAAGCTTTAAGTTGGACCAAATCTCCAAATCTTTTTTCACTTCTCTCCAAGTTTTTTCATAATTATCTTTAAACAAATTCACATTTTTAGCTGTCATATTTATACCCAAATATTTCACTTTTTTAACCACAGTTAACCCTGTCTCATTCTGGAACCTTTCCTTTTCTATCTGTGTCAAATTTTTCTCCAAAACCTTTGTCTTAAACTTATTCAATTTAAATCCTGCCATTTGACCAAACTCTTGAATTATTTCCAAAACTCTTTTCGTGCTAGCTTCTGGCTCTTGTAATGTAAGTACTAAGTCATCTGCAAATGCTCTCAGTTTATATTGTTTAGCTCCGACCTGAATCCCTTTAACCAACTGGTCCCTCCTAATCATATTAAGCAAAACCTCCAGGACCGATATAAAAAGTAATGGGGAGATAGGGCACCCCTGACGTGTCCCTTTTTCAATCTTGAACTCTTCTGTAACCACATTATTTACAATTAGTTTGGCTTTCTGTTCAGAGTATATTGCACCTATACCATTCTCAAACCCTTGGCCTACCCCCATCCCCCGGAGGTTCTTCAACATAAAACTCCAAGAAATGTTGTCAAAGGCTTTCTCGGCATCCACAAATATCAAAACAGCTTTAGTGTTTATGTTCACTTCCAGCTTTTCCAAAATGTCAATTATATTCCTTACATTGTTCGATAAATGCCTTTTTGGGAGAAAGCCCGCTTGGTCCCCGTGAATCTCCTCCATCAAAACTCTTTTCAGTCTCTTTGCTAAAATATTAGCAAAGATTTTGTAATCCACATTCAATAACGAGATGGGTCGGTAGTTTTTAAGTTGGGTCTTTTCAGTCTCTGTCTTTGGTATAAGTGTAATGTAGGCCTCTCTCCACGTATCGGGTGCCCTTTTCCCCTTCATAATCTCATTGCAGACTTCCTTCAAAGGTTGTATCAACCCTTCCTTCAAAACTTTGTAATATTTGGAAGTCAGTCCATCCGGTCCGGGGGATTTGCCCAGCGTCATGCCTTGAATGGCATCTTCTATTTCTTGTGCTGATATCTCCTGATTCAATATTGTCTTACTTTCTTGCGAAACCTTTTTCAGCCCATTTTCCTCGAGGAACTGTTGTATGTCCATTTCTTTCTGCGGCCCTTGTGTGTAAAGTTGTCTAAAGTAGTTCTGAAAACAATTCCTAATTTCCGCTGGGTTGCTTATGTTTTTTCCTTCCACTTCTATATTTGTTACCGTGTTGAGTTTTTGTCTCTTCTTTATTTGCCAAGCCAGTAACTTGCCACATTTATCAGCAGATTCAAAGGTCTTTTGTCTCATTTGTTTAATTTTCCACTCTAATTCTTGATTCATCAGTTCCATATATTGTGTTTGATAAAATTTGATTTCTCTTAAAATCTCTTGGGATTTTGGCTTTGATCTTAATTGTTTTTCCCCTTCTTTTATCTTTTCCAAAATTCTCTCCTTCTTCTCATTTTGCTTTCTCTTCTTTAAAGTATTTTGCTGAATCAAAAACCCTCTCATCACGGCTTTGCTTGCGTCCCATACTATTCTTTTTTCTACTTCAGACCTTAAGTTGATTTCAAAGTAGTCTTTCAAGGTTTTTTGGGCCTTCTTGCAGATCTCCTCATCTCTGAATAAGGTGTCATTCATTCTCCATCTAAAGGAACCAGTTGTTGTTTGCCTCATCACCATCTTTACAGCATTATGGTCGGAGAAAGTTTTTGGGCAGATTTCTACTTTTTTTATGTTCGGAGCCATACTGCTAGTCACCCAGATTTGGTCAATCCTTGTCCATGTCATTTTGGCTTCAGAAAAGAAGGTTCCCTCTCTTTCTAATGGGTGTTTTGTTCTCCAAATATCAATCAAGTCCATATTGTCAGTCATTTCAAAAAAAAGTCTTTGGTAGTCTTCCATCTTTTGTTATTACCTGTCTTTGTGCCTTGTCCATATTTGTTGAAACTACTCCATTCATATCTCCCATCAAAATTAAGTTGTAATCCATATGGTCCATCAAGATTTCATGCAACTTCTTAAAAAATTCAGCTTTCCCTTCGTTTGGTGCATAGATTCCCACTATCAAATACTTCTCTCCTTGGGATTGAATTTCAATTGCCAAATATCTTCCTTGATCATCTTTAAAGATTTGTTTCGGTTGCAATTTTTCTTTTGCATAGATCACCACTCCTCTCTTTTTTACTCTGTCTGAGGATATAAATTCCTGTCCCAGTCTTTTATTTATTAGTAATTTTCTGTGTGCTCTTGTCACATGGGTCTCTTGTAGGCAAATCAAGTCCAATTGGTCTTTCTTTAAGGCATGAAATATACTTTTTCTCTTCCTGGGAATGTTTAAGCCGTTACAATTCCAGGTTAGAAGTTGCAGAGCCATGGGATTATTTACTCCTTCCTCCTACAGCTCCCTGTTTTTGTTCCTCGTCCGTCGGTGGTGCCGTGTTCGTGTCCAGTGATGGATGCCCCTGTCCTGGAAATGTCTCTTTCTGTAGGTCTTCTTCGTGCTCTCCCAAGAACTTGTCTTTATCACTTACAGTCTTTATTCTTCTCTTCTTTCCCTTATATTTAAAAGACAAGCCTTGGGGAAATTCCCACCTGAATGGTATGTAGTTCTTCTTCAGCAGTGTCACCAGGTCCTTATAATGTCCTCTTGCGTCCAAGATACTCTTAGGGATGTCTTTAAAAATCTCAATAAAAAAGTCTTCAATTCGAAGGGCTGTTTGGTAGTGCAGGTTCAGTATTTTATCTCGCTCCTCCTTTGATCTTAAAGTAATAAGACAATCTCTGGGTCGATTCTTCTTCTGTCTTATTCCCAATCTAAATGCACTTTCTATCTTAAAGTCCTCTTTCTTCAACTCCTGCTTCCAAAAATCAGAAAATTCTTTTGTCAAATAATCCACCAAGTTGTCTCCTTCCTTTTCCGGCACAAGTCTGATCCTTAAATTCCTCTCCTTGCGTTGCATATCCTGCATAGAGAGTGCCAGTTCATATTCGTCCAATTTCTTGTAAACTGGTGGAAATTTTTCCTCCGCAGCAGTTGCAATTTCCTTAGCTTCCTCAGCTATCTTTCGTGTTATAGATGAATCTTCCAATAATTTCCCAATTGCTTCTGCATTTGAGTTCACTTTATTCCCTAGGTCAGTTATACTTTTAGTATTTAGATCAATTTTCCCAGAGATTTCTTCAATTTTTTTATTTGTTTCAGCAACTTGTACTTTAGTTTCAGCAACTTGCAATTTAGTCTCCGCACCTTGCTTTTTTAGTTCCTCCAAAGAGTCATTTATCTTCTCCAATACCTTAGCAAATGATTCTTCTGTAGACATTGCTTTCACTTTTGGCTTTGCAGCCACTATAGTTCCAGAGGCTCCTGTTACAGAAGCCCTTCTTTGCATGAAAGGGTCAATTTTATATTGTCTGCCAGATCTCAAGGTTGTTTCTTGTAAATCCTCTTTCTCTTTACCATCTGCCATAACAAAGTCTTTTAGTCAAGGTCATTCCCAGACTTTGGAGCTCACAAACAAAAGTTCTCAAATTTTAAACTCCACTTGTTGCTGAAACAATTTGTAGGTCCTCTAGAGGGCGTAGAGTCAGTTCTATGCTTCTCAAAATAATCCCACACTCTTCAAAAAAAAAAGAATAAAAGTTTCCTAGTCCCTTTCAATTTTTCTTTTCTCTTTCAAGGGGATCCCAATCAATAGTGTCCTGTAAGTAACTTTGTAATACCACAGAAACAGTGTTTCAAATTGGAAGTAACCAAAGTCAATTTAAGATACTTTTTAGCTTCTTATAGCAACAGTCCTTAGCCGGTTCCTTTTCTCCGGCAGTCCGATCCCAGGTTAAAGAGCAGCGGTACTTAATCCAATTCTTTTAAATTGGCAGGGAAACACTTTTAAAATCTTCTTCCCCCCCCCTCCTGCCTTCGGGGGGGGGGAGTTCTTTGCTTTGGTGGTGGATTTCTTAATTCCCGCAAGTTTCCTCTCAAGCAGTTACAGCTAGAGTGCCTTTCGCTTTGATCTTGCTACAGAACGGAAAGCAGACTTCCTTTTTAGTGCTTATCCGTCTCGGTGCCCAATTTCTTTATTTTAGAGTCCAATTTATACTTTAGCAGTCAATCCTACTCACGGATAGTTGTTCTTTTAATCCAATTTCACGGGAAGAAGTCAGCGCTCTCCGCTAATGGCGACGCGGCTTCGCTTCGCAGGCTGGGTGAAGACGACTCTCAGCACCGCTCCAAGACCCCTCCGCTGATCCGCAGCCTTTAAAAAGGCTATTTCGCAGCGTCGGGGGGGCGCAAAGGTGCCCGCCGAGTCTCCAGTTCACAGGCAACGCGCCTGTGATTTTTAAGGGTCCCCGCTTCGCCGTAGCTGACAGGACCCGAACCCGCGAAGCAGATCTCTCCCGGAGCTCCGGTTGAGATCCGCCATTAAGCGCCGGCGCTAACCGGAAGTCCCAATGCAGGAATCTTTTGCCCAACGTGGGACTTGAACCCACAGCCCTGAAATTAAGAGAGAGAGACTGTGTTAGAGATCGTGTGTATAGATAAGGTTGCTGCTAAGAGCAGCTGCAGACACTCAGTGCAGTTTAGCATTCATTTATGCTTAGAACTCATTTAGCATATACATATTGTTGTATAATAGTTGTAGATAGAATAAAGAAGATATTCTACAGAGCTGCTCTCCGAGTCGTTTATATGCTCTGCTATACTCTGCTGTGCGACGACTGTCTTCTTGTGGGAGTGAATCCGGTGCTCACAACTCTAAGCTGTGAGTCCACAGCACTTTGACCTGTTCCTGTGCAGAAGGTGGTCTCTGGAAGTGCTACCCAGCTCGCCTAGCCCAGTCGGGGCTGAAGTGGACGATTCCAGTTAGTGGCACTGGCTCAAGGGCGATGCTGACAGCAACACTTTGAATTGTGCTCGGAAATGTACTGGGAGCCAATGCAGGTCTTTCAGGACTGGTGTTATGTGGTTATGTAAATGTTACCTTTGCACACTAGGCTGGATTCTACATATGCACACAGACCTCTGTTTTCCATTGAGGTGAGCAAGAGGCATTATGGGAGGTCAAGGACGGCTAGGCAGAAACGCTCAGGGAGCATGTGATGCAGAACCAATGAGGGAAGTGGCCTGAGACAGGGAGGGCGGCCCCAGAGAGCCCCCAGTTCCCCACATTTGGTGTAGACGATTCATAGATATAGATTCTACAGGCTTCCTCAACATTGGCCCTCCAGATGTTTTGAGACTACAATTCCCATCATCCCTGACCACTGTTCCTGCTACTTAGGGATCATGGGAGTTGTAGGCCAAAAACATCTGGAGGGCCGAGGTTGAGGAAGCCTGATATAGATGATTTGGGGAAGTTTTTTCTGTTTGATGTATCGCAGCGTTCTTTATTTTCTGTTGGAAGCCTCCCAGAGTGACTGGGGCAACCCAGTCGGATGGGCATGGTAAAAAGAACAAATTATTATCATTATTATTATATTTTTGAAAACACAGCTGTACAAAGTCAATAGGATGTACAGCTCGATAAAAAGAGAATTATTATTATTATTATTATTAACCCTAACTGTGATGGAGTGAAGTACAAAGGTTGTTTGTGACATCTTCAAAATTAAGAAATAGGGAGCGATGGGTCAGAGTTTACATTTTTGTGGAATCGGGAGCAATCAGTTCTGCAGACAATTCTGAGCTGGGCAAGATCAATGGTCAGGTTCTAAAAGGCAACTAAAAAGATTCCTAAACAAGTTACATGGAAGTTCCAGCCACTTCCTCGTCTGTCTGTTTAGTTTCATCCCGTCTCCCGTGTAATTTTGGAGCAGCTATATTGCAGTCGAAGGCTGGACAGGGTAGATCTGAAACTGCACAACGAAGGAATCTCAGTGGCTTAATTTCTGCCCTCCCCGCATCCTGCGCCAGGCCAAATAAGTGTCGAGGAGCTGCCGTTTCATAAAGACATGCCGTTCCAGTTTAAAAGATTGGTCGGCATAGCAGTCGATTGCTTGCGTGCCCCGTTTCCTGAACAGAAACCATGGTGCTAATCATTAATAGCGTTAGCTTAGCTCAGGGCCAGCACATCAGATTAACCTTTTTGGAAAGGCACAAGCGTTTCTTGGCTAGGAACCCGTGTCCTGGGGAGAGGTAAAAGATCACTAAGCAGCCGTTGACTTGGGCCATGGAGCTGATACTCATTTGTGGGAGAAAGGGATTGGACATGAGTAGTAGAAAGAGGCTAGCACTTTTGGTATGTAGGGAAAGGTAAGGTATAAGAATAATTTATTATTTATACCCCACTCAACTGGCTGGGTTTCCCCAGCCACTGTGGGCAGCTTTCAACAGAATATTAGAATACAATAGTCTATTAAAAGATTCCCTAAACAGGGCTGCCTTCAGATGTCTTCTAAAAGTCTGGCAGTTGTTTTTCTCTTTGACATCTGATAGGAGGGTGTTCTACAGGGTGGGCGCCACTACCGAGAAGGCCCTCTGCCTGGTTCCCTGTAACTTGGCTTCTCGAAGCGAGGGAACTGCCAGAAGGCCCTCGATGCTGGACCTCAGTGTCCGGGCAGAACAATGAGGGTGGAGACGCTCCTTCAGTTATACTGGACCAAGGCCGTTTAGGGCTTTAAAGGTCAGTACCAACACTTTGAATTGTGCTCAGAAACGTACTGGGAGCCAGTGTAGGTCTTTCAAGACCGGTGTTATGTGGTCTTGGCGGCCACTCCCAGTCACCAGTCTAGCTGCCGCATTCTGGATTTGTTGTAGTTTCCAGGTCACCTTAAAGGTAGCTCCACACAGAGCGCATTGCAGTAGTCCAAGCGGGAGATATCTAGAGTATGCACCACTCTGGCGAGACAGTCCGTGGGCAGATAGGGTCTCAGCTTGCGTACCAGAGGGAGCTGGTCGACAGCTGCCCTGGACACAGAATTGACCTGTGCCTCCCTGGACAGCTGTGAGTCCAGAATGACTCCTAGGCTGCGCACCTGGTCCTTCAGGGGCACAGTTACCCCATTCAGACCAGGGAGTCCCCCACACCTGTCCACCTCCTGTCCCCCAAAACAGTACTTCTGTCTTGTCAGTATTCAGCCTGACAAAGTACCAGAAATGAGAAGATGCCGCAACCAAGAAAGCCCGTACCTTAATGTTTGAAGATAGCATCACATGGTAAAAGCCTCTGATGACAGGTTCAACATCTAGGCTGTGTACACACAATCCATTTAAAGCACATGAGCTCCCCCAAAAGAATCCTGGGAACTGGACTTTATCCCACACAGAAATACAATTCCCAGCATCTTTAACAAGCTACAGTTTCCACGATTCTTTAGGGGAACTTGTGTGATTTAAATGGTGTGTGCAAATCTGCAGGCTGTTTCATGGGGGTGAAGGCGATCCTTCAGCCAAAATACACGTTAAATACATGACCAGACCTGAAGTTGTTGGCGCAAGCTTTGCTGTGCAGACCAGGTTGCTTGCCACCCGTGCCACTGTGCCATCTCTAACTTCCTGATCAAATAATTGCCGCAATAGGCTTCTATTCACTGAGCTGTTTGCTCAAATGGTTCCTGTATGCACTGGGTTGGCCATTGTGGGAACAGGAGGGTGGACTGGATGGGGCCTTTGGCCTGATCCAGCAGGGCTTTTCTTAATTTTTTAATCGAAACATACAACTTGACAAAGTTTTGCTGAAACTTTACAAGATGCGACACAATAAAAGCCAAACTAATCTAAATAAAGATAAGAGGAAACGAAAAATAAAGCGCGTGCACACACACACACACACACACACAGAGAGAGAGAGAGAGAGAGAGAGAGAGAGAGAGAGAGAGAGAGAGAGAAAATACAGAGACCTCTAAAAAGGTATATCATATCCTTGGTCCTATGCAAAATGTGGATTCTTCCAGCAGGCACTTGGAAGCTTCCGGTTCTTCTCTCAGCCTCCCACCCTAGGAGATCTTTCTTTCCCTAGCAGGGCTTTTCTTATGTTTACTCTAGACCAGGGGTAGGCAACCTAGGTCCTGTGGGCCAGGTGCGGCCCAATCGCCTTCTCAAGCCGGCCCGTGGACGGTCTGGGAATCAGTGTGTTTTTACATGAGTAGAATGTGTGCTTTTATTTAAAATGCATCTCTGGGTTATTTGTGGGGCATAGGGATTCGTTCATATTTTTTTCCAAAATATAGTCTGGCCCACCACATGGCTAAAAAAGGTTGCTGACCCCTGCTCTAGACTGTGGTCCGGAGGAAGGTTGCCACCTTCTCCTTCGAAGTGATATTCTACCTTCATTTCCATTTCGTCTATTCCTCTCTTTTTTTTCTAACTTCAGAGAAGGGGTGGACGATCTCCTTGCTCTCAGGGGTCATATATGGTAGAGAGCAGTGGTCAGGGGTTGCATGGCTGTTGGTGTGACCTCATCTGGTGGGTAAAAAGGTAAAGAACCCCTGGACGGTTAAGTCCAGTCAAAGTCGACTATGGGGTTGCGGCGCTCATCTCGCTTTCAGGCTGAGGGAGCTGGCGTTTGTTCACAGACAGCTTTCTGGGTAATGTCACCAGAATAACTAAACCGCTTCTGGCGCAACAGGACACCATGACGGAAACCAGAGTGCACGGAAACGGCGTTTACAATGGTGGGACCATTGTCTCATTCTGTTTCTCACACCCCTTCTCTCACACAAATACATATACACACTCACCCACAATCACACTCCCTGTCCAGTTCACTAAACAGTGAGTTGGCTTTATGTGGCTTTTAGGCACCTGTTTCAAATGTGAACCCCTTTTCCTACCCCCCAACCCCCAACTCCATCTCAGACTTCATCAAAGCTTGCCTTTTCTGGAGGCAGACCTAATCCTGCAAAGGCCCAAACCAGGCATAGGCAAACTCACCCCCCCAGATGTTTTGGGACTACAATTCCCATCATCCCTGACCACTGCTCCTGTTAGCTAGGGATGATGGGAGTTGTAGTCCCAAAACATCTGGAGGGCTGAGTTTGCCTATGCCTGGCCCAAAACACTCAGTACCTGACTGCTTTAAGACTTGGGGTTAGTTTATACCTGGAAATATCGTAATAAATGCTGCTGTTATTCTCCTTTCGCTCTTTTGAATAGAAGTAGCCTGCCAGATTATAGTGGCTCTTGCATACATAAGCGGCTTAAGCAATTTAAATATTTTCTCCTTTGGGAAACAGTCGTAATCTTAATAGGGTGTTGTTGTTTTTTAATTGATTAATATGCTGGCTTTATTACAAGTTGGGTTTTAGAAAAACAAACATGCACAGGCACTGTGAATCTTGGACTCACTATTTCTCTTCCCCTCCCCTTCCTTTTGTCTCCCCCCCTTTAAAAAAAAAAGACAAAGAAAACTAGGCACCTGGGAGGAAATTTAACCTGCCTACCGGTGACAGCAGAACATTTGGATCCTGTGAGGAGACTTTGGTGCTGTGCCGTTGCATAATAGCATAGTTGTGGGCAAAGTCCAATAACCCTCAAAAGACTAGGGAGTTCAGAGAGGGCAGTTGTCTCTCACATCCGGATTTGGTTTAGCACAGTGGTTAAGACTGGTTCTCAAGGGGTGTGATGCAGCAAGAGAGGATGGCAAGTGGCAGGAAGCTTCAAGGGCAATCAAAGAAACATTTTAACATTTTACCATCATCATTGTCATTGTCATCATCATAATTTAATTATACCCCGCACATCTGACTGGGTTTCCCCAGCGACTCTGGGCAGCTCCCAACTGAATATTAAAAACACAATACAGTATTAAACATTAAAAACTTCCCTAAACAGGGCTGCCTTCAGATGTCTTTTAAAAGTAAGATAGCTTATTGCCTTGACATCTGACGGGAGGGCGTTCCACAGGGCAGGTACCACTACCAAGAAGGCCCTCTGCCTGGTTCCCTGTAACCTCACTTCCCTTAGTGAGGGAACTGCCAGAAGGCTGTGAGTGTTCTTGCACCATGGCAAGTCACAATGGTGCTGTAGTGAAGATGGAGTGCCTGCGCACTTTTAAAAGCTATCACAACGGTTTATTTCTACATAGCGGGCTGTTTTTAACCCTTCTGCCACCAGTTCTGGCTGCCCCAGTTTGCTGCTGCTGATTCAAGTTTGAGCCAAGAGATTCTTTAAATTATAATGAGAGAATCTATGTATGTTCGCACCCAGAATGCTCCTGCCTGTGGGGTTGCTATGGTATTGCTATAATAAGGAAGACTCCCCTTTGCAGGGAACTGTTCTAAGGTGAAACTCAAGCGACTTTTGAAATGTCAGGCAGGGTGGGCGATGTACATGTTTAAGAGCCACATTACAGACTTTGGACATAAACGGTGGCTTTGTTCAGCTAGCACTCTCCCCGCAAACCTCCAGTCGTGGGATATCAGTGGTTTGGCGACACTGTCGTTCATATTGGTGAGCCACGTGTAAATTGCACGGAAAGGACACTGAAATGTTAGGTGGAAATCCTGGCGTTTCCTGACATTCATCACTTGATGTCGACAGCCATCAAGTGATGAACACGAGCTGCCTGAGAGATCAGCCCTGTTTTTATGCTCTTCATAGAAACAGAGAATCGGTACTGATATATCACACGCAGGTGTTGCAATGGCAAAGTGATGAGAGGGAGAATCCTGTGATCCTTGGGATTGAAATTCGTTTTTTAAAATTATTTTCTGCATAAGGAAAGAGGGGCGAAGGCCTCTTCTAAGATAGTGGCACGTTTTCTGTTGGCTTTTGTAAAAAACAAGAACAAAAAACACTTTCAAGAACAGAAATTTGCCTCCTGGTTGTTTGGCAGGGGCAGAGGAAGGTGAACATTCACAAGATTTTTAGCCAATTAACCGAGCTAATGCATTAGTTAAACATTGCAACTCTACAAAGCACTCCACACATTTTGAAGAGAATCCCCCCCAACAGTTAATTCTATTCCTCTTAAGCAACATCGCGGCCACTGTATCAACCACCGAGTTAACCTGCAACTAAAGAATTTTAGGTTTGAACTTTTACACGTATTGACGGAGCATCCCTAACCCTGGAGGGGAATTAGCTTTGCTGGTTTGACGCTCCTGCTTCTGTACTTTGACAGCGGTGCCTGGAAGGGCGCAGCACAAAAGCGAACCTTTCAAAAGGAAACTTCTTAGATGGCGAATCATAACTTATTCATGTCTCTTGAACTGAGGATGCTGGCATGCAAATCCCCAAAGGCCACGCACAGAGGGCACTGAAAGAGCCATCCTCCCAATTAGCAGGAAAGCCTCGTTTCTGTTGGATCAATCCATCAACCTCTGAGGGATGATTTAGAAGGACTGGGTCCGGCATCACTTTCACTGCTTGTGTGTGGCGGTAGCCATACTCGGCAGAGTTGCATCTCAACGCAGCTCCTTCCTTGGAAACATCTTTGGGGTTGAAGGTACACACAGGAGGCAATAAACACTCATGGCGCCATAAAGATTCAGTCTTTACTAAGGTTTACTTGAAGGCGTTAAAGCATATTGGTAGTAATTGCAAAATACTGGAAGAGCAACACAATTCCAACAAAGAATGAATGGTTATCAAAATTAAGTGAATATCTTGAACTGGCAAAGTGAACAGAAATAGTAAGAAATCAACCAAGTGGAAAAATCAGGAGAGAATGGGATGTCTTTACGAATTTTATGAAGAGGGCTGGTTTCCCAAATTATGATTATGACTTAGTTGAGACTAAAACCTCCAACAGGTAAACTAATTGTCTCTCCATAAAGTGTATAATGATTACAGACAATCAAAGATATGATAATATACCGCAAGGAAGTTGAAGAAAGTCAATCTTTCTCTCTTTTCTTTTTCTTTGAGTTTTATTTTTACTTTTTACTTTCTATTTTTACTTTTGTATTTTTTCTTATTACCAATTTTTTTGTAATTTGTATAATTGTATTATTTTATGGGTTGTATGTATGTATGGATTTATGTATTATGTATATAGCAAATAAAATAATGAAATGTTTTTTTTTTTTAAAAAAAAAGCATATTGGTAGCAAATACATACAGAAATTCACCACTGCTGTGGCCTAGGCATGCTTAGAGTCCAACAAGAGCCCAAGACACTCTCTCTGCTTCTCTCACCGCAAGGCACAAGCAAGAGACCTGTTATGTACTGAGTTGAATAGGATCCAAACTGCAGCAGTCTGATTGGTCCTAGAACAATAGGATCCAAAAGGCAGCAGTCTGATTGGTCCTAGAACAATAGGATTCAGAATGCAGCAGTCTGATTGGTCCTAGAACAATGCAGCAGTATGATTGGTTGGCAGGAACCACCCAATCATGCTCCAGATAGAAGTGAATCCACAACCTGATTGGCTTACAGTAGAATTCCGGAATTAGCCAATCATGTGCAGCCCATTGTGTAAATAATGTATATAAAGCAGATACTTTGAGGGGACTTTCATTCATTCCTCCTCACCACTATGAGCTGAATAAAGAGCATGAAATCACTTTGCGACTCTGAGTATATTTCAAGACCCATAACAAGTTACAACAAGTTACACAGAACCACTGTTATCAGTGCTTCCTGTCACACTGCACATGTCCAAAAAACAGTTCCCACAGAAAACATCCTTGCATAGGAAAAATAATCTCAGCCTTCTGCTGCTTCTTGAAACTTCTTCTCTGTTTCTAGAACAAATGATTCTCTCACACACAGAGAGAATATCCAACAGTTTCATTTTGCAGCTTGGTTTCGGAGGCTACAACATTAGCAGAAAAGCTCCTGGATCTACCTAATTGTTCTCCACCACCAGTTGTGACTAAGGTTGCCAGCTGTTCAATGGGCCCCTGCAGTCTTGCAATTAACAAGCGAGCTTAATTTTCGGTGATTAGCAGGTGACAATAATTACCTCCACCGCCCAATAAAGCCTTGGCTTCTCATTCCAGCAAATCGCTGCTTCCAGGCTCAAATTCAAAGACAGCCAGCGGGATGCATTGGTTAGAGTGCTGGACTGTGACCTAGGAGCATAGGGTGAAAATCCCTGGATCACATTGGGTCAATCACTGCATCTCAGCCTAACCTACCTCACAGGGTTATTGTGAGTATAAAATGAAGAGAGGGAGAGCCATGTGTACCACTCTTGAGCTCCTTGGGGGAAAAGAGGGGTATAAATGCAACAAATAACTAAAAATAAAGTACTCATTCTAGCCTCTGAAGCAGGAATGGGGAACCTGTGGCTTCCCAGGTGATTAATAATAATAATAATAATAATAATAATAATAATAATAAGCAGAGACATCACCTTGCCAACAAAGGTCCGTATAGTTAAAGCTATGGTTTTCCCAGTAGTGATGTATGGAAGTGAGAGCTGGACCACAAAGAAGGCTGATCACCGAAGAATTGATGCTTTTGAATTATGGTGCTGGAAGAGACTCTTGAGAGTCCCAAGGACTGCAAGAAGATCAAAGCTATCCATTCTGAAGGAAATCAGCCCTGAGTGCTCACTGGAAGGACAGATCGTGAAGCTGAGGCTCCAATACTTTGGCCACCTCATGAGAAGAGAAGGCTCCCTGGAAAAGACCCTGATGTTGGGAAAGATGGAGGGCACAAGGAGAAGGGGACAACAGAGGACGAGATGGTTGGACAGTGTTCTTGAAGCTACCAGCATGAGTTTGACCAAACTGCGGGAGGCAGTGGAAGACAGGAGTGCCTGGCGTGCTCTGGTCCATGGGGTCACGAAGAGTCGGACACGACTAAATGACTAAACAACAACAACAATATTAATAATAATATTTCTACTCCACCCATCTGAGCAGCTTCCAGCAAAATATAAAAACATAATAAAACACCAAACATTAAAAACTTCCCAATACAGAGCTGTCTTCAGAAATAACAATATTTTTTGTTATTGGACTCCAACTCCCATCATGCTTGGCCACTGGCCATGTTGACTTGGGCTGATGGGTGTTGGAGTCCAGCAACATCTGGGGCATGGCAACTTGGCAAGTTCCCCTTCCCTTTGCTAAATGGCTAAAAAATCAGGTTACCCTGAGGCAGGGATAGGTGCCCCCAGATGCTATCAGTCTAGCATCCCTTGCAAGCATGAATTCCCACAATCAGTAGCGTAGATAACCGGGGCAGGGGATGGGGTTCTGTACTGTGGCAAGATGGCTGCTGTGCATTGGGGCTTGTGACTCTGGGCGGCAGGGGAGCTTGAGTGATTACAGTGGTTGCTTGGTGTTTTGGGCGCACTTCCCTGAAGTCAGACGACTTTTCCCACACAGCACATAGTTAAAAACTGTGGGATTTTGCTACTAGAGAGCCAGTGTGGTGTAGTGGTTAAGAGTGATAGACTCGTAATCTGGGGAGCCGGGTTCGTGTCTCCGCTCCTCCACATGCAGCTGCTGGGTTAGTCACACTTCTCTGAAGTCTCTCAGCCTCACTCACTATTATGTACTGAAGTTCTCACCCTGGGCCAGCAGGGGGATACTGTAGAAAGTTCAGATCCACATATGCAAATAAGGGATGGAAAGTGACGTTCAGTGATTGGATAGTTACAGAAAGTTGTTACAGTTACATTGTACTGGAGCTCTATATAAGCAGGCTGGCTGAACCCTTCAGTTCATTTCTGTTCTGGCCTGTGAATAAACAAGAGCTGTTTGAAGAATCGCTGTGTCGTCTGATATGTTCACCCACAACGTAACACTCACCTCACAGAGTGTTTGTTTTGGGGGAGGAAGGGAAAGGAGATTCTTGGCTGCTTTGAGACTCCTTCGGGTAGTGATAAAGCAGGATATCAAATCCAAACTCTTCTACTACAAGCTGCCAATTTGGACGGCTTTAAAAAGAGATTAAAGTAACCAATTCACAGAGGATAAGGCTATCCATGGCTATTAGTCGTGAGGGATGTGTTCTACCTCCAATATTGCAGGCGATATGCCTCTTAATACTAGCAGCCAAGGAACATGAGTGATGTTAAGTTCATGCCCTGCTCGTGGGTGTCCCATAGGACCCTGAACACTGAGAACAGAACAGTGGGCAAGCTGAGCCATGATTTTTAACCTCTATATGACGCCTCTGAGAGCCGTCATCAGGAGATTTGGAGGGAAGTTGACACTCGATGACATCCAGCTCTGTCCCTCTGCTCCATCTGAATCAGGAGAGGTGGTTGAGGTGTTAAGACTGGTGCTTGGAGGTGGTGATACGATACAATACGATAATCTTTATTGTCATTGTCCCATACGGAACAACAAAATTGAAAAAAATATACATAAGACATTCAAAAACCAACAAGCCTGCTATCCCAGCTATCCCAACCTGGTTAGCCCCCTAAAAACTTCAATACCCCATTTTTAAATACAATATACTCCCATAGAGACTCCTTACACTGCATTTAAAACCAAAATTGCATTTGGATAGAAACTGGTTCTCAGGCGGCTAGTCCTAGTCTTTATAACCCTGTACCTTCTTCCACCGCCATCTTCTTTCTGCTGGGTAATCTTGGCACTTACTGATTCATAAGCAAGAGGGGAAAGTTCCTTCGGTTAACAGTTTTCCTTTGGCAGTCAGAATCAGCCAGCTCACTAACTTGGATCGGCTGACGTGTCTTCTCTCAGCACGGCGGCCTTTATTGCCAAGCTTATTAGCTGGCTTGCATCGAGTGTGAAATTAATATGTGGCCCATTAACGAACCAAGGAGAACCAATGCCTCTCGTTTGCCCAAAGCTGTTCTCTTTGGCTGAGGTGAAGTAAGACAAGCGACAGGCACATAAATACATCCACAAGAAATAAATAAATGGCTCTTTCGGAACACCTTACTTGCCATAGAAGGGTAATTACAGGCGCTTCAAAGATAGACACTTTTGGCGAGACTTGGCTCCCAGTCTTTTCTGTTATAAATGAGACAGAATACACTTTTATTCCACCCACAACACAAGAATCTCTGTGGAGAGAATACTTGAATTGACAATGCATAAATAAACATATTGCTTGTGTACTGTGTACTGCATATGGAACTTAATAAGAATGTACCACTGGACGAGTTACTGTAGTTATATGTTGTTCTTGTATTTACATGAAAATCAATAAAAATGATTTGGATAAATAAATAAAGAGGAAGGAAGAAAGGAGAGAGGGTGACCCAGGTGAATTGCAGAAAGAATTTTACCTGAGGTAAAATTTAAAGTGGTAGATGGGAGGAGTGAAACCTCTGAGGAAAATATCTGAGGGAATTTTGAGGGAAGCTGATAAGAGTATGAATAAGATTAGGTATATTTCTCAGGAGTTGCATTGACTAGATGAGCTCTGAGGTACCTTTCAACTCACCTGCACTGTCATTTAAAGCAATACTAGGCCACTTTAACAGCCATGGCTTAACCAAAGGAATCATGGGAACTGCAGTTTGTTAAAGATGCTGAGCGCTGTGAGGAGACCCCCATTACCCTCCCAAAACTACAGTGGTTTGACAATGAATCCCTCTTCTCAGGGAACTACAGTTCCCCGGATACTTTGCAGAAGGTGATGTTAAAAGTATTACAATACTGCTTTAGATGAGAGCCTTAGACTACATTTGTAACTCCCTAGGAAGCACACTGTTCCTCCACAAATCCTTATTTCTGTGCGATGGGTGTGAGTACATATTAGACTGCACCTGATGCCCGTTGAACTAAAGCTCCCATCAGACCTAGGCAGCATAGCCAATGGTCAGGGATGATGGGAATTGCAGCCCTGCAATGCCTGGAGGCCAACACAGTTCCTCATTGGAGGCTTCAAAGCAGAGGATGGATGGCCATATGTCATGGATGCTTTAGCTGAGATTCCTCCATTGAAAGGGGTTGGACTAGATGACCCATGGGGTCCCTTCCAACTCTACAATTCTACAATTCTCTGGTTCTACTTGCACCAGTACTGCATACCTGTCCACATGCGTTCACTTCCACCTCTGGCTTAAAGACTGTGTCTTTTAAGAACTTTGTGGAGAAAAGACCCAAGGAGAACAGCAATACCCCATCCAATGTTGTTGCCTTTGCATAGGGCAGTCATTAGACACACAAATTTAACACCAAAAAGGAGACAGTCTCACAGCTCTCTGCTATTTCTGGAGACACGAGCAGCCGCGGTGAGTAATTACTCTGCTCCTTGCTTTGTGTTTATTATCTGACCAATTAACACGACAACAATGCCCTGTTTCGCCTTGGAGTCCTCTTGTGTTAAATAGGAAGCTGCCATATAGGAAATCAGACCATCCTCACATAACTCAGCACAAATCCAGAGCGAAGTCCCTAAGATAGTTGGGTTGGCACCTTGTATGCCTCCTTCCAGCAACTCCCGCAACCCAGCTGGTACTATGACTGTATTGCTCTGCTTTACTTTCCGCCACATCAGCGAGGCCGAGAGGGGGGTCTTATCGGCTGGGCAGCCAAGGATGTCCATTGCCCAGGCTTGCACCCCGGAGAGGTCACTTTGGCACTGCTAACACAGCAAAAACAATGCGGCAGGCAGCAGTTAAGAGTTACTGGTCTTTACAGCCACAGCAGGCGCTGTGATTCTCCAGCAGCCTGACTTCACCCCAAAGGTGCACTCCATTTGTTGTTGTTTAGTCGTTTAGTCGTGTCCGACTCTTCGTGACCCCATGGACCAGAGCACGCCAGGCACTTCTGTCTTCCACTGCCTCCCGCAGTTTGGTCAAACTCATGCTGGTAGCTTCGAGAACACTGTCCAACCATCTTGTCCTCTGCCATCCCCCTCTCCTTGTGCCCTCCATCTTTCCCAACATCAGGGTCTTTTCCAGGGAGTCTTCTCTTCTCATGAGGTGGCCAAAGTATTGGAGCCTCAGCTTCAGGATCTGTCCTTCCAGTGAGCACTCAGGGCTGATTTCCTTCAGAATGGAGAGGTTTGATCTTCTTGCAGTCCACGGGACTCTCAAGAGTCTCCTCCAGCACCATAATTCAAAAGCATCAATTCTTCGGCAATCAGCCTTCTTTATGGTCCAGCTCTCACTTCCATACATCACTACTGGGAAAACCATAGCTTGTGCACTCCATTATTGGATGCCAACAAAGTCTCTCTCCAAAGCAGGTGTAGGATCTAGGCAGTGTTTTCTCTCAGATTTCCTGATATGTTTTAGTTGCCTTTTAGGTGTCTTAGCCTCCAGGTACCGCTGGACTTTAACAGCCATTAGCCACCCACAGCCCTGGAGTCATTAATCTCCTTTTTGCTTTGTGTTTATTAACTCAACAATTAGAAACACACACCACAAAGCTGCAATTTCACTGTGCTGCTCAAACCTTACTACCACCTCCCCAGTTCCCTTTATTTTCTGCATTTGAACACCCACATATGCAAGCCAGAGTCATTTTCCTCCTTTTCCCCCACAGCAACACCAGTGATGACTTGGCTCCCAGTCTTTTCTGTTATAAATGAGACAGAATACACTTTTATTCCACCCACAACACAAGAATCTCTGTGGAGAGAATACTTGAATTGACAATGCATAAATAAACATATTGCTTGTGTACTGTGTACTGCATATGGAACTTAATAAGAATGTACCACTGGACGAGTTACTGTAGTTATATGTTGTTCTTGTATTTACATGAAAATCAATAAAAATGATTTGGATAAATAAATAAAGAGGAAGGAAGAAAGGAGAGAGGGTGACCCAGGTGAATTGCAGAAAGAATTTTACCTGAGGTAAAATTTAAAGTGGTAGATGGGAGGAGTGAAACCTCTGAGGAAAATATCTGAGGGAATTTTGAGGGAAGCTGACAAGAGTCTGAATAAGATTAGGTATATTTCTCAGGAGTTGCATTGACTAGATGAGCTCTGAGGTACCTTTCAACTCACCTGCACTGTCATTTAAAGCAATACTAGGCCACTTTAACAGCCATGGCTTAACCAAAGGAATCATGGGAACTGCAGTTTGTTAAAGATGCTGAGCGCTGTGAGGAGACCCCCATTACCCTCCCAAAACTACAGTGGTTTGACAATGAATCCCTCTTCTCAGGGAACTACAGTTCCCTGGATACTTTGCAGAAGGTGATGTTAAAAGTATTACAATACTGCTTTAGATGAGAGCCTTAGACTACATTTGTAACTCCCTAGGAAGCACACTGTTCCTCCACAAATCCTTATTTCTGTGGGATGGGTGTGAGTACATATTAGACTGCACCTGATGCCCGTTGAACTAAAGCTCCCATCAGACCTAGGCAGCATAGCCAATGGTCAGGGATGATGGGAACTGCAGCCCTGCAATGCCTGGAGGCCAACACAGTTCCTCATTGGAGGCTTCGAAGCAGAGGATGGATGGCCATATGTCATGGATGCTTTAGCTGAGATTCCTCCATTGAAAGGGGTTGGACTAGATGACCCATGGGGTCCCTTCCAACTCTACAATTCTACAATTCTCTGGTTCTACTTGCACCAGTACTGCATACCTGTTCACATTCGTTCACTTCCACCTCTGGCTTAAAGACTGTGTCTTTTAAGAACTTTGTGGAGAAAAGACCCAAGGAGAACAGCAATACCCCATCCAATGTTGTTGCCTTTGCACAGGGCAGTCATTAGACACACAAATTTAAGACCAAAAAGGAGACAGTCTCACAGCTCTCTGCTATTTCTGGAGACACGAGCAGCCGCGGTGAGTAATTACTCTGCTCCTTGCTTTGTGTTTATTATCTGACCAATTAGCACAACAACAATGCCATGTTTCACCTTGGAGTCCTCTTGTGTTTAATAGGAAGCTGCCATATAGGGAATCAGACCATTCGCTCACATAACTCAGCACAAATCCAGAGCAAAGTCCCCAAATAGTTGGATTGGCGCCTTGTACGCCTCCTTCCAGCAACTCCCACAGCCCAGCTGGTACTATGAAGGTATTGCTCTGCTTTCCTTTGGGCCACCTCAGCGAGGCCAAGAGGGGGGGTCTTATCGGCTGGGCAGCCAAGGATGTCCATTGCCCAGGCTTGCACCCCGGAGAGGTCACTTTGGCACTGCTAACACAGCAAAAACAATGCGGCAGGCAGCAGTTAAGAGTTACTGGTCTTTACAGCCACAGCAGGCGTTGTGATTCTCCAGCAGCTTGACTTCACCCCAAAGGTGCACTCCATTTGTTGTTGTTTAGTCGTTTAGTCGTGTCCGACTCTTCGTGACCCCATGGACCAGAGCACGCCAGGCACTTCTGTCTTCCACTGCCTCCCGCAGTTTGGTCAAACTCATGCTGGTAGCTTCGAGAACACTGTCCAACCATCTTGTCCTCTGTTGTCCCCTTCTCCTTGTGCCCTCCATCTTTCCCAACATCAGGGTCTTTTCCAGGGAGTCTTCTCTTCTCATGTGGTGGCCAAAGTATTGGAGCCTCAGCTTCAGGATCTGTCCTTCCAGTGAGCACTCAGGCTGATTTCCTTCAGAATGGATAGGTTTGATCTTCTTGCAGTCCATGGGACTCTCAAGAGTCTCCTCCAGCACCATAATTCAAAAGCATCAATTCTTCGGCAGTCAGCCTTCTTTATGGTCCAGCTCTCACTTCCATACATCACTACTGAGAAAACCATAGCTTGTGCACTCCATTATTGGATGCCAACAAAGTCTCTCTCCAAAGCAGGTGCAGGATCTAGGCAGTGTTTTCTCTCAGATTTCCTGATATGTTTTAGTTGCCTTTTAGGTGTCTTAGCCTCCAGGTACCGCTGGACTTTAACAGCCATTAGCCACCCACAGCCCTGGAGTCATTAAACTCCTTTTTGCTTTGTGTTTATTAACTCAACAATTAGAAACACACACCACAAAGCTGCAATTTCACTGTGCTGCTCAAACCTTACTACCCCCTCCCCAGTTCCCTTTATTTTCTGCATTTGAACACCCACATATGCAAGCCAGAGTCATTTTCCTCCTTTTCCCCCACAGCAACACCAGTGATGAAATTGAACGTGCAGGGCAAGGAGCAGCTGAGAGGAATACTCATATATTATTGACAGTACAGTATAAGAAAAAAGAGAGGGGGAGAGAATTGGAGGGAGGCAGCTGAGAATAAATATGTGCTTGGCTCTGGCTGTTGGTAGAGCTTTTCCCTAAGTGAAGATAAACTAGCGTCTCTCATGTATCCCTGGAATGAAAACATTTAGAATCCCCATTTATGACTGTGGGCTTGCCCACACCAGAGGAAAATGTGGCTTTGCAACTGCCTGGCTCCCCATTAATGTAGAGATGTCCACATGATGCCCTCCTTATCTCAGTGTCATCCTAGACCCCCCCCCCATCCTTTAAATGAGTGTTGTTTTTTTATTTTGGTTCTCTTGGATTTTCCAGTGATCAAAAAACCCCACATTTAAAAGGGGAAAGATTCAAAGTAACACTAGGATTAGGAGGACGCCATGTGTCTCTACTGTATTAGAGAGACAGTCTGGCACAAATCCACATTTTGGACAAGCTCATAGACAAAATGTACACAGGCTTGTCTTTCTCTATTGATAGGTGACAGAATCTAATTGCCACAGTATTTTCAGGCTGCATTATTTTTCAAGTTAAAGGTAAAGGTAAAGGGACCCCTGACCATTAGGTCCAGTCGTGACCGACTCTGGGGTTGCGGTGCTCATCTCGCTTTATTGGCCGAGGGAGCCGGCGTACAGCTTCCGGGTCATGTGGCCAGCATGACTAAGCCGCTTCTGGCGAACCAGAGCAGTGCACAGAAACACTGTTTACCTTCCCGCTGAAGCGGTACCTATTTATCTACTTGCACTTTGACGTGCTTTCGAACTGCTAGGTTGGCAGGAGCAGGGACCGAACAACGGGAGCTCACCCCGTCACAGGGATTCGAACCGCCGACCTTCTGATCGGCAAGTCCTAGGCTCTGTGGTTTAACCCACAGCACCATCCGCGTCCCATTTTTCAAGTTGGGGCCTGCTTAAAAAAACTTTCCAAGTTCTTGTTGCATAGTAGCCTCATAGCTGCACTGGCAGAGGAACAGGAGTGCGGAGGGAAAAGACTGCCCCAGGCACCACTATTCCAGTATGGTGCTGTCGCGGCGGCCCCCCTGGACACGCACCGCGCACCCCCACGCGCACCAGGCACCATGCCCCCACAAGCAGCGTGCCACACACCCAGAACATGCGCCACACCCCTGTGGACAGCATGCCACACCCTTGCAGGTGGCGTATCACGCCCCTGGGATGCGTGTCACACCCCCGGGGGGGGCGCCAGCCACTCCCCCACCTGCTCTCCGCCCCTGGTAGTGGAGCACGCAGCTTCACCACTGCATAGCTGACCCCATTGTTAAAGCTGAGGACGAGTTCGTGATAGTTGTTCTGCATAGATACGGCCTAGCAAGTGTATGTGTCTGCATGTATGTGTATGTTGAATTCTGAAAATTATGTCTTCCTCAGGCTTGTGGGTTTGTTTGGTTTTTTTTAAAAAAAATCTTTCAGACTAAAGAAGAGATGGTTAAAAACCCCTGATGTCTAAATTTTTCTAGATTGAGAGTAAAGCTCAAGTTGAGCGCATGCATGCATGAATTTAGTTAGTTGTGGCCTGGCAATGGGTATGTTTGCTTGGGCCAACTTTTACTGGGTAAATTTTGCTAGGCTTGTCGCAAACCGCCATGGATCTTTTCCTAATTACCGTATTTTTTGCTCTATAAGACTCACTTTTTCCCTCCTAAAAAGTAAAGGGAAATGTGTGTGCGTCTTATGGAGCGAATGCAGGCTGCGCAGCTATCCCAGAAGCCAGAACAGCAAGAGGGATTGCTGCTTTCACTGCACAGCGATCCCTCTTGCTGTTCTGGCTTCTGAGATTCAGAATATTTTTCTTCTTGTTTTCCCTCTCCAAAAACTAGGTGCGTCTTGTGGTCTGGTGCGTCTTATAGAGCGAAAAATACGGTACACTGTTCCACCAGGGAAAGGGTTAAGCCGTCTTTGCCCATTTTCAGTTCACTTTGCCACAAACAAAGAAATGCAGTAATATCAAAGTCCAGTTTGGGAAGAAAAAAAATAAGGAAAATTAAAGTAGGGTTGGAACTTTGTGCATTCCTGGTAAAGAAGATCAGTGCCTTCACTAGTCATAGCTGTCAATGTTTTTTAAAGGGAACTTCCCTTATTCCGAATAGGGTTCCTCGCAAGAAAAGGGAAAAGTTGACAGCTATGTCACTAGCAGCTGCAAGGCAGGAGGAAATTTAGTAGGTGCCATGTTTTCCTATCATTGAGATGGAACTGTTAGATGCACAGATCCTCTAAAATGGTGACAACCTTAAGAACATGCAAAAGATAAGGCATGCTCTGTTGTTGCTTTTAAGTGCCACAAACAGCCAAACAGATTTGGTTTGGTTTGCTCTGACTTACAGCCAATCTCTTACAAATATATATATTTTACACCATCGTCGTTACCCATCTTATAGCTCTTTTTGAAAAATGCAAAAATTAAACTGAACAATATTAAATCCTCCTAGTAATTTTGCCGTGCAATCCTAACTGTGTCTACTCAGAAGTCAGTCCCACTGAATTCAATGGGACTTACTCCAAGGTAGGTTCATTTAGAAGTGCAGCTTATATTGCACATCTGTAGAGCTGGGGCTGTTAAAGGCAGACAGCCTTTGCTGGGTAGAAAAAAAGGAGAAATTTTAAAGAGAGACTTGCAGAACAATGGAACAAAGGGCTAACAACTTTTTATTGGTCCAGCTGTTGTACTTTTAACAGCCTCTTGACGTACAGAAATTCAGCAGAAAAAGATTCCTAGGGGAACCCATCATCTGCTCTCTTTATTTTGGGTGGTTACTGAATGTAGAAGTGGGAGGAAGGTGGTAAAATGAACTTCTTAATTTGCCACAGTCCGTGGGCGAGAGGTTGGCAACCAAACAGGGCTTGAGAGACTAAAATCCATTAGGGAATATTTATTTTTAAGACCTCAGCAGACAACCGATGAACACATTTCAGTTTATGAAAGATGTGAGTATAATAATATTGAAGAGAAATCAACAGCACACAATAGTTGGATGAATTGTCCGGGGGAGGCCAAATGTTTGCTGTGGTTTGCTCCTTTTCTATTCCACTGACAAAAAGCGGCTTGGCCATGTAACGGGAACTCAACTCAACTTCCCTTGACAAGAGTGCCAACTTACCAGCTGACCTCTGTAGCTGTGTCTTTAACAGCAGTGAAATGTAGTAGGTATGTCACAAGCTTAATATGAGTCAACAGTGATGTGGCGGCAAAAAACCAAAGCTAATGCTATTCTAAGCTGCATCAACAGAAGTACAGTGGTACCTCAGGTTACAGACGCTTCAGGTTACAGACTCCGCTAACCCAGAAATAGTACCTCAGGTTAAGAACTTTGCTTCAGGATGAGAACAGAAATTGTGCAGTGGCGGCAACAGGAAGCCCCATTAACTAAAGTGGTGCTTCAGGTTAAGAACAGTTTCAGGTTAAGAACGGACCTCCAGAATAAATTAAGTTCTTAACCTGAGGTACCACTGTATAGTGTCTTAATCAAGTGAATAGCCCCGTTCTTGGTCACCTAGAATATTGTGTCCAATTCTGGGCACCACAATTTAAGAAGGATGTTGACAAGCTGTAATGTGTGCAGAGGCGTCTCAAGGTGGGTGCCGTCTACCCCGGGTGCTACCTCTGAGGGAGTGGGGTGACAAAATGCTGTGCGGCAGTCAACGTCGGTGAAAGACGCTGTTGCTTTCCCTCAGCTCTCCGCCAGTTCTTCCTCAGCTGTATATCCCCCCCAAATTCTCAACAACTTTGCCCCCCTGCAATGAAATAAAGTCAAACTATTGTTGAAGGCAAAAATAAAAAATGTCAATGTTGGGGGGGAGGGGGACAAGAAATTTTCCGCACCGGGTACCACCTGATCTTGCTCCGCCACTGCCAAGATGATCTAGGGCAGCCTTTCTCAACCTGTGGGTCCCCAGATGTTGTTGAACTACAACTCCCATCACCCCTAGCTAGCAAGGCCAGAGCTCAAGGATGATGGGAGTTGTAGTCCAACAACATCTGGGGACCCACAGGTTGAGAACCGCTGACTAGGGTCTGGAAACCAGGTCTTATGAGGTACGGTTGAGGTTGAGGGAGTTGGACATGCTTAGCCTGTTAAAGAGGAGACAGAGGAGACATGATAGGCATCTTCATATATTTAACTATCACATAGAGGGCAGAACAAGCTTGCTCTGGAGGCTAGTACTTGAACCAATGGATTTGAGTTACAGGAGAGGACATTCTGACTAAACATCAGTAAAAACTTCCTGACAGTAAGAGCTTTTTTTTGACAATGGAACAGACCCTCTCAGGAGGTGGTAGACTCTCCTGCTTTGGAGGTTTTCAAGCAGAGGATTGGGGGGGGGGCATCTGTCCTGTAGGATCTACAGTGGTACCTCGGATTAAGAACTTGATTCGTTCCGGAGGTCCGTACTTAACCTGAAACTGCTCTTAACCTGAAGCACCACTTTAGCTAATGGGGCCTCCTGCTGCTGCTGCGCCGCCAGAGCACGATTTCTGTTCTTATCCTGAAGCAAAGTTCTTAACCTGAAGAACTATTTCTGGGTTAGCGGAGTCTGTAACCTGAAGCGTATGTAACCTGAAGCGTATGTAACCCGAGGTACCACTGTACTTGAGATTCCTGCATCGCAAGGGGTTGGACTGGATGACCCTCAGGGTCCCTCCCAACTCTATGATTCTATGATTCTAGGTGGCGAAAGAGCGTCAGCAGCTGATTTTTGTGCATGGAACTATTGTGAAAGGCACAAGAGGAGACAAGGTTTGGGGCTTGTTTGTTTTTTGACTCTAGTGAGTTGGCCCTGCAGGATTCCTAAAACACACACACACCTTCCAAGCCTCAGACTGCTCAGGCACAAATTGGAGTGTGCGTGCTCTCCTGCCTTTTTTTTAAAAAAAGACTCAGGATAGAACCTGAGAGGTGAAAGTGACCTTAAGGGAGACTGGGCTGGCTTTCTCTCTTCAGCATTTTCCATTAGCATGAAAATGGTTTCTCAGCCTCAGCTCCTATTACCAAGATGGAACAAGTTCACCTACACAGCTCTTTGCAGAAGGGTCAGGAAGACTGAAATCAGATGGCTGGAAGAGCCCAGCAGCTGTAATGAGCTTCCCTTGGTTATTGCTCTCAAGCCAGTGCAAACACCAGACATAGCTAGCTGTGCATGCAAATGCTCCAGCCCTAACAGAAAAACCAATTCTGGAGTGGGAGAGCAATTCAGAGCGTGGAAGGGAGTTCTAAACTCTTTCCCAGCAAAGAAGATTTTGTGTGTGTGTGTGTTTGCCCTTGTAAATAAGCTGCCGTTATTGGTTCTCTCTATTTTCTTTACTGCGTTTGTTTTCACCACCCAATAACATTCCCTTGAAATATTAAAATATCATAAAGCAACCGCAGAACAAAACAGTTCTAACAGAGAGAGTCCTTCGGCCAAAATTCACAGCACTGAAACCCTGTAGCAGGGAAGTTGCAAGGCGAGAGTAGTGGTATTGTAGTATTGTATTTTAATTTTCTGTTGGAAGCCGCCCAGAGTGGCTGGGGAAACCCAGCCAGATGGGTGGGGTATAAATAATAAATTATTATTATTATTATTATTATTATTATTATTATTATTATTAGTGGGGTTTCGATTGTTGCAGGGAGAGGAGCAAGACTGAGAATCCCCTGCTAATTCTCTGCTCTCAACTCGCCCCTTCTCAGGCTGCATATGGCTCTTACATTTAAAGTACTTCCCCATCCTCCTAAGCCTCATGGGAACTGTAGTTTGTTAAGGCTGCTGGGAATTGTAGCTCTTTGAGGGGGTAAACTATAGATCCCAGGATTCTTTGGGGGAAAGCAATGTGCTTTAAATGTGTGGTGTGTACACAGTCACGAAGTGCTTTTCCTTTACATAAAAATGGCGCTGGGCTCTAATATGCACCTCTGCAGGCAACATTCGTTCAGAGGTTTAATCACCTGCTTCTAAATTTAAGCAAACTCTCAAAAGTGGAGAACCCAAAAATATAAATAGGTACTGCTTAAAAATGAACAATATTAGTAGCAACAAAACTGTAACAATAAGTAAACACTAATCCAATAGCAGAGATTTACAACAACAGAAATTAACCATCTTGTTGTCTTTCTTCCCTTTTCTGGAAAGGTCTTTCTTGGGACTCAGCTACATTAGTAAAAAAACCCAGCATTTTGTATGCGTTATAAACAAGCAACACCAGATGGCACTGTAAAGCACTTGGGAATTCAAAAGATAATTTGGTTAAATTAATATAATTTGCTTGGCTTGGTAAGGAAAATGTGTGTAAAATTGCATAGAAACCATTAGAAATGATTGCCAAGTACTTGCAGTTATATATCATTATCATTAAAATTATTATTATCATTATAAAAAATTATTATTATTTAGAATTACCTGACCTTTTCAGAAGGTAAAATTAAAATTCCTTGGTTTTCCGAAAGCAGCTTATGTGTTTCTTCATCAAACATATACTTACCAAGCTAAATGCTTTCCAGTTACAAAAACAACAGCAAATATGAACTCATCAGACTCAAAACCATATTTTAAAGACCTATCATGGAGGAGATTTGCAAAACTTAAGTTGCACTCCCTAAAATGACACGCCCTAATGGGGCAGTGTCTTCTCTGTGGTGGCTCCCTGCTTGTGAAACATCCTCCCTTCTGAGGCCCACCTTTGGCTCCGTTCTGCCACCAGGTTATGGCCTGTCTCTGGTGCAGCTTTTAGGAGTTGTTAATTCTATACCTTAACATTGTAATAGCTGCTGCTTTTGTTTTAACAATATGTCATTACTTACTGTTTTATCTTACCTGTGTTATAAAACCATCGCACAAATTAACTGCATAGTCCTGTCCAGAGGGCCTTTCCGTATAGGCAAGGCTTTGAATATTTAAATATTTAAATAAGAATGACTCCCTGTGGGCTCAGGCAAGAGTCTTCTCCAGGTTTTTCAAAAACTGGAAATACAATGAACTGAACCTGGGGGGCTTTTGCTAAATGACTAAGGGTGCTTCATCCTGATTTTATTGCAGGGGAATTAAATGATGGTGGCTGTGGGTGGCGCTGTGGGTTAAACCACAGAGCCTAGGACTTGCCGATCAGAAGGTCGGCGGTTCGAATCCCCGTGATGGGGTGAGCTCCCGTTGCTCAGTCCCTGCTCCTGCCAACCTAGCAGTTCGAAAGCACGTCAAGTGCAAGTAGATAAATAGGTACCACTCTGGCAGGAAGGTAAATGGCGTTTCCGTGCGCTGCTCTGGTTTGCCAGGAGCGGCTTAGTCATGCTGGCCACATGACCCGGAAGCTGTACGCCGGCTCCCTCGGCCAATAAAGTGAGATGAGCGCCGCAACCCCAGAGTCGGTCATGCCTGGACCTAATGGTCAGGGGTCCCTTTACCTATTTAATGAGCATTCATACAAATTTGTGTGTTGCAAGGCCGGGTGGCGTTTTGCATCTAAGCTTTGTCATCCCACAAAATTTCCAGAGCATTTCTCCATCAGTCATCATATAAGTCTGAGCTTTGGGAAGCTGGTTTGTTGTGGAAGACCTTTCACTCAACTACAGTCTCATGACCTGAATTTGCTGGTATGAACCCCACCTGAAAACAGTGACAGCCTGGAAGTGCCTTAAATAAACGCCTGGTATTAAAAGTGGAGGAGCAGAGTTGGGGAAAACACTGGCAACCACATGCCTTGTTTCAATAACATGTGGGCCAGGAGAATGAGCAACCAGGCTAATACCTTATTTTCCTGCCTGTCCCTCTTTGCATAAGCTATGCCTGCTTTTTTTTTTGGAAGTCCTATCTGCTCGTAGGGTTGCCATACATCCTCTTTTTCCAGGGCACATCCTCTTTTTCATGGGTATGTAAAATGAGAGTCGTCATAGCGATCCATAGTTAAAAGTAGAAGTCGGCAAATGTGTCCTCATTTTTGCTCTTCAAAATATGGCAACCCAAATAAACTGCAGCTTCCTTTAGGTCTGAAAGAGGCCAGATACAGAAAGCAACTCCTGCTGAATTTCCACTATTTTATCAAGACCTTCAAAACACCTTTCTGCCATCTGCTTAAGTCAATGCATTTTTTTTATAAAAAAAAACCCCTAAAAGAATACAATTTAAAATAATGACATCAACTTAAATCAGTGGTCAGGAAAACTTGGCCCTCCAGATGTTTTGGGACTACAATTCCCATCATCCCTGACCACTGCTTATGTTAGCTAGGGGTGATGGGAGTTGTAGTCTCAAAACACCTGGAGGGCCGAGTTTGGCCACTACTGGCTTAAACAAACAACACTTATCTCCATGCTAGGAAAAGCTTCACCTATTACATTTTTACGCCTGCAGACCTGAGGACGCTTACTTATCACTGAACAAAGTGGGGCTTGTGAGTATGTCAAGACTGCAGCATAAGATTGCAGTGATTTATTGAATGGGAGGGGGCAGCGGATGCTTCAGCAGGTTGTATGCCTGATAGCTGTTTCCATGCTGCTCTGACAGGTGGGTCAAATAGCCCATCCATCAAACAAAAGGGGCCATAGCATCCTACATTTCTCACGCAGTCTCTTGCCCTTTGCCCCTATGGCTACTTTGCAAGCTCTGGGGTTCTTCCAGTACACGATGGGCAAGTCAGACACGCAAGCACACATGCCTGGTTATTATCCTCACATTCTCTTGCTTTCGCCCACCAGCCTCTCAAATATTCATTAAGGCTCCTGCGAAGCCATCCTGCTTAACTGGGACCTTAGGGAAATTAAAGCCTTTCTAGAGCAGGAATAGGGTATCCTGTCCTTCAACGAGTGAATAAAGTAATCTTCTGTAAAGAAAGAGGAACCGTCATCGCTGATACGGTATTTCATTCCCCTTGGGTTGTCAATTGACACACACAGACATCTATAACCCTGGCCTGGCTTGTTCTTGTGCCTCAAACAGCAGGCTGGATGTGCAGAAGTCGGCAGATGGAGGTTTTTCACAGCAAGGAAATAAACTTGCTAATGTCTGTGCATCAAACTACTATTTAAAGGCACAGATACTGAGGATGGCTGAGAAGTTGGGAGCCCGGAACTGAATTTTGATGCTGTCTCTTTGCAGTTTGATGCCGTGTTGCCTAGAGAATACTGGAAAAACAACAACAATGCAACCAGATATAAATTTTTAGCATTTCAGTCTTGGAAAGAACTGATGTTCTCCTCTCCCCTGATCCTTCCCATTCCCTGGTATGATTGCTGTATTTTTGTCCTATATCTGTTCCAGTGCTTATGAAAGCAGGCTGAGGTGCAATAATTAAACACCTGCATTTGTCCACAGACAGCTTTCTGGGTCATGTGGACAGCATGACCAAACCACTTCTGGTGCAAGGGAACACCGTGATGGAAACCAGAGTGCACAGAAACATCGTTTACCTTCCTGCCACAGTGGTACCTATTTATCTACTTGCACTGGCATCAGTAGTGGGGGGCAGGGTGAACCGCCCAGGGGGGTGATCGGCATAGCAATTGGCGTGCAGAGGGGTGATCAGTGTACTGATCGGCGCCCATTGGGGGCGATCGAAGTGGTGATTGGCGTGCAGGGGGGCGATTGGAGCAGTGATTGGATCCCATTGGAACAGCGTGGCAATCCGCTCAGGGGGGATTTTGTCACCCCCCCAGGGATGACACCCGGGGGCTGACCGCCCCCAACCCCCCTTCCTATGCCCCTGACTGGCGTGCTTTCGAACTGCTTGGTTGGCAGGAGCTGGGACAGAGCAACGGGAGCTCACCCCATCACAGGGATTCAAACCGCCGACCTTGGCAAACCCCAGAGGCTCAGTGGTTTAGACCACAGCGCCACTCATGTCCCCAAATCCTGTAGAGCTGCTGCCGTCAGTGTAGGCAGCACTGAACTAGATGGACCAATAGTACAACTCATTATAAGGCAGTTTCCTCAGTTCCTACATGCAGAAGACCTACATTTCCAAGGTACCCCTCCTGCTCCTCCATCTAAAGATGTGACAAGTTGGCTTACAGAGATGGCAACACATGGTACAACAAGGTCACTTGATCACTCCACAAAATGGTGTCTCCCTCAGCTACATTATTATGCAAGTTATCTTTTTTTCCACACTTTCTCTCTCCCCCCCACTTTTGGCAGTTCTAGTTCAATTTAATAAGGAAAAAGAGGGCCTCTCGCAAGAGTTGATACGAAGGCGGTGACAGCTTTGGAAATCAAAGACTCCATGCCATGCAAAGTTCTTTTCCAGAAGCAATTTAGCTTTGGATTGAAGGGAGAAAAGCCATCTCTAAGCAGCCAGTGATCCGATTGCATTAATATCGCACCACTCTTCTCCAGGCCCGTAGACAGAACGATTTGCGACAAATGTGATGGTTAACATATGCATTGTTAGATGAACAATGAGCATGAGGTTCCAACTAAACACCACCCCATGATTTCTTGCTGCCTGAGGCAAAGAGCAAAATGGTGTCCTCCATTTAAGAGCTGCTCAACAGTGGAATAAACTCCCTCTGGAGCTAGTGGACTCTCCTTCCTTGAAGGTTTTTAAGCAGAGATTGGATAGCCATCTGTCATGGGTGCTTTAGCTGAGAAGGGGCTAGACTGGATGGGCTTTAGGGTCCCTTCCAACTCTGCAATTCTATAATTCCCTGTACAGAAGTTGACTGGCAGTTGAGTCTGTTGAAACTGAGTCTGCTGAAGAGACCAGAGACCATCTTGGCTGTGAGTCCTGGAAGACCTGCTCCCTGCTTTGCAGGCTTTCCCCACCTGGGGTTGGTAGTTATTCCTGGTAAGTTATCAACAACAAACTTTTGTGCGCATGAACAGCAGCACCCGTACTGCCATCTGACCAAATCCTGATTTTGCTTTTAAAATAAAAATAGATCAAAATATTTTTTTTTAATCTCACATGTTTCTAGACCTCATGATGAGTAGATTGTCTTGCATGTAAGCAAAGCTATATAGACACAAGACCAGTGTTTGGAGTGGGTGCTTTTCTGTTGCATGCAAGCTGAGGCGCTGGCATTGTCTCAGGATTCCCGCAACTTGTACATGTGGTTGTGATCACATATTTGCATGCAGCGAGAGTAAAAGTTGTATCCAACAAAGTTCTATCCGGAAAAGACCCATAAAAATGAATGGGCGTTACCAGTCTAGGCCTATTAAGTTCAACGGGAATGGTAGTCAGTCCCAACAAATTGTAGCGATGGCCACCAACTCAGATGGATTTCAAAGAGGACTAGGCAGGGTAATGGAAAATGAAGCTATCAGTGACTACTAGCCCAAAAAGCTATGTTGCACCTCTACTATTGTGAGTAGCATGAAGGGAATCACAGGAGAGGAGTGTGCTGTTGTGCTCAGGTCCTTCTGGTGAAATCTGGGTGGCCACTGTGAGAACAGGACAGAGCCAGCCCACCCATGAGGTAAGCTGAGGCAACTGCCTCAGGCAGCAAGTGTTAGAATTCCTGCTCCATGACTGCAGTCATGGGGTTGTTGTCTTTCACAAGTATTTATTTTGGCGGTATTTATTTTGACTCCGCAGAGTGGGAAGTGACGGAGACAGGATGTTTGTGTTACTGTGTTCCGTGAAGTGGGACTATTGTCCTTTGTTCTTTTTCTCTTTGCTGTCTGATGCTAGAGAGAGAGGGAGCCATGTTGCAGTGCTCCGTGCGTGTTTATATGTAAATAAAGTAGATTAGCCAAAATGCTGAGTTGCTGAGGTCTGTTACGCAACTGCGCAAACTCTGCGGTGCTGGTGTCAGTTGGCATTGGTTACTGTGCTGTTCGGGCTGAAGAAAGCTTATGAAGCTCCCGAACGATCGACCAGGAGGGAGGGAACATGCCAGTCGGGCATGTGTCTCTGCCAGGGTCCTACTCGAGTGTAGGCTGAACTCCTGACAGCAAGATCCACAGGGACAGATTATATGGCCTCCAAGGAATGCATCACCCATTGCTGCAGTGGCACTGACAGCAGCGATGCACCCTTGGATCTGCTCCCCACATGCTGCCTCTGTAGGAGCCTCTTGACCAGACTTCCTCAACCTTGGCCCTCCAGATGTTTTGAGACTACAATTCCCAGCATCCCTGACCACTGGTCCTGCTAGCTAGGGATCATGGGAGTTGTAGTCCCAAAACACCTGGAGGGCTGAGGTTGAGGAAGCCTGCTCTTAACCAATAGGAGAGGTGCAATGTAAATCTTCCCCCTGTACTTGTTTTAGATGTAGATCTTCACTCACCCCTTATTCCACAGCAGGGAAGGCTGTGCCATTTTGTGGTCTGCCTCAGATGCCAAAATGTATTGGGAACAGGATTCTGGACTAGTTGGGCCACTTGTCCAGCAGGGCTCTCCTTCTGTTCCAACCTGTTCAGCTTTCAGCCTTAAGCTTCTCTTACCTTTGCTCTTCTCTCCGCCCCATCACACACACACACACACACACACACAGAAGGAAGTAGATACCATCTCCAAATTTTGCTGCTGATGTGCCCCATTTCCATCTGAGCAGGGAACTACACAGCTGGCAGACTTCTCATTTCTTCCGCCTCCCTTTGCACATAAGAGCCTCTCACTGTTCTTGCACCCTTGAACCAGCTGCTGTCTCCCCTCCCTCCTCCCTCCCGCTTCCCTGCCTCCAACCGGGGACGGGGTGGGGGCGCAGCTGCGGTTGCAACCAGCCTGAGCTAACAGCAGGTGGCTGCCCGGTGACTGACAGCCCTTCCATGACGTCATGCAGGTGGGCAGGGCGCCGGGAGGCGTTCTTTTTGCATGACTATAGAGGCAGTGGCTGGTAAGTGACAGAGGGGAGCTTATCAGTACACAGAGAGAGTGAGTGGAAGGAGGGAGGAAGGGAAGGAGAGGCAGAAAAGAAAGCCGAGCTCTCTCTCTGTGTGTGTGTGTATGTGTGCGCGCGCGCTTCTGTCTCTTTATGGCCGGTGCTTTTAAATACGAAATGCACCTTAGGTGAGGCTTCCCTGCCAGAAGGGAGATAAGAGATCAGGACCATCCTTCCTGCCTGGGCTCATTCAACTGGCTGGGCTTTTTCCCCCCATAGGTGAGTAGCTCCATTCTTCCTTCCACAGGGATGCTGGTTCTCAATTAGTTCCGAGGAGCCTGTGTATATGTGCGCGCGCGGCTGCCTGATCTGCGCTCAGGAAGAAAAGGATCGTAATAATAATCAATGAAATGAAATCCATAGCCAAGAAGATCCTGGAGGGGCATATAGAGGAAAAGGAGGGGGCGAAGGAAGGGAAGAGATTTGGAGGGGCTTTGCTCGCCTCTGCGCCTCTTTTTTATCGGTCCTATAAAGAACGCTCTCCTTCTCATTGTCCTAGAGAGAGAGGGGGGTGGGGAGCTGGCCCTCCGCCTTTTAGTCCTAGCCGGATTGTTGCAGGGGGGGTGGATGGGAGCTGGTGGAGGCATCGGCGGCTGCCTTGGCTGCCTGGGGTTCTTTCAGGACAGGGTGATGGGAGGGAGCGAGCGAGGGGAGGCGAGCAGCAAAGAATGAATGACGAGACGAGTTTGGCTGGGGAGGCATCTTTTTCTCGCTCTCGCTCCCTCTTTCTCTCCACTGCCAGCATCCGAGCTAGGCAGCCCCGATCCTTTTTGCGCGTTTTGGTCGGGAGGAAGCCCCTCTCAATTCAGAGGGTCTTGATTTTAATGGAAAGCCCCTCCTAATTCAATGGGACTTCACTCCCCAACTCAAAAGCGCGCAGAATTGCAGCTTTGGGGATTGCTTAACCGTGGACCTGGGAGAGAATGTATTGTTGCGTTTGTGAAAGGCAATCTCTCTCTCTCTCTCTCTCTCTCTCTCTCTCTCTCTCTCTCTCTCTCTCTTTCTTTCTTTCTTTCCCCTCCAAGCTTCCCTTCTTGCTCTGTATTGCACTGAACCAGGAGATTTGCACTATTGTCCTCCTTGCGCCAAGTGGGTAGGCGCCGGAAGAGGGTTTTCCCCGGGGCCACCTTTCCACTTCGGATTCTGATGCCCGCTTAGCGCTGGGTGAGCAGGTGGGAAAAGAGGCGAGGCGGTGCACCCAAGCGAAAGGGCTGTAGCTCAGTGGTAAAACATCTGATCTGCGTGCAGAAAGTCCCAGGTTCAGGTCCTTGGTTTCTCCAGGTACGTAGATAGACGCATGTCACAGTTCCTGGATAGCCGCTGCCAGCCATCAATAAATATTGATTGGCTTTTAAAAATCACATCACAAAGTCCAGTCTGAATAAGATTAAAATATTATTTGTGCCTTTCACAACTGAAGTGAGAAAGACTGTAGCTCAGTAGCTCCAAGCAGAGCTGGGAATGTCCGCTGTCTGGAACTCCGGAGAACAGCTGCCAGTCAGTGTAGACAATATTGAACGAGATGGATCAATGGTCTGTTTCAATGTTTAATACCAGGAGCCCTAAGGAATATGACCAGGATCCTTTTCACATGGTCTTGCATCCTCCTTTCCTAATTCTTTAGCCTTTACTATGCCATGAAAGCTGGTGATGGATGTTGGCATCTGTCTGTCTCGAGAGCAATGGAGTGCGCCTCGAGGGGTGAAGTCAAACCACTGAGTGAGCAGCGCCAAGGTGACCTCCCTGGGGTGCAAGCCTGGGCAGGGTGTGTGGAGGTCCTGGGCTGCCCAGACGACAAGACCCCACCCCCTGGCCTCACTGATGTGGTCCAAAGGAAAGCAGAGCGATATGTTTGACACCAGCTTGGCTTGCAGGAGTTGCATACAAGGTGCCATCCAACTGCTTTAGGGACTCCACTTTGGATTTGTTGTAGGGTTTACTCCTTTGCTATTTCTTCTCCTGAAGATGTCTGGCAAGGCAGCACAGGTTTAGGACCAGAGTTTTCCTTCTAAATGGACTGCCTTCTCAGGTGGGTGAGCCCCATCTGCCCCTCTACAGCACATGCAGAAACCACCCTCCTCTTGACTGTTGGGTCTCCACTATGGGTCTCCACTTCCAAGGCAAGAAGGTGACTAGTTGTATGTTTTCTTGGACACAACAATAGTGCATTGCAGGGACTGGGATACACGATAACGACCTGATTCGAGAAAATGCCTTGGGAATGCCTTGGGAGAAAATGCCTGCTAATGCCTTGGGAGTTAACAGTGCAGCCCTAGGTAAAGGTAAAGGGACCCCTGACCGTTAGGTCCAGTTGTGGCTGACTCTGGGGTTGTGGCGCTCATCTCGCTTTACTGGCCGAGGGAGCCGGCGTACAGCTTCCGGGTCACGTGGCCAGCATGACTAAGCTGCTTCTGGCAAACCAGAGCAGCGCACGGAAACGCCATTTACTTTCCCGCCGGAGTGGTACCTATTTATCTACTTGCACTTTGCCGTGCTTTCGAACTGCTAGGTTGGCAGGAGCAGGGACCGAGCAACGGGAGCTCACCCTGTCACAGGGATTTGAACCGCTGACCTTCTGATCGGCAAGTCCTAGGCTCTGTGGTTTAACCCACAGCGCCACCCTAAACCATGTCTATTCAGAAGTTAATTCCCAACAAGTTCAGTGGGGAAGTGGGTGTAGGGTTGCAAACTTAGAACAATGTAGGGGTGAACTGGGACTTTGCTGGTTCAACACTAAGCTCTGTGTCGAGCATTTTTCTGGGGGAATGAGATGTTGGCCCCAGCAATTCATCTGCACTATGGAGGCAGTTCTGGGTTGCTTAACAGCAGTGGGACTCTCCCCATTCTGCAAACTTCACCAGTCCTTTTTGAGTTGTTTTTACCTGGCTGGAATGTGTCCTTGAACTCGGGCAACGCTTTTTGTTCGCCTGGATGGAGGATAGAGAGGTCTGTTTAGGAACCAGATAACATTTACATTTACTGCTGCACTCACTTTTGCCTCTGCCCCTGTTCCCCATCGGAAGGTTGCCAAGAAGGGAGTGGGTCCCTCGGTGTGAAAAAGATCCCCCACTTGAGCCATAAATTCAGGGGCAGTCTACCTCTGAGAGCAAGTTGCTAGGGAACAAGATCAGGAGCCGTCCCCCATGCCCTTATCTCAGTTTGCTTCTTGCAGATCAGTTCTCACACCCCAGTGCCTAAGCAAATGTGTTCAGCGAGGTTACCCATTAAAAAAGTTAAATAAATGCACACCTGTATTTCACGTGGGACCTGACAGGTATTGTACAGACATTAAACAGGAATCAAAATGCTTATGAAGTTGGCTGCAGATGCACCAGACAGCAGTTTTAAAGAAGTCAAGTCACTGCTGCTTACCGGGAGGGAGAGTGGAAGAGGCGAGGTTGCAAGGAGGTCAGCGCTGTGCAAACTCACTGGCAGAACCCCTGGCAATTCCACAGCACCAACCACCCTTTGCCTTGTCCATCCCACTCTCTGCCTGGTAAGCAGGAGCATCCTGCCTGCCTTGAGGTCAGGTGAGTGTCATTGCCCAACTGCACCACCTGCCACTGTGTTTGGCTAGAGGTAGCCAACATGGGCGCTCTGTTGAACTGCAGCTCCCATGTCACTCCATGTTGCCCTGGACTAGGGCCACAAGGGTACCTTAGCAAGCAGAGACAGGGTGGGCACCTGACAGAGTGGGCTCTAATCCATGAAAGCTTCTGCCACCACGAATCTTTCAGATGCCACAAAGGACTACCTTGTTCTTTCTGCAACAGGCAAATGGGCACCACAGGCTTGCAAGGAATACTGGACGAGGTTGACCTCACTGTGCTCTGGCAAGCACTTCTTATGTTCAGAGGCCAGAATGTTTATGCATTGACTCCTGAGTATGGGACCTTTGCTTTTATAAATGAAATATATATATAAGCAGACCTCATGGGGATTCTGTTTCGTTTTTTAAAGCAGACAACACAAGCCATCAACTAGTTTCAACATTGGCGGTTCCCAGACCACTCACGCCCCTGCCTCTCTCTCTATATAATGTCTAATCCTCTCTCTCTCTCTCCCCCACCCCTGCCCTTGCTATAAGCCTGCTTTGCTTGCACATTGTTTTTTCTTTGCTGGCTCTCCTGCGCTTTAAAAGCCAGCGTTCCTATAAAACCAGACCTGATGCCTACAGCGTACGAATGCTTCTGTTGCAAATAACTGATTTACATTTGTATGAATGAATTCTGTTATGCTGTAAGTGTACGTAGCAGCTCGCCCATTGGCTGAATGCATCCTTTGCTGTGCTCATGCTTTCAGATCTACAGAAGAAGCCCTTTTGGTAGTCACCGCACCTAGTGAGGTGTGTGCTGGAGGGGGCTGTGGGAGTGTGTTCTCTGTGGTTGCTCCACACCTGTGGAATGACCTTTTGTCAGAGGTATATCATGCTCCAACACTGCTGCTTTCATTTCATCAGATGCAACCCTTTACCCAAGCCTTTGAGGAGTACTAGGAGATGGAGAGTCTGGGACTGCCTCATTTAGCTGCTGCCGCCTATGTTTTTTAGTGTGTTTCCACTGCAGTTTGATGAATGTTGTGTTTAGTCCAGCTTATTATTATTGCCAGTGTTGGTTTTCAATGCCTATGCATTTACTTTCCTAGGACCTTTGAGCCAAAGGTGGATTATAAACACTTGTAATAAACAGATTCATAAACGACAGGTTTCCAAGGGAGCAACCTGTTTATTGAGCATTCATTCTGTTTGATTTGTGGGGAGATTTGATGATGTTGGCTGTTTAAGGAGCATTCGTTCTGATTTGTTTCCGGGGAGGTTAGTCAACATGGTTTCAAACCATTTCCCCATGGCTTTCCTTACTGTAAACTTTGGAGGAAGAGGGGTTGTTGCGCAAGGCCTCCCAATGATCTTTGAGTTCGCAAACCTGAATTTGCTGCCAGGGGACTGGATCCCACCTGAACATAGTGACAGTCTGGAACTGTGTGGGTGGACTGAGAACATGACACCCACCAAACCAGCACGCTTTGTATGCACCCAGGAGCATGGGATTTGGGTGCTGTTGCATGGCTATTGATGCACAAACTCTATTGATATTGGTGCTCATTGACAAGCTGCCGCATACAAATTTGCCACTTAAACTGATAAAGTAGCAAGGCACCTACTGTATTTTTCGCTCTATAAGACGCACCAGACCATAAGACGCACCTAGTTTTTGGAAGAGGGAAAGAAAAAAAATATTCTGAATCCCAGAAGCCAGGACAGCCAGCTGGATAGCTGGCTTATGGGATAGCCGTGTGCAGCCTCTCCTGGGCAAGGGGAGCCTTCATCCCCTGCCCGGGAGAGGCTGTGCATGGCTAAGGCTCCCCCAAGAGCCGCGCTCCCTTAAAGAGTGCGCGGAGTGTGTGTGCAGCTTTTGGGGGCTTTTCCTCAGGGAAAAACCCCCAAGAGCCACACACATGCTCCACGCGGCTCTTTAAAGGGAGCACTGAGCAGAGCCTCCCGCCTGCATTCGCTTCATAAGGCGCACACACATTTCCCCTTACTTTTTAGGAGGGGAAAAGTGCGTCTTATAGAGCGAAAAATACGGTATGTGCACCCCAAACTTAAAAGGAGTTTACTTGCAGCAGATGCATCCCATTTGTGGCACACAGATTTATGATAAATTCCTCAATAGCAACTGTGCTAGTCTGCCATGGCAAGAAGCAGAGAAGAAACTCGAGACACCGCCCCCCCTTAAAGACTGCTATATCTGACTATAAGATCTAGTGTGGAGTAGTGGATAGCTTGTCACACCAGAATTGGGAAGACCAATTCAAATCCACTCTTGACTCTTGGGTAGCCTTGGACCAGTCTCTGCCTGACCTACTTCACAGGGTTGTTGTGAGGTTTAAATCTGGGGGTGTTGAGGAGAAACATATATTCTACCTTGAACTCCTTGGGGGGGGGGGGAAACATGAGATGCAAAGGCAATAAATAATTGCTAGACACTTGTAACCGGAGAACGGGAAGCTTAGTTCAAACCAGCCTCTGAAATTTGGGCCCAGGTGCAGATTTCTGCTGCTTACAGCTTCTTAGTCCTTGTTGACAGAAAGTGACAGTGAAAAACATTAAGTGCTGGAGTTATGTCAGACTTCAGTTTTGCAGGCAGGTAGTTTTGTGCCTGGACTTAGTGCTCTTAATTGTGTCCCCTTTAGGCAGGTGTAGGGAACATAGGAAACTACCCTGAACACAGGCAGAATACTGGTCTGGCTAGCTTGGCATTGTCTCCACTGACTGGCAGCTGCTGTCCAGATTTTCAGGCAGGGACATTCCCAGCTTTACCTGGAGAGAGGAGGGAGACTGAACCCAGGACCATCTGCTTACAAGGCAGCTGCTCTGTCACTGAGCTGCTGTTCTTCTCCACTCCATACGTAACCCTTTGCTTGTGAAACATGCAAATAATATTTCTTTCCATGCTTTGCTACCCTATGGGAGTTTTACTTGCGTTGCATTGAAAAATATTTCAAGAATTGATTTTAGGATAGGTTTTTTTAATTAAAAAAAAGGTCCACTTTTTGAAAAGAGGGTGACAAGAGGACAATTAATTTTGTTAACGTGCCGGCATTTGAGACTAGGTTATGTCCAATTCCCACAGAAAAGGTCTTAGCACTAGTATAGCTCTTGGTACTATTGTCCCCGCAACTACAGCAAAAAAAAATTGCTCTCCTGTGTTGCTGTTTGGAAGCTTTCTAAGTCTGAAAATGCCTAAACCGATCACTGTTCCATGTGTGTGAATAGCAAACAAAATAACAGATGAAATTGAAATTAACTGGCGTTCTAGTCTAAGCTGCCTAACTATGGTTTTTTTGTTTTGTTTTGTTTTTAAGTGTGCTAATATTAAGCTGAGTTATCTGGCTTCGGCTTTCACTTGTTTGGCCTTTTTCTGGATATGCAAAGCTAGCGACCAAATCCTCTTAAATAAATCTTCATCAGTGTCTCTTAGAAAGCGCAGCCCAGTTTGCGAGAAAGCCGATTACATCACCGCTCCTGTGAAGGAGTCCTCCTGGACACTTACATATCAATGCTCGACCGCACGCCATGGGTTCAGAGCCCTGTACAAACATGGATCGCAACAAGGCTCCTGTGACAGCTGTCAGTGTTGCAAACCTTGTTTTACAGACATTTTGGAAGGTGAAATGTCTTGCCTGAGGCTATACTGGGGAGGGAGGGGAGAGAAAGCAAAATTGATGGAAGTTAATCTCCACCAGTGATTCGCAAGCAGTAGGGCGGCCATGGTGGCATGAGGTGTTTAGAAGAGGTAGTTTTCATGTCCCAGGGAAGGGAGGGGTCATCTGATGGGGCACGGCAATGCCAAATTTAGCATGCCCACAGCTAGCTCCCACTTACCTCCTTACTTCCAGCCAGTCTGGGAGGGAGGTGGCAATAGATGTCAGCTTTCTCTCCCTCCTCCTCTCTGTCAGTCTTGTCCTTGCAGGACTCAAGAGGGAGGAGGATGGGGAGAAAGCTAGAATTAGTTTTGAGTACCGTATTTTTCGCTCTATAGGACGCACTTTTTTCCCTCCAAAAATGAAGGGGAAATGTGTGTGCGTCCTATGGAGCGAATGCAGGCTCCCTGGCTTCAGCGATAGCAAGGCAAAGCCTCCGAAGCCTGCGCTCCGGAGGCTTTGCGTTGCTTCCGCTGAAGCCAGGAGAGTCTGCTCTTTGAGGCTGGCGGTGGGGAAAGCAGCGCTTCCCCCATCGCCAGCCCCGGAGGATGGGGGGCAGCGGGGAGGCGCGCGACGCCTTCCCGCTACTCTCCAACCCTCCTGTGGGCTTTTGCGGGAGGTGGGGGAATTCTGCCACCTCCCGCAAAAGCAGGGAGAAGGTCTTGGAGTAGCGCACAGGCTGCGTGCAGCCTGTCCACTGCTCCCAGAGCTGCAGGGGGGGGGATCATATTTTTTCCTTGATTTCCCCCCCTGAAAACTAGGTGCGTCCTATGGTCCGGTGCGTCCAATCGTGCGAAAAATACGGTATATTGGACTCCATGACATTCATGTAGGAAAGTCCTGCCCAATACAGATAGGTGTTAAATGTTGAGAAGGCTTGAAGGAACGTAAGAAGAAGAAAATTACAGGGACAGAACTACCTAAAATGTATAGAAACGTATTTATGTATGCTGCTACAGAGGCAAGAATGTTACTTGCCCAAAAGTAAGCAGAAGTCTCAGCAAAGAAAGAATGGATATAAGAACAAGAAATCAAGATAATTTTTTTTTTTATAAAAGAATGGAAATGGTCTGTTAAATATTTACAGATAAAACCACTGGCAGGAGTATTGTAAAAACCTGCAGTTTTATATGAGTCCTGTGGAATCTCGGTTGTTGAATGTAATCCATTCTGGAAGATCGCTCGACTTCTGAAACGTTTGACAACCGAGGCACAATTGCCGGTCAGCAAAATCCATTGGGAAAAAATGGAGAAATGCGCCTCGGAAGCCGTTCGATTTCCGAGGTGCGTTCAAAAACGGAAGCGTTCACTTCTGGGTTATCAGCGTTCAAAAGCCAAAACGTTTGACTTCCGAAGTGTTCAGCAACCGAGGTTCCACTTTATATATTTGAAGAAGATGAACAAATGAGTAAATTAAGTTAAGTTGGATATGCAGAAGATATTAGAAACAAATTTAAGGAACTGCAGAAAGAGGGGGAGGGAAGTCAAGTTTTGAAATGTCAAAATGATTGTAAAAGTAGTGAAATGTATAAAATTAGTGAAATGTATAATTGCCCATCTAGTCCAGCATCCTGTTCTCACAGTGGCCAAGCAGATGTCTGTGGGAAACCTGCAAGCAAGACCTGAGCACAAAATCACTCTCCCTTCCTATGGTTTCCAGCAACAGGTATTCAGTAAGATACTTCCTGCACCCATGGAGGCAAGTCAGCAATGTCTAGGCAACACAATGACCATATACACACGCAATAGACAATCTTTATAGAATTCCTTCAAACCATAACAAGTACAAAATGAAATCTTTAGTCTCAAAGTCTCTGAAAATCTTTAAATGAAGTGAGGTACCAAACTTTGTATGATGAAAGACAAGCTATGAAGCTTTGTATATTCAGCAAATATTATGTCCAACACTGAACAGTGATTCCAGATATTGACTACTGTTTCAGAGAATTCTTCATCAGCGTGGTGGGAGGATGTGGAATTGCTTTATAAACTGAAAATATATATTTTTTTACAGACGATGACCTGCATGACATATCACTTTACAAAACTTATAATCTATAATACAAAGAGTAATGAAAAAGAGTAAATACCCCATCTTCATTTAAAGATTTTCAGAGACTTTGAGACTAAATATTTCATTTTGTACTTGTTATGGTTTGAAGGAATTCTATAAAAAGTGTCTATTACATATGCATATGGTCGTCATGTTGCCTAGACATTGCTGACGTTCTCTTTGCAACACAGGGTTTTTTTGCCTACTTACCCTTGGAGGCAAGAGCATAGCCATCATGACTAATAGCAATTCATAGTCTTATGCCCCATGGAGTTGTCTAATCCCTTTTTTTTTTAATAAAAAAAAAGCCATTCAAGTTGGTGGCCATGACTGCCTCCCGTGGGAGTGAGGGCCATAGTTTAACCATGCACTGCCTGAAGTTGCTATCCACATCAATTTTGTATCAGCACAATCCTTGATAATTGCAGGTGTTCACGTACTGTGCTTTTAAATTATGTTCCTGTAGTATCGGGGAGTTAATGGGAGGACACCAAAAGTGGACTTTGCAAGCCTTTCTTGTTGCTAAGAGACTTTGCCCACCATCTGTTACGTAATGGTCTGAGGACCTCGCTGCCCTGGCTATATATGTAGGATGCATGTACTGATAATATTATTACTCATACACTATTTTTATTTTCTTCTTCTTCCCCTCCCTTCCGTTGTTAAATCTGCAAAAATAAAAAATAAAATAATAATAATAAAAAGCTTGCACTGAATCCAGTGAGTCAGCCAGGGCTACACTATACCACACTGTAGAAGATAAGGCTATTGATGATTTCTTCTTTTTTTTTAAAATAATATTTATTACTTTCCCAACAATTTAAACACTACAAAAGAAAAAAAGTTAAACAAAACAATACAGTACAATACAAAAACAAAAACACTACATAACACTAACACTAAGACATTAAACTAACAAAACAAAACAAAAACAATTTAAGACACATCAAACAATTTCAATATCTTATCTTTCATTCACTTGTTTCAACAACCTCCTCACACCTCCCTTTTTGTATTCCACTTCAGTTAATTATTTCAGCAATTCCTTTCCATCTTCCTCTGTTTTCTGTCCTGTAATTATCTTAACATATTCTAACCTTATTTTTCCCTTTAATACACTAATAATCAATTTGTACTTAGTTCCTTATAACATTTCTACTAAAGCCATATAACTTCATTCCAACATTTTTCTAACATTCATTAATTTTACAGTATTTCTGTAAATAGTCTTTAAACTTTTTCCAGTCTTATTCCACCGACTCTTCTCCCTGGTCTCGGATTCTGCCAGTCATTTCCGCCAGTTCCATATAGTCCATCAACTTCATCTGCCATTCTTCCCGGGTGGGTAACTCTTTGGCACCAATTGGCCGACCATGCCCAGGAGAAAGGCCTCTGGTTTCTTCAGGAAGGTATATTTAAATACCTTTTTCATTTCATTATAAATCATCTCCCAGAATGTCTTAATCCTTGGGCATGTCCACCAAAGGTGAAAGAATGTACCTTCAGTCTCATTACATTTCCAACATTTATTGTCAGATAAATTATAAATTTTTGCAAGCTTGACTGGTGTCATGTACCACCTATAAATCATTTTCATTAAATTCTCTCTTAGGGCATTACATGCCGTGAATTTCATACCTGTGGTCCATAACTGTTCCCAGTCAGCCATCATTATGTGCCCATTTTAGCATAGCTGATTTCACCATTTCATCCTGTGTGTTCCATTTCAACAGCAAGTTATACATTCTTGACAAGTTCTTAATTTTTGAATCTAACAATTCTGTTTCCAATTTTGATTTTTCCACCTGGAAACCAACTTTTTTGTCCAAATTGTATGCCTCCATTATTTGGTAATAATGGAGCCAATCTCGCACTTTGTTTTTCAATTTTTCAAAGCTCTGCAGTTTTATTCTGTCTCCATCTTGTTCCAGAATTTCCCAATATTTCGGCCATTTGGCCTCCATATTGAGCTTTTTCTGTGCCTTCGCTTCCATTGGTGACAACCATCTTGGGGCTATTGATGATTTCTAGCTTTGACAGCTGGGTAGGACCTCCAGTGTCGGGGACTGGATGCCCCTCTGACTATCAGCTGCAGGGGAACACAAGTGGGGAGAGAGCTGGCTTTGTGAGAACAGGATGTTGGACCAGATGGGCCTTTGGGTCTGATGTAGCAAGGATCTTCTTATAGGTGGCTGCCCAAGTACACTTCATACAGATGAATGACACAGTCAACGCATGAAATGAATACGGCTAATATTCAACTTGAATCGGTTCTCACCACGCTACTACCTTATCTTCCAAAACTCGATCAGTCACATATGCCCGCTGAGAGGACAGAAGAAATTCCATTCCCCAAATTTATTTTCCATGTTGATATGCGTAGCAGAAACCAAAACCACAATTCTAGCTGTTTTCATGGTGGAGTTTATCTCTTTCTCTTTCCCAACAGTGAAGTGCAATAAATACAAAGCCTATCTATCTAATCTCAATCTCAATCTCAGTCTCTGTGTGTGCACATGGAGAGAGGGAGAGAGTAGGTGGAATGCTGTTTTGGATAAGAACATAAGAAAATGCACAGTCATAGGTTTGAGCCCCACACTGGGCCAATGATTCCTGCATTGTAGCGGGTTGAACTAGATGACCCTTGTGGTCCCTTCAAACTTTACAAATTCTATGATTCTATGTGAATTGTAGGTGGGTTCCCATGAGGCAAGACACAGTTATAACAGCAAGAACCTTTATGAAACAAATAGAACTGGACAACAGGGGCAAAGCAACTGCTTATATATATTTTTGAAGGCCTGGGCCACTTCCACTCCCATCGTGATTGGCTGTCTTAACTTCCAAGCTGCGAATCATGACTCAGAGTTTAAGGGCCAATGGCAGAGACCCAAATCCTGAAATGTTCTGTGATTGGATATTATGTATCAAATCAGAACACAGGGGCTCAGAATCCTTAGTCCAGACCAAGGGTCAGCAAACTTTTTCAGCAGGGGGCCGGTCCACTGTCCCTCAAACCTAGTGGGGGGCCGGACTATTTTGTTTTTTGGGGGAAGAACAAATTCCTGTGCCCCACAAATAACCCAGAGATGCATTTAAAATAAAAGCACACATTCTACTCATGTAAAAACACCAGGCAGGCCCCACAAATAACCCAGAGATGCATTTTAAATAAAAGGAAACATTCTACTCATGTAAAAAACACACTGATTCCTGGACCTCCCGTGGGCCGGATTGAGAAGGCGATTGGGACAGATCCGGCCCCTGGGCCTTAGTTTGCCTACCCACGGTCCAGACTCAAGCTCAGGCAAACACAGACCACTGAATGCATAATACTATGAGAAACTGCAAAGGTCCTCACCAGCACCCTTGTGGAGAAAAGTTGTGAGAAACCATAGAAACAGCTTGGTCCTTTGTGCTGCCCACTATACTGTACGCCACGTACCCAAAGATTTATGCTATGGAATGACTACACAGAAGAAGCAACAGTTATTACTGATAGGCGACCCGGGTGGACGAGCCCCATCTGCCTCTCACTTCCCTCTACAGCACATGCAGAAACTGCCTTCTTGACTGTTGGACCTGTTAGAATTCCTGCTCCATGATTGCAGTCATGGGACTGTTGTCTATCATATGACGGTATATGTTTTGACTCCACAGAGTGGGAAGTGACAGAAACAGGATGTTTGTGTTACTGTGTTCCGTGAAGTGGGACTATTGTCCTTTGTTCTTTTTCTCTTTGCTGTCTGATGCTAGAGAGAGAGGAAACCATGTTGCAGTGCTCCGTGTGTGTTTATATGTAAATAAAGTAGATTAGCCAAAATGCTGAGTTGCTGAGGTCTGTTACGCAACTGCACAAACTCTGCGGATCCCTAAGTGTGCCGGCGTCGGTTGGCATTGGTTGCTGTGATGTTTGGGCTGAAGAAAGCTTTTGAAGCTCCCAAACGATTGACCAGGAGGGAGAGAACATGCCAGTCGGGCATGTGTCTCTACCAGGGTCCTACTCGAGTGTAGGCTTAGCTCCTGACAGGATCTTGTTCACGCAATCTGCCGGAGCCTGTGTTTAGGTGCAGGGGAAGTCCCTAACTTACTGAGGGTTTGAGACCCATCGGCTCCCCTCACCTGGTTTAACTGGCCATTAGAAGCCGTTCCCAAGGTGTGGCCTGTTGGGAAACTGTGTACGTGCAGCTACTCACACAGAGTCAATTAAGATTTGGCAGACAGCCAGAAGGCAATCTGAAGGAGTAAGTCTGCCTGGTGATAACAGAGACATGGAGACTGCTCCCTGATTGGTCAAGCTCTCTCAAGGGAGTGATAATTAATGGCCTACTAACTGGAATGTGTTCGTTCAAGAGTTCAGTGGTTCAGTGTGTCAGTGTAGGAGATGTGAGTCGTGTCAGAGAGAGCTAGCAAAAGATCTGTGTTCTGTTCCTGTAAATAGTCCACTGTATATAATAAACACCTAACTACAAGTTCCTGGTTCCTGCTTCGTCTATCCTGTCTGCAGCCAAGTTGCCAATTGCTTCCATGGATTCTGCGTTCACTCTGCTAGGTCTGGCTAAGGTCCTGCAACTAGTCAGAAATTCACGAAACACCAATAGGTTTTACCAATATGGCCACTGTGACATACTGACAGCTTCTAGGAACCACAGATGAGAGCTGAGTGCAGGTTGGGGACCAAAGGTGGACAACCTATCCCAGAAGGAGCACAATGTGTCCCCTTATCAGAGGTACTCCCCCTCCCCTAACACCCCATAAAAGCCTGAGGCGTCTTGGCAGGAAAAATAACACTTCTCATTCACCTCTACAAAGGGGGTATTTGGAGCAGGGGTTTCTGGGGAATATCTTAAGAAATGTAATTGCAATTATAAATGGTGTTTTTTAAAGGCCTATTTTTAACCAAAAGGGGCTCAGCAAGCCGCCCTATCTTCACGAAGCTGGTAATTAGCAGACGGGGGAGGTCAGCTACTCCTTCGGAAGGACGCCGAGCTTTTTATCTATAAAAAAAGGAAGGAATTGAAGCTGCTATAACCCCAAGAAACACAAGGCAAGTTCAACCCGATAATTATTCCAAGGGACTTTTGTTTTCTTTTCTTCTGCTTCGTTATACTGCCTAGCTACTTTACTGGTTACGCCGTGAGGCTGTTGAATGAGGGAGAAAGACCTAGCTGAATTTTAAACGAAACAAGGCACAGTGTGAAAGCTTAAGACCAGTAATATTTTCTAACATTTTAAATGACTGATACCTCACAAGCCCCAATGTAAATTGCTGGAGAAACTAACAAGTTGGAGAGGTTGGAGAGGTTTAGGAGGCAACTTCCACAAATCGGCACTTCTGCTACTGTTTACTCCAGCTTAGAACAAGAGATAAGCCGCCGTTAAGCAAGCACCCCCTACCATACATCCATATATACCCATATACCCACTATGGTCCTCACCAGGAAAAAATACAAGGACCAAGGAATTTTGCCTAATTCACCACAGAGCCCGATGGAGCGACGAAGGAGACAAAGTAAAATTACCAGCTACTTTCCTCAAAAAGACTCGAGCAAGAGAACTCAGAATGAGAGTATCCTAGATGTAGCTATGCCTTTGCCACTCACAGTGTTGGATTGGTCAACACAGCTAAAGGACTTGCAAACAAACAACAAGAGGACAAACCACCCAACAAATCTGGCCCAAGAACTTGCCATAGCAGAGAATGCTACAAAGGTTAACACAGCCAACACACCTGATGCCAATCCTCATTCGTCACCGCTGGAACTTGGAGGTAATCTTTCAACCCATTGGTTGAAAGCCAATGACTGCGGAACAAAAATGTGGGGTGATTATCCTCAGGAGCAGATATACCAGATTTCTAAGGATCTCCTTAACGTTAAAAATTTTTTAGCGATAACAAACGGGCTGCTCCTGACCCTAGTGGATAATTTCAAACAACATGTGAGCGCTTCAGACCAGAATACAAATCCCCTAGCCAGCCCGGATCCACCACTCCCCAGCAAACCCCGGAGGAAAAAAGCCGAGCCTAAGATGAAGAAAAGCAAAAACATGAAAAACCCAAGGCGGCTTAAGACAACTCACCGCACCTGTAAAAAATATTGGCAGAAGCTCTTTAACCTTCTTCCATCTCTTTCCATAAGTGGAACAAACAAATCCAACTCGAGTGCCATCAAAGAGACACGTAAAGTAGATACACCCATAAAAGAATCTAAATCAAGTTTTGAAGAATCAACACCGAGCTGGGACAAAGGAACTAATCCATCTGCAGTTATACCGCCCCAGAGTCCTCTTATGGCCAGCACAGAATCTGTAGACAGAGGTGAGCAGGCGACCCAAACTACTGAGGGGAACCACTCCTCCCAAGTTCGACAGATGTTGTGTCCCAAAAGAGAATGGAGTTTAGTCCTAATCCCACAAAAGCTTGTCTTTGCTAACTACCCTAAACCGCATAAATTTTATGCAGGGTTGGACCGTATAGACCACTTTTTGTCCATTATAAGTGGCATTCTACCGGGGGTAGTAAAAGCAACTGACATAGCCGCTATAGAGTATCTACATCAAGATGATTGCTCGGTACGAGCATTGATTACTTTTTTAGATCATAATCTGGCCAGTTTCATCTTTAGAGCTAAAAACCTATTCAAAAAAGAAAGAATAGTCCTATTAAGAATATTTGAAAATAGAGCACCTGCAACCTCTCTGATGGGGCCCAAGAGCATAGGAATGGAAGTTCACAAAGGGGAAAAAACCAACCACCAAAACCATCGAAATAGAAAGCATAAGCTCCAGCAGGATCATCCCCACCAAACAGCACCAAATGAAAAAAAGGAAGCCTCACATCCAACTAGCGTCGGGCCTCTCACGTGGGATAGTGAGGACTCCGCTTGGGAAGAAGAACTCTCGCTGATAAAGCGATTCTGGTCACTGCATTCCCCAGCTCAAGCTGAGATCCTGAAAAGACTTGATTTACTTCGAAGCAGACTAGAAAAAAAGGATGATCAAGGTGAGACAATGAAGGACCCTTATGTGCAACCCATATCTCCCAAATGTCTGGTGGATAAGAAGACAGTGGGAGGCACCTTTAAATGTGTAGACGTGGAATTACAATCTGAGCCCCCTGTGATGTACAATAAAGTAAGACCAAATCAAGGTGTGAAACCTCAAAGCTCCTGGCACAGCTATCTCAAATTGTCTTCGAATGAATTAGCTTCCCCCCCAACTCCAAAAACTAGCCCCAAATCACCAAGAAAAGAGGACCACTACACTCTCTCCAAGCAGTCAGCCCCGAAAAGAGCCAACGGGTGTGTTTTTTTAGACACCAAAGAATTGCTGGACATGGTGGTGTCATAGATCCAGCTCCCCGAAGGGCCCGGGGCCTAAAAGTGCTGTCTTGGAATATCGCGGGTTGGCACGCCAAGAAAAATAATCAACAATTTTTGTGTTACCTTAAGCAATTTGACATCATCTTCTTTCAGGAGACATGGCAGAATGACCCTATATTTCTTAATGGGTATAACTGCCACTACCTGCCTGCCTCTCCATCTCTGAGGGGCGGCAGATCTAGTGGTGGCTTAGCTTGCTTCATTTCCACGGAGCTGGCGCATTCTCTAACAGCCCTACCTAACTGCAATTCTGTAGCAACAGCCGCTCTACTTAGCTTCAAGAGAACTACTCTCTTGCTGGTCAATGTCTATATTCCCCCAGGCCAAAAAAACCCCGTTGTCAAGGCTACATGGGCTGAGCTAGAGGCGTTTTTAGAGCCTCTCGAATCTACTTACCCGTCTGCCCTGACCATTGTGTGCGGAGACTTCAACGCTCGCATAGGAACAGATGACAACAGTCTATACACTCATTTCAACCAATTTATGGACCCCGAAGAACAGACGGATATTGGCGCGACACGACTGTCCAAAGATAGCAGAAGTAATTTCTCAGGTCTCTGCTTAGTGCAGGCTGCCAGACGGAGGGAACTGCTGATATTAAACGGCAATATAGAGGGGGACCGCCCCGGGGAATATACCCATTTCTCCAAGGCTGGGGGAAGCGTTATAGATTATATCTTAATCTCAAGATTTGCTCACAGCTTTGTAAGGAAGTTCCAAGTGGGCCACAATACTCTGAGTGATCACCTGCCTCTAATTTTAGAGCTTGCAGGTCGGCCTTTTGACTATTCTATTGCCGAGCCACAATATATACCTTCTGCAAATTTGGTTATACCTGCCCCCAAAAGACTCAAATGGTCCCCAATACTGAATGAAAACCTAACCCTCCTTCTTCAGTCAGTAGAGTTAAAGCGTATTCGCTCCGCTATCGTATCAGGCAATTCAGTAGCTGCGATCATGGAACGCTTTAAATTACTTTTGGAAAGATTGAAACCCCATTTAACAACAGTGATACATTGCTCCGCTACAAAGAGGGCAAAGGACGGAGCTAGCTGGTTTGACCTGGAGTGCAGGCAAACAAGGAGACAAACGAGAACAGCCTACCGGAGATACAGGAAATCAGGGACTGCCCTCCTACTTAACGCTTATATTTATCTGAGACGGTCTTACAAACAATTACTAAGGAGAAAGAAATTGGAAGCTGAAAGAGCCGCTTGGCACAGTTTGGTTAAGGCATCGCACGAGAAAGATACTACTTGTTTTTGGCGAACCATATCTGGTCTACTGGACCAGGAGCGTACTAATTCCATCTGTACAGTGGAACCAATGGAGTGGTTGCGCCATTTTCAATCGTTGTTCTATGACCAGGAAGCCCAACATTACAAACTATGCATCCAATTGGAGGACCTACCTCATTGGCCACCAGTAACTGCGAAGGAAGTTGAGAATTTAATCGCACAACTAAAGAACAACAAGGCCCCAGGGAATGATTACATCCCTGCCGAACTTCTGAAGTCCAACATTGGCTGGTGGGCCCCCCTGCTGGCGTCTTTATTTTCTTGGATCGACTCAACGGGTTTACTCCCAGATGGTTGGACTGAGGCAATAATTATCCCAATCTATAAAAAAGGACCCATGACAGACCCGGCGAGTTATAGACCAATCAGCCTTCTGCCTATACCCAGCAAACTATATGCCAAACATCTTTATACCAAGCTAACTAGCTGGCTGGAAACTGAAGCCATTCTAGCGGAAGAGCAAGCGGGTTTCAGGCAAGGCAGATCCACCATAGACCATTGCTTCATCTTAGCCTATTTAATTGACAAATATGCCAAAAAATCCCGTGGGGTGTTATATGCAGCCTTTATCGATCTAAAGGCTGCTTTCGATTCAATTCCACGTGTAAGACTCTGGGATAAATTGAGCACATCAAGTATAGACAAAAGACTATTATTTCTGATGAGCTGTTTGTATAAAGACACGGTGCTGCATGTAAGAACTTCGTTAAATGGCCATCTTATAGGACCAGTTCCTGTCAGTAAGGGGGTCAAGCAAGGTTGCATCCTGGCCCCAGTTCTATTCAACATCTACATCAACGATATGGTTAACTGTTTGTCATCTCCGGACTTCCACGCCCCCAAACTGGCTGACAAAGCAATATCAGTGCTTTTGTACGCCGACGATGCGATACTCCTATCCCGAACAAGAATAGGCTTAAATAGGCTCATAGGTGAATTCTCAGCATACTGTAGGAGAGAGCAACTTGCAATAAACTATCAGAAAACCAAAACTATGGTTTTTGCAAGGAAACACAGACAGTATAGCTGGAGGATGGATAACCAGACAATTGAACAAGTCAAAGCCTTCAAATATCTGGGTATCGTTTTCCAGTCGACTGGGTCCTGGGATGTCCATCAAAAATGTGCCAAAGAAAAAGCAGCTCAAAGTATCAAGATGCTGTCCCGCTTCTTCTACACGAAGGGGGGCAGATACATCCCAGCAGCCCTTGAAGTTTATCAAGCAAAACCTCTGGCGCAGTTACTGTATGGGGCGCAAATCTGGACGGGGAACCACTGCTCCAGTCTTGAATCTGTCCAGTCTAAATTTCTAAGGCAGATTCTCGGTGTCCCCTCCTGTGTTCCAAACGCAGCATTAAGACTCGAGGCCTGCCTTCCATCTGTGGAAACTCGGACTTGGCAGAGAACACTCAACTATTGGCTTCGTCTTAATCTGAATCCACCTGGTCTACTGCCTTTAGTAATGCAAGACTCTCACAAAAGCAAGTGGTTCAAAACCGTGCATCAAAAACTCCTTACATGCGGTCTGCACTCTCAGTCCCTATTATCAATGGGCCTCATCAAAGCAAAGAGTCTAATAGGCCAGCGCCTGAAAGACATCGAACGACAAAACAACCTGACCATCTTAAAGAAACTGTGCCCATGGTATACCTACTTTCCCCCTTCTCATTTTGACTCTCCAGCCTCATACTTGTCTAAACTAACCATCCCGAAATACAGACGTGCCTTTACATTGGCTAGATGGGATGTTCTCCCCTCTGCTGTACTCGAAGGTCGTTACCAAAAGACTCCATTTGAAAAACGACTCTGCCCATGTGGAGATGGTAACACGGAAACAGTGTCTCACGTCCTTCTTTCTTGCCCCCTCTACAAAGACCTAAGGAATGAGATTATTACTCCACTCATTCTCTCCAACCCCGGCCGTTCATCAGACATTACACTGTATTTTCTATTATCTGATACGGAAAGTCAGATAACAGAGAAGGTCGCGAGGTACATCGAGAGAGCTGCGAAATTGAGGGCCACCATCTGAGTGACAGACTTGTTCATCCGACGGACCACCTTTTGCCTGTTCTTTTCTTCCTTTTATCTCTATTTTTTACTTTTAACTCTTGTACAGCTGTGGCCTGTTGGCTTTGCTAATAAAGTTTTGTTGTTGTTGTTAATGGTGTTTTTTAAAAAAAATTCCCCTTTGTCTGCATGCCTGATGAACCCATGGCGCGCATTCTTTTGCAAAACCAAGTATGCAAAGCAGATTGAAAATGCGGAAGGAGAAAAATGGTAGATAGTTCTGGATACTACTCCAGTAGGGAAAGTAATTGTTAGCACATTTGAGTTAATTATTATTGGAAACCTTTCTCGCCACACCCCCTGCCCCCCCCCCCCGCTGTCCTTTTTGCTCTGCTAAGTACGGGATTCTTGTACTCTTGGTTTTGTTTCATCTCCTTTTGCAGGCCACCCACTGTGATTTTCACTACTCGTTAAGTGAATTTCTCAGGCAGCTGGAACTCTAACTGGCATTTCTGAAGATTCCTTTCTCCCTTTGCCCCCCAAAAAGCAACAGTTAATTCGTGTCATCAAAAAAGACAATGAATTAATGAGGGCAAAATGAGTGAATGAAGGTGAGGATCAAAGATACCGCAGAATTCAAAAGAAAAAAAAGGGGAAAGAAAAGTATCCTGATAACAGGACTACTAAGCGTGTTATGGGCCATACCCAAACTCAATTACTTGCCTATTTTGGATAGAGATAAATTAAAACAGGCTTTTAGCATATGGAAAGCTGTGCTAGTTGGTGACATATATTTTAAAATGAGTGTCGGGCTGCAAAGGAAGAACCAAACACTATGCCTTGTTTGTTTGTTTGTTTGTTTATATTTATTTACTGTATTTATATCCCACCCTATTATCCGAGGGTGAATTATGGTGCTGGAGGAGACTCTTGAGAGTCCCGTGGACTGCAAGAAGATCAAACCTATCCAATCTGAAGGAAATTAGCCCTGAGTGCTCACTGGAAGCGCAGATCGTGAAGCTGAGGCTCCAATACTTTGGCCACCTCATGAGAAGAGAAGACTCCCTGGAAAAGACCCTGATGTTGGGAAAGATGGAGGGCACAAGGAGAAGGGGATGACAGAGGACAGTGTTCTTGAAGGTACCAGCATGAGTTTGACCAAACTGCGGGAGGCAGTAAAAGACAGGAGTGCCTGGTGTGCTCTGATCCATGGGGTCCCGAAGAGTCAGACACGACTAAACGACTAAACAACAACATTATCCAAGGAGCTCAAGGGGGTGTCCATGGTTCTCCCCTGCCTCATGGAACCCCCACAACAACCCTGTGAAGTAGGTCACCCAGTGAGCTTCATGGCTGAGTGGGGATTCGAACCCTGGTCTCCCAGGTCCTAGTCGGGCACTCAGACCACTGCACCACACTGCCTCCATAAGCCTTGTGCCTTTCAAGAAGAGCCTTAGGGACGCAGGAAGCTGCCTTGTAGCAGGTCAGACCACTGGTCCATCTACCTTAGTATTGTCTACACTGAATGGCAGCAGTTATCCGCTATTTTAGGCAAGAGCTCTTTCCAAGTTGGATCTCGAGATGACAGGAGTTGAACCTGCAAGGCAGATGCTCTCCCATTTTGTGGTATCCTTTCCCTATTATGTCCATTGCACAGGTGGAAAACTGAGGGCGAGATGTACTTTAAAAGAAGATTAGACAAATTATTGGCTATTCATGAGCATGGTGGCTATTTCTCTCTCTGCTGTGTTGACTAGGGGAGGATGGGTTATTGGTTTGTTTTCGTTCCTGTTTTTTATTGTGGATTTTGTGTTTTTTTTTTTTAAATCTTGCATTGCTTTGTTGTAAACTGCCTTGAGCTCTACGGATGAAGGGTGGTATACAAATTTAATTAATAAATAATAATAGCAGTGGCTCTCCAGGGTTTCTGACAGCAGACCCTGAAGACATTGAGGTTGGACTTGGGACCTTCTGCATGCAAAGTACCTGTTCTGCCTTTGGACAATGGCCACTTCTTCCCTTTCCTAGCAAGCAAAGCCTTTACCCTTCCTCTGTGTTTTTCTCTGGTTTCTGGTGCTTTTTGATGTTCCCCAGAAAAGGCTGTTGACACACTTATCTGAGAGGCTTGTGCATTTATTTTCTGTTTGCGCAGAGAGCAATTTAGGGTGACAGAACAGAGCAAGGCTCCGTGGCAGACTGGAGATGAGAAATACGTCCCGTCACCCCATGCATAATGCATACACAATTACCTATCCAGAAGCCCTTCTGAAATGAGCTGTTTCAAAGCTGGGTTAGAGCTTCCCATCTTCACTGATCCACAAAAGATGGGCAGTCCCATCATCAACATCCAACGTATTTAGAGCAAACTCCAACTGTATGAAGACATGGCCATGCCAACTTTGCTGCCTCCACTGAGTTCTTGAGTCGCCTCCATCGAAGTGTTGTGAAAGATGAACGGTTGCTTTCGCCTACCCCAGTTAACCCAGTCAGACCATTGGTCCTCCTAGCTCAGTCCTGTCTCCACTGACGGACAGCCGCTGTCCAGGATTTCACACAAGGGTCTTTCTCAGCCCTTCTCATACCCTCCAACATTTCTCCGATGAAAATAGGGACGTCCCATTCCATAATGATCATTTTACTATATATACCCCAGACATCTGACTGGGTTGCCGCAGCCACTCTGGGCTGCTTCCAACATATATAAAAACATAATACAAGATTAAACATTGAGAAAAAAAATCTTCCCTATACAGGATTGCCATTAGACGGCTCAGGGCTTGGAGAATGCCATACCCTCCAACATTTCTCCAATGAAAATAGGGATATCCTAAGCACTGGCGGAGGAAGAGGAGTGCGGTGGAGGGAGCGTACCGCCCCTGGCAGTGATCCTGGCAGGGTGCCATCACGGCTGCCCCCCACCCGCACTGGGCGCCCCACCCCCGCCTGCTCTCCGCCCCCCCAGTGCCGGAACATGAAGCTTAGCCACTGATCCTAAGGAAAAGTGGGACATTCCGGGATCAAATCAGAAACTGGGACGGCTTCTCTAAATCAGGGATGTCCCTAGAAAATAGGGACACTTGGAGGGTCTGCCTTCTAGGAGATGGCAGGGATTGAACCCGAATCCTCCAGCATGCAAAACAGAAGGGCTCGTGCTACCTAAAAAAAAATTGTGTGTTCTTCCGTGCCGTTTGGACATACTGCATGTTTGATCTCAAACTGTTCATCCGAGTGCATCACTCATAGGTTCCCAAACCATAAAATGGTCAAAGCTATAGTATACCTGAAGGAGCGTCTCCACCCCCATCGTTCTGCCCGGACACTGAGGACCAGCGCTGAGGGCCTTCTGGTGGTTCCCTCCTTGCGAGAAGTGAAGCTACAGGGAACCAGGCAGAGGGCCTTCTCGGTAGTGGCCCCTGCTCTGTGGAACGCCCTCCCATCAGTTGTCAAGGAAATAAACAACTATCTGACTTTTAGAAGACATCTGAAGGCAGACCTGTTTAGGGAATTTTTTAATGTTTGAAGTTTTATTCCGTTTTTAGTCCTCTGTTGGGAGCCGCCCAGATGGGTGGTAATAATAATAATAATAATAATAATAATAATAGTTGTTATGATGATTATGAAGGTGACTGGTTTTCCAAAATATATGCTCCTAAGTAAAATGTAAAGTTTGAACTGCAACCTTCATGAAACAGCAGGTCGCTTCTCTGTTCGCAGTGAAGAAAATGGGCTATAAGAAAAATCCCAGGCAATTATATTTCTTTAGCAGCGTAGCAAGCTGTGCACATCCTTCCCAGAGCATAAAATAAAAGAGCTCTTATGCGTCTGGCCAAGGCTGGGAGCAATAAATTGACATTGGTGCCATACGCGATGGTTGGCGTGTTAGCTTTTGTCCATTGTTATCACTGCATTCTCCGTTCCTTATTTCCATTCACCTATGGCCAAATGCTATTTTCCCCCCTTGTGCTATTTGCATATATGGACAGTGTCCAGCAAAAAAAATATAAAATAAGGATGCATCATTGCGGGAAACAAACAGGTTTGCTGTTAGATTTGCAAAGCAATGGGCTATGAAAGATTGATCTCAAGGCTTAGGTGGATTTGCATGGGTGCAGGCAGTACTTCACATAACCTGGTCCCCAACCAAGTAGGGCTTTGAAAGTCACCACCGGCTGTTTAAATTGGGTCCCAAATCAATCAGTGGCCAATTCATCTGTTTTAGGGTGGCCAGTTGCACATGGTCAAAAAAGAGGGCAAGCAACATCAAACAATAGTACAAAGGGGGATGTATATGGTCATTTATGGGTATAAAGGTAAAGGTAAAGAGACCCCTGACCATTAGGTCTAGTCGTGACCGACTCTGGGGTTGCGGTGCTCATCTCGCTTTATTGGCCAAGGGAGCCAGAGTACAGCTTCCGGGTCATGTGGCCAGCATGACTAAGCCGCTTCTGGTGAACCAGAGTAGTGCACGGAAACGCCGTTTACCTTCCTGCCAGAGCGGTACCTATTTATCTACTTGCACTTTGACGTGCTTTCGAACTGCTAGGTTGGTAGGAGCAGGGACCGAGTGACGGGAGCTCACCCCGTCGCAGGGATTCACACCACCGACCTTCTGATCGGCAAGTCCTAGGCTCTGTGGTTTAACCCACAGCGCCACCCGTGTCCCTCCATTTATGGGTATAGAATCAAATTATTTCTTTACCTATAAATTATCTTGTGCAATACTGTAATTTAAATATAATAACTCTATAAAGCCTGTGACTAGGTGACATGTGTCTAGTCTGCTGATGCTGCAAACTATGGATGGAGAACTTTGATGCCCTTCCTGTTCTCCATTTTTATGGTTCGCCAGCTTTCATGGACCGGACAGCCCTTCAAATAGAGGGTTTTATTCATTTGTTTGTTGGTTCGTCCATTCAACTAAATTCCTATGCTGCTTGGTTGTAGTAAAACCTCTAAGCAGTTTCCCAGAAGTATTAAAACAGATAATAACATTTAAAGATAACTAAAATTAACAGCAATGAAGATTAAAGCATGTCAACAGCCATGTGCCTGGATGTTGTTGTTTAGTCGTTTAGTCGTGTCCGACTCTTCGTGACCCCATGGACCAGAGCACGCCAGGCACTCCTGTCTTCCACTGCCTCCCGCAGTTTGGTCAAACTCATGCTGGTAGCTTCGAGAACACTGTCCAACCATCTCATCCTCTGTCGTCCCCTTCTCCTTGTGCCCTCCATCTTTCCCAACATCAGGGTCTTTTCCAGGGAGTCTTCTCTTCTCATGAGGTGGCCAAAGTATTGGAGCCTCAGCTTCAGGATCTGGCCTTCCAGTGAGCACTGCAAAGGCCAGCTCCGTCTGCAAGCGCCGGCTCATCCTCCTCCCCCAAGCCTGGTGGCAGTGCCGATGGGGGAAAATGGGACATTCTGGAATCAAATCGAAAGCCAGGATGGCTTCTGTAATTCTGGGATGTCCCGGGAAAATCAGGACACTAGAAGGGTATGTTATGATAGGTTCTTTGTGTTTTCATTATGCATTTTTATGCTGTAAACTGCCCTGTGATGAAAGGCAGGATATCAATTTAAGAAATAAAATAAAATAAAAAGGCAGGACTGGTTAAAGGTGTGGCTTGGGAAAGGGTGGTGATTAGGGAGGGGGTTGACCTGAAGAGACTCCCATTTGGCTCTCAGGCCTGAGGTTCCTACCACTGTCTTTTAGGGTCAATTGATTCTTTTTTTTTAATGAACATGTTAAAAACAATTGCATATTTTGGGAGACTGGAATGGGAGGTTCATTGGCAAAGTCACAGACACTCACTATTGTGCCCTCTGTCGCTGGCTCTTTGTAGTTTTAGTCTTCGAACCACGACGAACAGTTTCAGAAGCAAGTCCCCCCCCCCATCTCACCGTGGGGCAGGAGAAGACCCTTTCGTTTGTTTTGAATGCAGCGAGAGTGCCTTCCTACCTGCCCTTTTGCGCTTGAAATGTTGCAACTGTCTGGACGCTCCTTTGTATATTGATATTGTATATTGTATATCCCCCCCCCCATATGCTTTTATCCATCTCTTGGATTCATTAGGGAAACTACAAGAAGAGGTTTCTGATGGGGGGGGGTGAAGAGAGAGCTGAAGCCCCACTTGAAAGCTCATTAACCCTCTACTCTTCAAACGAAGGAAGAGTAGAGGAGGCAGTGGCAGATGCTTCCTGTAATATGTGCAATGTCCTTTCATTCATCTCCAAATTCCTCAAATTTAGCATGCTTCAGATTGTGCCTGGAAAATTAACATAACAAAAAAGCCTGAGAGGCAGAAACAATAAAGAAAACACCCTACCTCTGAATTCTTTCCTCCGTTCTTGAATGGGGAAAATGCTATTTTAAGCTAAATGCATCACATAGTGACAGTGATAACACGAACGACTTAGCTTTTCATCTGGTGTGGCACATTTTAAGGAAATTAGTCAAGTCTGCTTCACAGGATTTGTTTCATTTATCGCAGAGATATATATTCCATTTTTTAAAATCCTGTCCTTCCACGTACAAACCTAAGAAGAACATTGCTAGTCCAATAGCTTGTTTTCGCCATGACCAACTACATGCCTCTAGGAAGCCCACAGGCTAATGCATTTAGTGTGCTGTTCAGAGTCTCCCCCTCATATCCTCACATCGACCTTGTGAGGTAGACTAGGATGAGAGAGCGTGACTTCCCAACTATGCTTCTTTAACAGACTGTTACATACCACCCCAATCTCTCAGCTAATCAGCCAGAGCCTCCATGGGTTCCATAATTCAGTTTCCTTGGAATGAAGGTCAGCGGAGACTGTGAAATCCTTAGAATAGATGGTTTTATTTACACATATATGCAACCTGAGTACAGGATGGAGGGTCTCACAGCATTAACACCCCACAGCATCAACGGTCCCAAAGATCTTCCTTCTCCATTAGTGATAGTTTTGGGTCCAGCATGGAGCAAGCATGTCTCTGTGTCTCCAGCTTCTAGCTTGCATTCTGCTCAGCTCTACTCTGGCTGTTATTCTCCTACCCAGCAACTAGGTGAGGTGTGGTGGAGGAAAGACACCCCCCCCATTATCCTCGAGGGCACCATCACATAGTTGTAGCTCTTGCAACCTAGCTCATTTTGGGGGCGGGGAGAACCTGATGAGGATACTTAAGTGGCCAGCTAAGGTTGTTGTCTTACAAAGAAACTTGTCTGACCGGTTCAGCAAACTTCTGTTAGGCGCCAACCCTCACAAGGGGGTACAGGGCCCTAAGAATTGGAAGGAACTTGGGGCATCACCTAAACCGACCCCCCCCCCACAAACCTACAACAATATTTACGCACCAATCTTTAGCAGAATCATTAATTAATTAAATTTGTATACCGTCCTATACCTGTAGATCTCAGGGTGGTACACAACACAAAACAACTACTGTATATCATCTGTCTCTATCTCTATCTCTATCTATCTCTATCATCTATCTATCTATCTATCTATCTATCTATCTATCTATCTATCTCTCTCTCTCTCTATCTCTCTCTCTCTATATATATATATCTACCGCTATCTATCTATCTATCTATCTATCTATCTATCTATCATCTATAATACGTAATAAAAACAAAAACAGAATCAACCCAATAATTGCCCTTCCACAACATTTAAAAGGGCATTGGAGGTCAATCAGCCAAAGGCCTGGCTGAAGAGGAGCATCTTCAGCTAGTGCCTAAGGGTGTATAATGAAGGCGCCAGCCAAACCGCCTTGGGGAGAGCATTCTACAACTGTGGGGCCACTGCAGAAAAGGCCCGTTCTTGTGTTGCCACCTTCTGGACCTCTCGAGGAGGAAGCACACAAATAAGGGCCTCAGAGGATGATCTCAGGGTCCAGGTAGGTTCATATGGAGAAAGGCGGTGCTTGAGGTATTGCAGTCCTTGAGTCGGGTAAGGCTTTATAGGTCAAAACCAGCACTTTGAACCGGGGCCGGAAACAAATTGGTAGCCAGTGCAGTTGGCTCAGGATCGGTGTAATATGCTCAACCCACCTTTAACCTGGTGAACAATCTGGCTGCTGAATTCTGCACCAGCTGAAGCGTCCGAACCGTCTTCAGAGGCAGCCCTACGTATAACGTGTTGCAGTAATCTAGCCTAGAGGTTTACAGAGCATAGATGATAGAAGTTAGGCTATCCCTGTCCATATAGGGGCGTAGCTGGACCACCAGCCAAAGCGGATGGAAGGCACTCTGTGCCACTGAGGCCACCTGAGCCTGGCACAGCTGAGAAGGAGAGTTCAGATGCTTTGTTTTCTCTGTTTTATTAATAGGGAGGTTGCGATTGGGAATGCTAGGAATATACCAGTGCAGAAATAGGTAAAGGTAAAGGGACCCCCGACCATTAGGTCCAGTCGTGACCGACTCTGGGGTTGTGGCGCTCATCTTGCTTTATTGGCCGAGGGAGCCGGCGTACAGCTTCTGGGTCATGTGGCCAGCATGACTAAGCCGCTTCTGGTGAACCAGAGCAGCGCACGGAAACGCCGTTTACCTTCCTGCTGGAGTGGTACCTATTTATCTACTTGCACTTTGACGTGCTTTCGAACTGCTAGGTTGGTAGGAGCAGGGACCGAGTGACGGGAGCTCACCCCGTCACGGGGATTCAAACCGCTGACCATCTAGGCTCTGTGGTTTAATCCACAGCACCACCCACGTCCCACCAGTGCAGAAATAGGACTGAATAAACCTTTGTGAGAGGTGACACTGACCAAGCTGATTGATGCCAAGGGCCTGTCGCTGGGACCACACTTGACAGTTCTGCTGCTTGGAGGTCACTTCTTATCTGTCCACCTCGCACGTGGAAGACTATTTAGAGAGACTCTTCCTTAAGTACAGACAGCTGGCTGGAGTCCTCTTGTCTGCTCATCTTGCCACGTAGCACCAAAAATGCAGCACAGATGGGTTACCCATTTTAGCGACGTTCCTTTTTAATTCCCCCTGCCTCCCTGCAAAGGTTAATGCTCCTAATCTCATTATTGCTGGAGGTGATTGCTCTGGGCTGCTGCTAAAGCTGGTTCCTTGGTACAACCTTTGATTTTTCCCCCCCAGTGTGTCATGGGAACGGTGAAAAAGTCACTGGGTATATACAGTGCGTTCCGTCCTGTGCTATTTTAGGATTTTGATTTATGATGCAGAGCTCTTTTCTTCTTCTAAAAATTTAATTCCTATAAGGAGATTGTGCAGTATTATTTATTGAAATGCACACTGTATGTAGGAGTCTGCTTGGGAAGATAAGGTTTCGTCAAAAGATGCATCTCTGTGTGTTGTTCCATGTTTGTGCCTTCTTGGAAACTGTATCCCCTTTCCCCCCTAATCTCTCAAGTGTGAGAACTGTCTGTAGTTATTTAGGGAGGGGGGTATATTCTGTATGTTCTCAGAGGCACCCTTGCCTCTTGTTTCACATGTCAGTGCTGCTAAACTTTAGCCCCACAAATAGGTGCTAGTTGGGGCTGATGGAAGTTGGAAGGACTCGTCTTCATTTGAGGTTTTAAAGCAGGGGTTGGGGGCCACCTGTGAGGGATTCTTTAGTTGTGATTCCTGCAATTCAGGGGGTTGGACTAGATAATAATAATAATAATAATAATAATAATAATAATAATAATAACAACAACTTTATTTATACCCCACCCTTCCCGGCCAGAGCCGGGCTCAGGGCAGCTAACACCAGTAAAATTACAATAGAAACATAATGGGGGACGGGGGATGACCCAATTTAAAATACAGGTTAAAATGCAAATTAAAAAGCAGCCTCATTTTAAAAGTAGCCCATAAATCAAAACCGTAAGGGGAGGGAAGACATAAGGGTCAGACTGAGTCCAAACCTGAAATATACTCACAGTTGAGTGTGGATTTCATGCTCTTTATTCAGCTGATAGTAGTGAGGAATGCAAGTTCCCCCAAAGTATCTGCTTTATATACATTATTTACACAATGGGCCCCGCGTGATTGGCTAATTCCGGGATTCTCCTGTAGGCCAATCAGGTTGCGGATTCACTTCCACCTGGAGCTGGATTGGGTGGCTCCTGCAGACCAATCAGACTACTGCATTTTGGATCCTATTGTTCTAGGACCAATCAGACTGCTGCATTTTGGATGCTATTCAACTCAGTACGTAACAAAAACAAAGGCCAGGCAGAACAGATGGTCAGCCCCTTCCAACTCTTCTATGATTCTGAAGGCCACAGATCCCCTCCCTTCCTTGATTTAAACCCGTTTCCCACCACCCAGAAAGGGCAAAAAGCAGTCTGGGTGCTACATTGCTTGGGGGGGAAACAACCCAGGAGGATAGGATGGAGAACCTTTCTTCACCCGCTGTTTTGACTCAGTATACTCCCAGCTGCAGTTCAGTGCTTTTAAAAGCTGTGACGTGGAATTTCGCATTTTGTTCCTCTGAGTGGGTAGGGTTAATGGCACATTCCGAGACACCGTCTTCCAGAAATATATCCAGATATAGACTCAACTGTAGAGGAACTTTGAAAGTTCCCATTGGTGAGCTGTTTTGGAGCAACGGCTCCAGTTATGTAAAAGTTTACGAGATTACGAAAGACAAAAGAGTTCCTGCTGGCTCAGGGAAAATGTATTTCTGAGACTCTATTGCAATTTAGGTTGAAAGCTCGGTCAGGTTACTGGTGCCAGTTACCTTCTTACATAAGATGGGGGGGGTGGCGGGCATTTTTTCAGAGCATGGGCGATCTGAATGTGAACTTGCTGCGTTCAGGCTAACTGTACTTTTCCTTTTCTGAGTAGGTTGGCCATTAGAGCGGACAGTCGTATCTCTGGCAGACTCCTCTATCTGAAGGGCTGTCCAGCACAGTACATTTGTAGGGTTGCCATATGTCCTCTTTTTCCAGGACACGTCCTCTTTTTCATGGGTAGCGTCATCAAGCAATCCGTAAAGGTAAAGGGACCCCTCACCATTAGGTCCAGTCGTGGCTGACTCTGGGGTTGCGGCGCTCATCTCGCTTTATTGGCCGAGGGAGCCGGCGTACAGCTCCCGGGTCATGTGGCCAGCATGACTAAGCCGCTTCTGGCGAACCAGAGCAGTGCACGGAAACACCGTTTACCTTCCCGCCGGAGCGGTACCTATTTATCTACTTGCACTTTGATGTGATTTCAAACTGCTAGGTTGGCAGGAGCAGGGACAGAGCAACAGGAGCTCACCCCATCGCGGGGATTCGAATGTGTCCTCTTTTTGCTCTTCAAAACATGGCAACCCTAGATGTGACAAGGGGAACCTTTGGCCCTTTGGGGGTTGCTGAGCTACAACTCCCATAATCCCTGGCCATTGGCCATGTTTGCTGGGGATGATGGGAGTTGTAGTTCAGCAACATCTCAAGGCATAGGTGCCAACTCCCTAGGGCCCTTCTCCATGAAGGGACTGCGCACCCACAGATTTCGGGGTCAGGGCCATGCACACTGCATGGCACCCATGGCCCTGGACACCCATGGTTGTGGGGCCAAGCCGGCACTCCTGTCTCAAAGGTCAAAGATTCTCCACACCTGAAGTTCCCTCTCAGTCGCTGGAGCAGTTTGTATTTATTTATTTATTGCATTTTTGGAATTATTGGATCATGCGGAATTGGCAAAGTTAACAGCCAAAATAAGAGAACCTAATTGTTTTGTGGAAGAATAGAAGCCTTTTGGGGGGGGGATTACTTAAATAAACGCTATATTCTGAATTTGTGAGCAGGATTCAAACTATGAACAGAAGGAATTTGAGATTTTGTATTGTTGTTATGGTATAAGATACAGAAGACAGGGTGCAGCAAGGGGGAGAAATAAAAAAACACCGCAGAAAATGGGGTGGGAAGTTGACAAAATGAAAGAAGAAAATATTATGTATTGGAGTGTCTATGTCACACTTTGGAAAATTTAATAAAATATAACTGAAAAAGAAAGAAAGAAAAGAAAACCACTCAGAAAGGCTTGTTGAAAGGGGAGAGTTTTTTATTTTTTAAAAATCCTCTAAACAAACAAACAAAAAATACTTTCGCGGCTAAGGAATGGCTAACCATATGAATGTTCTTGGGGGCAAGGCACAATTTTGACTCCTGAGCCAATGTCTGATTTGTTGCTATATGTGTCTGTCATTATTGTCCCTCCCTTCCCACCTGGAGAAGCTGATGAATGGAAAGCCCAGGATGTTCACAGAAACATCACAGACACATCTTGGCAACGGTGGGGGCCTCTGGGGAGGGAAGGAAAGGTCTTATTTAGGCACCGACTGCCCCAGAAATCTGACTCAGGATTTCCCAGCATGTAACTTTGGTCAAGCTGTTTATGGGTGTAGTTCTCCTGCCCATCACCTCCAGTGACAGGACCTGTCTCACTGGCGCCATTTTGGCAGTTTTCTTACATCACGAAGGGTGTGAAAAACTAGGGCAGTAAAAGACTTTTACGGCACGGTCCTAGCCATTTCTACTCAGAAGCAAGCCCCATTCAGTTCAATTGGATTTTCTTCCAGGTAAACGAGTAGAGGATGACAACTGTAGTCAGCTGTATCCCTTTTTAACAGGGAAACAGCTCGGTCCTAATCATGTCTACTCAGAGAAGCAGGTCCTGTTGAATTAAATGAGGGTCACTTTCAGGCAAGGGAAGATCGCAGCCTCGCATACATGGTGTGACACCTCAGTAAGAGTGTTTCTGAGGATCCCGAACAAAGTCTGATAATAATAATAATAATAATAATAATAATAATAATAATAATAATAATACTTAAGGAGAAAATGCATCCTCCTTTGCTAAGGGAAATTAAAATCTCCCAGTCACCATAAAAGTGACATGGATGCCTGTTGCTTTGAGGTGCTTAAGTTAAAAAAAAAACCCATGTGCGTGGGACCAAACTGCATTGAAACTGTGCTCCAATGTATTCCATTTTATGTATGCTATATTACATAAATAGTATATGATAGGATTTAGGTCAAAACAACATCTTTGATCAACAATTCATGGGTAATTGGCAACAGGAACAGAGTATATTTACACCGGGGCGGGGGGAGCAGTGGTGAGAGAGAGAAAGAAAGAACCAATATACAATGGTACCTCGGGTGAAGTACTTAATTCGTTCCGGAGGTCCGTTCTTAACCTGAAACTGTTCTTAACCTGAAGCAACACTTTAGCTAGTGGGGCCACCTGCTGCTGCCACGCCGCCGGAGCACGATTTCTGTTCTCATCCTGAAGCAAAATTATTAACCCGAGGTACTATTTCTGGGTTAGCGGAGTCTGTAACCTGAAGCATATGTAACTTGAAGCGTATGTAACCTGAGGTACCACTGTACTTCCTTAACAGAAAACTACTGCTCCTACTGGGGAGCTTTTCTTGAAAACTATCCTAGAAGCTGGTTTGGGTAAGGCTGTCATATGTCCAGATTTTCGTGGGAGCAATTCCTGAAAGGCAGTGCTTTGTCCTGGATCTTAGGCAAGTCAATCAAACAATCATGTTTTGAAGGGGGGAGGAAGCTCAACAACTTTCGGGGTGTGTGTGTGTGTCCTAGTTTTTACTTTTTGAAATATGGCAGCCCTGGCACTATTACTTCCCTTGGTCTGGAGAATGCACTTCTGTTGATGCAACCTAGAATAGCATTACCCTTTTTTCCACTAGTGGGACTGGTTGGTCGAATCTGGCAGTTTTAGGCCCTCCAGATGTTGCTGGACTTCACCTCCCATCATCCTTGACATCAAACCATGCTGGCTGGAACTGATGGGGGTTGGAGTGGAACAACCTCTGGAGGGCCACACTCTCCCCTACCCCTGCCATAGAAGGACCCAGGGGGGGTCTGACCCTGTATAAGGTAGCTTCCTGCGCCAACACTAAAGCAAAAGTATAAGCTGTTGGTTATTTCCGTTCTGCTTGGCTGTTTGCACTACTCTTGTTTGTTGCATATTGACATGGCATATTGACTAGCTTAAATGAGTGTTGAAAAACAACCTGCCTCTTGGCAAATCTTGACGCTTTGCCTTGAGCAGAGGTCAGTAGTCGCTTACTCTTCCTGATGATTTGCAAGTGGTGATTTGTAGGTACAGTCGCTTTGAGCTGTAATTGATTGGATTGATTTTGCCGTTGCAGATGCCCGAGAGCCCCCCCCCCCCCATTCCCAAGCCCCTTTCGTGGACCACTCTGCTTTCCATGCAGTAACAGCAAAGCCTATTTTTATGGCCAGGATAACTAAGGCTGCCATAAATAGCCTCTGAGCATCACTCCCTTTTTCCCCTTCTTTTTTTTCTGCTTGAAAGCAAATAGCTCTTGCAGGGCTCCTGTTGATGGATAGGGAGCCTTTTAAGTTAATTAAGGGTGCATCCATGAGGCTCTTACTTTCTCAATTAGGGGCACTTAAGCAACTCAGATCATTGCTGCTTTTCCTGCTATCTTCCCTGGTGCACGCTTTATTCCCTGCACTGTGGTTGCCTGCATTGGTCCTAAAAAGGTAAAGGGACCCCTGACCATTAGGTCCAGTCGTGGCCGACTCTGGGGTTGTGGCACTCATCTCACTTTATTGGCCGAGGGAGCCGGCGTACAGCTTCCAGGTCATGTGGCCAGCATGACTCTGGCGAACCAGAGCAGCACTCGGAAATAACGTTTACCTTCCCGCTGGAGCGGTACCTATTTATCTACTTGCACTTTGACGTGCTTTCGAACTGCTAGGTTGGCAGAAGCAGGGACCAAGCAACGGGAGCTCACCCCGTCGTGGGGATTCGAACCGCCTACCTTCTGATCGCCAAGCCCTAGGCTCTGTAGTTTAACCCACAGCGCCACCCGAATGCTTTATATGGTCAGGGAAAAAGCAGGCAGTCTTGGACTATATGCCATGCAGAATGCAGGTGGGGATGTGGGATGCATGACTGAGTATTCCCCAGCATTAAAAAGAAGAAGAAGAAAAGCCTATTTTCCTCGGCAAAGCTAACTAGCTTGCCTGGAAAGTGATGCTAGCATGCCTACTTCCTGAGTTGCTAGTTTTCAGGTGGAGTGGGTGGGAGGGGAAAATTGTTTTCTTTTCTTCAATGTATCATAGTGTAGGGTTGCATTCAACAAGATCATAACTGGGGCCTGAACTCACGAACAGCGTGGAGTGCTCCTTATTTTATTATTTATTCTTTAACAGCATTTATCCGGCACCCCTAGCAGTTTCCCTTCTTACAGCAACATGCAACTGCAAACAAACAAACAAGTCCTAACTGAGCCCATAGAAGGCAATGGCAAGAACTTTCTGACAGTAAGTGCTGTTCGACAATGGAATGAATGGGTTCCCATGACGGATGGTTGTGGACTCTCTCTCCTTGGAAGTTTTTAAGCAGAGGTTGCATAGCCCTTGGTCATGGATACTTGACAGTGGTACCTCGGGTTACATACGCTTCAGGTTACATACACTTCAGGTTACAGACTCCGCTAACCCAGAAATAGTACCTCGGGTTAAGAACTTTGCTTCAGGATGAGAACAGAAATTGTGCTCCGGTGGCGCGGCAGCAGCAGGAGGCCCCATTAGCTGAAGTGGTGCTTCAGGTTAAGAACAGTTTCAGGTGAAGAACGGACCTCCAGAACGAATTAAGTACTTAACCCGAGGTACCACTGCAGTTGATATTCCTGCATTGCAGGGGCTTGGACAATGGTTCTTGGGTGTCCCTTCTAAGTCTACGGTTCTGTGATTCTCTGTCTTCCATCCAGGGCATGATCAAAGTCCAGCTGGACAAAAACAGTCTACACAGATATGCAACGAGGCCAATGAGAGGTATGGTTCGGGAGAGCCTATGTGGTTGGGAAGGGAGGGTGGGGCGTTGCCTGGGCAAAGCCCCAAGGGCCAAGTAGAGAAACCTGGGGGGAACCTTTGGCCCTTGAGATTGAGGTTCCCCAGACCTGTTCTTCCTGGTAATGTGCAAATCGGTCCTGAGCTTGCTGGATTTCGTTGCTTCTGCTCTGAGCTTCCGCGGGCTGAAGCTTCCCACTCACTTCTAGACGTTGAAAGAGACTCAAGACCTTGCAGGGCTGCTGCTGCTGCGCACATCAGCAGATCTTCACAGATTCTCCTTCCCACGCCTGACGGAAATCGATCCAGGGAAGGCTGTTTGCTAACATCACCTTGTCGAGCCCTCGACTGTTGATGTTACGGCTGATTATTCCTCTCTGCCAGTGCTGGATTCAGCATGTGTGTTTTACTCTTCTCCAGAGGAAGTGGAGGACTTGCTTTGGAAAAATGCGACCTTTCCCTCCTCTGGGCTGGGCTTCGCCCTTTGAAAGCGCAACCAGCTATATCGCATGCTGCGTCCTTATAAACTGGAGAGAAAATTGTAAACTTCACACTTGTTGTGGTATTCTTAATAATGCCATTTGGTTGCCATAGAAACGTATTTTCCGAGCATTTTCTGGAGAGCATAGGGGGAGAGGAGGCAATGGGAAGAAGAGAGGTTTGGCTCAGGTCAGATCTGAAGGACGGACTTGGCACATCAGTCTACTAAATCATACTCAGAGTAAACCCGTTGAAATCAATTGACAATCTAGTTTTAAGAACATTAAGAAGAGCCCGCTAGATCAGGCCAGTGGACCATCTAGTCTAGCATCGTGTTCTCAGTGTGGCTGTCTGTGGCAAACCCACAAGCAGGATCCGACCACAAGAGCACTCTCTCCTGTGGTTTCCACTCACATCCTGGGGCTTCTGACTCTGGGGTTGCGGCGCTCATCTCGCTTTATTGGCTGAGGGAGCCAGCGTACAGCTTCCGGGTCATGTGGCCAGCATGACTAAGCCGCTTCTGGCGAACCAGAGCAGCGCTCAGAAATAACGTTTACCTTCCCGCTGGAGCGGTACCTATTTATCTACTTGCACTTTGACGTGCTTTTGAACTGCTAGGTTGGCAGAAGCAGGGACCGAGCAATGGGAGCTCACCCTGTTGCGGGGATTCGAACCGCCGACCTTCTGATCGGCAAGTCCTAGGCTCTGTGTTTTAACCCACAGCACCACTGTAGTGCTAATAATGCACATTATTCATCTTGACGTGGCAATTCACAGAGCAGTATGCCTTGCATTACTTCAGCATTACTACTGAAGGAAAACTAGTCCTGCATTGTGACAAGAGAAAGACATAAGCATTTGGCCAGAAATGTGTATCTTATTTTTTAAAAAAGCTCCTGCCTTTCTCCCGTCATGTTGCAGTGTTTGTGGAAAGCTATAAAATGAGCATTTCATCAAAAGAATGTCTTCTTGTCCAGACACACATGTAGTGCTCCTTTGGTTTGGTCGGCCTAAGATGGAATCCAGCCTGGTAGCAACAGCTGTGTTGCGGCACATCTGATGTGGCCTTGTGCATCCCCATTGGTTGAGGACCTATGTGCTAGACCACAACCTGCCTACAAATTTCCACCATAGAAATGAGTTGTGTGCACACCAAGAATACAAGAGTCAACAATCTCTGGTTTAAATAAGAAATGGAATGAATGAATGAGTCATAATAATGACACACTGCTTTTGTATTTTCCATTAAGGCCTTAATGCATTTCATAAACCCAGTTGCGGGATCAAAATGGAAAGGGAGGGGGAACGAGAGAGTGGGTGGAATTCAGTGTTGTGTTTCAGCTTGCCAGACGGGAGTTATCTCCCGCTTGGACTACTGCAATGCGCTCTACGTGGGGCTACCTTTGAAGGTGACCCGGAAACTGCAGTTAATCCAGAATGCGGCAGCTAGACTAGTGACTGGGAGTGGCCGCCGAGACCATATAACACCGGTCCTGAAAGGCCTACATTGGCTTCCAGTATGTTTCTGAGCACAATTCAAAGTGTTGGTACTGACCTTTAAAGCCCTAAACGGCCTCGGCCCAGTATACCTGAAGGAGTTTCTCCACCCCCATCATCCAGCCCGGACACTGAGATCCAGCACCGAGGGCCTTCTGGCGGTTCCCTTATTGCGTGAAGTGAGGTTACAGGGATCCAGACGGAGGGCCTTCTCGGTAGTGGTGCCCACCCTGTGGAACACCCTCCCATCAGATGTCAAGGAAATAAGCAGCTATCTTATTTTTAAAAGACATCTGAAGGCAGCCCTGTTTAAGGAGGTTATTGTTTTTAACTCTCGACTGGGAGCCGCTCAGAGTGGCTGGGGAAACTCAGCCAGATGGGCGGGGTATAAATAATAAATTATATTATTATTATTATTATTATTGATCCCACCGTCCTCCCCACCCTGGTACTGTTCTGGGGCTTCATCTTCCCAATTTCAGGAAGTACACAGGGAGAAGAGAGGAAGGGGAAGCCCTATTGTGTAAGCTCAGTTTCTCTGACGGCACCAGGTCCACTGGCAGACCAACTCTGTGTTGCAAAGATGTTTGCAGATGTGACATGAAGGTTAGCAACATCAACCCTGTCTAGTGGAAATCCCTTGTAGACAACTGCAATGCCTAGAGACAGACAGTCAGATCATGCATTCACAGCAATGACCAGAAGAGGAATGATGGCCGGGAGGAGTGCAGAGAGAAGAAATTCTGTGCTGCATCTGCGACAGTGCAACCAGATGCCTTCAGCTGCCCCAGCTGCAACAAAACATGTCTCTCCCACATCGGTCTCTAACAGCCACAGCAGGCGCTGTAACCTTCCAGCGGTTTGACTTCACCCCCAAAGGCACACTCCTCCGTTGTCTCCTGAGACAGACGGATGCCAACAGTTCTGCTGTCGGAGCTCATAGGGCAAATCCTGCCCAGTGTCTTTCTTGGGGAAGGCTTGCTTTGTGTGCAGGAGTCCTGAGGTTAAATCAGCACCACTTCCACGAAGGGCTGGGAATGTCCCCCAATGTTCCTACTAAAGGATATTGTTTCTAGGAGTTTAAAGATTATGCGTGGGATGGATAATTCCCAGCCTTGCATTAGGGGAATTGAAAGCTGCGCATGGCGTGACGCTTTTAAAAGATTCTGTGAGATCATGGATGTTTGCAGAAATGTTTGTAAATCTGATAAAGAACATTTTCCTGGCAAAGCAGATGCCGTTCCTGCCGAGGGCTGCTCTTTACCAATCTAATTTGTGCTGCACACTCTCTGCATAGGCGGGTGCGATATACACAAGCCAATATCTGTGCCAAACCCTCAGTGACAGAACAAGTCTGGGTGGGGAAACCCAACAGAATTATTTCAAGGAAAGCTTTGGCTTTGAGACCAGTTCTCTTGTCATTGGTTATTATCTGTATCCCAGTGCTATTCCAAGGCAGGGATGTGGACCTCCAGATGTTGATAGACTACAAGTCCCATGGACCCTGGACCATTGGCCTTATGCTGGCTGAAGTCTAGTAACATCTGGAGGGTGATGGGTTTTCAAGCTCTGCTGTAAGAAGCTGAAGGCAGCTTATAAGACCATACATTCAAAGCACGTTTAAAGCACATTCCCCACTCCCCAGAAAAAAATCCATGGGCTTTCTTTAGATTTGAAGGGTTGTATTCAACTAACTCCCCCCCCCAATTTTTTTATTCATTTTATAACACAAATAAAGAACACAAACAGAAAAACAAACAATACAAACAAATTCTTGTCATATCCTTATTTTGTATGCAACTAACCTTTACTCAGAGTAGACCTGTTAAAATAAATGGCAGCAGCTACATAGTTAGGTCCATTAATTCTGGTGTGTCTGCTCTGAGTAAAACTTAGCTGAATGCAACCCAAAGTAATTGACATTCTCAGCCTTAGCAAAACACAATCTCTTCCTAGAAACTTTTTTCTGCAAAGCCATCAGCCGTGACCTCATTAGCAGCCCTGCTTCTGTTTCCTCTTTGTCTCCTTGACAAAGGTGCCTCAGGTCCAGCCTGTCTAAGTAAGTAAGTAAGTAAAATAAAGTAAGTAAGTAAAATAAAGTAAGTAAGTAAAATAAAGTAAGTAAAGTAAAGTAAGTAAGTAAAATAAATAAATATCTGCATGATGTAATGGTTTGGCTTCCCTGACAAAGCTTGCAGACTTGCAGCCAAGAGTCAGGCTGAAGCGCCGTGCTTTGGGATGATTTACTGCTGAACCTTGAATTCAGTGGAAGCTCTACCCGGTTATTATGCCCGCAATGTATTAGGCCAGACACCCTTTCAAAAAGCTGTAGGGGGAAAAGCCCAGGATGGACAGCTCGTAATGCAGAGCCCATTAGCCAAGTGTGACAGCGCCTTTGGCTAGAGTGTTTAGGGATTTGGCAATCTCACAAGGCACAAGGACAGGAGATTTAAAAGGCAGCTGAACCTTCATCAGTTTGACCCGCTTGCAGTCAAACGATGGCCGCAGCCATCAATCTTCTCTGTAGCTGAAGAACTGGCTGGAGAGGTGGAAATGCTGGAAAGGAGATACATGACTGGGTTCCCCTTGAGGAGATGGACTGTTGCCTCTATGAAACACTTTCCATCAGTTTCTGTCATTGTCAACAAGTGGTTGTTTTTGGCATCCATTTGACTTAAGAGATAATGGAGTGCGACTCTGGGGGTGAAGTCAAACTGCTGCGTTAGCAACACCAAAGTGACCTTCCTGGGGTGCAAGTCTGGGCAGTGTGTCTGGAGGTCCTGGGCTGCCCAGATGACAGGACCCCCCCTCTCAGCCTCACTGATGTGGTCCAAAGGAAAGCAGAGCAATACATTTGGCACCAGCTTGGCTGCAGGAGTTGCTGGAAGGAGGCGTACAAGGCGCCATCCAACCGTCTTAGGGATTCCACTCCAGTTTTACTCCTTAGCCTTTTCTCCCAGTACGTTTCTGAGCACAATTCAAAGTGTTGGTGCTGACATTTAAAGCCCTAAATGGCCTTGGTTCAGTATACCTGAAGGAGCGTCTCCACCCCCATCGTTCAGCCCGGACACTGAGGTCCAGCTCCGAGGGCCTTCTGGTGGTTCCCTCGCTATGAGAAGCCAAGTTACAGGGAACCAGGCAGAGGGCCTTCTCAGTAGTGGTGCCCTCCCTGTGGAATGCCCTCCCACCAGATGTCAAAGAGAAAAATAACTACCAAACTTTTAGAAGATACCTGAAGGCAGCCCTGTTTAGGGAAGCTTTTAATGTTTAATAGGTTATTGTATTTTAATATTCTGTTGGAAGCCATCCAGAGTGGCTGGGGAAACCAAGCCAGGTGGGCGGGGTATAAATGATAAATTATTATTATATTGTTATCCCTCTGAAGATACTGTAAGTGTGATATATGGTAATTAAGTGTCCCTTGTGCAAACTGTCCACCTCCTCAAGGGACTGAAGTCAAAAGCCAGCCGCAACCCGTTGACTATGCTCCCTGGGATTCTCATGTCCAGCCTCCGACTTTTTGTTTGGCCTTGGGGAAGTGATAAACGCCATGGAGTTCTAACTCCCAAAAGGCTTCTACACTTAGAAGTGTGCTGAGTTCCAACAGTTAACTCCAGTGCTTCCCTAGCACCAGACATCCAGCTGGTGGCTGGGTATTTGGGAAGTGTTGTGCAAAGCGGGAATAGCTTGTCCAAAATGGTCTGGTGGGCCAAATGGGGAGGAGGTCTGGTGGGCCATAAATGGCCTGAGGGATGGAGGTTCCCTACTGTTGGTGTAATAACCCTGGTCTACTTTGCACCTTGTCGCCTTGCATATCTGCAGCGTTGGTGATGTCTAATGAGAAGTGGGACCATAGCTGTCAACTTTTCCCTTTTTAAAGGGAAATTCCCTTACTCCGAATAGGATTCCTCGCAAGAAAAGGGAAAAGTTGACAGCTAATGAGAGGGACGCGGATGGCGCTGTGGGTTAAACCAGAGAGCCTAGGACTTGCCGATCAGAAGGTCGGCGCTTCGAATCCCCGTAACGGGGTCAGCTCCCATTGCTCGGTCCCTGCTCCTGCCAACCTAGCAGTTCGAAAACACGTCAAAGTGTAAGTAGATAAATAGGTACCGCTCCGGCGGGAAGGTAAACAGCGTTTCCGTGTGCTGCTCTGGTTTTCCAGAAGCGGCTTAGTCATGTTGGCCACATGACCCGGAAGCTGTATGCCGGCTCCCTTGGCCAATAAAGCGAGATGAGCGCCGCAACCCCAGAGTCGGCCACGACTGGACCTAATGGTCAGGGGTCCCTTTAGACACTTTGCGCCTTGTTGCCTTGCATATCTGCAGCGTTGGTGATGCCTAATGAGAAGTAGGACCATAGCTGTCAACGTTTCCCTTTTTTAAAGGGAAATTCCCTTATTCCGAATAGGATTCCTCGCAAGAAAAGAGAAAAGTTGACAGCTATGAGTGGGACACCGTAGATCTTCACCAGCTTGCATGACTTCATGATGTGGGTCGGTGTAAGGTATGGATGGGAGAGCTGTTTCAGCCTGAAGATGCATGTGGGCGTGGAAAGGGCCTGAGGCGAAAAGTAGGCACAGCCACAAATGGAAATATTACCTATGTGACGTAGGATAGCTTCTGCATTCACCCATCCATCTTTGCTGTACATCCAGCCAAGCAAAAAGCATTATCAGAGCTCAAGGGCTGAATCTACTTTGATCTGTACAAACTTAATTAACTCAGTTTCCCATTGTCGAAGGCTCGCAGCTCTACAGCGCCCTCTGGTGTCACATTTTGATAACACATTTTTAATGTTATATGCGACCAGTGTAGATCTGTCGCTTTCGAGGAAGCTGGTAAAATGTGGCTTGAACGAGGTAACTGGTTGACTGACCGAACCCGTAGAGAACTCATTAATGGTTCCTTGTCACCCTGGGGAAAAGTGACAAGTGGGGTACTGCAGTGTTCTGTCCTGGGCCCGTTATTGTTCAGTGTCTTTATAAACGACTTGGATGAAGAAATTGAGGGGATGCTCATCAAATTTGCCTGGGAGGGAGACGAAGCCAAGCCTTATGAGGAATGGTTGAAGAAGCTGGATATGTTTAGCCTAGAAAAGCGGAAGCAGAGAAGAGATATGATAGCTCTCTTCAAAAATCTCAAGGGCTGTCCCATGGAAGATGGAGCAAGCTTGTTTTCTCCTGCTCTGGAGGGTGGGACTTGAACCAACGGCTTCAAGTTACAAGAAAGGATATTCCATCTAAACATCAGGAAAAACTTTCTGACAGTAAGGGCTGTTTGACAGTGGAACAGTCTCCCTCAGGAGGTTTTGGATTCTCCTCCTTTGGAGGTTTAGAAGCAGAGGTTAGATGGTCATCTGCCATGGATGCTTTAGCTGAGATTCCTTCCTACTCTACAATTGTATGATTCTATGATTCTGTGATCCTGGCAGCCAGAAGCACTCAAGGGGCATGTGAAGGACGGACCAGCGGGGGGCGCTCATGGGTAGGCAGTATGCCCTGAAGAGAGTCTCAAGGGCCGGATAGAAAGCCTTGGTGGGCCACATGCAGCACCTTGGCCTGACCTTCACCCCCCCTGGTGCAAGGGCTTGTGTGGCACCTAAAAACTGGCGACAGTGCCCAGCACGCGTCTCTCTTACAGTTCTGCTTGGGCCTGCTAAAATAGCTGTTGCATTTTTCACCCCCCTAGTTGGCCTCTGTTCACTTGGCACAGGAATGGGTTGCTAAACATAGCCTGTGATCAGTCAGCGCTGCAGAAATGCAGAGATCATTATCAGAGGCAGACTTCTAGTTGCATTCGCTTGAGGAGCACACGCCAGAGCGACCTGGCTGTGCTGAGCTTTGGGAAAGCACTTCAAGATGCGGGCGTTTGAATCAATATGTTTTGTAATTCAGCTCCTGTTCCAGTTCAGCTATGGTAAAAAAACACACCAAAAAACCCAAGGCTTTGCTTCCGTTCCACTTCATGTCGCCTGCATTTTTGCTTCAACTTTTTCTCATAACAAGATTCTGTTATGAAACTGGACTGGGCTGGGATGCCCTGAAGTCAGGTTTTATCAGCCTGCTGTTCTGCAAGGATATACACACACACACACACACACACACACACACACACACACACATATATAGTGGGTAGATTTGGGACTTAGCCATGCCTATCTCCAACACAGGATCGAAGCCTTAATGAGAGAGGTGGCATTTCATGGTTCGTTTTGATAAATCCTGGCCTGGCACTCTGGGGAGAAGGAAGAACTGTTGTTGGCACAGGGCGCCTAAATGGAGTCTAGGTGGCTGACATTTTTAGAGCAAAACTTTGGGGTGATTAATTTCCCACCAAAATCTGCAAGAAATGCCTCTCAGTTTCTAATTTGGTGTAATTAAAAAACAAAAAAACACCTTCGTACAACCTGAACAAACAGGGAACACCAGACCCTCCTGAATATACCTAAATCTTAAAGTTTTACAGAAAGCTTTGCAAAATAGCCAGAGACTTTCAAATACATCTTACCATTACAGTCCCTTTGAGTTTTATGGTGCTGATAGGGAGGGAAAGTGTATTTCTGCTTCTTTTTCCTCCTAACATGCTCCTACTTCTCATTGCTCACTCCCCTCACCTCAAGCACAGTCCTCCAGAGAGACAGCCATGTGTGGGGGAAAAACCTGGAGAGATGCTAGCAGGCAGTATACACAATACTGAGGTGGTCTGGCTTGGTGTAAGGCAGTTTCTTATCTTTCTTTTCTTTTATTTCCATAGTTCAGAGGGAGCCACAGAGAGCCATGCAGAGCAGACCCAATCCATTTTGCTAGCTGAGGTAAAGCAGTAAATATTAACCCCCCTCCCAAGTCAAGGTGCAGAGATCAGATTATTTTGGCACCTGAACACAGAAAACCTCACAGATTCCTCTCCCCTTCCCTGCCAGTAAGAATACAACCATAAAAAACTAAATAAATAACAATTTGCTGCTCCTTCAGTGCGGCGGCAGGGCTTGTTATTGAAGACATAGTGTATACATTGGTTAGAAGTTCTTTCTTTCTTTTGTATAGTCTTTGGGTTCATCCTGATCATCGAATCATCAAATTGTAGAGTTGCATATGCAGGAATCTCGACTAAAGCATCCATGACCGATGGCCTTCCAACCTCTGCTTAAAAACCTCAATTGAAGGAGAGTCCACAAATACCCGAGGGAGTCCAGTCCACTGTCAAACCACTCTTAATGTCAGTAAGTTTTCCCAGCTCCCTCAACCATTCCATATGAGGCTTGGTTTCCAGACCATTGATCATATTGGTTGCCCTCCTGAATTACAAAACATACAGATTTGAAACTCAGCTACAAGTGGTACCTAACACCAAGAAAACTACTGCTAATATGCCCAGGAACCTCACCAAAATGCTGGAGAGGGTGCACCTCCACAGGTACATACCTCCACATGTGGTGGGAGTGCCCCAAAATCCAACTATTCTGGACAACTGCTATACTAGAAATATGTAAAATAACTAAGCAAGTATTAGAAATCATCCCAGAATTGGCCCTACGAAACATCTTCCAAGACAATAATGCCCATTTACACCAGAAAGAACTCATAACCCACCTCCTTTCAGCAGCCATAAATATCATAACCAGACACTGGAGAAACCTGTCAGGAGTAAGCATGGCCCAATGGTACCAAATAGTATGGGAAACAGCCTTACTAGAAAAATTAACCAATAAACTGAAACTGACACGGGGACAAATAGAAGAAGACGCCTTCACCCCGGTATGGCTCCCTTTTATCACATACACAGCCCAACAAGACAATGACAAAAATGCATCAACAGCATACAAATCAATATGGCTAACCTGATCCAAAACACCCACCCATCCCATTCACACACGAAAACAAAGATCACCACAGCCAATCACAAATAAACAACCACACCCTAGGCCAACCCCAACCTCTCTCACCACCAAAGGAACACAAGTGAATAGCAGAGAACCTGCACAAGCGACGCTGACACAAAACCCCACATATATTAAGTAAAATAGAAACATCGCCACCTGACCCCACCCCCACTCACCTTTCCCCCCTCCACCTCTTTCCCCCTTTTCTTCCTAATGTCTCAACAAATGAAACTGATCTGTATAAAATGTTACTTGGAAAAAAAGAGAGAGACATTGCACATACTTTTGTAAACCAAGAAAATCTTTAATAAAAATACATTTAAAAAAACCAAAACATATGGATTCAAACACCCACATCTTGAAGTGCTTTTCCAAAGTACAGTGCTTAAGTGGAGCTTAAATTATATGTGGTCATTATTCAGCATTTGTTCTGATTTGCTTGTGGGGTGTTTATGCATCTTCCCATTAATCATTAATTTGGCTCTACTCCTTTCAGTGCATTTGACCATCACTTTCCTAACTGCAAAAATGTCTTTTTTTAAAAAAAAAAAGTGGATTTGTTGCACTAGGGCAACAGAGCACTATTAATCTGCTTTAATTGCATGAATTACACCAACCTAAATTTCCCACAGAATACTGGCAGTCTGGTGGGCATGTCTACAGGAGCATGGCTCTCATGCAGAAAACCTGCTATTCAGAATTTACCACTAGAGTAAGTAGAGAGTAGAGAGATAGAGTAAGTAGATAGAGTAAGTAGAGCAGTAGAGAGATAGAACTTAGAGGTGACCCCAGGGATGGGAGAGCAATTCAGTTCCTCTACTCCATTGTGAAGCTCTTTCCAAACCTATCCTTGGTCAGCAGTCATGCATCCAATCAGTAGCAGCACAGAAAGGATCCTTCCTAGGAAGGGGGAGAAATATGATTCAGTTCATGTTTAAAGGCTAACCTATCTAATTCTCACTTTTCAAACCAATTCGCAAACCGAGACATACTGTAGCTACCCATCGAAAATTGCACTTCTGCAAATTTTGTAAATCGCTTCTCCAGCCAAGGTTACTGATACAATGCATTTTTGCATGTTCTTTTCATTAAATGCATATATATTAGTGAAAGGAACATACAGAAATACATTTCATTGCAGAAAATGCATATATCAGGAAAATTGCACACAAATGTGTATATTGGGAGAATTTTGCAGTAAAGTGCTGATGAATTTTAATTATTAGTATTATTAATATTTATTAAATGTGTATACCACCCTGTACCCTATAGCCGCAGGTCTCAGGGTGGTTCACAGGATAAAATGAGGACCACAGGATATTAATGAGGACCTCTTTTAAAAACATCACAAACTATGTGGAAATGAAGAGAAATGAACTTAAGATTGGAAAAATGAGAAACAGAAAACCCCAATTTGACAGATTCGCCCACTCCTAGGTGACCGTAATGATGCATTTTCTGATCCTGCATAACTAAATTTGTATTTTCTTTAGGTGTGTTAACCTTCGAGAAGGTAGGGTGTGGATAAAAGAAACTGCTGTAGCAAACTACTTCATTATCTATTTTTCATTTGCAGGAGGAGGGGCTATGACCAGTGAGGATTTGACAGATACGATGAAGACTGAATGGTGATGAAAGAAGGATGTGGGAAGAACTGAGCATGGCTCTTTGTGGCACTCAGTTGATGGGGAGCGAGATTCATTGGGAAAACACTTCCGTCTTTTATCACGTCTTGTGACGGCGAAATGGAAAAACCCACCCTGCATTTAAGAATGTGTGACAAAAGATTCACCAAAGCCTTGCAGAACTAGAAAAAAAATGCAGAGGCCACTTCATGGAGAATAAAGGTTTCTGGAGAACCTCTCCACCATTTGCTGTCTGAAGGTCCATGTTTAGGTAGCCAACTGAGTATTAAAAGCATGTATATGTTGAAGCTTCATTTTCCCAAACTTAAAATGAAACAAGCAGGATGATATTTAAGAACTCTTGGAGCCCATTAGTTTATCAGCATATTGCAATGAAAACCATTTGCTAGATTGGCAACTTTTCGCCTCTCCCCTCCTTGCTTACCTGAACCAAAGAGAGTCAATATTTAAAGTTTGCAAGCTGGTTTCCAAGACTATTCTCGAATCCACTTTATGTACTTGTGTCTATTTTTCTTTTTTAACCTCTGAACATTTGACTTGAAAACCTTCTCCTGTACGATTATGGGCTCCAAGCAAGGAACTGCACAGATTCTCATTCGTGGTAACGATGTACTGTTTTCTATTAAACCGTATTGGTGACTTGGAGGCTGGGCTCCTCCGCTGCCAGTTCATTGCAGAGACAAAGGCGGATCTGACCCCATCATGGCGGAGAAGTGCAATTACATCGCGAGCGTGTACGGCTATGACCTGGGCTGCCGTTTCATCAACTTCAGGCCCCTGGGCTTTGGAGTGAACGGGCTTGTCCTCTCAGCAGTTGACAGCAAAAGCTGCCGCAAGGTGGCCGTGAAGAAGATCGCGGTGAGTGATGCTCAGAGCATGAAGCACGCCTTCCGGGAGATCAAGATAATCCGCCGGCTGGACCATGACAACATTGTAAAGGTCTACGAGGTGTTGGGGCCCAAAGGAGCTGATCTCCAAGGGGATCTGTTCAAATTTAACATGGTGTACGTCATCCAGGAATACATGGAGACGGACCTGGCCCGTCTTCTGGAGCAAGGGCCTCTCTCTGAGGAACATGCCAAACTTTTCATGTACCAGTTGCTCAGAGGCCTGAAGTACATCCATTCAGCTAATGTCTTGCATAGGGACTTGAAGCCTGCCAACATCTTCATCAACACAGAGGATCTGGTACTGAAGATCGGTGACTTTGGATTAGCTAGGGTCGTGGACCAACATTACTCACACAAGGTACGTCCCTCGATTTGTTTGGCCTGATAAAAGCTGAGTGTTCTTTAAAATAACAGCATGCAGAAGTTTAAACAGATACTGTGGCATCTTCACAAGCTGTTCCAAACGAAGTTTCTCATAGAATGAAAGAGCAATATTGATGAAGCTGTGCATTCATGCTAAATTGGCTGGCTTCCCCTTAGAGGCCAAAAGGCATTGCCTTAGCATATCCTGTGAAATCTCGCTGCGTTAATTGGATTACAAACAACCCGGTTATGTTGGAGGGAGTCCAGCCACGCCACTTTCCAGATGTCAGGAAGCAAAAAAACTTCAACCTAGAAACTAATTTGCAAGGTATGTACAGTAGAACCTTGGTTCTCAAACTTAATCTGTTCCGGAAATCTATTCCAAAACCAAGGCACGCTTTCCCATAGAACAGGCATCCCCAAACTCGGCCCTCCAGATGTGTTGGGACTACAATTCCCACCATCTCTGACCACTGGTCCTGTTAGCTAGGGATGATGGGAGTTGTAGTCCCAACACATCTGGTGGGCCGAGTTTGGGGATGCCTGCCATAGAAAGTAATGCAAAATGGATTAATCCATTCCAGCAATTTAACATGAATGTTACTATCTAACAAGACCATTGATCCATAAAATGAAAGCGATAAACAATGAACTGCAGTAGCACAATCAATCAATCAATCAGTAGCTGAACTGGGTTCCACACAGTCACAAAATCAAAACAAAAAGAGCCGCAAGAACAAAAACGCAAAATAAATAACAAAACCAGACAGACATCAGCGTAATACTCAAAACAGAAGTGTGGCACTCAAAACGGAACATGTTCGGCTTCCGAAAAAAGTTCGCAAACCGGACCACTTACTTCCAGGTTTGCAGTGTTTGGGTTCCAATTTATTTGAGTACCAAGGCGGTTGAGAACCAAGGTACCACTGTATTCCATATCCGTGTTAGACCAAGAATGAGCAGCTGGTTACTTCCTTTTCCAGATCCAGCCTTGTAACGCATCTGGGAAATGCAGCTGAAAAGTTCACGCAGAAATAAGTCCCACCAAATTGTAAGAGTCCTGCTTCCTGGTAGGTTGGCATAGGATGGACCCTTAGAATGCATTCTGGCCCTAATTTGAAAGCACATTTAGGCTGCAATGCAATCCTTGCTTTGGATTAGATCCACCCAAATTCACTGAAATTTTCATCTGAGTATGTGCATCTGGGATGTGCTTCCCTTTGAATTCTTCAAGTTAGCGTGCAAAAGAATGTCACCTTCAGAACTTTTAAGCTGCAACTGGACTGCCCTCAAAGGCTAGAATCCAAACAAGCTTGCGTTATGTTGCTTTCATTGGAAGGTATGACCGAGAAAGCTCACAGGGGTCGGAGGACTTGGGATAGGGGAGGAAAATGGTACGTTGGTGCTTCTTTGGCTATGGAGCGGCACTAGAAGAGAAGCAGTCAGAGCCAAAGAAGGAGCCAACTCCTAGGCGCTGTGTGGGCTTCGGCCCCCAAAATAAAATATTTGAGGGGGCTGGGCCCTCACAAAGTTGATGGGCGTTGCCATGTTGTGTGTGCACTGTGTCATGTGATCGATTATGCAGGGCAGGGCTTACCTGGCCCCCCACAATATTTTATTAAAGTTGGCACCCCTGGTCAGAGCTTCCACAAGCACAGGCAGTTAGGAGTTGACAACAGAGGCTGGAAATTGGGCCACGCTCACACCAGTACGTTCAAAGCACTATGCTACCACTTTAAATTGTTATGATACCCAGAGTTTCCTGGGAAAGAGGGATTTATTGTTAAGCCACCCTAGCCATTGTAGCTATGTGAGGGGAATAAGGGGGGGGTCTCCTAAAACTCTCAGCACCCTTAGCAATCTACAGCTCCCATAATTCTTTGGGGGAAGGCATGTGCTTTACATGTGCAATGAATGCACTCCACGCATGGTTTGGGTCTGTAGGAAGAAGGAGTAGGAGGGATAGAGTCAGGGAGAGAGCAATTGGGGGGTGGGAAATATCACGCATGTGATGTCAGGAGGAGCCAGGGTGGAGCCAAACATGGAGACCATGAGGCTTCAATGGTTGGTGGCTCCTCCTCTGCCTCCTTTGCCTGGTGCCACCGTGGCAGTGTCGGGATGTGTCCAAGGGAATGGCGGCATCAGGCAGGCCCCCAGCTGGCTCCAGCCCACTGGCCAGCAGCCGGGCGAATTCCAGTCTCCCTTGGAACAGCATCAAAAGAGTGGCGCACAGCTTCAGAAGCCTTCAGAAACTTGAGCACGCCTTAAGCAGCAGGGTGAATATCATGCAACAGAAGTGGCGGACAGAGGCATATGTAAAGCGCATTTACAAGCATTTTATTCAACATCAGGACAAAGGAAAAACATGTCTGCTCCCCTTCGTGCCCAAGCAGCAGGAAGCACAAAGCAAAAGCAATACACAAACGGAAGTTCCCAGCAAGCTGTGCTGGAATGTAAACAGACATGTGACATACAACAGCTCCACACATCTGTTTAGGTGGAACGGAATATCAATATCCTAACAGGCAGGAGGAAGAGGAGAAGGAAAAGAAGGAGTCAGCCAGTGGAGCCACACAGTGCTCAGCTCAGTTCTGCACTCAGCTCCGTGCTCAGTCTCCTCTGCCCCCTGAACATTGGGGGAGGGGTGGAAGGCTGGCCCCATCCCAAAAGATACTGAGGAGGGCCCCAAAACAGCTTGGGCCCCCAGGAACTAGTGTCCCTGGGTAGAGAATTTCACCTGCAGCATGGAAAATTCCACTGTGAAAAAGCCTGTTCAGAAAGAATGTCCTATTTCAGAAAACTTTGACCACCCCACCCCGTAAAAGAGAGTTGCGTCCAAAGCGTGGGCTTGGCTCATATGCATGATTTCCCCAGATAAAAGGAACAGATGGACAGAAGGAGGAATTCAAAGTATGCTCAGCAATTTCGCTGCTACATTCCACCCCCTTCCAGCAGCCCACCTGCCAGCTAGGGGCTTATATGGGATTTTTGTCTGACATGCCCTTCCTTTGCCAATGAATAATAAGAGAGATGCTTGTCCCCCTGTCCCCACCTCACCTTACTAATTATGGGATACACATGACTACTGCTTAGCTTACTTTAGTAAGAAAACAACGTGAAACCTTGGGCTCTTAAGGGGGAACCGTTTATTTTTGAATAAGCGTTTGCAGCGTCAGAAAACTAGGCAGTGTTTTTCCCCCCTGGGAGCTAGTGCAGCTTACAAAATTTTGAGAATATTATTAAAGCAGTTGGAGTACTTATCCTCTCCTGTGCAAGTAGCTCACGGAAACATAAGCAGGGCTTCCTATTCCTCCTCCCCGCGCGAATTTTTTTTTATTCTGACGACGACATTGCAAGGTAGGCTACAGGCAGAGAAAAAGAAAGGGAGAGAATGGCTGGCTTAAGGACACCCAAACATCTTTTCAGGGGCAAACTTCATATGTCACACCCAAATACATCTAATGAAACCCCAATACAGTTTTTGTTTTGGGCTATGTGTGTGCTTGTGTTTTCAGAAGCATCCATGGAGACGAGATGCTCAACTCTGAAAACTCTGAAGTCTGCTTGTTTTGCCACTCCCTATCAGTTTGGTGACGCAGAAAAGTTTTCAACAGGCATCTGAAGGTTAAAGCAGAAAGCTCCTGTCGAATTCTCTGTTGGCAGAGCATTCCACAGGACTGGGCTGATGACACTAAAAGCTTGGTATCTTCTTGCTGTCCAATGAGCTGCACCAACTTGGGAAACAATCAGCAATGCTCCTGCAGATGATCTCAGAGACTGAGCAGGGATATAAGGGATCAGGCTGTTCCTAAAGTACCCTGGGCCTAAGCTGTTCAGGGCTTTGTAAATTAATACAAGGCCCTTGAACCTAGCTTGGTCGTAGATGTAGTAGCCAGTGCAGGTGTTTTAACAATGGTGTCACATGTTGTCGGCCACGTGACCCCAACAGCAGTCTTGCTGCCGCATTCTGCACCTGCTGGAGCTACTGAGCCAGACTCAAGGGCAGCCCCACACAGAGCGCATTGTAGTAATCCAGCCCTGAGGTTAGCAACGCATCAACTACAGTGGTCAGACTATTAATAGGAACCATCATTTCCAACCAGAAAGAAGACACCCAACTTTATTTCGTTCAGCAGCTTAATTATAAGAGGCACGGAGGTGGCAGTGTTAATTTTGTTGCTCCTGTTATTAAAGAATTAGGAGTTGAAATGTTTGCCGATCTACTGTAAATCAGCCAGTGGATCCAGATTGAGTTTCTGTCCACTCTGGCCCATCTCAGCTATTTGACAAATTCAGGTCTGAGCCAAAGACTTTGGGGGAAGTTGGGTTTTGACAAGGGATTTGAAGGATGTCAAATGTTATTCTTCCCTCTCACTTGTTTAAATGAAGATTTTGGATAACTATTCAGTTCTATGCAGAGTTTTGTGTAAATGTATCTCTGAGCTGCTTGCAGAACCGTAGGCATCAATCCTAGCCTGAAATGGCCATAATCTTAGTTCATTTTGACTCTGGAAAACCTTTTTCCCCCCTCCAGGTTTTTTTGTATTGTTTGGCCAGGCCTAAGATGATATTTGTACACTGTGGTGAGGAATGATGTCTCTCTCAAACGACTTTCAGCTCTGTCTGAAACTAATGTCTCTCTCCATCTGCACAGACAGAGTCATCTGTTGCTTCTCTGTTGTGATGCAACTGCAGAGAGGCTTGTGGTCACGGGCTAAGTGACATTTAAAACCTTCCACTCCTTTTTTCCCCTCACATGCTATAGAATCAGATAAAGGTTACCCATTCAGCACTGTATTATAGTGCCCTGCAGGTGAATGGAGGGAGATTTAATTCCACCTGGGCGGCTGAGTATAATTTCTCTGGCACAGTGGCATAAATCACCTACCTCTATTGTTATTGGCTTAAGAGAAACCGGAGAAGCCTTAGCCAGACCTTCCCCATTCAGGAGGAGATTAAGGCGGGGAGACAAAAAGGTTGCCACCCTCAGTCCCATCCTACAGGGCAGGCTCAAGAGCTGGTTGCAATAGGAACAGGGCAGAATGAGAGGCTACAGTTTCTAACATTTCGAAAAGTTGTACTTGGACAGGACTGAGGGTTCCTGCAGAATGGTTTACTGAGCATTCATCCTGATGTGCTTGCACAAAGCTTACGCAGAGGTTAGATTATATTTGGTTTTCATTCTGATTTGATGTTGGGTTGCTCATCTTGGCTGTGAGTCCTGGAAGACCTGCTCCCTGCCTTGCAAGCCTTTTCCCACCTGGCCTGGGAGGGAGGGCCCTGACTGACTCCAGTTACAGAAGGTGAGGCTGCTGGACAGACTCTTGGACTGGGGTATTGCTTAGTGGGGTTTGTTGGGGGCGTTGTTGTTGTTAAAAGGTAAAGGGACCCCTGACCATTAGGTCCAGTCGTGGCCAACTCTGGGGTTGCTGTGCTCATCTCGCTTTATTGGCCGAGGGAGCCGGCGTACAGCTTCCGGGTCATGTGGCCAGCATGACTAAGCCGCTTCTGGCGAACCAGAGCAGCACACGGAAACACCGTTTACCTTCCCGCTGGAGCAGTACCTATTTACCTACTTGCACTTTGATGTGCTTTCGAACTGCTAGGTTGGCAGGAGCAGGGACCGAGCAACGGGAGCTCACCCCATCGCGGGGATTTGAACTGCCAACCTTCTGATCGGCAAGTCCTAGGCTCTGTGGTTTAACCCACAGCGCCACCCGCATCCCGTTGTTGTTGTTACTAACATTAAATTGTTGCCTCTTTATTTTAGATCCAGTTATGATTTATGTGACAATTATTCAATTTGGTTGTGTGGTTTTTTGATGAACATAAGATGAGGCCAATGGCCCATCTAGTCTAGCATCATGTTCTCACAGTGGCCAGCCAGATGCCTGTGGGAAACCTACAAGCAAGATTGGAGCACAAGAGCAACTCTCCCTTCCTGTGGTTTCCAGCAGCTGGAATAATAATAATAATAATAATAATAATAATAATAATAATAATAATAATAATAATAATTTATTTATACCCCGCCCATCTGGCTGGGTTTCCCCAGCCACTCTGGGCGGCTTCCAACAGAATATTAAAATACAATAATCTATTAAACATTAAAAGCTTCCCTGAACAGGGCTGCCTTCAGATGTCTTCTAAAAGTCTGGTAGTAGTTGTTCTCTTTGACATCTGGTGGGAGGGTGTTCCACAGGGCAGGTGCCACTACCGAGAAGGCCCTCTGCCCGGTTCCCTGTAACTTGGCTTCTCGCAGCAAGGGGACCGCCAGAAGGCCCTCGGCACTGGACCTCAGTGTCCAGGCAGAACGATGGGGGTGGAGATGCTCCTTCAGGTATACTGGGCCGAGGCCGTTTAGGGCTTTAAAGGTCAGCACCAACACTTTGTGGCATTCAGATAGCCACTGATAGCTTTCTCTAGGGATTTGTCTAATCCACTTTTAAAACCAAAATTCAGCGTCATTGAATGTCTTCTAACATTCAGCTTCACAGAATGTCCATAAGTTCTAGTGTCATGAGAGAGAACGGAAAACTTTTCTTCATCCACTTTCTTGATGCCATACGTAATTTTATAAATTTCTGTCATGTCTCCTGTTACTCATCTTTTCTCTAAACTAAAAAGTCCCGAATGCTGCAACCTCTCTTCAAAAGGGACTCACTCTACCCCTTGATCATTTTGGCTGCCCTTTTCTGTACAATTCTTTTCTTCTGGCTCAAAAAGCACAGCGGTTTGGTTTTTCTTTTTTGCAAAGGAAAAAAAAAAGCATTGCTGAGGGCACCCCTTCCATTTACACACACAAAAATATGTTTTACGGTTAGCCATCATAACTTTGAATTAAGGTAACTGAAGCTCATTCCGTATTTGGGCAAAAATGCAGCGATGGTGTAAGGCAAGGCTGTGTTTCTGCTTTGGGCAGGCTTGATTTAGCCTGGTAGTATCTTGGCAGGTAAACTGTCCCACTGGGTAGTGATCCTGCACCCTGTTCTTTGCTGCAAAGGGACAATTTTATCCTCCAGTCTGTCAAAGCACTGCTGCCTTCCAGTGGATTTTTTCCCCTCAAGGATCTGTAGAAAGAAATATTACAGTGGTACCTCAGGTTACAGACACTTCAGGTTACAGACTCTGCTAACCCAGAAATAGTACCTCGGGTTAAGAACTTTGCTTCAGGATGAGAACAGAAATTGTGCTCCGGCGGGGCGGCGGCAGCAGGAGGCCCCATTAGCTAAAGTGGTACCTCAGGTTAAGAACAGTTTCAGGTTCAGAACGGACCTCCAGAACGAATTAAGTTCTTAACCAGAGGTACCACTGTACAGTCATACCTCTGGTTGTGAACACTGCGGCTTGCACGTTTTCAGGTTGCGGTTTCGCTGAACCCAAAAGTACTGGAACAGGTTACTTCCGGGTTTCGGCGCTCGTGCATGCGCAAAAGCACAAAATGATGTCATGTGCATGCGCAGAAGCACCAAATCGCGTTGCGCGCATGTTGCGGGTTGTGAATGTGCCTCCCGCACGGATTACACTCGCAACCTGAGGTATGACTGTACTCAAGAAGGATTCTCCTTCCCCCGGGTTGTCTCTTGTATATGACGCTGGCATATTTTGAGCCCCTCTCACACTTTTGTGCCATGTGCAAATAATGTTGAAGGGAACTCAGAAGAGAGCGCTCAGATGGAACCGTTATTAATGCTGTCTGCAGTAGGAGCCGTTTTGAAACAAAGTGGACTTTGCTCTAAGAATAGGGTGGCCCTATGTCTTCCTTTACAGATGACTGTCCTCCATTTGAAGTCCTTCCTCTATGTGAAGGAGTCCTCTAGCAGAAGGGTGTTGTAGTTCATTTGTGGTTTAAAGATACCTAAGGAAGGTGAGCAGGAGAGGCCTTGAAGTTGCCCGTTTGGAGTGAGCAGTACCTGGGCATCAAACCCATCAGGCACACAGATCACCAGGTCATTTGCGCCCCCACTGTTGTGTTTCTGCTGAACTAATAGTCTTTCTAAAGTTTCATCTATACTGTAAATTAATATGTACAAATCTGTGCCTTTTTCATTCTCTCTGTTTCTGTGTCCTCTCAGAGAGCACTGTTGATGGCTTGACAAGAAATGACACAATTTTCTTGTGGCTTTTTCTCTCTCTTTGAAAAAGGGAAATATATTTGCTTTTGGAATAATTTTCTATTACAGTGGGCACTCGGGTTGCGAACGTGAGCCATGCAGGATGCACGTTCGCAACCCGCAGCAGCGCGTCTGCGCACATGCGGGTTGCAATTCGGTGCTTCTGCGCATGCGCAAAGCGCGATTTAGCACTTCTGCACATGCGCAGCCGCTGAAACCCGGAAGTAACCCGTTCCAGTACTTCTGGGTTTCGGTGGTCCATAACCCAAAAAAAACACAACCTGAAGCATCTGTAACCCGAGGTATGACTGTACTACAGTTTTGCGTTTTGGCTTCAGTATATGATACTAAAAACAACCAAAACAAACCAAAACAGATTTTTATTTTTTTACATTTTTATCGCAATCTCACCTTTCCTCCAAGGAGCTCAATGTAGTGTACGTGGTTCTCTTCCCCATTTTATCCTCACAACAACCCTGTGAGGTAGGTTAGGCTGAGAGACAGTAACTGGCCCAGGGTCACCCAGTGGGTTTCATGGATGAGCAGGGAATTTTAACCTTGGCCATAAGTCAACAATCTAACCACTATGCCATACTGACTCTCAGTACTGACTTTGAGCCCCATGAGTGAAAATTGCCTCATATATTTTCTGATAGACTATTCTTACTGTTTTTAATTATTTGTCACTTTCCACAACAAAATGTCTCAGAGAGACTTGCTGATCTCTAACTTGCTCACAAATCTTTAGAGGCAAATGCATCAAGAAAAGAAGTTTGTGTAATCTGGAATTGATAGCAACAGAGAAAGCTCCCCTGGATGTGTGATTTACGATGCTCTGATTTGACAGAGTGTTTCAGGGTGAAGACGGGTATAGATTTTTAAGAGCAGGGCGCTATCTATTTGTAACCTACCATATAAACTAGATTCACAACTTCCTGGATGTACAGTAATTCATAAAACAAGGAACCGGCAGAGGAAAGGAGAGGAATCAGATGTAGCCCCTGGAACAGAAGGGGTAGAGATCTGCAAAGTTACATATGCCATAATTTATTAAGATCTGGATTTCAAGTCTCCAGCTTTCTTGATGTAGTGTGAAATATGGTCTTGTTTTTTCTCTGAAAGAGCTGAATCAGTTTTCCCTGAGAAAGAGCTACAGTACATGAAACACATCATCAGGCAATAAATGATCTTCTGTGCACCTTTTGGACGTCTCTTCTGTTTTCATTCTTAACATAATTCATACCTGCAAGTCAAGTACTAGATCAGCCTTGCAACTTCCCCTGTGCATCTGGCAGACTGCTAAAGAAAGAAAGAAAGAAAGAAAGAAAGAAGAAAGGAAGGAAAGAAAGGTAGGCAGGTAGGAGGCACATGAAATCCAAGGGCTCTACCAGACTACCTACTACTCGCTCTACGTGGGGCTGCCCTTAAGACTGACCCAGAAACTCCAGCGGGTGCAGAATGCTGCAGCGAGACTCCTTACGGGGTCTTCGCTGCGAGATCACATTCATCCGGTGCTATATCAACTGCACTGGCTCCCGGTGGAGTACAGGATCAGGTTTAAGGTGCTGGTTTTAACCTTTAAAGCCCTATACGGCCTTGGACCCTCGTACCTACGGGACCGCCTCTCCTGGTACGCCCCACAGAGAAACTTACGGTCTTCAAATAAAAATATCTTGAAGGTCCCAGGCCACAGAGAAGTTAGGCTGGCCTCAACTAGAGCCAGGGCTTTTTCGGCTGTGGCTCCGACCTGGTGGAACACTCTGTCACAAGAGACTAGGGCCCTGCAGGACTTGACATCTTTCCGCAGGGCCTGCAAGACAGAGCTGTTCCGCCAGGCCTTTGGCCAGGGCACAGCCTGACTCCCTCCCTCGGCAATCTTCGCGGAGCTCTGGCCCAATAGTGGCCAGTGGCTTGAACTTAATTAATTTTATAATGAATGATTTTAGAGCGTTGTTTGTGTTGTACTTTTGTATTGTTTTATTGTTGTTAGCCGCCCTGAGCCCAGCTTCGGCTGGGGAGGGCGGGATATAAATAAAATTTATTATTATTATTATTATTATTCATTGAGAATTCCTTCAGATTGGTTTGCAGAGAGATCAAAGCAAGTTTTATCTCATACTTCACAATATATTTTCTTCTCACTTTCCTTACTGCTAAAAGCCAAATCTTTGGAGGAAGAGGGTTTCTTGCACAAGACCACTCAATCAACCATCATTCTACAACCTGAATTTGCAGGTGTGTGCTCATAGGTTCAAAGAGCATGCCCAAAGATTAAGGCTTTCTGGGAGATGATATATAACGAAATGAAAAAAATCTTTAGATATACATTCCTTAAGAAGCCAGAGGCCTTTCTCTTGGGCATGGTGGGCCAATTGGTGCCAAAGAAAGATAGAAATTTCTTTATGTACGCAACAACAGCAGCAAGAATTCTCATCGCAAAGTATTGGAAGACACAAGAGCTACCCACCCTGGAAGAATGGCAGATGAAGTTGATAGACTACATGGAATTGGCGGAAATGACTGACAGAATCCGAGACCTGGGAGAAGAGTTGGTGGAAGAAGACTGGAAGAAATTCAAAGACTATCTTCAGAAATATTATAAAATTAATGAGTGTTAAAATTGTGCTTGGATGGGTAATAAGTGGTAATTAGTGATAAAAGTTATTAAGATTATGCAAAAAAGGTATTGATAATTGGTTGAAAAATAGGGATATAGTATATGTTATGGTACAAAGTTTAAACATTTGATAAAGGGTAAGAATTTGCTGAATTAAATATTTGAATGGGAATACAAAAAGGGGAAGGTGCGAGGAGGTCAAGAACATAAGCATATGAAATTGAGGTTATTGGAAAAATGGAATGGTTTTATTTTTCTTTGTTTAAATGTTATTTTTCTTAATTAGTTGTGTTTTTCTTTCTGTATTTTTTTTTCTTTTGTGTGTTTCTTTTTTCTGTAATTTATGGTTTTTTATTCTGTGAATTTCTATTTTTCTTTTTTGTAAAACTTTAATAAAAATCTTTTAAAAAAAAAACAAAAAAAAAACAAAGAGCAACACAGGGCAGTTTGAAAGCCTTCCCCTGAACAGCCCTTTGCTCCTCTTTAAATCTCTGTTATCCAATTTTCTTTAAACTTCTTTAAGCATCTGATTTGCTTGCAAAGGGCTTTCAGATAGCTCCATGCTGCACTCTGAAGACTCAAGTGGCCTTGCCACCAACGGAGAAGGTAGGCCAGCATCCAGATGCATTGGCAAATCCTCCCAGTTGCATTGGTGCAACTTGGTTCCCCTGGCATAGTGTGACTGACCTGTGACCCTCCAGATATTGCTGGATTACAACCCCCAGACCATTGACCATGATGAATGGAGCTGATGGGAACAACATCCAGATGGCCACAGGTTAGACGCCCCTGCTTTCACTTCCTAGCTGGTATATGTCAAGTAAAAGAAAGCTCCCTAAAATTAATACTGCTACAGACAAGCACATTAAAGTGTGGAGTGCAGTTATAACAAGCAGGAAAACTTAAAAACACACAGCTGCTGATTCAGTGTACACTTAGATATCTTTGCACCTAATGCTATTAAAGTACAATTCTAAAAAGATATAAATATCATTCAGTATCGAATATTACAAATATTATTGCACCTGGTGCTACTAAAATAAAATACAGACCGCCGCATGGTTCTGTGTGCCTCGCTGGGCGATTTACAGCTCCTTACGACCAATCAAACCATGGCATGTGTTTTCTAATTAAGGCTCATCTTCCCTTTTGCACAGAGTGCTGAGAGCTTCCTGGAATCGAATGCAAACATGAGGCATTTGCTATAGCGATGTGGTACGCGGCAGTGCTAATTAATTTCAGCGGGAGCTCGATCTGCTTTGGTGTCTTTGTACCAGCTCAGACTTCTGAGACTGTTGTTCTTACAGTGAAGCCTAATTAACAATCCCCTTTCTGAAACCAATGCTGCTGTGATGCTCTCAGATTTTTTAGGTGCCTGAATGCAGCTAATATTGCGTTGGCTTTTACAACCGACACTCTCCTGTTAGTAGATCAGAATGTGCTGTTCATTTGTTTTATGGAGAGAGAAAAAGCCTCCTGTCTTCAGGAAAAAATGTCCCTTCTTTTACTTTGTTGCTTTCTCTGCAAGGGCAGTCAATAATTCTTCTGAGCATCTTAGAATCGTAGATCTAATCAAACCCGTGCCCGTGCCAGGGCAGCTTCTGTGTGATGGCCTGGGATTCGGACTCGGATGCTGAACCTGAGGGATCCCAGCCTGCACAGGATTCCCTGCCTCCAGAACCAGCTGAGGCAGGGCTGGGTCTTGAGCCTGAAGGGTCCTCACCTGTGCTGGATCCTCAGGTACAGGCATCAGCTGAGTCTGCTCTGGCTCCTGAGGTGATGGAGGACCCATTGCCTGCAGGTGCTCCACTCTCAGCCCCGTCAGAGGAAGCTGAGGTTGCCTCTGGGTCCGATAACCCTCCAGCCTCTCCTGAGCTGCAGAGGCTCAGGGCAGAGAGGCAGAGGGAACTAAGTTCCTGCAGGAGGAGTGTTCACCTCCAGGCCAGGACAAGCGAGTCACCAGAGGATTGGGGCCGCCCTATGCCTCAAGGCAGATAAAAGCCAGCCAGCCCCAGTCCCAAGTTGCAGGAGCAACATTGTTGGTTGCGAGTTCCTGCCTGAACCCTGTCCTGCTTTCCTGCCTGAGCTGACCAGTGCTGGCTCTCTGCTTGCAAGCCTGTTACTGACTTCACCCGGCTCCCTGCCCTGCACCCAGCTTCAGCTACTATGGACTGCCTCCTCATTGCACCTTTGACCATGGACCAGACTTGGACCTTGCCTTTTGGGTAACCCACGGGACCAGCACATTCTGTCAATCTGTGACGTCCCAGAGAAATCGGGACTATTGTCACAAGTGTTATATGTTAGGTTTGCCATACGTCTGGAATTTCCCAGAGATTGCCAGGATCCGGCCATTGGAAGGGTGTCCGTGTAGGGGAAAAGCTCAACAACTTTGGGCGACGACTTCTTTTGCATCCGGATTTTCACTTTTTGAAATATGGCAACCCTGTTATATGCTCAAGCCATCTTGCTGCAATGTGCAATTTGGCCGCCGAATTCTGCACCAGCTGAAGTTTCCAAACTGTCTTCAAAGACAACCCCAAGTATGACGTGTTGGATTTCTGTTTCACGCATGGGGGGGGGGAATAATCAAACATCTGTAGTTTCTGCTTGTGTTTTTGTTGGAATCCTCCGGCATCTCTCGTCAGGGTCTGCGGCTCCTCTGCTTCAGATGTGGAGGCCACAAAAGTAATGACTTGGTCTCAGAGTAGGCTGCTTGATGTGTGAGTCAGTGCTCTGGGCGCAAGAGTACAGCGCACACTCTGGTCCTAAATCAGAAAGACAATCTGCACGGCTGTCAGCCTTAGGCTAGCCTTCCCCCAACCACGTGACCTTCAAGTGTTTGGGGCTAGCGTACCCATCAGCTAGCATGGCGGTGGATGATGAGAGCTGGTCCAAAACATCTGGAAAGCACCAGGTTGGCAAAGGCTGCCTCAGACCCTGGTGGCCATTGGGACAGGTAGAGCGGAAAGCAGAGTATCCTACTGGAGATAGGCAGCTAATGACAGGCAGAGCCAATGAATTCTAGTTTGTCCCCATCCTCTTCCCTGCTGGGTTCTGCAAGGACAACACCAAGCCTACAGAGGAGGAAGCTATAAGTAAGAAAGCAGATCAGTGGGGCAGATTGGACTTGGCGGGGTAAAGCCCCATTTGCCCTACGATAGGATACGACAGGGATGCGGGTGGCGCTGTGGGTTAAACCACAGAGCCTAGGACTTGCCGATCAGAAGGTCGGTGGTTCGAATCCCCACGATGGGGTGAGCACGATGGGGTGAGCTCCCGTTGCTCGGTCCCTGCTCCTGCCAACCTAGCAGTTCGAAAGCACATCAAAGTACAAGTAGATAAATAGGTACCGCTCCGGCGGGAAGGTAAACGGCGTTTCCGTGCGCTGCTCTGGTTCGCCAGAAGCGGCTTAGTCATGCTGGCCACATGATCTGGAAGCTGTCTGCGGACAAACGCCGGCTCCCTCGGCCAATAAAGTGAGATGAGCGCCGCAACCCCAGAGTCGGTCATGACTGGACCTAATGGTCAGGGGTCCCTTTACCTTTACCTTTATGATACGATAATCTTTATTGTCATTGTCCCATACAGAACAACGAAATTGAAAAAATCTACATCAGACATTCAAAAACCGACAAGCCTGCTATCCCAGCCTGGTTAACCCCCTAAAAACTCTGATACCCCATAATTAAATACAATATACTCCCACAGAGACTTCCTTACACTGCGTTTAAAACCGAAATCGGCAAAATTTCTCAGGCAGCTAGTCCTAGTCTTTATAACCCTGTACCTTCTTCCAGAAGGCAGAAGCTGAAGGAGATCACTTCCGGGGTGCGTACTATCTTGCACTATCTCTGCAGCTTTCTTATGACACCTGGAAGCATAGATTTAATCAAAGGTGGGAAGAGTGCATCCGATTATTTTCTCCGCAGTTTTTACAACCCTGGACAGCATTGTTTTTCCCCTGACCGTGCAGCTCTCAAACCACACACAGAGACTATAAGTTAATAGACAACCCTCCATTGGCCTCAGACCATTTCAGATGAGGAGGTCAAATTCTGGCCTTCCCTTTCTAACCCAAGGCATTTCTCTCTCCTCTGGGTTCCGTCCTAGCATAGGCTTGGGAGATTTGAGGTAGAGCTGCCTCCCGATTTGGAAACACTTGCTAGTTTTGAGTGGGCTTAGAATCACAGAATCATAGAATTGGAAGGGCCATCTAGTCCAGTTCTCTGTGAGGTAGGAATCATTTGCCCAATGTGGGACTTGAACCCACGATCCCAAGATTAAGAGTCTTATGATCTACCGACTGAGCTATCCTTCTTAAGGAAGCAGTCAGAAGAGCAAAAAGGTTTTTTTAAAAAATAAATAAATGCAACCAATCGTAATAATAATCCCAATTTTGCTGCACGGGCACAGAAAGCAGTGGCGTTGAAGGATATCATTATCTCATCAGGGAGCGAAGATGATGATAGGAAATGTCTACGCACTCCTGCTGGTAAACTGCTGTTATTTCCAGGGCACTCGTCCATTGGATTAATAGCCAGCAGCACCGCCAAGGAGATGTCCGACCAGAATTGTCAGGAACGGCTGCCATTCTGTTGTGAGGGCACCTTTAGCAGAATGCCCCAGGATGCTGTCTGGTCCGCCCATCTGCGCTGTCTGCTGGTAAAGGTTCCGAAATGGACGGCCTTTTGCACAGTGCACATTGTGGAATTTATAATGGAGTGGAGGCCTCCAACTTAGTTGGCTTTAGAAAGGGAGTTAAGAAATCCACTCCATTTCATCGTGGGGAGGAGTTGCGGTGGACCGCATGGCCACCCACTTTTCCCCAGGGGAGGGGGACGAAGTCCCGCGTTGCCCTGGGGATCTCGGCCGCATCAGCACTCAGCCAGCCAATCAGCTGGCTGGTGGGGGCGTGGCCAGGACCATTTAAACGGAGATGCGAGCTGGAGGGCTTCCTCTTGACTCACTTCTTCAATCTCCTGCCCTCCCTCCCCTTGTTTGCAGGTTTTCACCGGCCTTGCTATGGACCTCAGTTGGTTGCCGTTAAGGGGCCTGGCAGGATTTTTTCCACTTGGCAAAATTGGCACGGGCCATTGGGTTTTTGCCTACCTCGTAGCAATCGTCACAACTTGGTAAGGTTTTGCGGTTAGGCATTGTTTGACCTTTTGATGGGGGAGGGGAGGTGTGGCCATCACCTGCCCCTCCAAGCTTAAGGGTATTCTGTTAAAGGAATCCGTGGATGTGGATCTTGTCCGAAGCCTGGGGCGGGGCTAGGGCCATGACACGACCTCATCGGGAACACCTGGGGGAGCTTGAGTTGGTCTGCATCGACGGGGCTCCTCCTCCTGGTGGTATCCCTTACCAGACTCCCTGCATAATGGGCAGGAGTCAGATATAGTCGGGTCCATTCAATGCCTAAGCCAATAACCACTCACATTCTGTAATCAAGTTGTGGCCTAAATTTGCCCAATAACATTAACCTAATATCTGTGTCCTGGTGTATTTTATTCTTCTATGAGGGGGTGGTTGCGGGGTCTAGACACGCAAATTCATGTAGGAAGATGCCAACAGTGACTAGCCATGATGGAAGTGCACGACCCCCTTCCAAATAGAGATAATAAATAATGATGTGAAGATAATGTCAAAAATGTATAAAATTTTATTGGAATGGCAAACAAAGGATGAGGAGATTAAGTCGGTTATGATACATTGGGCAAGAGATTTTGGTTATAATATACAACTAGCGGATTGGGAAAAAGTGTGGAATGAAAATATGAAATTTACTGCATGTTCGGCGATAAAGGAAAATATTATGAAAATGGTATATAGATGGTACATTACACCGGTCAAGTTAGCAAAAATGTATAAAACATGTAATAAGTGCTGGAAATGTAAAGAAAAAGAAGGATCTTTCTTTCACATGTGGTGGGAATGTAAGAAGGTTAAGGGTTTCTGGGAAATGATATATAATGAGCTGAAAAAGATGTTTAAATACACATTTGCAAAGAAACCAGAAGCCTTCTTGTTAGGGATAACAGGAAGAGAGATCAACAGAAAGGACTATAAACTTTTTCAATATGCAGTAACAGCGGCAAGAATATTAATGGCCCAAAAATGGAAACAACAAGAACTACCGACACTCGAAGAGTGGAGAATGAAACTTATGGATTACGCAGAACTGGACAAAATGACTGAGAAAATTAGATATCAAAAGGATCACAAATTCATCGAGGACTGGGGAAAGTTCACGGATTATCTGAAAAATATATGTGATGTACAGACAACGTTAGTGGGTTTTAAAGAGGCTTTGTGAATGTTAAAGACATACTGTAAGAAAAAATAACCTGATAAGTGAGCACTAACCGGCAGTATGAGAAATGGAAAATGTGTAATGAATAGATAATATGGATGATTGGTGGAGGAGCTGGTGGAAGTACAAAAAAATGTGAAACATGAGATTAGGATGTGCTGAATAATTTGTAAAAGAAAATTTAATAAAAATTTATAAAAAAAAAAAAAAGGAAGTGCACGACCTCCACTGACAGGGACACTGTGCCTCCAAATACCAGTTGCTGGGGATTCACAAGTGGGAAGAATGCTGCTGCTCTCAAGTCCTGCTTGCAGTCTTCCCATGAGCATCTGGTTGGCCACTGTGAGAACAGGATGCTGGACTAGACCAGACGCTCCCAAGTGTCCCTATTTCCCAGGGACGGTCCCAAATTTACAAAAGCCGTCCCAGTTTCTGTTTGGATCCCAGAATGTCCTGCTTTCCCTTAGGACGTCCCTATTTTCATTGGAGAGGCGTTGAAGTTATCCGACCCCTGAGCCATCTGAAAGCAGCCCTGTACATTTATACCTCATGTTACGTCCGTTTCATGTTACGTTCTTTCAGGTTACTTCCTCCGGCGACCTGGAAGTACCGGAAAGGGTTACTTCCGGGTTTTGCTGCTCACACATGCGTAGAAGCACAAAATGACATCACGCACATGCGCAGAAGCGGCAAATTGCAACCCGCGCATGCACAGAAGTGCCTCTGCGGGTTGCGCTCTTTTCATGTTGCAAACGGGCCTCTGGAACGGATCCTGTTCTCAACCAGAGGTACCGCTGTATAGGGAAGTTTCTTTTAATGATTTATTATGCTTTTAGACATGTTGGAAGCTGCCCTGAGTGGCTGGGGCAACCCAGGCAGATGGGCCGTGTATACAAATAGTAACATTATTGTTGTTGTTATGATGGAATAGGACATCTCTGTTTTCATTGGAGAAATGTTGGAGGGTGTGCTAGACGGACCTTTGGCCTGATCCATCTTCTTACACTCTGGTGTCTTCCATTGCACATTTTTGGGAAAAGGTTGTGGTTCCTATTAAATTGGGGATGAGCAGCCTTTTGGGCCCTTGGTTGGTCACAGGCAGGGGTGATTTTGTGGGAATGTTCAGGGTGGCAGAGGAGGATATATTGTTTATTAATATTCTTCCTATTTTGCATTAGCGAGTTTCTTTACTTAGCAGAGTTTACATTCCCCTTTCAAACACACAGCAGATAGCTGGTTGCAGGCTTATTAGAACCTCTTACTATTATGCAATTCAATCTCCCTCAGATTGAATTGTATGTTCCTGGTAAGATCCCCTTTTTAAATCCCTCCTAAAAGAATAAAGACACCACAGTCTTATTCATAAGCAATAAAAGGAAAGTTTACTCACGATCAGGCAGAGCACAGTGTGATCCCTGAAGGCAGGCTTAAGGCTTAAAGTTACAAGCATATACAAACAGGTTTACCCCATATGTGGGTTGACTTAGTGACGGCAGTTAGCAATCGGGGAAGTTCTCAGGACGAAAGGAAGATGGAAAAGAGAGAGAGAGGCAGCATGCCTTGTTCTTTTACCAGGTCTGGAAAGGTCATACCCACCCACTAGTCACATGCAAGGAAGGCCTCTCCAGGCCAGGAGGAACAGGAAGTTCGACTGGCTGGACCAAACATTCCCTTGCACATCCACTCTAGCAAAACAAGGAATGTTGTACTTGACTGCTGTCAGTGGATTGCATCCCACAGATTGGTTGGCGGGGCATGTTCCAGTAGGTGTGGCCAGAGCTAGCCACTTCCACAAAAGCACAAATTAACACACACAGTGTGGAGCGACTGACTTTTTTCCCCTTTGTGGCCAAGCCATTATGAGGTGAGTTTTCTTGAAGGTGGTTGTCAGGCTTCAGGGAATCAGATCCCTCCCACAGTGGCAGCCAAGCAGCAGAGAAACGATAAAAGTTCTTACCAAGCAATGTATTCAGTAATTCACAGAGAGCGACGAAGGAATGCAGTCTTCCCTAAAGAATGGCGTTGCTCCAAGTAAAGTCCCCACGCGCCTACGTCTCCCCTGTTTGACGTCACTCCTGTGTCGGTTAAGCTGAGCTTTCTACCTCTGAGCTCTCTGTTCTACTACCCTCAATGCACGCCTGGTCCTGGAAGAGGAATGCTTTCCAAAGACACTGAGTCTGTCAGCTATCTCCCCCTGGTGCTGCTTCTTCCTGCTGTTCCTTTCCCAATATTTCCCAGCTTTTGCCCTCTGCAGCCTCTGAACTATGCCCTTCTGCAAACCACTGTTCTAAATCTATACTGTCCTCCTGTTCTAGGGAAAGTTCAGGAGAGGGGTGGGGTGGTCCCCACCCTTCCTCCTGAGTCCAGCCCCTGACAGCAGTCCTGTCTGGTTGGTATCCCTGCAGTGAATGGGCCTGCTCAATGGAGGGGATGTCATTCCCAGAGTGGCTGGTTTTTAGCACCTCCCCAGACAGTAGAGAATTATGTGTTGTTGTGCATAGTTTGCGGCTCACAGCCTGCTGTGTGGAGGAGGCCCCCGAGCCCACCCTGAGAAGAAATGATGCACCCCAGGAACAAGTATTCGTGACTATAGCCGTGCAGAATGATACCACAACACCCACCAGAGAGTCACCAACAACTACCTTTCAGCCTTCCGCCACCCGCTGAGTGTATGGGAGGTGGCCGTGAGTGCAGGTAGGCAGAAATAATGAAATCATAGGATTGTTGGAAGGGACCCAAAGGGTTCCTCTGTGTGTCTCTATGCACCCAAGAGAAGGAATGAGAGTGAGTGGTTGTTACTGTACACTTGATGCAGTGGGCGGGCTGATTGGACCATGTGGTGCCATTTTACAGCAGCTCCGAGTACAACTCTTGCCATATGGCACGGGAGTTCCCAGCTCACAAGTCCTGCTTCTTTCCCTCCTACGGCCAGATGTCCTAAGCTAGCAGGAGGGTGCTCCATCTTTTGCCTCATCTAATTTGAGGGAAGACGCGTCATTGGTAGCAGGCACCGTTCCCAGCGTTGGCTCAGCGATGGCTCAGATCCTCTTGTCTGTTTTCTGTTGAAAAGCGCGGAGTGAAAACAAGGGTGTTTAATTGAGACCTACAAGTAATGCTGTCATAGATCTATGGTGCTAAATGTTTAGGTTGGTAAACATTAGGATTTAATCAAAACTTGTATGTTATGAGGCGGTCTCAAATGTATATTAACGTTAACGGGGTTTGAGGTGTTTAAGTAGCATTTATATCTAAAGGCTGCGTATCAGACCTTGAGAATGTAATCAAGATCCATGTGTATTGGAATATGTGCGTGGACCTACTTCTGAGCATCACCTATTATTAATTAACTAGCTAATTAATATCTGGCCTGCAGATCTGATTAGGCTCACCAGGTCTCCCCATTTGGTCTGCGAAGCTGTTTTGACCAAACCATGATGTCAGATGCGATGATGACCAGCTGATTGCTGGGACTTGTAAAGCACTGTGAATGTGCAGTTGTCGTTTGATTTTGCAGGCAAAAACAGGTCACCTGACATCAGATGACTGACAGGTGAGTAGCCCTGCCCACTTGTCAAACCTGGCCTGGGGAGGGGGGGGAGGTCCGCTTCTCTATCCCTGGCTTAGTGTTATGAATGAACCTTGTGCGGTGTTTTAACTATGGTTTGTTTACTGCCACCAAGCCCACAATCTGAATCCGTGGTCTGCCGTTAGCTTGCAAAGCGTGGTTTGCTTTAACTGTACAGTGGTACCTCGGGTTAAGAACTTAATTTGTTCTGAAAGTCTGTTCTTAACCTGAAACTGTTCTTAACCTGAGATACCACTTTAGCTAATGGGGCCTCCCGCTGCTGCCACGCCACCGCTGCACGATTCCTGTTCTCATCCTGAAGCAAAGTTCTTAACCCGAGGTACTATTTCTGGGTTAGCGGAGTCTGTAACCTGAAGTGTATGTAACCTGAAGCGTCTGTAACCTGAGGTACCACTGTACTTTGTGCAACCAACACACTCCCCCGCCTTAACCTGCTGGATTTTGAAACAACTTTGAAATGGCAATTGCTTGACCTGATATCGTATAATCTACCTGCAAACAAATCAGAATGCATGCTCAATAGTCTCTTGGAAGCAACCGGTGTTATGGTGGGGTGTTGAGGAAACATTCATGAGTGATAGAGTTAGCCACCATGTTTTAGGTTCCCTCTCCTTAGTGTAGAGATTGAAGTATACATCTGTGCATTTAAAAATAATAATAGTAAGTTTTTTATTTGATATTAAAAAATTTAAACATACAACAAACAACAATTCGCAGTCTAAAGAATGAGATTACTCTGAATTTCCTGACTTCTCCCCTCCCTTCCATGGGTCCTAATGAAAATATTTACAACTGCATATCAATATTTATCCAAGTATTTTTCCTTCTGAATTATCCATAGTAGCTGTTACTTTACAAGTGTGGTTAAAATCCTGCCAATGTTTTAACCTGCATGCAGTGGTCTCTTATGTAAATTATAAACTTTCCCCATTCTTTTTTCAAGTGCTTGTCTTCTTGATTTCTGAGATTCCCGGTTAGTCTTGCCATTTCTGCACAGTCCACCATCTTGATTTGCCATTCTTCTCTGGTCGGGGTTGGCTCTTCCTTCCATCTCTGGGCCAGTAGTATCTGTGTGGCCATCTGTGCATTGTTTTAACTCTTCTGTCACAATTATGTTCTTAGTCTTAACGCTTTATCTGCAAAACCTTGGAACTGAAAAGCTTTGGCTCAGGCTGAGGGTGCTGGTGCCATTTTTCTTTTCTTTTTTTAAAAAGAAAAAGCAATATTAAACAGGCTTAATAACAGGCATTTCCCACCCTGCCTATTGTTTATATGTATAAGCTACAGGGAACAGCCACCTAATTAAGATAATTGTACTTTGGCAAGGAGATTCTTGATTTATGCTGGATACTCACTCCCCATGCTCATTACTGAAAACCATGTGGGTGCTTTCCTCGTTGAACAAAGCAGAGCAGGGAGAGCAAGCCAGCTACCCCTCCCCCGGCACTGGGATGAATCTACAGAAAATGCATCCGCAGTATGAAAGTTCGATGGTATGTGTGGCGATCACACAGGGTCCCCGGACGTTTGACAGTCTATTGATCCCTGTGCCACCACTATGATCACTCCCCCGCTGCCACCAACCCGTTTCTCTCAGGTACACACTGAGTCCCAGTGGCGTAGCGTGGGGGGCCGGCCGCACCGGGCGCAACATCGGGGGGGGCGCTCGCACTCGCAGCTCTCTGCCCCTACCGGGCTCACTCACTCTCTCTCACTGCAGTGCTGGCTGTGCGAATCCGATCCGAGCCGCCGGGCCGCCGCCCACTGTGGAGGGGGTGGGTGCCAGGCGTGCGGTGCGGAGAGAGAGCGAGGGACTATCTGGGGGAGGGACAGTGCAGCGGCCGCCCAGCGCAGCGCTGAGCACGGGAGAGAACCACACCAGAGCAGCCCAGGCAGCAGCAAGAAGAAGCTGGCAGCGGCGGCAGGTTAGGGGTTAGGGGGCGCAAATTACTTGCCTTGCCCCGGGTGCTGACAACCCACGCTACGCCACTGCTGAGTCCAGACAGTTGTTAACATTAAAACAAATAATCAAGTTTATTTTATAAGCATGAACAAGTTTATGGTTTCAGATAATTTTTCTTGTCAGTTTCTTATCCTTAGTTTCTATACCGGCCTATACCTTCCTAATAACTTCTAACTGATTATCCCAACTGTCTATCTGACTCCTCCTAACAGTTTATCTCACTCTCACATCAAAACTAGACCAACCCACAGATTTATCCTCCCTTTTCCTTCTCCACCTCCCAACTGACTTCCCAACAACTCCAACTCTAACTCTAACTCCTCTCCTTGGGTTCCCACTGGCCAATCACTTCACACTCATTTAACCCTTTTCTTATGACCCACCTAGGAGGGCAAATGCCACAGTATGAAACTTCGATGCATCCTTGGGCTCCTCTGAACAACCTATCCATTGAGCATTCATCCTGATATGCTTGCACAAAGCTTATGCAGTAGTTAGACCACAGGCCCCTCTATAAACATCCTCCCCTCCCCCTTTCTGGTATACATTTTTATTCATTTTAATACAGACAGAACAAAGAAACATATCACAAAGCTGCGCTGTGGATCAATGTCAAATATAATGCTTTTAACTTAAAAAGTGGGGAGAATGGAAAAAAAGGCAATAGCACAAGATACACAGGAAACACAGGTATCTCCAATATCAAAGGATTACAATTTGGAGCTAATTTATTTAATCTGTTAGGGGGAACGGGAAAGAGACATCAAGAGGCCTGCGGTGTATGACATCTATTGAATCAACCAGGTGGAGGAGAATGTCCGTGTGTCGTTGACAAGCATAACAAAACTGTGCCACATTGAAGGAAATCTGTTTTTCTTGCTTTGACCTTTAACAATTCACAATTTATATGCTAATTTTTCTAAGAAGGCTATCTCCCAAACTTTCAGATACCATGCTTGGAGGACAGCACCAGCAAGATCTTTTCCCAGCAGACGTCCTTTTTATTGTGCGTTGATGTTGGTTTGTGCTTATAATGGTATTTGGGAAGTCACATGTGACCCCACTTTCCATACTGTTTGTGGCTGCAAATGTTCCAGAGCGGACATACTACTTCCTTTCTGATCAGTGCACATCCCATAACTTCCTAAAATCCTGCAACTTCTCATTTCACAATTGTTCCAGGGCTTGTTTGTTTAGTCCCAGTTTTGTTGCGGCTCCAAATGGCAATGGTGCAAATAATATGCTCTCCCAAGTCCACATTCCCAGCATGTTCACACTCCTGGCTTTGTCATGTCCACAAAATGGAAGATGGCAGGATTCCTAAGGACGTGCTCTACGGGGAGCTGGCTTCAGGTGCCAGGCCCATTGGCAGACCAACTCTGTGTTACAAAGATGTCTGCACATGCGTCACGAAGGCTGGCAACATCAAACTTTCTCTTTCCCCGCAACACAACAGTAGCGATGGGTGAATCTATTTCAGTTTCTCATTTGTCCCATCTAAAGTTCAGTTCTCCAAATTTCCACATTACAGTGGTACCTTGGTTGTTGAACGTAATCTGTTCCGGAAGACCATTCGACTTCCAAAACGTTTGACAACCGAGGAGCAAAGGGTGGTCTCCAAAGTCAACGGAGAAAATTGAAAAACAAGCAGCGGAAGCCGTTCGACTTCCGAGGCGCGTTCAAAAACGGAAGCAATTACTTCTGGGTTTTCGGCTTCCGAGACGCTCAAAAGCTGAGGTACTACTGTAGTTTGTGGTTGTTGTTTTTTTAAAAAGCCCTCAAGAAAATGCATCAGCATTTTAGTGTGACTTTCTCCTACTACACAAATGTTGTTTGTGTGCAGTTTTCCCTAATACATACATTTTTTGCAAAGCAATTCCTCCCTAATATAATGCGTTATTGTTTCCATTAATATATGCACTTCAATGTACACTTCACCCTAGCGTATGCATTTTTGTATACATTACTTGACTGGAGGACGGTGCAGCAAAATTCTGAGAAGCGCAAATTTCGAGGGATGGCTGTTTTGGGAAAATGTGAATTAGGCAGGTTCGCCTTTAAATGCAAACGGAATCCCATTCCCCCCCCCCCCATCCTTACTTGACAACAAAACTAGGGCTTCAGTTCGTTCTCGTTTGCAAAGCCCAGACTGCAAGGATCAGACTTCTTGTGCCATAGCAATGTCTGGAATCTGGCAGAGTGATCAGAGACCAAATTACCTAGAGGAAGGTTACATAAATGTGCCGCAGCTGAATATTTTCATTTTACTGCATCACCTCAGTTCCTAGGATGGGACTACCCTGCGGGGCTGGATGCAGATCCTGGAAAAGTACAGACAGGGTGATGAGGAAGTTAGCAGTATTCTTGCCTCCCCCCCCCCTTTTTCTAAGCCTGCTGGCTGGGTCATAAAGCAACTGTCACATTGCATTAGCCTGCAAACTGCTTCTCTACACACATGCCAACGAAGGCAACTGCAGCACTGTTTGTGAGCAGTGAGAGATCAGTGCCTGTTTGTTCATGAGGCAACGCTCCCTCCCCACGAGACTCGCACGCTTGCTTCTTTCGCATGCAGAACAAGGTTTTCGAGCACAGCAACCACCCGGTCCCTTGTGGGTTTGTGATCTTGTGCAAAGAGATTCTAGAACACGTGCAGCAACTGCGCATTGAATTACCCTAAATCCAGGCTGTTTCTGCACCTACATTTCAGGAAGTTCTCCTTGCTGCTTGCATAGTGAGAGGCAGTGTGGCGTAATGGTCAGAGAATCAGACTAACGTTGGGGAGAACTGGGTTCAAATAGTCACTCAGGCAGGGGTGCCAACTTGAATAAAATACAGGGTGGGAGCAGGCACGTCTCGCCCTGCATAATCGATCACAAGATGTGGTCGCAAACACCATTTGAATGGCAATGCCCATCAACTTGGGGGAGGGGCTCAAATATTTTATCAGGGAGGGGCAAAGGGACCTTGGCCCCCCCCCCAGGAGTTGGCTCCTATGCACTCAAAGCACTTCCAGACTGTCGACGTTTTCAGCTGGGATTCTATCACCTTCCAGCAAATTACAACTGATGGGATGGTTGTGCACAACTAACCCACTTTCCTGAAAGTTTTTTGCAACAAGGAAAGTGGCGGGAAAATATACCCGGGAAAATACGAGATAACACCTGCTTGGATGCAGCCTCATCTAACCTCCCCACAAACAAATCAGAATGAATGGTCATTAAATAGCCAGTCTCATCTGATCTCCCTGCAAACAGGATGCTCAATAAACAGGCCATCTGATGTCCCAGGAGAAAAATGGATCTACTATTGCATTATGTGTGTGACAAGAAGCATTCCTACCAAATCTCATTACTGGCCTGCCCAGAGTACATACTGGGAGAGATGGAGCATGCAGCCCTGAAGGCAATGGTGACTTTTGGGCTTTGTATTCATTCCCCTCCTCCAATACTCATTGGTTGAGAGGTCCACTAATAGCCTCTTAACTACAACCCCAGAAGATCCTGTGTCAAGACCTAGGCAATAAGTCTTGCTTCCTTCCTTCCATGTGTTTTATTCTCAACAAAGGAGAGAAGCTCCGTGGAAATGAATTAATTGTAGAGTCTGTCTGGAAAAGGACCATCTCTGATGGAGTCTTCATAATCAGCAGCAGCATTAGCAATAAGACAAAAGCTGTAAACAAGCTGGCTGCAAAGGAGCTCAGCAAATTGGTCTCAATTACTTGCCTATCTTGGGGAGAGAAAAATTAAAGTGGCCTTTTAAGTGCAGAGAGACGTGTTGAATAGAAATTCATAGTTATAAATTAGAACAGCAGCACATGGTCACAGAGAGAAAGCAAAGAGGTAATATGCTTTGTGTGTCCCTTGCATTGCTTAATAGAGCCTGTAGCAAATTGCATTCCATTCTACAGGTAAATGGTGTGTCTTTTCTCCCCTTCCTATTTTTGCTCACAAGCATTGGAGCCAATTTGAGACTGTTGCTACTTTGTGGGTGGGATTCAGTAATGTGGTGACATATTTAGGTTCCTCGGTTGAAGTGGCTTTGGCGCTTTTGCATATCAGACAAGGACATTTTGCAATAAGTAAGGGGGGTGAAAAAATGCACTACAAAGTGAGGTATAACCATCCCTTGATGCAATGTCGTATAACCTTTGCTGATTGTTCTGGCGATCACACAGGGTCCCCGGACGTTTCGCCGTCTATTGATCCCTGGGCCACCACTTTATTTCTCGCTGCCGCCACCCAGGCCCTACCTGGGATAATACTGAGTCCAGTCAGGGTTAAATTGGAACATAAACTTCTGTTTATTTATTGCAGTTTAACAAGCGTGTAGTTTCATAAACGGTTTTGGTCAATTACAATCATGGGGTGCCTATCCAGACCTATAACTTTTGCTACGTGCTCTCACTCACTGAACCACCTCTTAGATATTTACTTGTCTTCCTAGCCCCTAACTGTTCCTGACTCAGCTTATTTCGCTACACTAACTCAACCTACCCACAGACTCTATCCCAATTCACTCCCACTCCAACCAACCACCCAACTCCCAATGAACTCCTCCCTTTGCCCCTCCCAGAGCTGGTTTTATAGTCCCTCTGACTCCACCCCCCCGGGTCCTGATTGGGTAACCTGTTTAACTATTTCACCTCCAGCACTCTCATATATTAACGTCACAATTGTTAGCTTCAAAAATGATGCAATTAGTGATCTTAGTACTACCAGTGGCAGCACCAGAAAAAAATGGGAGTGGGGCATAGAACTGGCAAAGTTAGAAGGGACCACAAGGATCATCTAGCCCTCTGCAATGCAGGAATCTTTCGCCCAAAGCGGGACTCGAACCCACAGTCCTGACATTAAGAGTCTCATGCTCTACCAACTAAGCTATGATATCCTTCCTCCTACCTCTCTTGTGTCATATTAGGTTTTGCAGCTGAGCTCTGGGAAGGGCTGCTTTCACTTTGGGGTAGAGTTTCTAATCAGCAAAGAGCAGTACGAATTTCCCAGGGTCGCCATCCCACTGGTCCAGTGACTGAACCAGCCTGAGGCTCATTATCTTACAGTCGGCTCTCTTGGGTTCCAGTTTTCCTGCATTTAGAGCTGTGTAAGTGTCCCTTTTAAGGACCTGCTATCTGGTACAAGCTGGGAGCTGGAGTGTACCTGCTCCTTTCATGAACGCATCGGTGCATGAAAGAGGATGCCTCCAGCCAGCTGTTGAGTTGGATTAAGTTATTCATCCCTAAGACGTCAGATAGGCAGGCTGTTTAGCAATTAATAATGAAAAGGCATTGCGTGCATTAGAATAACCGCTATGGTTCTGCAAGGGAAAAGAAAGATGCAAGAAGTATTATCTTAGCAAATGCCCTACAGCTTTGTGGAAGAGCAGGAAGAGAGAATCTTCCTGGAGCTCTCAAATCAATACCCACAGTAACAATGGCAGGTTGTGCTCTTTGAATGTTCAGAGTTGCTCACTTCTGAATTCTGCGGTTTAATACAGAGGAGATATTCTGAGCACCCATCTGGTCCAGTTTCGTTGGATGTATTTCAGTTATTGGGGCTTGTGGAGAAGGTATTTGGTCAAGGCCAGCTCTCCATCTTTGCCTATTACGGCAACTAGCAGTGAAAGGGCAGTTGGCTGGGCCCAGGAGGCTGTAAATGTCTCCATAAAGAAGCAGTTCTTAGAGACCTGTACTCAAAAGATGTTGACAACTACAGCCTGGTGGCTAAAGGCTTCTCTAGATGTCCTCCATATTGTGCTTTCATGATGATTGGTTCTCATTATGCTATAGGGACATTCACACGTGATGACGCTTTCAATACTTGTTGCACCTGCAGAGGTTTTGGGCTGGTCCTATCACTTCATTTCCAATCAGTGCATGTTCTATAAGTGGGCATGGTGGGCATAGGTGCCAACTCTATGAGGCCCTGGCTCCTTTGCTCCTCCAAAAAATATTTAGGTCCTAGAGCCAGTGTGCCAAGGGGACCTTGCCTGTGGAGCAAAGCTGAGAGCTTAAAAGCTCTCTTTGGGCCAGGTGACCCCAAGTGGATGAATGCTTGGCCTTGCTCCAGCAAGGCCTGCTCAGTGTGCCAGTTCTAGCCTCCCTCTCATCGTCCGCCTTATTGAAGACAGGCTGGCTAGCTGCGAGGTGGCTCCAACAGTAACGTGATTCTGACCAAACGCAAATTTTGTGTGTCCGTGTTACCCGTGGAACCGAACCCCCATGTAAGATGCTGGTGTGCTGTGCAACGTGCCTGTATTAGGTACCTTAGGCCAAATTATTGTTTCCATGATGATTTATATACGTGTGGGTGTAAAAGAATATTTCTTTCTCTTGCAGGGTTACCTCTCGGAAGGGCTGGTGACAAAATGGTATCGATCTCCTCGCCTGCTGCTTTCACCAAACAACTACACCAAAGCAATTGACATGTGGGCAGCTGGTTGCATTCTAGCACAGATGCTGACAGGAAAGATGCTTTTTGCTGGTAGGTCTTCAGTTCTTGCTGGTAGGTCTCAAATTTTCTTTCTTTCTTTCTTTCTTTCTTTCTTTCTTTCTTTCTTTCTTTCTTTCTTGGAAAGAAGCTTGTTTAAATGCAATAGCTCAGCCGTGGACGTCCATTTAGGCTGAGTGTAAAATGCTAAGCGTTTCAGTTGGCTTTCAGATTGCCAGGTATTTTGCAGGTATGATTCAGTTGTACACAGTCGTACCTTGGTTGTCAAATGGAATCAGTTCCGGAAGTCTGTTCGACTTCCAAAACATTCGCAAACCAAGGTGCGGCTTCTGATTGGCCCCGAAAACAATGCCGACAACCGAAACAGATGTTCAGCTTCCAAAAAAAGTTCGCAAACCAGAACACTTACGTCCGGGTTTGTGGCGTTCGGGAGCCAAAACATTTGAGTACCAAGGCATTCAACAACCAAGGTACAACTGTACTGGTGAATTTAGGTTGTGCAATTGAATCCGGTAGTCTTGTGCAACAAACCACTTAAGAAACCAAAACACCCTGGATTTTTTTTGCAGATTAGGAACGTGATGGCAAAATATACCAGAAAGTGTGGGATAATGGTAAAGAGAATTGAAAGTGGGATTGCGAATAACTGCCTGGATAGCATCACAATCACAAATCATCAAGAATGCACAATAGGAAGGATGCCTAGAGGGGGGGTCCAAAGTGCTTACAAAAAAATAACCTGGCGAGAACAAGAAGTTTCCCCACCTGCTGGAAGGCTGTTGTCCGAGTCCATTGCCAGCAGCTGGAAACAGGGCCATCCATATTTGTTCAGGAATCGAGTGCACCCCCTGATGCTACTTGACAAATAAACATCCCTCCTTTTCAGTTTGACCCGACAGCCTTTCTTTCATCTCTGCTTTCATGGTGGTTATTATTATCCTATCCTTGCCCATTATTTGTTTTGCAAGACGGCAGGATTTTGACACTCTGGGTAAGCTGGACGCATGCAGCTTTCTCTAAATAAATAACAAGGTTCATTAATAATGGATTCTAACGCTTGGCCTTCCAAAATATTTCTGCTCTGAAGACCTGGTAGCGTTGGCTGTGCATAGACTAAGGCCTTGTCCGCACTCCTGTTTGCCCTGCACCTCGGGGTTTTCCACTGGCCCTGTGCTTTCTAAGCATGGGTCTGAGAGGTTTTGCCTTTCCCTCCCCAAAAACCCCCACTTTTACAGCGATAGTTCCATATCTTCCAAGTTCCCTGTTTTAAGAGGGATGGCCCCACTTTCTCTGAAGATGCCCTGGGCTCTGCCTTTGTCCTGGGGCACCCAGGTTTTGCGTGACAGGTGGGATCTATTACACGTTCTGGGATTTTTTTTTTATTTAATCATTTTTTCAACACAAACAACAACCAAAAAAAATATACAACAAAAACCACAATAACACTAATAACACAATTTAACAATTCAGATTTGAGTACTGATATACCTATAACTACACCTTTTTAAGAATATTTCCCCACCTTTCCTCCCCCTACTTCCCACCTTATCACTTAAGTAATCCTTCCAGATTTCTTCGTATTTATCCATTCTTAATTTGCGTCGATATGCAATTCATTCGTAGGTATCTAGTCTGTCCATATTGTCAGTCCATGTGCTCAATGGGATCTTTTTGTCCTGGGGCACCCAGGTTTTGCGTGACAGGTGGGCTTTATTACATGTTCTGGGATGTGTCTTTTGAGTACAGGTTAGGTAATTATGACTTGACAGTGTGGGAATGTTCAGGGAGGCAGGAGAGGATATATTGTTTATAATATCCTTCCTAACTTTCGTTAGCAAGTTCCTTTACTTAGCAGAGTTTACATTCCCCTTTTACATGCACAGCAGATAGCTGGCTGCAGGCTTGTGTAAGCCTCTCACTATTATACAATTCAATCTGTCTGAGATTGAATCGTACGTTCCTGGTAAGCTCGCATGAATCCCTCTTAAAAGAATAAAGACGCCACAATCTTATTTAAAGTCAATAAAAGAAGTTTGCTTTCATCAGGAAGAGCACAGTGTGATCCCTGAAGGCAGACTTAGATACAAATAAGTACATGTGGATCTACCCCATATGGGGGAATAATCTCAGTGCTTCTGCTAGTTGAGAAGCTAGCAGAGCATTTCTAGCTAAGAAGCTGGTCCAACGAGGAAGGAAGTGAAAAAGAGAGAGGTGTGCTGCGTGACTCGTCCTTTTATTACCTGGACAGGTTAGGTCATGCCCACCCTTCTATCACATGCAAAAGGAAGGATGCTCTGGCCAGGAGGAACAGGAAGTTTTGACTGGCTGGACCAAACATTCCCTCCCATGTCTTCTCTAGCATTACAAGGAATGTTGTGTTTGGACTGCTCTCAGTGGATTACATCCCAGAGAAGAAATAACGTCCTTTTTAATTTCAGTCTTCTTTCATGTAATCTCACCTGACATGTTGATCTCATTTTCAAAAGGCACCACTGAGCGGCGTAAACCACTCATGAGAGACAACAAAACCAATAGCTGAGTGCCGAATCCAACATTAGTAATATTCAGAGCAGACTCATTGAAATGAATGGACATGACTAGCTTATTTCCATTAATTTCAGTGGATCTACTCTGGGTAAAATTATGTTGTATACAACATAGGAAAAGAGGAAAAGAAAACATAGAGATAAATTAAAAAAAATAATGTTTGTAAAAAAAACACACCAAAAAAACCTAGAAGCTTTTCTCTTGGGAATTATAGGGATGAACTACCTAAATTGTATAGAAATTTACTTGTGTATTTTACTTGCTCCAAAATGGAAAGAAGTCCCAGCAAAGGAAGAATGGATACAAAAACTTATGGAGTATGGAGAAAAAGTGAAACTTACCAGAAGAATAAGAAATCGAGATAACAAACTTTTTGTAAAAGAATGGAAATGGTTTATTGATAAACCATAAATTGTAAACAGATAAAAACACTGGCAGGATTATTGTAATAACCTGCAGCTACATAAGAATGTGTGTGTGTGTGTGTGTGTGTGTGTGTGTGTGTGTATGTGTATATGTATATGTATATGTGTGTATATATATATATAATAAATGAGTAAGTTAAGTTAATTTGGATATGCAGAAAATGTTAAAAATAAATTTAAGGAACCACAGAAAGAGAGGGAAGGAAGTCAAGTTTTAAAATGCCTGTAAAATCAATGAAATGTATATATCTGAAAAGTATAACTATTTTTTAAAAAACAACAACAACCATAAATACAAATTCCAGCAGTGACATTAACAATAGGCTTCCTGAATAAGGAGACTTTTCATCTGATGGTGGAAGCGAAAATGAGCAGGTGCTGAGTAGAATCCTAGAACTGTAGAATGAAAGGGAGCCTCAGCGATCATCTAGTCCAGCCCCCTGCAATGCAGGAGTCGCAGCTAAATAGCTGAAGTCCATGAGTGGCCAGGGGAACCCAGAATGCCCTCCCCAGACTCCTGGCCTGAAGGTTGATTGTATGGTCACATAGTTCTCCAGGCAAATATTCCCTGTACCTAGAAAAGTAGTTTGCCATGCTAGTCTAGACTCTGTCTCTGACACCTAATTCTGTATGTGAAGGGATTTGTGGAGGAGCATTCAATCTTGTGAGCCACCGCTTTTGACGTGCATTAAGTGGCGCAGTCCAAACGCACCGCTGGGAACAGCGAGTGCAAAACTCGGGTGATGGCTTCCGGAGTGGTAGATCAGAGTTGCTACTGGTCTGCCGCTTCATAATTTGGCCAAACTGTTGCAGAGAGAGTTGTTTTGAGCTAAGGGATAAAAGCATAGCTGTCAAGCGCCCCTTATTTGGCTGGACAGTCCCTTATCCCAGCGCCATGCCCCGCTGCTGTCCCTTATTGATGATGTCCCTTAAATAAGCTACTGAAGGTAATGGGGCCCTTTCTATGTCCAGCTGTGCTTTGTCAACAACAAATTGTTGCTGTTTTTTGTGTTGAACATATGCTATATGGTAATTTATGGACCTAATAGGTATCTAAAGTCATTTGCACGCAACAAAATATGTATTTTATCAAAGTAATTGTTGATCCCTTATTTTGGCTGCTGATCCTTTATTTTCGAGGCTGCTGGTCCCTTATTTTCAAATCTGTAAGTTGACAGCTATGGATAAAAGAAGAAGAAGAAAGTACTGCTAAATCTACTCTGGGCGGGATTTGGTTTGTTTGGGGCCCGGGGAGAGGGAGGCAGCGTGTCTACACATTCTTCAGCACCCCTCCTTGCAACCCCCAGCTAGGGCATGTACAATTAGAGCTGTTGTTTTAAAATAAATAGTCAAGTGCTTTCCAGTCGTGCTGAGGATGTGCTTCTCCACCCAATTAAGCTATGGGAAGCAGGGGAAGAGGGGTAGGGATGGAAAATGAGTCAACTGATTCTTTGATCACAACATCGGTTCCCTCCTGTGAACGAGCGAGGGGGGGGATTGGAGAATGCAGGACATAGCAGGGCGATGCATTGACCTGTGTATCAAAATACTGACCTGACCAGACTCCAGGATGTCAGTGCAAATCTGCAGAATATTCTTATGCAAGAACTGATTTGCGCCCAGCAGTTTCTTCAGACGATAAATAATGGTGAACATGCACAAGTGTGGCCACGCCATAGATGTGTCCAAAGTTCTCCAGACTTACTAGTGTCTGAAGATATGTGTAAATAGTAGACCCGTTTCTCTTCTAAAGGGCACACCAAAATTAGGTACATGTTATGAGCATTCCCACCAGGGACGCGGGTGGCGCTGTGGTCTAAACCACTGAGCCTAGGGCTTGCCGATCGGAAGATCGGCGGTTCGAATCCCCGCGGCGGGGTGAGCTCCCATTGCTCAGTCCCAGCTCCTGCCAACCTAGCAGTTCGAAAATATGTCAAAGTGCAAGTAGAGAAATAGGTACCGCTCCGGCGGGAAGGTAAACGGCGTTTCTGTGCGCTGCTCTGGTTTGCCAGAAGCGGCTTAGTCATGCTGGCCACGTGACCCGGAAAAACTGTCTGCGCACAAACAGCTCCCTCAGCCAGTAAAGCGAGATGAGCGCTGCAACCCCAGAGTCGTCTGCAACTGGACTTAACTGTCAGGGGTCCTTTACCTTTACCTTTTATGAGTATTCTCACCTTTATAGCACCTTGCCTTCTGTGGCTGGTGAGGGCATATGCGTACCTTTCAAATGAACAGTGCAAGAGGGTTTCTAGATGACCTGTTAAGAAGGCATTCATTCTGACTCATTTGCACCAAGTTTGCGGAAGGTTATACAACATCACATCAGGCAATTGTTACCCTAACCTTCCTAGTGCATTTCCCAGTCGCTTTCTTTAGAGCACAAAGTCTGATTGTTTTTAGAAGCAAGTTTCTTGCATGTCAAATCCATTTTGGTTGGGCAACCCAAATTTGCTGGCGTGCAGTTGAAATTCCACCGGCAAATTAGCCTTGATGTGACCCAAGAGGCTATTGTCATGGTGTTCAGTGTGTACTTTGCATGCAGACAACCACAGATTTAACCCCCAGTATCTCCACTAAAGGATCTCTAGGAGGAAAGTCAGGACAGTGTCTATAATGGATTTCAAACACATGCATAGGTACCATAATTTTCACACATGACTTTACCACGTGTACCGCTCCCTCACCTGATATATTGGAGTCAGACCTATTGGGTGATCAAGCTCAGCATTTTCTACACCTATGGGTAGTGGCTCTCTGGGATTTCAGGCAAGGGGCTCTCCCAGCCCTATGTGGAGATGTCAGGAACCTGGGACATCCTACCTTGAGATCTACTGCCAATCTGTCTTGTCCATACTGAGCTAGATGGATCAGGTATTGACCCCAGCAAAAGATAATTTGTTCAGAAATTCAATATATCAGCACATACATGGGTCCCTAACATTGTACTTACTTTTACCAGGGATAGCTATTGCCACTTATCCCATATGCATAATTGCTGCTGTGTATATGTCATGGTTAAAGGGTCTTAATAAAGCTGGTCCATTTTAGCCTGTCCTCATGAAATCACAGAGCTTGAAGAGACTAGCAGACTATCAAACCCAACCCCTTCTTCATGCTTCATTCCCCCCATCTTCAATTAACTCACATAATCCACTTTTTAAAGAGGGCGACCTCATTCGCTAGCATGCGAGAGCACTGAGCCACTTTCAAGAGATGAGACCCCAGCCTAATTCCTGCATGGCTGTTGGAAGTAGGCAATTTCAGCTGCTAAAATAATCATGAACGCAGATCTGGAGTTTGTTAATTATTTAGGCAACGTTAATGAGACTCCAACAATAAAAAAACCAACCCTCTGTTGTGGTAGTTATGCTCTCAGTCTGACCTGGACATCTCTGGCTAATGGTCCTCAGAAATAAATGCACAAAGTGATCTAATGAAATGCACTCTATGTTAAATTATTTTGGTTTTGCTGTAAACCTCCTTGCTTTACTTTTTGTCCTTCAGCTATTACTTTTATTAAGTTGCACTGATAGCCAATTCTGAACATTTGGTGGCGGTGGTGGGAGAGAGAACATGCATAGATGGTCTTCTTCGCAGCAGGTGATTTTGGACCTCGCAGTGTCCACACGATGTCACCTTCATCAAAATGCCATCCTATGTGATTTCCCCATCTAATCTGGATTTATCATTTCTTCAGAAAATCCAGTAAATCTATCAAACAAACAAACAAGCCTGGGCAACATTAAATCGAGATAAAAGGAGTGGGAATGGAATGGCATTTTTATGAGGATGTTGTTGTGTGGATGATGTGGAAAACTTGCAGGCATAAGCAGCACCAAATCCACAACAAGTTGCTTTGTGGAAACACCCAAAGGACCCTCCCCCCCCCATTAGTTATCTCCCTTGTTACGGAAATTACCGGGGGGGGGCACATCATTAAAGTTAAATATTACAAATATTACAAATATTATGCCTGAATGTATCCTTTCAACTTGACAGCTCAGGGAAGTTACCTAGCTTTAAAAATAATATAAAATCATCTCCTTTCCCAGTTTCCTCCATTCCAAAGCTATTTTCCCGTTTAAAAAGGACTCCAGGAAGTTCCCAGAGGTGACAATTGCTGGGCTCATTGTTAGCCAAAGGAAGCCAAATCTCATCGCCTGACTCGCCTCAGGCTCCAGACATGCAAAGGAACTTCCATTGTACTTTTGGGTGGTGGGTACTTAAGGCATATTTGTCTATGCTAATCTTATACCTGAGTCTTGCCCTGCCATGTCTGCTTATGCTAATCTTGTACCAAGGACTTGTCTGGACATGTTTGCCAAGGTTAACCCCTCCCTTTTTGTCACATGTCAGTGATGTAGCAATGATGCTGTACGAACTGTATTCTGGAATATGGTGGGAAAGTTTTAAAAGTCTTTGTCACCCCATCCTCGGGGTTCAAATTTGCTCTTTGAACCTATTGCGCAATAAACTTTGGTCTACAGCTATTTACTCCAGTTGGCTGGACTCCTTCCTTTATTCCGCAGGGACCCATAGGCTCTGTCTGATGAGCTGGGTGACTGAGCAGCCTCGCACCTAGATTTTTTCCATGACACCCTTAACAAAGCCTCTCTTCTGAACCACCAGTGGTGACTGGTGCCCATTGCATCTTGTAGGGCAGATGGAAGGGAAATCAACAATAGGCAGAGCCACAATTGTCCTGCTTAGAGGTGCAAGGCACACAAAGAAGTTATTCATTGAATTGTTATGGAAGTTGCACAGCAAATCGGTGGACTGTGCATAGATCTCTTGGCTGTTTATTGTGGCACAGAAAACTGTTGTCTTCTCCCACCTAGTGGCAAAAAAGAACCATGAGCTTATAGTCCTTGTCTCTGAGAGTTCTTATAGAGCATTCATCCACATTTATTTTCATTAAGTTTGTGGGGAGGTTATATGATGCCTCCTGTTTACTGAGCCTTCATCCGATTTGCGCGTAGGTTGTAAGACACAGCATCAAGAGATTGTTATGTCACACATTATAGCATATTTTTCTGCCACTTTCCTTACCTCAAAAGGAGCAACAACAATTTGGGAGGCATGAGTTTCTTGTGAAAGAACACCAAACCCACTTTAATCGTGCAACCGAACTCTGCTGGTATAGACCTGAATCTTGAGGGCATAGCTACACTCCAAGTTTTATATTGGATTTATCTCCTTCTGGCTCCTGCTTCCAAGGAAGCTGAATGATTTCAAAACAGATTTTTTTAAAAGCACATATTCACGCAACACATAGTTAAATTGTGGAACTTACTCTGAAAGGAGACAGCAATGGCCACCAACTTGGATGGCTCTAGAAGAGGATAAGAAAGTCATGGGGGAGATGGCTATTGATGGCTATCAACCATGATGGCTAGACTTTGCCTCCATAACTGGAGGCAGTACAGTGGTACCTCGGGTTACATAGACTTCAGGTTACATACGCTTCATGTTACAGACTCCGCTAACCCAGAAATAGTGCTTCAGGTTAAGAACTTTGCTTCAGGATGAGAACAGAAATCGTGCTCTGGCGGCACGGCGGCAGCAGGAGGCCCTATTAGCTAAAGTGGTGCTTCAAGTTAAGAACAGTTTCAGGTTAAGAACGGACCTCTGGAACGAATTAAGTACTTAACCCAAGGTACCACTGTAATACTTCTGAATATCAGTTCCTGAAGACCATAGGAGGGGAAAGTGGTCATGTGCTCGGGTCCTGCTCATGGGTTTCCCACCAGCATGTGGTTGGCCACCATGAGAACAGAATGCTGGACTAGATGGGCCGTTAACCTCATTTAGCAGGTTCATCTTAGGTTCTTATAGTATACCTGAAGGAGCGTCTCCACTCCCATCGTTCTGCCCAGACACTGAGGTCTAGCTCCAAGGACCTTCTGGCGGTTCCCTCACTGCGAGAAGTTAAGCTACAGGGAACCAGGCAGAGGGCCTTCTCGGCAGTGGCGCCCGCTCTGTGGAACGCCCTCCCATCAGATGTCAAGGAAATAAACAACTATCTGACTTTCAGAAGACATCTGAAGGCAGCCCTGTTTAGGGAAATTTTTAATGCCTGATGTTTTATTGTATTTTAAATATTTTGTTAGAGGTCACCCAGAATGGCTGGGGAATCCCAGCCAGATGGGCAGGGTATAAATCATCATCACCACCACCACCACCACCACCACCACCACCATCAACTTATGTGCTGGCCTGGCTGGTGAACATGCTGGCTAAGCAGACTTCTGCAGTCACCTGGCTGAAACCACTGCTCATCAGTTGGTTCCCTGTGGAAAATGAGCTGGTGAAGCAGATCCCTCTACCCACCCACATAGTTCGACGTTGAGAGGTGTGCAGGACCACCCTCTTCTCAGTCACCAGACACCATCATGGAGTCAGATGATTGACAGGTGGGTGACTTTGTCCACCTATCAAAGTTGGCCCATGAGGAAAGGGCGATAAAGATCTGACATGCCAGCTCCCAAAAATTCTGTACTTCTCCTGTAGTACTACGTTTCTGTTCAGCATTGCATCCTACCCAGCCCCATGTGTTTTGAAGTGATACGACTACGTCATGTTTGCTCTATGGTGGCTCATTAGCACATACCAAAGCTATCAAGTGATGGAATGCACGTGTGAGCAAGGCCAAAGGCCCCAGAGGTCACAAAGCCACCCTTATGAGCAACTCTTTTTGTTTGTTTAGGAAGCCACGAGCTGGAGCAGATGCAGCTCATTTTGGAGACCATCCCTGTTTTCCACGAAGAGGACAAGGAGGAACTGCTCAAAGTGATGCCGACGTTCGTCAACAGCACCTGGGAAGTGAAGAAGCCATTGCGGAAGCTCCTTCCTGAAGTGAACAGCAAAGGTAGAGACTTGGTTCCACATCTGCTTGGATCCAAGGGTGGATCTCCTTTGCTGGAAAGCATTTGGTTCCTAGTGGGGCTGTCCCAGAAAAAATGGGGCATCCTGTTTTCTCCTGTGAGGGAGCACGGTGGCCATTTGGGGCACTGTGCTCTTGTGTGATTTCAGGCTGAGCTCTTGCCCTGAAGAAAGCACTTTTTCTTGTACAGCATCCCAAAATGTGTTGTTTTGGGTGTCGTACTGGGGAAAAAAAAGGGATGTGGGTGGCGCTGTGGGTTAAACCACTGAGCCTAGGGCTTGCTGACAGAAGGTCGGCAGTTCGAATCCCTGCAACAGGGTGAGCTCCCGTTGCTCGGTCCCTGCTCCTGCCAACCTAGCAGTCCGAAAGCACGTCAAAGTGCAAGTAGATAAATAGGTACCGCTCCGGCGGGAAGGTAAATGGCGTTTCCGTGCACTGCTCTGGTTCGCCAGAAGCGGCTTAGTCATGCTGGCCACATGACCCGGAAGCTGTACGCCAGCTCCCTCGGCCAATAAAGCGAGATGAGCGCCGCAACCCCAGAGTCGGCCACGACTGGATCTAATGGTCAGGGGTCCCTTTACCTTACTGGAAAAAAGTGCTTGGGGGGGCGCACTCTCATGCGGGTCATGTGACCCGTGTGGGACTGCAGCCCTGGAAGATGGCATCCTGTTGTTTTTGTGGCAAAAGCCTTGGAGGATATGCTTTCTCAAAATTCCAAATGTGCCCACTGGGTCAAAAAAAGAAAAGAAAAAAAAGGCAACCCCTGGGTTAGGGACATTAGGGCTTACTTCTGAGTCGACATGTATAGGATTTCTTTCTCTCATGCTTGTTAGACCAGACTCTCTTTAACTGTGACTCCTGTCCTTTCTAAAAATAAGTAACATCTCCAAGACTCACCGTCCTTCCAAAGCTTGCACAACACTCCCATTAAATATAATTAAGAGCTTTACATCTGAATCAAGGACAATTACATTCAATAATTAAATAGAAATGGAGCTTAAAGGTGAAGTCTTTTATCTGATTTCAGAGTGACTGTTCTTATCATGCATATAAGTGTTCCCAGGTGACTCTGTCCTGGGGACTAAGAACTGCTGACCTGATTGTATTAACTTGCCCCTCACAGCCATCGATTTTCTGGAGAAGATTCTGACATTCAATCCCATGGACCGGCTGACCGCAGAGATGGGTTTGCAACACCCTTATATGAGTCCTTATTACTGTCCTGAAGATGAGCCTGTTTCTCAGCACCCATTCCGGATTGAAGACGAGATTGACGACATTTTGCTGATGGAAGCGAACCAAAGCCAGATGTCCAACTGGGACAGGTACATTAATTCACATGTTATTCACGTGTTCTGCTGCTGAGTTGCTTCTCCCCCCCCCCCTTTGAGACCAGTTTCCAAGATTCTCAGGCTGCAATCCTGTACTGAGCTTCCTCGGAGAGTAGGGTTGCTGGAGATTTCTGATGGAAATGGTAGTAGAACCATTAGCTGGTGAAGTTTGGAACAGCAGTGGCAATTTGTCCTTGCAAGGATAGTAAGCCCATTTGGATGACCGACTCTTGGAGACCGATGGAAACTGAGGGGTTCCTGACTGCTCTGGAGGATCTTCTAGTGGAAAAGGTTAGTGGGTCTGCTGAAGATGGAGTAGGTGCTTGGTAGAACCACTTCTGAGTGTCCTCTCTGGCTGTGTGGAGCCCGGATAGCTTCTCAGTATTCTGGAGACCTTCAGGCTATGAAGCAACCTGGATAAAGACTAGTACACAAATGATGCAAGTCTCACTCCAAAGCTAATACAGTGGTACCTCAGGTTAAGTACTTAATTCGTTCCGGAGGTACGTACTTAACCCGAAACTGTTCTTAACCTGAAGCACCACTTTAGCTAATGGGGCCTCCTGCTGTCGCCGCGCCGCCGGAGCACGATTTCTGTTCTCATCCTGAAGCAAAGTTCTTAACCTGAAGCACTATTTCTGGGTTAGCGGAGTCTGTAACCTGAAGCGTATGTAACCTGAAGCGTATGTAACCTGAGGTACCACTGTAGAACGCTGGTTAGTGTACATAATTGTCAGAATAGAAGGCTCATTTTGCAGCTTGCTTTGTATTTTCTAGTAGCCGGCCAGTTTGAGTTATTTCAGATGGTCCAAAGATTACTGACTCCCAATGAGGGACAAAGCAAAGCAGAGAGCTAGGGCCCTTCCTAATTTCTGGCAGATGTATTCAGTGAAATTAAAGAAATAATTTCTAAATTTGCTTAAATGGGAGTATGCGCCTGACCCTTAGTTGTGTGTCTAACGTTGTTGTCACTTCGAACAAACAGGTACCAAGTCAGCTTATCCTCGGATTTGGAATGGCGGCAAGAGAAGTGCCACGATTTGGAGGAGGTGCAACGAGATCCCAGAGCGGGATCGGAATCCATTGCTGAGGAGGCTCAGGTGGACCCGCGCAAATATTCCCAGAGCAGCTCCGAGAGATTTCTGGAGCAGTCGCATTCCTCGATGGACCGAGCGTTTGAGGGAGATTACGGGCGGTCGTGTGATTACAAAGTGGGGTCACCTTCCTATTTGGACAAGCTGTTGTGGAGGGACAACAAGCTCCATCATTATTCAGAGCCCAAGCTGATCTTAGACTTGTCCCACTGGAAAAGGGCATCCATTGCACCCACGGCGGAGATTGCCTTGGAGGAGGAACCATCTAACCTATTCCTAGAGATAGCGCAGTGGGTTACAAGTACCCAGACAGGCCTTGAATGCCCAAATCCTCTCCCAGAGATCCAGGAGAGGAGCTTACCATCTTCTCCTCACCATCTCCACAAAGAACCCAAGGAGGTCGGCAGCGAAAGCGACCCCCAGTTTGACTTGGACGTCTTCATTTCCAGGGCATTGAAACTTTGCACAAAGCCAGAAGATCTGCCTGACAACAAGCTCAAAGACATCAACGGCGCATGCCTAGCAGAACACCCTAGTGAGATTGTACAGACGGAGGTGTACCATAAAGAGAGGTGGTAAAATAATAATAATAATAATAATTAAACGTTGCTGCTGGTATTCGTGGCTGATTCCTTACAAATTCTTCCAGTCTTCGTGCTAATTACCCAATGCTGAACAGTAACCAAGGTTTGATCGAACGTGCTTGGTACCCGATGTTACTGAAATGCCTTTTTCGTTAAGGGCAGGTACAAAACCATGTCCCCTTCTGATGCCTTGAAAGGAAAAGGAATCCAGAGGTGTGAATGAAATTTTAGGGGTTTTACGCTGCCTTAACAATCTTGCCTTGTACCTCCAGGGGTGTGTTTTGGACATGAGTCCCCCATTGCAGAGGTGTTCTGGATGTTAAACTCTTGATCTTGCAGAGAGAGGCTGAATTGGCATGATTTTGAGAGTCATAGGACTTGAAGCCCCTGCTCCTTTGATAACCGGGCAGCCCGGTTTTTAGTGACCTCATGATTTGCATTGGTATGACACTTTTCCTGAGAGCCCAGAGCATTTAAGGGAAGGGCTGTAGCTCATTGGTAGGACACCTGCTAGGCATGCAGAGGGTCCCATCTCCGGCACCACCAGGTAGGGCTAGGAATGTGCCCCTTTAGACAATACTGAGCTAGATTGACTTGGCAGCTTCCAAGTTTCCTCTGTTCCACAAGGTTCCTCTCGTTCTAGCTTGGCCAGGTAGGCTGATAGTACTCTCCTGATATTACAGCTAGACTTTGCTTCCTAGTTAATTGGTGACTGAGCTGGGAGTCGGAATGGGGATCTCTGGCTTGTAGTTCATGCTTGCAACCACCACACGAGCACACCCTCTTTGTCACACTTAACAAGTGGAAAGGTAGGGCTTCTCCTGAAACATATTTTACCATCATTCCTTGGAAACAAGACCGCCGTACAGCTAAATCAGTTTGAACATCTCAACCTTAAGAACTTTAGGGCTTACGCATTGCTCTTTGTTGGATCAGGGCAATGGTGTCAAGATGCTTGCCAGGCCTCTAACTTCCCCTTGCCCTTCACATAGTACCCTTAAGTCCCCTGTTCTTCCCAGCTCTCAGTGTGTTTGCTTTTTGCTTTTTTTTGCAGGGCGTGCGTGCCTCATTTGTGTGTTTGTATTTATTTGTTTTGGGAGATATGTCTGTGTTCTGCCTGGGCTTTTTTGTGTACATGCGCGCAGGGGGTTGAGCATTGCCAGTTTGGATTCTGGGTCTTTTATAGTGCCCACGACACTTTCTTAAATTTCCAAATGTGCCCCTAGACCTCAAAAAGTTGAGGAACCCCCACCAGACTGTCAGTATGCATGTTTCAGAAGCAGGTGTATCACCCCAAACAAGCGAGCTGTCCAGGCTGAATACAGCGGTAAGAGAAAGGGACTAGGTGCTTAGGAGGATATTGCTGCACACAGTGGCTTGCTTGGATTGAGGTCTTTATGGCATCCCTGAAGCACAGAACCGAGTCTATCAGGCTTGCCCTAGTGTTTCTTAGGAGGTATGGCAGCGGAACTGGCTGTTGGGAACCCCAGTTCAAGACCCCCTCCCCAAGCGCCTTACAAGCATAGTGAATTTATTATGCCGTTGCCTTAAAGCCCACCAGGAAGAGTTAATGCCAAAGTCAGATTTCAAAAGCCAAGCAAGGAAAAAGACCAGAAATTCTGAAAGTTGAATCTGAATTCTGAGGTGCCGACAAATGTTGGAACTTCTGTGGAATTTAGTTGCGCATATACCGTTAAACCAGGTGCTCAAAATAAGTAGTGAAGCTGAGGGCTTAAATGTTAAGTGATGGTCTTTTGTGCACAGACTCTCCCGCAGAAAAAAACAACAACCCCCAAACAAAACCCCACCCAGAAAAAGAATGCTAACAAATCTGGGTGGTATTCAGTTAAATAATTGCTCAAGCAGAATTTCTTGCACTTGTGCAATGGGACTCCCGCACCCAAACTCTTCCCCTAAATATATTCTGGGTTTTGCCCTAACTCCCTGGAGCAGATATGGGGATGTGTAGGGTGAAGGCAGGGGGAAGAGGATTACACAAATTTGTGTAAAGTTGTTGAGGCCAAGGGCTGTAGGCCTTACATCTTGAAAATGACACTCACAAAAGTTTCCTGGGATTAGCCAAGACTGAACTCCAGCTCTTCTGCCACAGTTGTTTTTGCACTGAAGTGTCCTTGGAAGGAAAAGGAGTCAGATGAAAACTCAAAGAAGCTTTGTAAATAAATAAAAATTACACACCATGGATCTGCTGTAGGCTCTATTTTCATTCACATTTCTGAGCACCTTATTAATGAATCGGTTGAGGTTGATTTGTATATTGAAGAAATGTTATGAACTTCTATGTAATCTGCCTGATCATTTTTTTTTTTAAAAAAGGAAATACTGAAAATGTGTAATTAGCATGCGCTTTTCTAAAAAAAATAAGAAGAATTACCTTCTTTGTACCATTTTGTTCACTGGATTATGTAAATTTCTTCTGGGAAATTCATCCTGCTTATTATTTAACACTTGGAAAGCTGGTATATTACTTCTGCTGAGATAGTTATTTTTATTAGCGGCATTCAGAACGTGTGCAAGCTTTTGAGTTCCACGGAGATCTTTTAAAATGTGCATTGCATTTTCAGCTGACAGATCTCAATAAAAGGCATCTTCTATCTTGCTTGCTCTATGGTTTGACCCTCCCACTTACCGTGGGGCCAACGCTTCTACCAAGAGTTTGCATCCTAAAAAGCTAATTCTGCCATTTAGTAGCCAAGTTAGTAAACTATTGCCTACATGTTGTGGGGGGAGGAGAGAGATGGAAGATCATTCCGTCTGGCAAGCAGAATGCTTCCGCTAATGACTGTTTGTATTAACATGATGCTGACGTTTCTGGCAACGATGGGCTTGGAATTTGGTTACAAGATTAACTCCGAGGCAGAGGTTGCAGCAGACCTCAGCATTTAGTTCACAGACCTCAGCATTTAGTTCGGCAAAACTCAGAACGCTGGAATTCACAGATGTGCTGCATATTCAGAAAAGAAATACAACATAGCGCAGTCTTTCGTGAAGGAAAGTGCTCCCCCTGCACACCCCTCCACTTCCCTGTACTTAGAAAACTAGCGTGTCAAGAAGGCTAAGCTGGAGATATCTTCCTGACCTGCTAGTTTCCTGTAAGCAGGGAGTTTTTCTATGGCAGTAAAAAAAAAAAATTAAGGTATTTTCAGGTGAGTCTTTTTCTACAATGAACAAAATGAAAGAACCAGGAGCAGAGGGGTTCCAAAGAACTGATATACCTCAAAGACGACGACAACAAAAACTTGGCATGTCCTCTAGCCCAATTTAATCTTTGATGTAACAGGCCCAGTTGTTTTCAGTGAGGTTATAACTACGTGGACCTTAGGTATAGTATGAATTTTACATTGCCCCACCAAACTCGTACAAATATTATTGATGTATTTATTAGTCTACTACAGGCTGCAATGAATTCAGAGTTTTTCCTGTGTGTGCCCTTGTAGTTTAATGGTAACAGGCCCAGTTAGCTCCCCCCCTTTGGGATGAGGGTGATCATGCAACTGTTTTCTTGTTGTGCCTGCTTTACCTCTTCGCCATTTCCTGCCCTCCTACCCACCTGGTGGTTCTGGTTTGTCAGAGCTGGTGCCAGGGTTTGGCGTTGTGAAGCACCTGTCAAGGCCCCGCAGCATTGCAGGGGACCCAAATGTTTAGTACTCTACAGCAGAGCATCTTATCTTGCCAGGAGTTTTTTTTTTTAATCTTCCTTTCAGGTTTTATGCAACCCTTTAACGGTCTCGGTCCAGTATACCTGAACGAGCGTCTCCACCTCCATCGTTCTGCCCGGACACTGAGGTCCAGCGCCGAAGGCCTTCTGGTGGTTCCCTCACTGCGAGAAGCCAAGTTACAGGGAACCAGGCAGAGGGCCTTCTTGGTGGTGGCATCCACCCTGTGGAACGCCCTCCCACCAGATGTCAAAGAGAAAAATAACTACCAAACTTTTAGAAGACATCTGAAGGCAGCCCTGTTTAGGGAAGCTTTTAATGTTTAATAGGTTATTGTATTTTAGTGTTTTGTTGGAAGCCGCCCCGAGTGGCTGGGGAAACCCAGCCAGATGGGCGGGGTATAAATAATAAATTATTATTATTATTATTATTATTATTATTATTATTATTATTATTACAAATCAAAAGCTGATGAACATTTAAAGCATCATAACCATAAGGGAAAGCACTAGATATTTTACGTATTTATGTGTTTATTTATTCGGAGAAGTTGCCCCGCTGTTCCATTGAAAGAAATGCTCATAGCAAACTAGAGCTTTAATATTGATTCTCTCTCTAGACGTATCTTCAATATCCCACATAACTGTTTTATGCCAGCTTCACTGCTATGGCTTCCTCCAAAGAACACTAGGAATTTTAGATTGCTGAGAGTTTTGAGACTTCCTTGTTAGAGATTCCTAACTTTGGCCCCTGAGAATTGCCTTGCTCTGGGGGAATGACTACTAACCAAGTTTGTAGCATAGATCTGGCTTCGTTTGCTCACTATACGTTGGATCTGACACCACACCAGCGGCCAGCTTGAGAAAAATAAGCAATTCCACATGAGTTCATGTCTCTGATCTTATGCTGTTCACCTGTGTAGACAGTTGGTGTGGACCGAGTTTGTTTTCAATAGCTTATAGCTGGTTACTGCTGCATCACTAGAACTTATGTTCCTGTATGAACGCAAATTGGAAGCTGAGAAACAGAGAATCCCCTATGGTCAACCCACATAACAATGTACCAGTTGAAAAAGTATCCATGGTGAGGCTCATGTTCTAGCTGAAAGTTAAACACTTGTAAGTCTCTACCACTGAAATCAGTGGGACTTAAAAGCAATTAACTGTGGCCAAACCATATCCATTGTGGTGGTCACTGGTGTAACCCTTAAAAGGCAGAAGTTTCAAAAGCAGTTTATAAAATGCTTCCTTTTGCTGGAAACTGCAGCAGGGGGAGAGTGTTCTTGTGTCTGGGTCCTGCTTGCAAGTTTCCAACAAATACCGTACTTTTTGCTCTATAAGACTCACTTTTTCCCTCCTAAAAAGTAAAGGGAAATGTGTGTGCGTCTTATGGAGCGAATGCAGGCTGCGCAGCTATCCCAGAAGCCAGAACAGCAAGAGGGATTGCTGCTTTCCCTGCACAGCGATCCCTCTTGCTGTTCTGGCTTCGGAGATTCAGAATATATTTTTTTCTTGTTTTCCTCCTCTAAAAACTAGGTGTGTCTTGTGGTCTGGTGCGTCTTATAGAGCGAAAAATACGGTATCTGGTTGGCCACTGTGAGAACAGGATGATGAACTAGTTGGGCCACTGGCCTGATCCACCAGGCTTTTCTTACTTTCTTAATCTCAGCAGGTGTTGGCATGAGCAACGAAATATTGTCATCAGCCCCACCCAGTGACCAGTATCTGGTATTTGCAATTGCATCAAAAACCTTCTTACTAAGATTCAAGATCTGAGCAACTGATCTTACATTTTAAATGTTTAAAATGTTTGCACCTGGAAAACGGATGTTTGAATATTTGGTATTATTTTACTGTCAGGTTTTAAATGTCTCTTTTGTACCCTTTCAATGGATGAAAGAAAGACAGTGCACTCTCATCACAAGAGACTTGATGCTGCTATACACTACAACATGAATAGCTACAACAAGTCACAAGTAATTATTTATATGCATTTCCTTTTAAACATACAAGTCTGAATGTCATCATACATCTTGAAATTTAACACCATGGATATGAATGTTAATAAAATAATTCTGTTTCTTTGAAATGGCCATTGTGATGAGGAAGCCATTGAAAAATCAGGAAAAACTCCACACCACTCTGTTTCTTAGTACTTTATCATTTTCTCTGGATCTCCACTGGTACACAATCAGTTCACATTGTTTCAAATTCCAGTATTATCAAACCACTTTTAAAAAGAACAGAGTGCTCTTAAACTTACCACATGATTGTTTTCAGCCAGCCATGAGCCAAGACTTTCTCATGTATGTAACCAACAACAATAAAGGAAATTTAACAATGCTTTCCGTTTGGAGATGTATATCTTTGGTATGAAGCAAGGCTTTCAAATGGTTTTCCAGAGAAACCTGCACTTCTTTGTAAGCTTATTGGGATACCTCAGTTAGAAGATCAGAAATGGCAGGTAGGTATGCTTTTCTTAAAGACAACTTTGTCTATAACTACTGATGTTCCCCAATAAAGTGCAGTGCATGGTCTGAAGACACGTGTGTGTGTATGCAAATGTGCATGGCAGGGGTGTCAAACTGGGTTTTTGACCTGGGTAAAATAAAACCTAGTTTCACCTCTGCTTGCAGCAGTTCTCACCCTGTGGGTCCCCAGATGTTGTTGGACTACAACTCCCATCATCCCTGAGGTCTGGCCTTGCTAGCTAGGGGTGATGGGAGTTGTAGTCCAACAACATCTGGGGACCCACAGGGTGAGAACCACTGGCCGGTACCTTGGCAGATGAACTGACATAGAAAAAAGTGGTACTGGTATCTGAAGGAAAAGCACAACTGGGGGTAAATATTTGTAGACTGGCACTCCAAATTAGAAACGTATTAAGGTTACATTTGGAGGGGGGATATTGTGCTCAAAATCCCTTAAGTGCTGCTCTTAGAAAGCATAGTTCCATCCATTTTCTGTATTTATTGTTTCTGACTAGAATCAGGAATACTGTATGTATGTATGTATGTATGTATGTATCAATCAAGAGTTTAAGCTGCAATTCTAAACTCCTGGCTGGCAGTGGTGGGGCTTGAAGGAACGGCATAGCCAGCACCGCATCCATAGTCCCGGCGGTTGTGCAGGTTTTGGTGGAAGGTGTGAGCAAAGGCAGGGGGGGAAATGCTCCTTTGCTATGGGCCCATTGCAAGGTGTTGCAAGCTGGGTGGGCTGCAAGGGGCAGCATAGAAAGGCACATGGTTGGGGCCCCAAGTCCGGCTCAATGAGGAGTTCTGTGGAAGCTGGATTCAAACAAAGGCATCATTTACTCTTTACTATCCTATCTGCCTTAACTGGCACAATGGAATAAGACAAGTGTATTGGTGGTGAAACTGCATTTGGTTATAATTCTCAGCTCTGCCATGAACTCACTGGGTGTGAACACATGGTAAAATAAAAACAAAAAGAAATGGAGCCAGTTGAATTAAAATCACAGTGCCGGTGAAGTAGTATATTTCACTAAGACTAGCCACTGTTCAAAATGCAATATGCAAGCTTTTGAATAACACAGGGCCCTTCCTTGTGTTTAATGTCCAGGAAAAGAACACATATTTACGTAGAACACAACACAGAAATATTTGAAACTATACCATTAAACAGAAGCTGATGAGCGCCCTCTTCTGGTTATCTGCTGTAGGCTCCTATTCCAAACCATCATTTGGTTTGTGTGCACTCCCTGGTTATTTCTGAAGTCAGAGCCCAGATTTCAGGCATGACCTGTAATATTCACTACCATCAAATGAGATTCCATTCTGTGCTGAAGGCTATAAAGTGGAAGTCTTTAACCTGTGGTGCGTGCATCTTGATGTGTGCCTTCCATGTGCCCAGATGCACAGTGAGAAGCTCAGCCTATGGATTTCACACTAGCTCCTACATGGAAATGCTTCCCATCAGAATAAGCCCCAGGAGATGGGGCTGCTTGTGTAGCTTTCTGGCAGTTCTCCATACATCTCCACAATCTGCAATCCATGTTTCCCAAGGGGTTATGGTTAAAAGCAGCTTGGTTTTGCAAGAGGAGTTGGCTTTGAAAACAGCAAGCAGGAACAACGCTACCATCGGAGTGAAGCGACTGCTTCACATCGCTGCTGATAAGAGAGCTTTTGTGAAACTGATGCCCTCTAATTGCTACACCAGTGCCTGGAGATGGACAGTCAGGCAATGGCGTAGCGTGGGTTGTCAGCACCCGGGGCAAGGCAAGTAATTTGCGCCCCCTAACCCGAGAAATGGGAGTGCCTGATCACCTCATCTGTCTCCTGAGAAATCTCTATGTGGGACAAGAAGCTACAGTTAGAACTGGATATGGAACAACTGATTGGTTCAAAATTGGGAAAGGAGTACGGCAAGGCTGCATATTGTCTCCCTGCTTATTTAACTTGCCGTATTTTTCGCTCTATAAGACGCACCAGACCACAAGACGCACCTAGTTTTTGGAGGAGGAAAACAAGAAAAAAAATATTCTGAATCTCAGAAGCCAGAACAGCAAGAGGGATGGCTGCGCAGTGAAAGCAGCTATCCCTCTTGCTGTTCTGGCTTCTGGGATAGCTGCACATCCTGCATTCGCTCCATAAGACGCACACACATTTTCCTCTTACTTTTTAGGAAGGAAAAAGTGAGTCTTATAGAGCAAAAAATACGGTATATGCAGAATTCATCATGCGAAAGGCTGGGCTGGATGAATCCCAAGCCGGAATTAAGATTGCCAGAAGAAATATCAACAACCTCAGATATGCAGATGACACAACCTTGATGGCAGAAAGTGAGGAGGAATTAAAGAACCTTTTAAGGAGGGTGAAAGAGGAGAGCGCAAAATATGGTCTGAAGCTCAACATCAAAAAAACGAAGATCATGGCCACTGGGCCCATCACCTCCTGGCAAATAGAAGGGGAAGAAATGGAGGCAGTGAGAGATTTTACTTTCTTGGGCTCCATGATCACTGCAGATGGTGACAGCAGTCATGAAATTAAAAGACGCCTGCTCCTTGGGAGAAAGGCGATGGCAAACCTAGACAGCGTCTTAAAAAGCAGAGACATCACCTTGCCAACAAAGGTCCGTATAGTTAAAGCCATGGTTTTCCCAGTAGTGATGTATGGAAGTGAGAGCTGGACCATCAAGAAGGCCGATCGCCGAAGAATTGATGCTTTTGAATTATGGTGCTGGAGGAGTCTCTTGAGAGTCCCATGGACTGCAAGAAGATCAAACGTATCCATTCTTAAGGAAATCAGCCCTGAGTGCTCACTGGAAGGACAGATCCTGAAGCTGAGGCTCCAATACTTTGGCCATCTCCTGAGAAGAGAAGACTCCCTGGAAAAGACTCTGATGTTGGGAAAGATGGAGGGCACAAGGAGAAGGGGATGACAGAGGACGAGATGGTTGGACAGTGTTCTCGAAGCCACAAACATGAGTCTGACCAAACTGCGGGAGGCAGTGGAAGACAGGAGTGCCTGGCGTGCTCTGGTCCATGGGGTCACGAAGAGTCGGACTCGACTAAACGACTAAACAACAACAACAACCCGAGTGAGCCAGGTAGGGGCAGAGAGCTGCAAGTGCGAGCGCGCCCCCCCCAGATGTTGCGGCCGGCCCCCCTGCACCCCCCACGCTACGCCACTGCAGTCAGGCCATGTAGCCATAGCAGAGACCAGAGGAGGAACGACTGCTGGGTGCAGAGAGAAGAAAGCCCATGGTGTATCTGCAGCAGCACAACTGGACACCATCATCTGCCCCAGATGCAATACAATATGTCCCTCCAGTATCTGTCTCTATACCCACAGCAGGTGCTGCAACCTTTCAACGATTTGATGTCATCCGCGAGAGGTGCACTCCTCCATTGTCTCCCAAGACAGTCAGCCCTGTCCCTCACAGAACTTAAATTTCACTGTGACGCGGGATTGATAGTTAAGCCGCTCTGGAAATTGTATCTGTGGAGGAAATAAGGGCCTCCTAGCAATTCTCAGCACCCTTAACAAACTGCAGCAGCTCCCAATATCCTTTGGAGAAGCCATGACTGTTCAAAGTGATATCATAGTGCTTTAAAAGTGGTATCATAGTGCTTTAAATGGTGTGAATATGGCCACAGTCATGCATCTCTAGGTGCCCTCAGTCAATCCCAAGCTATCTCTCTCTGCTGCTGCCTGTTACACAATGTTATGTACTGAGTTGAATAGGATCCAAACTGCAGCAGTCTGATTGGTCCTAGAACAATAGGATTCAGAATGCAGCAGTCAGATTGGTCCTAGAACAATGCAGCAATATGATTGGTTGGCAGGAACCACCCAATCATGCTCCAGATAGAAGTGAATCCACAACCTGATTGGCTTACAGTAGAATTCCGGAATTAGCCAATCATGTGCAGCCCATTGTGTAAATAATGTATATAAAGCAGATACCTTGAGGGGACTTTCATTCATTCCTCCTCACCACTATGAGCTGAATAAAGAGCATGAAATCACTTTGCGACTCTGAGTATATTTCACTGGCGACGAAGGTGGGATCCCGCTGAGCTGACTGCCACACACAGCACCGCAGCACCGCCACCTGCCGCACCGCTGCCTCGCACCGTGTATCCAGGCTTCAGCTCCGGGACACAAGGAACTCAGAATGGCAACCAACAGCAGCTTCTCGCCGTTCAACCCAGCATCTGGAGACTGGGAAGCGTATGCCTCCCGTTTCACCTTCCTCCTAGAAGCCAAAGGGGTCACCGATGAAGAAGACGCCAAGAAGAGGGCGATATTCTTCAGCGTCTGCGGAGAGGAGACGTTTGAAATCGCCCGGGCTCTCCTTGCACCCGAAGACGTCGCTACTGTTCCATACAAAACAATAATGGAACAGCTGAAGGGGCACTTTTCGCCACAGCCCTCTGTGGTGGCTCGTCGAAATGCCTTCTATGCAAAGCGGCAAGCCCCTGGGGAAACCATAACTGGGTTTGTGACCTCTCTCCGCCAAGCTGCCCGGTTCTGCAACTTCTCAGAGCTGGAGAACATGCTTCGTGACCGCCTCGTCGGTGGCCTGAAGGATGAGAAGCTGCAACGACGCCTCTACGCTAAGAAGGACCTAACGTTCCAGGTCGCTCTGGAGGAGGCCCTGGCAACGGAAGCTGCCGAGAGGTCGACGCAAGAGGCACGGCCGAGCCAGCCGTCCCAACCGAGGGTCCACCACGAAGACCTCACCGACGACTCAGGATCCAACAGGGAGGAGGTGCACCGAGTACAGCAGCGCACTCAAGCAGCCCACATACCACAGCTGCCTCGACGAGAAGCAGGGAACTGCGCAAGCTGTGGAGACAGTCACGAGAGGAGGACCTGCCGTTTCCGCAACGCAGAGTGCAGGCAGTGCAGAAAATTGGGACACATCGCCCGGGTGTGTCGAGCTCGGCCCACCCGACGCCAGGCATCAGATGACCAATCCAAGAGCCCCAGGTCCCGGGGCCCAACACACCAAGGCAACTCGACGGAGCTCACGGACTTCCAGGTATACCAGTTGCCCCACCCCAACGTAGAGAAAATTTATGTAGAGGTACACATAGAGGGGGCCCCATGCCGCATGGAGCTTGACACGGGTTCAACTCTATCCATAATCTCGGCAAGGACCTTAAGGAAACTGTGTCCTACTGGGGGTCCCAAACTCAGGCCGGCCCCATTCACCCTCCGGGACTTCCAGAAACGTAAGGTCCCCACAATGGGGGTGGGGACCTTCAGGGTGCAATACCGAGGGCGGACGCGGCAACTGGACTTGCTTGTGGTCAAGGGCCCCTACATTAGCTTACTGGGATTGGCATGGTTTGGACCACTGGGGCTAGCCGTCACCGGGGTGAACCACACGAGCTTACAAGTGGACGTGGACGCCATATGCAAGGAATTTCCGGGGGTTTTTGATGGGAAATTGGGACAGTATACGGGCCCCCCCATTGCTCTACAGCTTGACCCCGCAGTACGACCAGTCAGGCTCAAGGCCCGCCGGGTCCCGTTCGCCCTGAAACCCCGTATAGACGAGGAATTGGACCGACTCGTGGAGCAAGGCGTGCTGGAGCCGGTGCCTAATGCCCCCTGGGAAACCCCAATCGTCACACCCGTCAAGCCGAATGGTTCGGTCCGCATCTGCGCAGACTACAAATGTACCATAAACAAGGCCCTCACGGCCCATGCATACCCAGTGCCAGTGGTCAGCCATGTCCTTGCCACCCTGGCTGGTTCGAAAATTTTTGGCAAGCTGGACTTGGCCCAAGCATATCAACAACTGCCAGTAGATGAGGCCACAGCAGAGGCACAGACGATTGTGACGCACAGAGGAGCGTTCAGGGTAAAGCGGCTGCAATTCGGTGTCAGCGTGGCACCAGGCATATTCCAGAATCTAATGGACTCTCTCCTTAAAGGGATTCCTGGCGTCACCCCCTTCTTCGATGATGTGTTGATTGCCGGGCCCACACCAGAGGAGTTGAGGACCGCCTCCGCACCGTTCTGCACCGTTTCCAGACGGCGGGTCTCAAGGTGAAGCGGGAAAAATGTCTACTAGGAGTGCCTCAGGTGGACTTTCTGGGATTTATGGTGGACGCAGAAGGGGTCCACCCGACTGGGGACAAGGTACGGGCCATTTGTGATGCCCCAGCGCCCAAGAACAAGACTGAACTTCAGGCCTTCTTGGGACTATTGAACTTTTACCATTCCTTCCTTCCCCACAAGGCGGCGGTAGCGGAGCCCCTACACAGACTCCTGGACAAGCGGGCCCCTTGGGTGTGGGGCCAGCGCCAGGAGGCCGCATTCCAGGCAGTCAAGGACTTGCTTGTCTCAAACTCGGTCTTGGCACACTTCGACGAGAGGCTGCCGGTGGTGCTAGCATGCGACGCCTCACCCTATGGCATTGGCGCTGTCCTGGGACACCAACTCCCGGATGGAAGAGAGGTACCGGTGGCATACTTTTCCCAGACACTCAACGCAACCGAGCGGAACTACTCGCAAATCGACAAGGAGGGTCTGGCAATCGTGAAGGGAGTAAAAAAATTCCATGATTTCTTGTACGGGCGGCCCTTCACCGTGGTGACTGACCACAAGCCCTTGCTTGGCTTGTTTGCCTCCGAAAAGCAGACCCCCCAAGTGCTGTCTCCTCGTGTCCTCAGGTGGTCAATTTTCCTTGCCAGCTACCAGTATGCACTGATTCACCGCCCTGGGAAGGCGATGGGCCATGCGGACGCCCTCAGCAGGCTACCACTACCGGAAACAGGCCCCGACCCAGCACCTGCACAAGAGGTTATGAGCCTGGAGCTGCTTCCCGACCGCCCCATTCAGGCACAAGAAGTTGCACACCATTCCAAGAAAGATAGGGTCATCTCCCGCGTCCTGGACTGGGTGTGGAGGGGATGGCCCAGCAGCAGCCCCGGGCCAGAATTCGCCGGCTACACAACCCGCAAACATGAACTGTCAGCCCACAAGGGGTGCCTGTTATGGGGAAGCAGGGTCGTTGTTCCCCAGCCCCTCCGCAAAAGGGTCCTCACAGCCCTACACGAGACACACCCAGGGGTAGTAAGAATGAAGGCCCTTGCCAGGAGTTATGTGTGGTGGCCGGGGATCGACGGAGAGATAGAGGCCTGGGTCAAACACTGCCAGGCCTGCCAAGAATCCCGCCCAGATCCCCCAAGGGCCCCAGTCCAGTCCTGGGAGTCCGCCCGAGCACCATGGTCACGCCTGCATGTGGACTTCGCTGGCCCCTTTCAGGGGAAAACATTCTTCATAGTGGTGGACTCCTACACCAAATGGCTGGAAGTCGCACTGGTACCGTCCACTTCTACGTCCGCAGCCATCCGGGTACTACGCAGGCTGTTTGCAACCCACGGGCTCCCTGACACTCTCGTCTCAGACAACGGGACTGCATTTACGTCAGGAGAATTCCAAACCTTCACAGCGCAGAACGCCATCCGCCACATCCGTTCGGCGCCATTCCACCCTGCCACCAATGGCCAAGCAGAACGCATGGTGCGGACCACCAAGGACACCCTTCGCCGCATGACGCAAGGGGATTGGGAGTACCGCCTTGCCACATTCCTCCTAGCACAACACAGCACCCCCAGCTCAACGACTGGCCGGAGCCCCGCTGAACTACTAATGGGTCGGCGCCTTGCAATCAGATTGGACCGCCTTCACCCCGATAGAGCTCAGGATGAGGTAGTGGTGGGGGAAGGCAGGAACCCCTGGACCTTCGAGGCCCAGGACCCAGTGTACGCAAAGAATTTTGGGGCAGGCCCAGCATGGGTACCCGCCACAGTCACCAGGGTCACTGGTCCCGTGTCGTACGAGGTGCTAACGGATGGGGGGCAATGCTGGCGCCGCCACTGCGACCAGATACGGCGACGATTCCCGGGAGAAAACCAGGAGGAGGAAAGGTCAGAGGAGTCCCAAGGGAACAGAGGGGCAGTGAGGCCCATAGAGCAGGAGGGGCCAGCAGGAGAGGCAGAATCAGTAAATACAGAGAGGACCCGCGAAGCCAAAAGGACACCGGAACCAGAACCACGACTGAGCGAGCCGGTTGCACCAGACCAGACAGGCCCATCACAGCCAGCATCCTTGGAACATGAGCCAGAACCTGAACCCCGGACCAGGGAACACCCCAGGCCGCAACGCACACGTAGGCCACCGGCGTACCTCGAGGACTATGAATGCGACCTCCCGGGCAGGACTGGAACTTAGAGGGGAGGGGTGTTATGTACTGAGTTGAATAGGATCCAAACTGCAGCAGTCTGATTGGTCCTAGAACAATAGGATTCAGAATGCAGCAGTCAGATTGGTCCTAGAACAATGCAGCAATATGATTGGTTGGCAGGAACCACCCAATCATGCTCCAGATAGAAGTGAATCCACAACCTGATTGGCTTACAGTAGAATTCCGGAATTAGCCAATCATGTGCAGCCCATTGTGTAAATAATGTATATAAAGCAGATACCTTGAGGGGACTTTCATTCATTCCTCCTCACCACTATGAGCTGAATAAAGAGCATGAAATCACTTTGCGACTCTGAGTATATTTCACACAACTATTGTTTTGTCATACCCTTTACACCCACCTCCTCTCTATTCACCTGGAGAGGTGTCCATATTTACCAAGCTCTGGTGTGTACAAACATGTAAGGCTGGAAGGATAAACCTCCTATCGGTTTGGACATTTGGCAGCTTACATTAATAAATGTGTCTTATGTGTGTGCGGGAGGAGGTGTTATTGTTTTGTTTTTCATTACGTTATGTATCTTTGTGTTTCTACATTGTAAACTGTCCTGTATTTCTCGGATGAAGGGTGGTGCATAAATGTAATAAAATAAAACTACCTACCTCACAGAGTTGTAGTGAGAATCAAATGAGGAGGAGGAGGAGAAGTGTAAACATATTGAGCTCCTTGGAGAAAAAGGTTGGATATAAATGTAAACAATCAGTGCTAAAGGTAAAGGGACCCCTGACCATTAGGTCCAGTTGTGACCGACTCTGGGGCTGCAGCGCTCATCTCGCTTTATTAGCTGAGGGAGCCGGCGTACAGCTTCCGGGTCATGTGGCCAGCATGACTAAGCCGCTTCTGGCGAACCAGAGCAGCGCACAGAAATGCCATTTACCTTCCCGCCGGAGCGGTACCTATTTATCTACTTGCACTTTGACATGCTTTCGAACTGCTAGGTTGGCAGGAGCAGGGACCGAGCAAAGGGAGCTCACCCCGTCTTGGGGATTTGAACTGCTGACCTTCTGATCAGAAAGTCCTAGGCTCTGTGGTTTAACCCACAGTGCCACCTGGGTTCCAATCAGTGCTATTTTTCTGGAAAAAGAGGTGCCGGAACTCAAAATGAAAGCCTCCCTTGTTCTCTTATAATGGCAATGATGTCCACCTGAGAGGTGCCGGAACTGAGTTCTGGTGAGTCCCTGCTGAAAAAAGCCCTGTCAACAAAATATGTATTTGCTTGGCCACAGGTGGCCAGCAACACGTGGAGGAATTTCAGGTGACCGCCAAACGCTCGTGCGAACTCTCCCATAGACTTTCCCTTTAAATCAGCGCCGGCTGGCCAAGCCGCACCCACCAGCCTCGCGTCGCTTTCCTTGCCTCCCAAGTCCGCCATCATCTCCCCAGCCAGAAGTTTTCCTCTGCATCCCGGCGCGGTGGTCCTTCTGAAGATGCTTTATCCTTACGAGAGCGCTCTGATTGGCTGCTCCGGCCAGCTTATCAGCATAATTCAAATAAGCCCCTCCGCATCCCCTCCCTTCCGCCTTCCGTGGTTCCACGGCGAGAGCGGCGGGACCGAGCTGCGGAAGCACCATTGGCTGGCGGCCGCTCCCGGCTTTCTACTCGCCTACGCCTTTCATTGGTCGGGCTGCGATGTCGCTCAGCGAGGGAAGACCCGCCCCCCAGGGTGTCGCTCCCTGACTTCGGCTTGCGTGCTTCATTCACTCCCGGGGCCTGCAGGAGGATCGTGGGCTTGGCAGAGGGGTTAGATGGTGGAATAGCATCACATAGCGCTGCGACGAAGAGCAGAAGGTGTCGGCAGCCACTTGCCTGGTAAACTATTTCGCACTTTTATTAAAATCTACAACCTGGGTTTCTTATGGTTGCCCTTTGTAGTCATATTCATTTTATTTTCTTCCTGGTTGCTTTTCAGTTCAGTCCCTTTCCCTCCCGGGACCTGTCTTTTAGACTCTCAATGTACCTTTACATATATACATATACTCTTCATGTATGTGTGTGTGTTTGCTGTGGGCAAATTCATAATTAAACTGCAGCTCAAGCTGGTATTACTATTATTAATTATTATATTATAATATAATTAATAATAATAATAATAATTCATCATAGCAGTGGCCGCTGGATGGGTCACCCTGTTTCAAATAGCATTTTGAAACTTGCTTGGGAAATAGTGCTTCTCCGCAGGCCCTCTGTTGAGTGATTTAGGATGCGGGTAGAATTGTGTGTCTTTAGGTAGACTGTTAAGCATCCATGCTGTGGGGTGGTGATCTCCTAAAAACAATTTGGCTTTAGAAATTAGATCAAACAGATTTTTCGCTTGGGCAGGTCGAGCCCCTCTCCTGCTCAGATCCATATCCGATTTATTTTTCGCAGTCCTCTGTTTGCAAATCATTACTTCCAACAGTTGAGATGGTTTGCATTCCTGCAGGCTGCTTACTGGTATCTGGCAAGGTTCCTTGGGACAGCACAATCTGCTTGGGACAGTGTTTACGGTTTTATTTTGAAGGAAACAAGCTGTCCGAAATCAAGTGTGTGTGTTATAAAAGCAAGTGAGAGCATATTTGCAAAAAACCTTCACTTTAGTGAAGACTTGTCAATAAAGAGGCAGGGCTGTGTGGTGAAGGAAACTTATCCGGAAGGGTAGCTAAACCTTCAAGCTAAAATCTGATGGTAGTTGAGCTTTAAAACTAGTCATCCTTATTGCTGCACGTCCAGCCCTTAGAGCAAAGCCATTTTGTGTGTCAGCTCTTGGCCTGAAGTGAACCTCTCTCTTCTCAACCGTAAAAGTCAGGAAGTGAAGATTTCAGACTCGGAAGCAAACATTTTCACTCTGGGTTTGATCGCAGATTTCTTTTGCAGTGACTTTGACATATGTAGAGCCAAAACGTCACTTAGAGCTTGCAGCAGCGAAGAGAGAAAGAAAAATCCCATTCTAATGGGCCATAGAAAGGGGACCAGAATAGAAATAACAAAATGTTCCTTGTAAGTTTATCACGTAAACTGCAGAAATAGCAACAACTAATTGATGGTTAATTCTTGACTCTTTTTTCCTTATCCTTTCTTTGCTTGTGGTTCACTGGAATATTATTTTCCATTCCACCTTTAATTGCTGCAAATAAAGACCACTCGTGCTGTCAGCACAGCCAGAGTGACTTTTGCTTTCTGTTGTATAAAATCATTTCCTTAGTTTGGAGGGACATACGCAGAACACAGGAATGTCTCTCCATAGCAGGTGGACTGGTGGCTGTGGTATTTTCTATAGTGTTCAATCTGTTCCTTGTAATATACTCAGTGGCTCACTTGCTAGAGCCACCTGCCATGTGCACATCTTTGCATGTAGAGTACCGTACTTTGGCTTCTGCCACCTGCTTATGTATTCCAGAGCACTGTAAATGTCCTGTGAGATACTGCTGCAAGGAAAATTCTGCATTGTAGTATTGGGCTTGGAGCTGTCAATCTTACTGCATTTTATGTGGTGGAGGGGTATAACAAACATACCCACAGTGACAAGTGCCTTCTCTTCAGTTTCTTTCATAAGTCCCTGAAAATTAGCGCAATGGGGGGAAAATAGCCATGAGAACTTAGTTGTGTGTTGTCTGTCCTCATCCTTTTCTGCTCTGTGTTATAAAATGCAAAAGGTTCTTTTGCAGGCCAAATTAAGCAGCTTTTTAGCAGCAGGGGTATGAGGGGAGAGGTTGAAAACCCCACCCACTTCACGCACTGGTCTTCCACTTTCCTTTGCAGGTTATTGTTTATTTATTTAAAATGTGCATAACCTGCCTTTCAGGGTCAAAATCAATAGCTGAACTGCAGCAGGCCTGTTAAGAGCCTTAATCACAAGAAAGCAGCAGTGAATCGATAAGTTTTTATGGCCTTGTGTATCACGACAAAAGCGGAGTTCCACACAGCTGGAAAATGGTTCCATGTCCACAGTTTGTAAAACAAAGCACACAAAAATGCTAGGACAAACTATGTTTGATATGTGGTCTTTAAATTCCCCTGTTGTTGGGAATGGAGTGCAGCTTGTCATGGGATGAGGTAGGTTCTCTTTTTTTAGCATTATGAAATCCTAAGATCTACCATTAGCAGGAAATAAAGTAGAGAGACAATGTTAAATAGTCCCTTCTTAGACAGTTGCATCACATACTTACATACTCCTTCATCCCTGAAAGGAGCAAAACTAAAACTCGCTTCTAGTTTGAACAAGCTTTCTTCCCTGGCTGGCTGTAGATGTGTTTTGCTTGCCACAGAAGTGCCACTTTGAAGTTTCTTTTCTGTGTCTCTGTGATGCTCTCCGTTTCATACACAGGCAAAGGAATTAAATACTGTATGCCTACTTTTACTATTTACACTATTAGGAGGCTTTAACTACAGGTCTAGAAACAAACTATTAAAAACGGGCATTAACGTGTTTCCAATTTTGCTACTCTGTCTATAAAGTCAAGAAGTCCAAAGTAGATTATTTAGGACCACCTGAAAATATGTGGTTGCTCACTGCACTCCAGTACATTATATATTTTTGATGTAGTCATCATCTTGAGCAAGATAATTGCATCAATATGTCTGTAACATCTAACGTAAATGTCTTCACTTTTTTCCTGCGGGACAAAAATGTGAAGAATTAACTGATTCTGAAATCTAATATGCAGAGGCAGTGTCTATTTGTTTGAAGCAGAGGCATAATGCATCAATCAATTTGTACCTGGAACTTGCCCAGCTTAATGAATTATAGCCTGTTTTATCTCTGCTAAAGCGGCGAGCCAATCTAGCATGAGCTGTTCTGTCTCAAGCTTATAAAAAGGTCTGGCTATTTCCACAAAAAGAGCAGACACTTAGTACTGTGATTCATCTTGCTCGTTCTAAGGAGCATAAAGTCCTTCTTTTTAATGGTCCTCATGCCTTTGGATGAGGTCTAATCCTGTACAAGGTCTCTGCTCTTTCTTACTTTGGACTGCAGCTTGGAGGCCCTTGTGATCCTTTTTAAAAAAGAAAATAATCCTCCCCATAGAAAGCTAGCATGTCAAGGAGAAAGGCTCCCCTATCTCCTAGTTTTCAGAATGCAGGGAGTTCCGTATGCTCAAGGAAATGGGTTCCTCTTCTCCTGACATGCTAGGTTTCTATATGCAAGGAAGGATTTGCATGGAGGAGTGTTCCGTTTTGTGAGCCCCCACACGGAGCCTGAAGTGGTTTGGCCAATAACATGGATTTACCATCTTAGTGAAGCCCTTTCCCCTGTCCATCCAAATGGTGCCTCATTACCTGAAGCACTTTCCCCCTAATAGTTCTGGTGAAAATAAAAACAGACACCTCTGCTTTATCCATAAGCAGGATGGATATAATAATAATAATAATAATAATAATAATAATAATAATAATAATAATAATAATTTATTATTTATATCCCGCTCATCTGGCTGGGTTTCCCCAGCCACTCTGGGCGGCTTCCAACACAATATTAAAATACAGTAATGCATCAAACATTAAAAGCTTCCCTAAACAGGGCTGCCTTCAGATGTCTTCTAAAAGTCTGGTAGTTGTTGTTCTCTTTGACTTCTGGTGGGAGGGCGTTCCACAGGGTGGGTGCCACTACCGAGAAGGCCCTCTGCCTGGTTCCCTGTAACTTGGCTTCTTGCAGCGAGGGAACCCACCAATAGGCCCTCGGCGCTGGACCTTAGTGTCCAGGCAGAACGATGGGGGTGGAGACGCTTCTTCAGGTATACTGGACCGAGGCCATTTAGGGCTTTAAAGGTCAGCACCAACACTTTGAATTGTGCTCGGAAGTGTACTGGGAGCCAATGTAGGTCTTTCAAGACCGGTGTTATGTGGTCTTGGCAGCATGTGACTCAATGGAGGTGAATGGGCCTAAGTCTAGGCGATCTCCTGTTGCTTTTCTTATTTTCTTCCGCTGAGGCCCAATGGAATGCTCCCTCTCGGCATAGACCTCTCTGCTTATTCTATTTCTATGTTTAGATGGTGTGCATTCTCCTCCCCACTCCCCATTTTATCCTCCTAACAGCAACCCTGTGAGGTAGGCTAGGCTGAGAGTCAGGGACCGTCCCAAGTTCACCCAGTGAACTTCATGACTGAGTGGGGATTCGAACCTTGGTCTCCCAGGTCCTAGCCCAGCGCTCAAACTTCTCTCCCCATTGCAGACCCGCTTCCCAGCCCGTGCATTTTGCTGGCCTGACTTTGCACCCTCCTGGAGTGTTTTTGCCTGGCTGGAATTTGCCTCTCGCTTGTGTTGATGGAGGGTATGTGTCAATGTGTGTGGGAACTAGCCCAGCTCAGAAAAATAAAATTTACATCTTTGAGCCGTCCACTTTCCCCCATGTTTCGTGTAAACATTGCTTTGACTGCTTTTGAATAACTTTTTTTTTTAATTCAGAAGAAATGTACATTCTTTTTTTAATCATTTTTATTAATTTTCCAATAAAAAACATCCAATCAACTTATCCAATCGTAATCCAATTAAAACAAAAAACTAAAATAAAAAAGTCCAAATTACAATCCAAATTGTAATTATTAATTTTTCAGGGCTCCCCATAGTCTGGACTTCTGAAGCATATCTCCAAATCTCAGTCCTGCCTCTCCTCCTTGTTTTCATATTTTCCACATCCCGATTTTAACGCTTTAAAGTTCTCTGTCTCTGTCTCTACGATTCTCAATCGTGTCAGGAATCATATATCCTTTCGTCCATCGAATACAGCTTTATCTGTGTCTGTATATTTTTCCAACTGTCTATTTGCCAGCACAGCTTCCCCTGACTCCATTCCAGTCCGGGCTGTTGTCCAAGTCTGTTATCTGAGGTTTCATGACGCAGCAACCCCCAAGTCGTTAATCCTTCCAATCCGGGCTGTTATCCAAACCTTCCTTTGGAGATTTAATGACACAGTACCTTCCACATTGTTGAGTTGTTATTATAAATTGTTGGGCAAACTGTTTGCAATATTGCAGTGTAAATAAACTGTATTCCACAGATATAAGTCATTTGATGATTGATCGTCAGAAATGTACTCTCTCGTGCCCCCGCCTTCATTTTCTTTTTTGAAAAAAATGTTAATGATAACTACCCCTGAGTGTTAGGGGCTGGCTGGAGACGAATAATGTAAATGCATCAGCTGGCTCTAATATTTATTTATTTCATGGAATTTATACACTTCTTGATAGTAAAAAAACAACAATAAACCTGTCAGTGGTTTACAGATAATATAAAACAATGATTTTATCAATAAGAAATATTATTGCAAAAATAGAATATATTTAGCTATGCCTTCCCTTCCCCCCTGACAGGGACTCAAGGCAGCTTGCAGATAAAATAAGAAGAGAACAAGAATTAACAACAATAATTTGGAAAAGCTCAAACTAACAATAAACCAAAAAGAGATTGAAATGCAACATCAGTGTACACTGGGTCCCACTGATGGGAAACATTTGCTCCCTAGATAAGCGCCTTTGTACAGTGCTAACGATTAGTTTGAACTGGCCGGCTGCCCTTCTGATAAGAGGTTTCCCCTCAGAAACCAACAATCGTCCGTGACTCAGAGAAATGCCGTCTTCCAGATACCAAAAATTATTGGCTGTGTGAAATCGAGATGGGTAATGCAATTAGGCGGGGGAAAGCCATTGGTGCCTCTGGTTTGATTGAATGGAAATCACATCTGTCAAGGAAAAAAATGGGTGTGAGAATCAGGCAGGGAACTGTAGGAAGCCAACCTCTGTCTTAACGAACCTGCTAAGCCCTGCTCAGAGTAATCCCGTTGAAATTAATGCACCTTCTTTGTGACCTATGGGTTTACTCTGGGTAGAACTAGCATCCCAGGGTACAGGTCCCCAGTCAGCCATCAAGGTTGATTACTGGGCGACCTTGGGCCAGCTAACGTATCTGAGCTACCCGACCTCACAGGATTGTTGTGAAGATAAAATGGGAAGGAGGAGAATCATGTCTGTCACCAGTTCCACAGGGTGGGTGCCACTACCGAGAAGGCCCTCTGCCTGGTTCCCTGTAACCTCCTCCTCGCAGTGAGAGAACCACCAGAAGGCCCTCGGCGCTGGACCTCAGTGTCCGGGCAGAACGATGGGGGTGGAGACACTCCTTCAGGTATACTGGGCCGAGGCCGTTTAGGGCTTTCAAGGTCAGCACCAACACTTTGAATTTTGCTCTGAAATGCACTGGGAGCCAAGGAAGATCTTTCAGGACCAGTGTTATATGGTCTCAGCCGCCACTCCCAGTTCACCAGTCTAGCTGCCGCATATGATATGATATGATATGATAGCCATCTTCAAATATCTCAAGGGCTGTCCTATGGAAGATGGAGCAAGCTTGTTTACTCCTCCTCTGGAGGGTAGGATTTGAACCAATGGCTTCAAGTTACAAGAAAGGAGATTTGGACTGAACAACAGGACTAAACAACAGGAACAACTTTCTGACAGCAAGAGCTGTTTGACAGTGGAACGGTCTCCCTCAGGAGGTGGTAGACCATAGCTGTCAAGCGTCCCTTATTTGGTGGGACAGTCCCTTATCCCAGTGCCATGTCCTGCTGCTGTCCCTTATTGATGAGGCTTCATTTGGCTGCTGGCTGGGCTTTCTGCCTTTGGCTTGGAGGGGCTCAGAAGTTGAACATACCTGTGCCCGGAAAATCCCTTATTTTGGCTGCTGATCCCTTATTTTCGAGGCTGCTGCTCCCTTATTTTCAAATCTGTAAGTTGACAGCTATGTGGTAGACTCCCCTTCGTTGGAGGTTTTCCAGCAGAGGTTCAGTGGACATCTGTCATGGATGCTTTAGCTGATATTCCTGCATTGCAAGGGGTTGGACTAGATGGATTCTTGGGGTCTTTCCCAACTCTATGATTCCCCCTGTCCCAGCACCATGGCTCCCTTCTGCATCCTTGGTTTGCCACAATTGCATTTACTCCCCTTCCCCCAAAAACAAAAACATTGAAGGGGATTCAATCGCAGCTGTATCCCTTTTCAAATCATCGCTTCCCCCTGCATCCGTGGCTTGCCAAGTCCACATCTTTCTGATTTCCTCCTTGTCTGAACTGCTGTGGCTTTTCAACTTACCTCCTACTTACCTGTTTGCTGAGGATTCCTCCCCCAGGAAAGCTGCGCCAGTGCTTTGTGTGGAGTAAGTGACCACATTAGTGATAGTTAAGTGGTCGCCCCCACTTCTGCTTGTCCCACTGCTCCCCCCCACCCCGGGAAAACCCGCTGTTCACCGCTGAATCAGAATAAACATGTTATATACTGAGTTGAATAGGATCCAGAATGCAGCAGTCTGATTGGCCCTAGAACAATAGGATTCAGAATGCAGCAGTCTGATTGGTCCGGAGGAGCCACCCAATCCAACTCTAGGTAGAAGTGAATCCGCAATCTGATTGGCCTACAGGAGAATCCCAGAATTAGCCAATCACCTGGGGCCCATTGTGTAAATAATGTACAGTGGTACCTCGGGTTACATACGCTTCAGGTTACATTCGCTTCAGGTTACAGACTCCACTAACTCAGAAATAGTGCTTCAGGTTAAGAACTTTGCTTCAGGATGAGAACAGAAATCGTGTTCTGGTGGTGTGGCGGCAGCAGGAGGCCCCATTAGCTAAAGTGGTGCTTCAGGTTAAGAACAGTTTCAGGTTAAGAACGGACCTCCGGAACGAATTAAGTACTTAACCTGAGGTACCACTGTATATAAAGCAGACATTTCGGGGAACTTCCATTCCTCACTACTATGAGCTGAATAAAGAGCATGAAATCCACACATTAATTGGTCAAAACATTAATTGGTTTTTCTGCGGATAGCAGCTTGTTCCGCTTCAGCAGTAAATAGCGGGTTTTCTAAGAGAAAACTGTGTGACAAATGAAAAACTACTTGGACTCATGCGTAGACAGCACAGGACAAGTGGGGAAAAAATCTCTTGGGCTTTGTGGGTGAGCCCTAAGCCTGAAACCACTGCAAGATGTCCTTGTTTTGCCAAGCTGGTATGTGGCACACTTGACTCAACCTTGCACGCTCATATTCACACGCTCACCTGGGGCGATTAGCAGTAGCCCCTAGGTGAGCAGGGGCTTGGCAAGTGCCCTGCCTCATTTCCCCCACCCTACCTCATTCTCCCAACTCCTGCTTGCCCCCATGGTTTAAAGCACCGGGGCAACTATTCTTACCCTTGGCAAAAAGAAATTTTAAAAAGCAAACAAACCAATGTGTGTGTTCTCCTTGTGTTGAAAAACTAAATTAAGAAATTAATTTGAAGGACAAGTCGAAAGTCCGAATTCATTATGGTTTAATCGGCATTTATTTTAAATTATGAGTTCAAGGACAGAGTTCGGGAGAGAATAAGTAATGGCTAATTAGATTGTACCGGGGCCAGATGACACTTGTATCATATTTCATTTGTTCCTCCTCCTGCAACGGGAGAGCAATCCGGTTCCACAGGTTGCTCATTAACTGGAGACAGGTAAATTAATTTGTTGGGAGGAGTACCTTCTGTTGGCTTTGTATCATGGCTAAATATATTTGAAGGTGCTTAGCCTCCTCTAATGGATGCCTGTCAGTAATGCAGAGCAGAACGTAGTGCTAATTGCTGTCAAATTGGGATCTAAGGACCAGCGTTATTTGAGGTGCCAACCCCCCCCCCCCGTAGCAATTGACGAATCTGTCTAGAGTTGCCTTTCAGACTGTGTCCAGGGAAATTACCTTTCAGAGGGGTTTATTGGAGAACTCCGACTGATTCACAGCTTCTTCACTGAGGCATTGCAGAGCATAACTTCAAAGCATTAGTTAATTAGTTCCATTAGAAGCCGAGTGGCAAATAAGCTCCAAAATCTTTTTGTTGTTTGACAGGTTCTAAAAACCTTCAACCTAGCTCAAGTTCTCCTGTTTGAATTGTCTATGTACTAATGGCATCTCTTCAATAAATTGGATTTGATACAGATTTCTGCCATAGATCTTTCTCGACCCATTAATTCCAGCAGGCCAGCTGGGTTTTGTCCCCAGTCACCTAAGCGCTCTTCAGAAAGCAGCTTGTGTTTCTGTTAGCAACGAAGTTTCCGTTGCTTCTGTTGCCAGGCTGTAAATGAATAAACTTGGCCACAGGTCCCTCTGAACTAGCCTGATTCGAAAGAAAACTTCTTATCCATATTCTTTTTTACTTTGATTTGTTTTTAAAGGGCCTACGCAGCAAAGGTTTGCAGATGTGCACCAAATTCGTGATTTAGAAAACAAAGTCGCTTCTCTCTCCCATAATACCTGCATCTTAAAGCGGGCAGCTAAGAGAGATGGAACTCAAGGCAGACTAAAAATAAAAAGGCACAATCGGTTCCCGCATTGCTGTTGGAACTTTCCAAAGGACATTTGGAGGTTTTTACATTCCTGGCAATGGATGTTTTTTTAAAAAGAGCAATTTATGGCAGTAACCTCCCCTTGTATAATAGGGATCCGAATCTTGATTCCAAAGCCGTACTTAATATAGAGAGATAAATTATTACGGTCAAAGACCAGCTCGCGTAACACAATAAAAACAGTGTTCATAAAGATAAAATATACAATTAGAGCAGCTTGCAGCAATAGCTCATGTGTTAAAATTGAGATATATACATACACCCGTACAACTGAGATTTGGGCTACCATAAAAATTGACCCCGAGGCACCCCAAAGGACGACTTCAGCTTTTCCCTAATAAGCTGTTTTATTCTAGAGGATGATCTGTGCCTACAAATCTGGGTGCAGAATCTGGCCAGGTCGCCTTGTCATCTTTGCCCAAGAGGAGAGAATTAAGTTTAGACTTGTCTGAAAGATTGGCGAGCCTCTTCAGTAAAGGGTCAATGGTGTCTCTACGAATCCCAGCATAAAAAGGACGCCTTAAAAATATATATATTTGGGGCTTCCTATTGCTGTAAACAAAAATTGCCCTTTTCCCTTGTGGGGTATCCAAGAGCCCATATAGAGTCCTTACATAGGTTCCCTATTAATAGGAGAGAATAACAGAGGCCAGTCAGAGAATATTGAGAAGCAAAGCAGCTAGTAAGCTTCATCTTTATTGATCTGTTGCAACAGGGTGCTCCCCTTACCCGCAGGAGAGGAGGAGGAACCCAGAAAAATGGCGTGCAAGGCCTTATAAAGACTTTTGAAATTGCCACCCTGTAGATCAAGACCACCCCCAGAAACATCATACATACATCACAAAAGGGGTGTAACCTAAGACCACCCCTCAGATACATCATACCTACATCACAGAAAAGGCGGTCTTAAAACAGAAATTTGAATGTTATTTTTCTCCTGTCATTTTCTCCTGTCTGGCAGGTTACTTGATTGGATTGCCTGGGGAGCCTGGCCATTCTTTTGTAGTGATAAATACTTAGTTCCTGGGCCAGGCCACAGGCTCACACCCTATTCATATCTAAAATATGCCCTTAAGACAGGATTTGTGAGGAAAGAGACAATGGGGAGGTTTCACACTTTGATCTTGTAGAGAAAACATTTACACAGTTTAGGAATCAAAATGGTTCCAGGTTGGTCTTCCTGTGCTGATCTATGTATGTGCTTTGTTGATACACTTATGAACACTAAACATATATCTAAGACCTCAAAATTCCTATCACAATATTTCCCCTAATGGGCAGGTGCAAAGTCTCTATGTGTACAGGACTTTTCCATAGGAGCCTTCCAGTTCCGATGAGGGCAAGGCCGAGTTTCTAGCAAGATTTAAAGCCCTTCTAGCATTTCTGAGTGCGAGGAAATAGAGATATGTTGCTGGAACAGCTACGTATCTCCCGTTTTCTATGACAGCTGGACATATAAAGGGCCCCATTACCTTCAGTAGCTTAGGGCCTCATCAAACCTTTATAACCACTTCCCCAACTCACTAGTTTATAACTGATTAACATAATGTTGTGCCTAGAACTTTGACTGCTTCCCCTGCTAATTAATCAATAACTTGAGACATGGAGCAGTATGCTATTCAAAAGAGGCCTCCACCAGAATTTCATTTTCATTGGTGTTTAAAATATGTTGGCATCTCGCTCCTTCCCCCGCCACATTTAAAATTCTATAAAATGACATAAGAAAACCAGATAAAATTATTCTGGGGCACAAATGAGACCAATGAAACACCGCTTCGCCACCCCTGCTATGGCATATCAAAGAAAGCCCCCCCCCTTTCCCCTTGTTGAAAAATTCAGCATTTATAGGCATGGCCTCTGCTTCAAACCATGAAATGCAGGTTGTGCCCAAGCTTGCAAAACAAATACTTAAGACTCAATAGATGCTGCTGTTGTTATAGTGCCTGGATAGCTCAGTTGGTTAGAGCGTGGTGCTGATAACGCCAAGGTTGCAGGTTCGATCCCTGTATGGGGCAGCTGCATTGCAGGCAGTTGGGCGAGATGATCCTTAGGGTCCCTTGCAACTCGTAATATTCTATTTATATTGTGCCATGCAAATGATGCTTTACTAAACTCCCTACTGCAAAGGGCTAGCAATCTTAAAATATACCCAAGGAAGCAACAGAGGAAGAATGGTAGAATGTACCCTACATACCCCTTCCCTGAAATGGGATTGTTTGAGTTACAGGTACTTTGGTTTAGCTACAGCAGGGACGTCCCACTCCTAATAGACTGCGATCTGCTCACAGTATTAAAAAAAACTGGCAGTGATCACCATCTACCTGTTGGACACGCCTGAGCTACAGTAAGAACATAGTAAGAGCTCTGCTGCATCAGGTCAGTGGCCCACCTGGTCTAACATCCTTTGGCCAACCAGACTCCTGTGGGAATATCCCTCTCCCCTTCTGCGCTTTCTATCAGCTGGCCTTTGGAAGCATAGCTGCCTCTGACCATCATGGCTCACAGCTGTGGATTAGCCCTCCAAGCCGTCCAAGTTGGTGTCGATCACTATATCTTGTGTGAATGAATTCCACAGGTTAGCTGTGCAGAGAAATGCCTTCTTTTGTCTATTCTGAATCTTCCAGCGTTCAGCTTCATTGGACGTCTCTGAGCCTCTAGGGTAGCCTTTCTCAACCTGTGGGTCCCCAGATGTTGTTGAACTACAACTCCCATCACCCCTAGCTAGCAAGGCCAGAGCTCAGGGATGGTGGGAGTTGTAGTCCAACAACATCTGGGGACCCACAGGTTGAGAAAGGCTGCTCTAGCGTTATGAGAATTAAATTTGCGATTTCTGCAACTCGGCAAGCGATGGCACACGATGGACACGGGTGGCGCTGTGGTCTAAACCACCGAGCCTCTTGGGCTTGCCGATCGGAAGGTCGGCGGTTTTAATCCCCGCGGTGGAGTGAGTTCCTTTTGCTGTGTCCCAGCTCCTGCCTGCCTAGCAGTTCGAAAGCACGCCAGTGCGAGTAGATAAGTAGGTACCGCTGTAGCAGGAAGGTAAATGGCGTTTCTGTGTGCTCTGGTTTCCATCACAGTGTCCCGTTGCGCCAGAAGCAGTTTAGCCATGCTGGCCACACGACATGGAAAACTGTCTGTGGATAAACGCCGGCTCCCTTGGCCTAAAAAGTGAGATGAGCACCACAACCCATAGTTGTGTTTGACTGGACTTAACTGTCCAGGGCCCTTTACCTATACCTGTTTTTTTTACTGTAGTCATGCTGCACCCTCATATAGTAAAGGTAAAGGGACCCCTGACCATTAGGTCCAGTCGTGGCCGTCTCTGGGGTTGCGGCACTCATCTCGCTTTATTGGCCGAGGGAGCCGGCGTACAGCTTCCAGGTCATGTGGCCAGCATGACTAAGCCACTTCTGGCGAACCAGAGCAGCGCACGGAAACGCCATTTTAGCTTCCCGTCGGAGTGGTACCTATTTATCTACTTGCACTTTGACGTGCTTTCGAACTGCTAGGTTGGCAGGAGCAGGGACCGAGCAACGGGAGCTCACCCCGTTGCAGGGATTCAAACCACCGACCTTCTGATTGGCAAGTCCTAGGCTCTGTGGTTTAACCCACAGCGCCACCCGCGTCCCTTGCACCCTCATATACGCAGCCACAAAGTGCCAGGAGTAAAGCAAAGCACTAATGTTACTTCCCACCCCCTTCTCTTAGCTTTTTTTCATTCCTCCAAATGGTGTCCCTGCCTTGCTTGCTCGGTCGAGTTGTTGTTTTGAAAGGCTATAGGTGTTATCTAGCCAGCATGAGAAAAGCTTAACTATCCATAAAGGGTTTGCTTGTACCTCTGTGTGTTGCCAGCGTGAAACAAGACTGCCCTCTTTGTAACGTGTAACGTAATGTTTTCTTTCTCCAGGCAAACCATACAGAATGTTCTCCCGATTAAGAATAGCTTCCGCTCCCTGCGTGCTGGCCTGTCGCAGAGCACATACAAAAGAAAAAGGGAAGGTCTTGATGCTGAACCCGAGAACCAATAAGGTCAGTCACATGGAATGTCTTTCACATCTGTTCTTGAATTGCTATCTGTGCTGTGGATCTTACCCAGAGCTAAAAGCTTCTGCAAGAGTTGTGCTGAGACTCGTAGCCTCAAAAGAAAAGACTAAGGCTGGTGCAGTTCTTACCCACACTTACCTGGGAATAAACTCCATTGAATTCAGTAGGATTGACTTCTGAGTAGGTGTGGTTCAGATTGTGTTGTAAATGAGATAGAAGCCTTACTTTAAGCAAAGCCTGAATGACCACATCTAATTTTGCATATCTTTATTAGTTTGAATGGAAGGGCGACAACGTAGAGAATCACAACAAAACCTCCTCTTGTCATATGAGTACAGTGGTGCCTCAGGTTAAGAACTTAATTCGTTCCGGAGGTCCATTGTTAACCTGAAACTGTTCTTAACCTGAAGCACCACTTTAGCTAATGGGGCCTCCTGCTGCTGCTGCAGGAGCATAATTTCTGTTCTCATCCTGAAGCAAAGTGCTTAACCTGAAGCACTATTTCAGGGTTAGTGGAGTCTGTAACCTGAAGCGTATGTAACCTGAAGCGTATGTAACCCAAGGTACCACTGTATAGTTGTACCGTGGCTCCCGAACGGCTTGGGAGTCGGAAGTTCTGGCTCCCAAACGATCAAAAACCGGAAGTGAGTGTTCCGTTTTTTGAACTTTTTTTTGGAAGCCGAATGTCTGCCATGGCTTCCGCTATTGTTTCCGGTGCGCCTGCGCAATTGGGAACCAATTGTAAGCTGCACCTTGGTTTCCAAACTTTTCAGAAGTCGAAAGGACTTCTGGAACGGATTCCATTCGACTTCCTAGGTACATCTGTATACCAGTACAGTGGTACCTCAGGTTACGTACGCTTCAGGTTACATACGCTTCAGGTTACAGACTCCGCTAACCCAGAAATAGTGCTTCAGGTTAAGAACTTTGCTTCAGGATGAGAACAGAAATCGTGTTCCGGTGGTGCGGCGGCAGCAGGAGGCCCCATTAGCTAAAGTGGTGCTTCAGGTTAAGAACAGTTTCAGGTTAAGAACGGACCTCCGGAACGAATTAAGTACTTAACCCGAGGTACCACTGTATAATAGTGGTGGTGGTAGTGCATTGTGCTTGTGTTGGTGCAGTGTCATGGAATGCTTAGCTGATTGGGAAACACAACAGTTTGCAGTCCTTCTTCCATAAGGGAAGGAGACATTGTCAGTGTGGCTGGGATCAAAACTTTTCAGGTGGCAGGTGTGGGGCTGGTAGGGAAAGCACAGGGATCTGGTCAGCCAGAGGATAAAGGAATCTAGTGACAAGGAATGGCACAGGGAGAATTGAGACGAGAAGAAGAAGCTGTGGGAATTATGAGAATGAATCTTGAGAGAAAGGGTAGAGAAGAGGAAAAGTTTGCGTCAGAGAAGAGGTTCATTCCATATGGTTTAAGATTAGCACTTACCAAGAGGGAGGGAATTGGGTTATTTAAGGTAAGTAACTTTTAAAGCAGGGTTTTTTCTCAACAACACTCTCTTCATACTTTTGGTCTACTGCAAAGTTCCTAACTAGTGAATGGAAAGTAACAAGAAGTGGGGCGGGTGCTGGGTGCCTGCTAAATACGGGGCTCATTTCCTTGAAAACTCAGTGGTTCTTGGCTAAATTTGACCTTCAGAAGAATGTCACCTGGTTGCCTTATTGCCAGCCCAGAGCCAAGAGATGGGTACGGCAATAGGTTTGGGTGTCGGCTGCTCTAACTGACCTACTGTCCCCTTTCCAAAGTGTCTTGCCACAAAACTTGTGGCCCTCTAGTTAGCTGGTCTCCAACCTATAGCCTGCCCTACAATGGGTCACAGCCGCAACACTACAATGGTACATGTATATGGTGTTCGTTTAAAAGTGGATCCCCAAATGCATGTTTGATCTAAAGGTGGCTCTCACTTCTGAAAAGGTTGCTTGAGATGTCATTGGGACTGCAGCTTCCATCATCCTTGACCATTGGCTGTGCCCGCTGAGGCTCATGGGAGTTGGAGTCCAATGACATTTGGAGGGTCACAGGGGAGGTAGGGCAGGATGGAGCTCTGACAGACTGATCTCTTCCCCCCACGCCAAAAAATGAGTTACGATTCTGTTGACAGGAAAAATAAGAAGCAATTCCGTGTGACAAGATGATAGGAGTGATGAACCCCGAGGTCACTGCTGGGTTTATTGTTCAATCCGGCAGTTTTTATTGAGGATGAGTCATAAGAGGATTAAGAATGAAGTCGAGACAGATAGCTGTCAAAGGCGTAGCTGGGGTTGCTGAGAGGGAATGGGCTCTGGAAAATAAAAGTGCTAAATAATGGCTGCCTGGTTCTCTTCTGCCCCCTCCACCTAAAAAAGAACCCTTGCCCATTTCAACAATAATATTTTTTTTATTTTATTATTATTTATTTTAATATTATTTCTTAAACAGATGTTTGCTGAGCATCTGGATAAGCCCTAAGTAGGCCATATTGAAGCTCAATCTTCTGAAAAAGGAGGGTCTCCAAACACTATTCAAATCTCTGAAGAGACTGAACAAGATGCCATCTGAGATTAGTGTCCCCGACTTTCCTTCAAAAAACAATATCCTTCATTACTCTCCAAGCCTCCTCATCCCTGGCAGATTAAAATTGAGGGAACTATGGGCCCTGTTAGCTCAATAAGATGTCAGGCTCGCTGAGTTTCAGCTTTGCTAAAAAAATAAATAAAACCCAACTAGATGGTACTGAGAATTGCCAGGAATTGTTTTGGCTTGTTGAATTAGATTAGTGTTGGTATAATAATAATAATAATAGTAATAATAATAATCTATTATTTATTATTTATACTCTGCATATCTGGCTGGGCTTCCCCAGCCACTCTGGGCGGCTTCCAACAAAACACTAAAATAGAGTAATGCATCAAACATTTAAAGCTTCCCTAAACTAGAACAGGGGTGCTTGTTTTTATTTTCCTTAGTATTCTTATGATGAAGCAAATCTTAAGAGTAGGGCCGGGGATACTGGTTGCTAGGAAACAAGAGTGAGAGGGGCCTGTTTCGCTTATGTCCTGCTTGTGGTCTCCTGGACTAAATGGAATCCTGGACTAGCGCTAGGCGAGACCAGCCTTTCAACATCACGATGTATCACCAGCCAAACATTGCAATATGTATCCCCAGCCAACACATTGCAGTGTTGAAAAGCAGAGGGAGGAACGAGCTGCATCGGCCCTGGCCCTGCAAGGCGCCAGGGTGAAGCCACCTCAGCTCCCTTGGCGGGTGCTGGTGCCTAGCTGTCAACCGTCCCTTATTTGGTGGGAAAGTCCCTTATCCCAGCGCGGTGTCCCGCTGCTGTCCCTTATTGATGGTGTCCCTTAAATTTCCTGGGTTTCAAAGGAAGCAGCTCCTCTCCCTCCCTCCCTGCCGGCCAGGGAGGAGGGAGGCTCCAACTGTGTTGCTTGGCTGCGTTGCTCACCCAATAAGGAGTCTAAGAAAGACTGGGGGGTGGAGCTTGCATGCCTTGTGCCGATCAAATCGGCCGTGTTGCTTGGGGACTCACCTTTGCTCAGCGCTTCCCAGCGGAGAGTTGACGGTGGTTTCCCTTGCTGCATCCCCTTTGCCGAGTTGATGTGCTGTGGGAACCACCGCTTGAGGCTTTGTTTGGCTGCTGGCTGGGCTTTCTGCCTTTGGCTCGGAGGGGCTCAGAAGTTGAGCATACCTGTGCTCTGAAAAATCCCTTATTTTGGCTGCTGGTCCCTTATTTTCAAATCTGTAAGTTGACAGCTATGTGCTGGTGGCGAAGAGAGTTCCTCTACTGCTAGCACGCCAAATGAGAAACAAGTTGCATTGGCTCCATTGCTGGCAGATGGCCATTGAACTTCTGCTTAAAAACCTCCAAGGAAGGAGAGTCCATCACACCTTTCAAGGGAGTCCATTCCCTTGCAGAACATCTCTTCCTGATGTTGAGTCGGAATGTCCTTTCCTGCAACTTGAATCCATTGGTTCAAATCCTGCCTTCCAGGGCAGGAGAAAAAAAAGCTTTCCCCCTCCTCCGTGTGACAGCCCTTGAGATATTTGAAGATGTCTATTATACCTCCTCTCAGTCTCCTCTTCCCCAGGCTGAACAGCATCTGACTTCTCTTGTTCCTCTCTGTCTCCAGGGCATGGCTTTCACGTTAAAAGAACGTCAAATGCTTGGCCTCCAGGGACTTCTACCTCCAAAGTTTGAGACGCAAGACATCCAAGCCTTACGGTTTCACAGGAACGTGGCAAAAATGACCGACCCTTTGGAAAAGTAAGTGTGTGTGGGCAGGCACTTAGTCTTGTATCGTTCATTCTCGAGTTTTTATTGCTATTGCTGTTGTAGCTTGGACATGTGTCAGGGATCCATATCCACAGGGGGAAAGCCAGTTTGGCCCAAACTCAGCTTTTGAAAGTAGCCGGTTGACTCAGGCCTTAAAAAATGTCTGATAAGAGAACACTCAGCAGTGCCTAAACACGTCCATCGAACGACAGACATTACATTTACAGCATGCTATAATCTCAGTGTATTTTAAAATGGGGTTTCAGAGTTTTTAGGGGTTTTTGAATGTTTTATGTAGTTTTTATGTAGTTTTATGTAGTTTTGTAGTAGTTTTATGTAGTTTTGTAGTAGTTTTATGTAGTTTTTCAATTTCATTGTCCTGCATGGGACAATGACAATAAAGATATCGTATATCGTATACCATGAAAATGGTATATAGATGGCATCTTACCCCCCAAAAGCTTGCTAAAATGTATGAAGCGAAAATATCAACCTGTTGGAGATGTAAAAAAGAGAAGGGGTCATACTATCATATGTGGTGGACCTGTGTAGCCATTGGCAAACACTGGAATGATATCTATAACGAGTTTAAGAAACTATTTAAAATTACTTTTAACCCCCCCCCCCCAGAGATTTTCCTACTTGGTATATTACCATCAGAAATTAAATAATATATAAGGTCATTGTTTATGTATGGTATAACAGCAGCTAGAACCCTTACAGCAAGGAGTTGGAAAAATGAAATGTTCCTAGAGATTACAGATTAGCTCATGTTAGAATATCTACAATTAGCAAAACTGACGGGATCAGTTAGAGGAATATCGAAACAAAAAACAACTAGAGAATGGATAATATTTAAGAATTATGTAAAACTTTATTGTACAAATAACTCCATATTAGCAGAAATTGAGTGATATTTGTAAAGAAAAAGATCAAAGGAATGTATACAAAGCAGAAAGAAATGATATTATATAATGTAAACCTGTGTAAAAAAGAATGTTATATCAAACAGTATAATGAGAAAGATGGGAAGGATTGCGTCGATGAGTACTTTTACTATGTAAATAACTTCGTCTTTTTAAAAATTTCTTTGTTTCTTATCTTAGTTACTTCTTTTTCCCCCTTTCTTTATAAATTTTCTATTTTATATAATTTTCTTTTTTCTACCTGTTAAGAGATAGTACATTATGTTTGCATAGACATGCAGTTTTTTAAATCAATAAAGAATATTAAATAAAATAAAATAAACATGTCCATCGAAACATCATCAGGGCTTCCATCAAAGCATCTCTGACCGGGTATAGGTCATGCTTCCTTCAACTCGTTCCCATTTTCCAAATATACCCCTTTGAAGCCTTTGTTGCTTTGCTTCTTATTAAATATATTTACTAGTAAAGCAACCTGCTTTCTTTTCTCCTTTTCTGAGATTCCCAGCGCTACTTGAACCTGGGACCTTCTGTATGAGATTTAGATTCTATGCCATTGAGCTAGAGCCCTTGCCCCACCCCGATATAAATCTAAGTGTAATTACTGACTTGAGTGTTAATGTATAGGCACTTAGGATCTGGGCAGTAACTGAAAGATAGATAAGGTGCCCATAAAGCAGTGTTCTGCCTAATAAAACAGCTCTCTTATCAAGGGAGTGCCATGTCCATTGAGCAAACGATGATTACACCGGATCACGTTCATTTCCACCGCCCTTTAAGTAGGTTTTCCGATAATCCTGATCCAGTGTGTGTTTCTTGGAAGAAACTACCACTTGGTTCATAGAGGTTGCTTTGCATTCAGCGAATGCAACTGTTAAATGCAAAATGAAAACAAAAGGTTTAGTGTCGGTTGTAAAAACAACCTTGAATTGGAGTCCAAAATCCTGCATTAGCTTAACTGGAAGTAACCTCCATGAACAAAGTGTCCAGAGGTTTTCAACCTTTTTGAGTCCACGGCTCCCTCGACAAACTGCATTCTTTCTGCAGCACCCCGTTTAATTTCCCCCCCTCTTCTGGCATTTTTTGCTCAAAATTGACTCCTCTTTAAAAGCTGCTTTTTGTTCCACGGGGGAAACAATATAATAATAATAATAATAATAATAATAATAATAATAATAATAATAATATATTATTTATACCTTCCCCAGCCACTCTGGGTGGCTTGCAAAAAAATATTAAAATACTGTAATACATCAAACATTAAAAGCTTCCCTAAACACGGCTGCCTTCAGATGTCTTCTAAAAGTCTGGTAGTTGTTGTTCTCTTTGACATCTGGTGGGAGGGCGTTCCACAGGGAGGGCGCCACTACCGAGAAGGCCCTCTGCCTGGTTCCCTGTAACTTGGCTTCTCACAGTGAGGGAACTGCCAGAAGGCCCTCGGCACTGGACCTCAGTGTCCAGGTAAAACAATGGGGGTGGAGACGCTCCTTCAGATATACAGGACCGAGGCCGTTTAGGGCTTTAAAGGTCAGCACCAACACTTTGAATTGTGCTCGGAAACATACTGGGAGCCAATGTAGGTCTTTCAAGACTGGTGTTATATGGTCTTGGCGGCCGCTCCCAGTCACCAGTCTGGCTGTGTCAGGGAACTGTCATCTGAGACGAAGGAGGTGAAAGGGCTCATGGAGGGTGAGAGAGACCACTCAGCGGAGGAGGGGACCAGCAGGGGGAGAAGTGGAGTTCCAAGGGAAAGTGAGTCGGAGGGAGAGCTCAGAGATACTTCAAGCGAGAACAGTGGGGGGGTTTCAGGACCTCCCGTAGGAACACCCACTCCTCGGCGGAAACTGTCACGCCGAGAGTCCAGAAGACGTGTTTCCGTTAAGGAGCTTTTATGCTGGAAGAAGTTCCGTAAACGCCCACTGTCCGATTCAACGAGCGATTGATGGAGCCACGCTTAAGGAGCTCCATCACAGACAGAGGTTTGGGAACTTAGCCAAACTCTGAGGGATCAGGATTTTACGCACAAGCAGCTCATCATCCCATCACAGCAATCGGACAGTCCCTGAAAGCAGCTTGTGCAGAGAGGCATCATGAGTGACCCAGCCGGAGCCGGAGGAGCAGGAGGAGCTGGAGAAGGTCCAACTCTGGAAGAAAGGTACAGAATGTTGGAACTCCAGCTAGCAATGCAAACGGCGAGGCTAGAAGAAAGGAGGGCGCAGGATGCAGAAAAGGCAAAAGGCGCTACACTAGCAAGAAAGATGCCAGGAATGGTGCAGAAGTTTGGGGGGGACCCCAGGAACTACCAAGCCTTTAGGACAGAGATGCAGTATGCTCTTGAACTGCAGTTTAATGACTTTCCCGATGAGGCATCGCGAGTGGCGTTTGTGATTGGCCATCTCGAAGGAGGGGCGAGAGACTGGGTCAGGCCCCTGATGGCAGGGAATAGTGACATGCTGAAGGACGCGAGGAAGTTTTTTCGCGCCATGGATTTGATGTTTTCCAGCGAGATTGAACAGGGACTGGTACGCAGACAATTGATGGCTTGCAAACAGGGGAGCCGATCGGTTCGTGAGTACTGGACTGAGTTTACAATGTTGATACATAGATTGGGGTGGGACCTATCGGCGGAACCCATTCAAATGCTATTTGAAGAGGGGCTTTCTTCGGCGGTGAAAGACGAACTTTCCCGGGCGCCCAGGGCGGAGTCTATGGACCAGCTGACCAAATCAGCGCTGACCATTGGAGCGCGCCAGGAGGCAAGAGCCTTGGAGAAGCGGGAGGGGAAAGGAGAGCGTTGGAGGGATTTCCGCATTCCAGAGATTCCAGAGCCAAGTTTCCTGCCCGGAGAGCCGATGGAAGTTGGAACAGCGCGCGCGCGCGCAGTTTCAAATCCCAGTGAAGGGAGGAAGAAGGAGGGAAAGAGCGCCAAGAAATGTTACCTCTGCCAGCAGCCAGGTCACTTTGCCAGAGTCTGCCCGCAAAGAAAGGAATGGCAAGGGATGGCGGGGGCTGTTGGGGGAAAGGAGGAGGAAGTCCAGGAGCCAGTAAAAGCCAACGCCTGTCTGCCTCTGTCAGGGCACTGCAGACAGGCCAAGGAGCAGTAAAAGTGCCCACTCCGGAACCTCCAAGACCAGCCCTAGTAATAGAGGTGTTGCTAGAGCTGGCAAACGGATACCCACTAAAGACCAAGGCGCTGTTAGACTCAGGCAGCTCCTGTAATTTTATGAGCAAGGAGTTTGCAGCGGAACACCAGATACAGACACTCCCTTTAAGCAACCCCCTGCAGGTCACCACGATCGATGGGAGGGAGCTGTTGGGGGGAGAAGTTAGCCTACAGACCGTCCCAATGGTTATGAGGGTGGCAAGGCACACCGAAAGGATAGCGTTCAATGTAGCCACCCTGGGAGGGGCGCCAGTCATTTTGGGAATGAGCTGGCTAGCGTTGCATGACCCGCTAGTGGGCTGGCATCAGAGAGTGGTGTCCTTTGGGTCAGGACATTGCCTGGAACACTGCAAAGAGGGAAAGGTGCCAGAAGGGGCAAAAGCCTCCATAGCAGGGACGGAAGTGGCGAACAACGGGAAGGTGCCCAAACAATACGCTGACCTGAGCAAGGTCTTCAGCGAAAGGGAAGCAGATAAACTACCACCGCATAGAGACTTTGACTGCCAGATTAATCTGGTCCCTGGGGCCCAGCTACCCGTGGGCAAGCTGTACGCCATGTCAGACAGGGAAATGCAGGAGTTGAGGGAGTTTATTGACAAAAACCTGAAGAGAGGTTTCATCAGAGAGTCCAGAGCGGTGGGGGGCAGTCCAGTGTTTTTTGTGGACAAAAAAAACACGGATAAACCGAGATTGGTCGTGGACTACCGGGCCCTGAATGCCGTGTCAGAACCAGTGACTTTCCCCATGCCCAGGATTGATGACATTTTGACCAGGGTGAGGAAGGGAAAGATATTCACGAAACTGGACTTGAGAGGAGCGTACAACCTGATACGAATAAAGAAGGGGGATGAATGGAAGACAACGATGTTCACCCCCCTAGGGGCTTTCGAATATCTCGTTATGCCATTCGGATTGCAATCAGGCTCCGCCTGTTTTCAATCGCTCATGAACCATGTACTGGGACCTTTGCTCTACAAGAATTGCGTGGCATTCCTCGATGACGTGCTGATATATTCGGAGAATGAGGAGCAGCATGTGAAGGATGTCAGGGAAGTGCTGAGCCAGCTGCAAGCAAACCAGTTGTGGGTGAAATTGGAGAAGTGTCAGTTCCACACCAAGGAGGTGGAATTCCTGGGGTACCGCTTATCAGACAAGGGATTAGCCATGGATCCAGGCAAGGTCCAGGCGGTGCTGGAATGGAAGACACCGAAAACCAAAAAAGATGTGCAAAGGTTCTTAGGGTTTGGGAACTTTTACCGTAAATTCATCAAGAACTTTGCCCACTTAACGGCTCCCATCACGGACTGTCTAAGCAGCAAGAAGAAATTCGTTTGGACGGCAGAGGCGGAGCACGCTTTTGAGGAATTGAAAAAGGCATTCGCTTCGGAAGAACAGCTCCTGCATGTGGATTTACAAAAACCCATGAGAGTGGAAACTGATGCCTCAGACCGGGCGGTGGGGGCAGTGCTGCTTCAGCCAGGGAGCAATAAGTCGGAATGGAGACCGTGTGCCTTCTTTTCGCGTAAGCTGAACAAATCCGAGAGGAACTACACGGTATATGACCGAGAACTACTCGCCATTCACGAAGCGTTCCGGAGATGGAGACACTTACTAATTGGCGCACAGCATAAGGTGCAAGTGTGTACGGACCACAAGAATTTGGAGTATTGGAGAACAGCACGAGTGCTCAACCAACGACAAGTGAGATGGGCCCAGGAGTTCTCCAAATTCCATTTTGAAATCTGCTACGTGCCAGGTCCAGAAAACATCAGAGCGGACGCTCTCTCTCGCAAACCTGAATATTTGGAGGGGGAGGGAGCGCCAGAAGAGAGACATATTATCCCAGAGGACCACTGGGTGTGTGGTGCGGCCTGGGTGGGGCAAAGAGAACTGGTAGAGGGGACGGTAAATGATGAGTACGCCCAGGATAAGCTCAGAGGTTTAAGGAGAGAGGGAGAAGACCCCGGAGGTTTTGAAGAAAGAAACGGGGCATTGTATTACAAAGGGGCACTATATATACCCGAAGGGGAATTGAGGGGGAGAGTACTCAAACAGTTGCACGACAATCCCACAGCGGGGCATTTTGGGCAACACAAGACCATGTGGTTGGTGACCAGGGAGTTTTGGTGGCCCAAGGTGAGGGAGGATGTACGGGAGTATGTGAGAAGGTGTGACCAATGCCAGAGAGCCAAAGGAGAAAGGCGGGCACCAGCGGGTTTATTAGAACCGTTACCCACACCAGAACGACCGTGGGAGGCGGTGTCGATAGATTTTATGACTGATCTGCCCAAATCCCAGGGGAAAACCGCCATACTAGTCGTAGTAGACCAGTTAACTAAGATGGGTCACTTTGTAGCTTGCTCACATGCAGTCACGGCGGAAGAGACAGCGAAATTGTTTGTAGAACATATTTTTAGGCTGCATGGCGCCCCCTTGAGGCTGGTGTCCGACAGAGGGAAACAGTTCACGTCCAGATTCTGGAGGAAGCTTATGAGCTTGTTGCACGTAGAGGTCAACTTTTCGACTGCCAGGCACCCTGAGACCAATGGGCAGGCGGAGAGGGCAAACGGTATCCTTCAACAATACCTGAGGTGCTATGTCAATGACAGAGAAAACGATTGGGTCGAAAAGTTGGCACTAGCGGAATTTGCTTACAATAATGCAGAGAATGTGTCCACCGGGATGAGCCCATTTTTGGCTAATTATGGGTGCCACCCCAGGGCGTTTCCAGGGGAAGGAGGAGAGAGATGGAGTGTTCCGGCCGCTGAACTTTTTGTAGAAGAAATGGAAGCGATCCATCGTCAACTCCAACACAACTTAGAAAGGGCCAAAGAAGAATATAAGAGGCAGGCAGACAAGAGCAGAAGGGAAGGTGAAACAATTAGGGTGGGGAGTCGGGTCTGGCTATCAACCCAAGGGTTGCCGTACAAGGGGGGTTGCAAGAAATTGAGACCCAAAAGATTGGGACCATTTGAGGTCATCCAACAGATCAACCCAGTGGCTTTCAGACTCCGGTTACCGAACCACATGAAACTGCACCCAGTATTCCACAGGTCATTACTGTCACCATACCGGGGGGAAGGTGAAGGGGTATCCACACGGGGGCCAGCCATAGAAGAAAGGGAAAGCCGCAACTATGTGGCGGAAATCATCGACTCCAGGTGGAAGGGGAATCAGGTGGAGTATTTGGTCGCGTGGGAAGGGGAACCAGAGTCAGAAAACACCTGGGTGAAGGCAGAGGAGGTCCATGACGAGGTCTTGATCGAAACGTTCCACCAAAGGTTCCCCAGGAAACCTCAGCCAGTAGCGAGGTTCCGAAGGGAGTACTTTGGCACCACCGACGATGAGGAGGAACTGGAGGGATTCAGGGAATCGGAGTTGGAAGGAGGTACCGACTCCGAGGAGGAGGAGTACTTGGAAACCGGGAACAGCAAAAGGTGGAGGGAAGTGTTCGAAACTTCGGAAGATGAGGGAGGTTCCTTCAGGGGTTTTGCTCCCTCGCCTCCCGCGGAGGAGGGGAGGGAAGGGGGTGAAGGGGGCCCTGGAGGGGAGGTGGATGTCAGGGAACTGTCATCTGAGACGAAGGAGGTGAAAGGGCTCATGGAGGGTGAGAGAGACCACTCAGCGGAGGAGGGGACCAGCAGGGGGAGAAGTGGAGTTCCAAGGGAAAGTGAGTCGGAGGGAGAGCTCAGAGATACTTCAAGCGAGAACAGTGGGGGGGTTTCAGGACCTCCCGTAGGAACACCCACTCCTCGGCGGAAACTGTCACGCCGAGAGTCCAGAAGACGTGTTTCCGTTAAGGAGCTTTTATGCTGGAAGAAGTTCCGTAAACGCCCACTGTCCGATTCAACGAGCGATTGATGGAGCCACGCTTAAGGAGCTCCATCACAGACAGAGGTTTGGGAACTTAGCCAAACTCTGAGGGATCAGGATTTTACGCACAAGCAGCTCATCATCCCATCACAGGCTGCCTCGTTCTGGATTAGTTGTAGTTTCCGGGTCACCTTCAAAGGTAGCCCAATGTAGAGCGCATTGCAGTAGTCCAAGCGGGAGATAACCAGAGCATGCACCACTCTGGCGAGGCAGTCAGCAGGAAGATAGGGTCTCAGCCTGCGTACCAGGTGGAGCTGGTAAACAGCTGCCCTGGACACAGAATTAACCTGCACCTCCATGGACAGCTGTGAGTCCAAAATGACTCCCAGGCCGCACACCTGGTCCTTCAGGGGCACAGTTACCCCATTCAGGACCAGGGAGTCCTCCACACCTGCCCGCCTCCTGTCCCCCAAAAACAGTACTTCTGTCTTGTCAGGATTCAATCTCAATCTGTTAGCCGCCATCCATCCTCCAACCACCTCTAGACACTCACACAGGACCTTCACCGCCTTCACTGGTTCTGATTTGAATATATATGGAATACTTGTATCTTTTCCCCTGTGGGTGAAAAGCAGCCTGCGGATACTTCAAGCAGAAATATGAGTGGAAGGGAGAGGATTAAGCAGCCCCTTCCCTTCTCTCCTCCTCCACCTTTTGCTGCCCTGCTGCTGAAATTTAACACTGCTTGTGTTTTTTGTTTTTGTTTTTAAAGAGAAGAGATACTCATCTAAGTGAAATGAATAGTTTCTCCCTGAGAAGGATAGCATAGGAGAACCACAAATTCAAAAAGCAAAAGGGGGGGAATGATTTTGTTATTGTTTTCCGTCTTTCATTTCAGCTTCAGAGTATTCCTCATTAGTATTTAAATAAATCTAATCTTGCATCTCCACTGTTTTATTTACAGATACATCTATGTGATGGGCATGCAGGAAAGAAACGAGAAGCTATTCTACAGGGTATTGCAAGATGATATTGAGCAATTAATGCCAATTGTTTATACACCAACAGTAGGCTTAGCTTGTTCCCAGTATGGACATATCTTTAGGAGGCCAAAGTAAGAACATTTTTATATTCTGATTTTTATGTCTCAACCAATGAAGCTTTTCAGAATTTACAGTTGCTGTACCATGGTGACTCAAGAGCAGATATGCGGCTGTCTGTTTGCTTGCTTATGTTACTTGATAAAGCACCGTGTACATGTGCTATAAGGGACAAGGGTGGTGCTGTGGGTTAAACCACAGAGCCTAGGACTTGCCAATCAGAAGGTCAGCGGTTTGAATCCCCATGACGGGGTGAGCTACCGTTGCTCGGTCCCTGCTCCTGCCAACCTAGCAGTTCGAAAGCACGTCAAAGTGCAAGTAGATAAATAGGTACCGCTCCGGCGGGAAGGTAAACGGCGTCTCCGTGCACTGCTCTGGTTCGCCAGAAGCGGCTTAGTCATGCTGGCCACATGACCCGCAAGCTGAACGGCGGCTCCCTCGGCCAATAAAGCGAGATGAGTGCCGCAACCCCAGAGTCAGCTACGACTGGACCTAATGGTCAGGGGTCCCTTTACCTTTACCTTTTTACATGTGCTATAAAAATAAACCAGGAGACTGCAGCCAAATAATGGACTAAGTTTGTCCAAATTAACATCTTTAATTTATCTGTTTACCCTTTTCCTCTCCTTCCTTCTATCTTTCCTTTAGATTTGTGTTTGGTAGTCCATTGCCTAATCTGTTGCACAGTGGCAGTTGTTGAATTCAGAGGCAGTAACAAAAACAACAACAACAACAACAACAATATTGTTATTTATACCCCACCCATCTGGCTGGGTTTGCCCAGCCACTCTGGGCAGCTTACAGCACATAAAAAATTGTAAAACATTAGACATAAAAAATTTCCTGATACAGGGTTGCCTTCAGATGTCTTGTAATATCCTTAATATCGGATGGGCGGGCATTCCACAGGGCAGGTGCCACTACTGAGAAGGCCCTCTGCCTGGTTCCCTGTAACCTCCTTCTCGCAGTGAGAGAACCACCAGAAGGCCCTTGGAGCTGGACCTCAGTGTCCGGGCAGAATGATGGGAGTGGAGACGCTCCTTCAGGTATACTGGGCTGAGGCCATTTAGGTTTTTAAAGGTCAGCACCAACACTTTGAATTGTGCTCAGAAACATACCGGGAGCCAATGTAGGTCTTTCAGGACCGGTGTTATATGGTCTCGGCGGCCACTCGCAGTCACCAGTCTAGCTGCCACATTCTGGATTAGTTGTAGTTTCCAAGTCACCTTCAAAAGTAGCCCCATGTAGAGTGCATTGCAGTAGTCCAAGTGGGAGATAACCAAAGCATTGCACCACTCTGGCAAGACTGTCTGCAGGCAGGTAGGGCAAGCAAATATTCTACGAGCTAACTTCTCTGCACCCTTCCTTCAGCCCCATCCTTTTGAGCTTTCCTACCTACTTGATTTGATTTCCAGTCTTCAACTTGCCCCACCAAGATCCTCATCCTCCTGTTCCTTTGGGGCTAATGTGAGCTTTTCAACCCAGCAAAACAGACGACTTTACCTTCCCTTACAAGTGACAAACATCTGCTTTGCCTTTTGTGCAGCTGTGAATTTCTGTTCGCAGAGAATAGCGTGGTGAAGAGAATGTTAGGACTGATTCCCACCCACCCCCATCTTTCTCTCCCTGTTCAGTCCTATACTTGATCTAAACCCTAAGTATTTCTGTCAGCTTAGTTTGCTGATTTATGAAGTTCTGTCTAATTTTATTTCATGTGACAGATTGAAGTTGGGGTGGATTAATTTCACATTTTCCAAACTCCATAACCTTTAAATAATACATTCCAAAATTCCAATCTAATATTCATTGTGTCGTCTTCTTTTTTTTAAAGCACTATCTTTAGCTTGATTTATTAATTGAGAGGGTGCCCTTTGCTAAGCTCACACTGCAAAGAAAAGGAATGATTTGAATGCATCAGTGAGTGATATGTTTCTATTTTCTTGCAGAGGATTATTCATTGCCATAACAGATAGGGGCCATATCAGATCAGTTGTGAATAACTGGCCAGAAAACGATGTGAAGGTATGATGCATCCCCTTCTTCATATGTGTGTGTTTCTCTTAAATCCAGCTTTGCTTTTTCAGCAATGGGGAAACTGGATAGATAAATACCGGGGGTTATTTGTCTTGCAGTCAGGAATTTGTGTCATGCAACTATGAATACCGCATAGCCACCTTGTCCCATGTCTCGACGAACATGTGTTTCTGAGTATGAAACTTAGGAACGCATCAAAACAGGACCATTTTTGTGAGACCCACTGTGCTCACTCTTTGAGCCAAACAGTTAGACTGCACCAGGTTGGGGGAAACTGATTTGGGCAACCGTTTGCATCTCCTCACTTCTCTACCATTGACAGAGCTTTCTAAAATGTGTGTGCATTGTGGGAATGTTCAGGGAGGCAGGAGAGGATATATTGTTTATTAATATCCTTCAAAACTTGCGCTAGCAAGTTCTATAACAGCAGAGTTTTACATTCCCCTTTTAAACGCACAGCAGATAGCTGGTTGCAGGCTTGTTTAAAACCTCTCAGTATTAGGTTCCTGGTAAGTTCCCTTATATTCCTCTTAAAAGAATGAACACGCCACAATCTTGTGTAAAGTATGTAAAAGAAGTTTACTCACATCATCAGTTCACAGTTGAATTCCTGAAGACAGACTTAGTTACAAAGTATATACATGCATTTTTAGCTAAAAGGAGCTGCTCCAACGACGGAAGAAGTCAAAAAGAGAAGGTGTGTTGCATGCCTTGTCCTTTTGTTACCTAGGCAGGTAAGGTCACACCCACCTCTAGTCACATACAAAGGAAGTATGTCCCAGCCAGGAGGAAACAGGAAGTTTTCGACTGGCTGGACCAAACATTCCCCCGCATGTATTCTCTAGGAAAACAAGGAATGTTGTACTTGACAGCTACTTATGTATCACATCCCACATGCATGTCCACCTATTCCCCAATCCAAGGCAATCCAAGTCTATTCTTTTTTTTCATTTGTGCAACCGCCACCTCTTTGCAATCTCAAAGTGACATCTCATCGTCCCCTCTTTTGCCTATGGTTTAGTCAGGGTGCTGAGAAATTTCTTGGCTGCTCCTCCTCACCCCTGATCTAAGGGTTTCAGGATTCTCTGGGAAAGGGGAACAAACTGACTTAATAGTTAAGTCTATAGCGCAGTAGCGTGCCGGGTACTCCTAGTTGCCCTATCCTAATTAGGAAAATAATTACTTCTTCAGCCTAAACATTCTTACCTACCAGAAAAGAAACACTGTAGAGATTTATACTGTTCCTCTTCCATCTTTTTACCCATGTGCCTGAAGTTAATTTCCCCCTTGTGCCTTCAAGGCTGTTGTCGTCACAGATGGAGAACGGATATTGGGCCTTGGTGATCTGGGTGTGTATGGGATGGGGATTCCTGTTGGCAAGCTCTGCTTATACACAGCATGTGCTGGAATACAACCCGACAAGTGCCTCCCTGTGTGTATTGATGTTGGCACAGACAATCAGGTAAGTTACAACAATGCCTCATCCCCTCTCCCGATACCAGTTTTGTATCGCTACATCGCCCAGGCCTAGTGGGAGGTTTGGCCTTCCTTTGTTTATGGGCTGTGGTTGTTTAGACTTCCATGTTTTGGTTTGCCACATGGTGGACACAAAAAACCCTAGCTTTTTCCAGTCAGGGATGCGGGTGGCGCTGTGGTCTAAACCACTGAGCCTCTTGGGCTTGCTGATTGGAAGATCGGTGGTTTGAATCCCCATGATGGAGTGAGCTCCTGTTGCTCTGCCCCAGCCAACCTAGCAGTTTGAAAGCACACCAGTGCAAGTAGATAAATAGGTACCCCTGCAGCGGGAAGGTAAATGGCGTTTCCGTGAGCTCTGGCACTCATCACGGTCCTCCATGCACCAGAAGCAGTTTAGTCCTGCTGGCCACATGACCTGGAAAACTGTCTGTGGACAAACACCGGCTCCCTTGGCCTGAAAGCAAGATGAGCGCCGCAACTCCATAATCTCCTTTGACTGGACTTAACCATCCAGGGGTCCTTTACCTTTTACCTTTTTAGCCTTTTCCATAGCTGTGGATCCTCTCAATAATTTCATGGCAGGTTGGATTTTGATTCGATTTGATGGATTTCTCTTCAAGATGAAAGCTAGACATAGGACAGCCTGGTTCTAGCATTTCCCTAGGCTGGTTTTCTCTCTGCAGCGGGAGTTTCATGTAGAGTATCATTTGAAAACAATGTAGTCCTCTCCATTTTACAGTCTGAAGTGGTGCAGGCCATTCATTCATTCTACCATCCGATTCTGCTGCCTGGGTAGACACTCTTTTCTTGCAGAATGGTTGATTGATTTGATTGATTGCATTTCTATGCCAATTTTCGTTCGGACAAATCCCAAAGTGGCTTGCAAACAATAAATAAGGTAATGCAATAAAACATAATAGGACATCACAAATACAGCATAAATCATATAAAATAGTTAGCAAATCATAAAACAGTTACAATCTATAAAACACTATTAACAAAGCAGCAACTTTAAAAAGTCACAATTACAGGAAATGTCGTATTATGTGATTAACAAATCAATACAACATTTATAATTTATTAAACAATAATAACAACATTAGCAAAATAACAACTAGAGGAAAATAAGCTAAGCACTGTTAAATTTATTACACACACTCCACAACCTATGACTCATAATCTTTAACACTATTAATTTCATTAAAATACACATGAAATACACATAATGCTTATTATTATTATTAGGGTTTTTGGGGATAATTTTATACATATAAAACATAACCATTTCAAACATTAAAATACAAGGTTCTTTTGAACTTTTGGACCTCCTTCCTTCCATCCATGGGTTCCTTGTTTAAGTTTAAATTTGCTGCATCTTTTACCATTATCCATCTATTATATAACCATAATTACCACATAACAAGTGTCATTACATCCCTGCCAAAGATTTTAACTATTTACAGTGGTCTTTTAAATAAATGACAAATTTACTCCAGTCTTTAGAAAATACTTGATCTTCCTGGTTTTGGATCTTCCCCATCAGTTTCGCCATCTCTGCATATTCCATCAGTTTCATCTGCCGTTCTTCTTTTGTTGTTTTTTCTCCCATAAGGCTCATTATTAAGCCAGCTCCGCCAGATGCTTTTCTGCCTGGGGTCCTTGGGTAGTGGGACCTGGTGGGGATGGTGGTCCTGGTCTGGGAGCATAGTATTCTTAATTTTATTTTTAAAGAGATGGTGAAGCATTTAAAATTTGACTTAGATGTGAAAGGCTACTTGATATCTGCTGCTAAAGTCCACACTTCCTGGGAATGGCACAAAATAAGTAAGTCCTGTGTAGAGCAGGGTACGGCAGAATGATCTAAGCGCTTCCTTTAATGGCTTTTGTTCTTCGTTTTCCAGACGCTTCTTCATGACCCGTTTTATATGGGGCTCTACCAGAAACGAGACCGCTCTCAGCTGTACGATGAACTCATCGACGAGTTCATGGAAGCCATTGTAGACAGGTATGCGTTCCAATAATCACAAACATCAACCCGTGTTCCAAGAACAGTGGTACCTCTGGGTTCGTACTTAATTCGTTCCGGAGGTCTGTTCTTAACCTGAAACTGTTCTTAACCTGAAGCACCGCTTCAGCTAATGGGGCCTCCTGCTGCTGCCACGCCCCCGGAGAACGATTTCTGTTCTCATCCTGAAGCAAAGTAAAAGTAAAAAATAAGGAAGGCCATAGATGGCTAGATGGACCAACCAACTCACTATAAAGTAACTAAGTTAAGAAGAGAATCAGCAGCTTAGATTTACAAAGGTTTTCTTGCCTGGTTACCTTACATGGCAAGATTATTACATGGCTGTTTCCAAGTCTTGCATGAACATGCACGAAGTATTAAAACGTTGTGCCCTTTGCAGCACAGCTGTTGACTCCATATTTCTCACTCTGCCCTCTAGGTATGGCCAAAACACCCTCATTCAGTTTGAAGACTTTGGAAACCACAACGCTTTCCGCTTTTTGAGGAAATACAGAGAGAAATATTGCACCTTCAATGATGATATACAGGGTAAATCAGCCCCTCTTGGGTATCTGTTTTGTTGATATTTTGCTGTCTGTATTTGTAGACGCCTCTTTTATTCCAGCTCTTTTCAGCAAGGTCTGTTCCTTTCACAGGGACAGCTTCGGTGGCCTTGGCTGGGTTGTTGGCAGCGCAGAAAGTTCTCGGTAAACCAATTACAGAGCACCAGATCTTGTTCCTTGGTGCAGGAGAGGTGAGTTGTGCTTCTGAGTGAGGCATGTACCGTATTTTTCGCGCTATAAGACGCACCAGACCATAAGACACACCTAGTTTTTGGAGGAGGAAAACAAGAAAAAATAATATTCTGAATCTCAGAAACCAGAACAGCAAGAGGGATCGCTACGCAGTGATCCCTCTTGCTGTTCTGGCTTCTGGGATAGCTGCGCAGCCTGCATTCGCTCCATAAGACGCACACACATTTCCCCTTACTTTTTGGGAGGGAAAAAGTGAGTCTTATAGAGCAAAAAATACGGTAGTTCTTTCCCAGCTGGAAAAGGGTTGCGACTGACCTTTTACAGCTTTGTTGCAATGACCAAACGCAGTAAGGGATTACAGAAAGCTTTGCACATATAATATCGGCCTGTTTCACACGACACACCAAGCCAAACTGTGGCTTAGCACACACTCACAAGTATTCCTGGAGAAGTGATCACTGCTGTCTCGCTCCTGGTCCTTCTTCTGATGTGTTGCCTTGAGCTAAACCATGCTTTGGCTAAACGCATCATCGGCACCCGGGCTCATGGTTTGCCTTGCTCCTTAGTTAATTGCCTTAACTAATTTATTGAAAGGCAGTTGGTCAGCAGCTCTACAGAGTGACATACCATACTTTTCCATGTATAAGACTAATTTTTTTTTACTCTAAAATAATGTTCAAAATCGGGGCTCATCTTCGGCAATCTTCGCGGAGCTCTGGCCCAATGGTTGCCAGTGGCTTGATTTGAATTAATTTTATAATGAATGATTTTAGAGTGTTGTTTGTGTTGTACTTTTGTACTGTTTTATTGTTGTTAGCCGCCCTGAGCCCGGCTTCGGCTGGGGAGGGCGGGATATAAATAACATTTATTATTATTATTATTATTATTATTATTATTATTATTATTATTATACACGGATACACCTCTCCCCCATTTTCTTAAATCGGAGTCCCCAAAAATAGGGGGCGTCTTATACATGGGGGCGTCTTATACATGGAAAAATACGGTATTTCCCCAGCATTTCTCTTATTTATCAGGCTGCCCTTGGAATTGCAAATCTCATCGTCATGGCTATGGTGGAAAGCGGTCTTTCTCCGGAAGAAGCTTATAAGAAAATATGGATGTTCGACAAATACGGCTTATTGGTTCAGGTGAGGCTTGGGGTTTGGTTGGGCAGAATCTTATTGCTCTACTCTTCCCACCCACCCCACCCTACCAACTCTCAATAATTCTTTATTTTTAAAATATCTAGGGTCGGGAACAAACAGTTGACGCCAACCAAGAGTCCTTTACTCACGCAGCCCCAGACCAGGTGCCAAAGACCTTCTTAGAAGCAGTGAATGTGCTTCAGCCTTCAGCTATCATTGGTGAGTGTTGCGGACGCTTCTCATATCGGGTTGGCATCCCAGTAATAATAATACTGATGCTTTCAGGAAGGGCTTTTAATGTCAGGTGGATAATAATAATAATAATAATAATAATAATAATAATAATAATTTATTTATTTATAGTCCTCCCATTTGGCTGGGCTTCCCCATCCACTCTGGGCGGCTTCCAACAAAATATTAAAATACAGTAATGCATCAAACATTAAAAGCTTCCCTAAACAGGGCTGCCTTCCCAAAGGAGGCTATGTGGTTACTGAGGACCAGACCTGCAAGAATTACATTTTCCACAGTGACTGGCCTGTGTGTGCTTGTACTGTCAACAGGCCTGAGTGTGACATGGACACCCATATGAACACTCAGTAAGGTAAAAGGTAAAGGACCCCTGGACGGTTAAATCCAGTCAAAGGCAACTATGGGGTTGTGGCGCTCATCTCGCTTTCAGGCTGAGGGAGCCGGCATTTGTCCACAGACAGCTTTCCAGGACATGGGGGCCAGCATGACTAAACTGCTTCTGGTGCAACAGGACACTGTGATGGAACCAGAGCGCACAGAAATACCATTTACCTTTCCGCTGGAGCAGTACCTAATTATCTACTTGCACTGGTGTGCTTTTGAACTGCTAGGTTGGCAGGATCTAGGACAGAGCAACAGGAGCTCACCCCATCGTGGGGATTCAAACCGCCGACCTTCTGATCGGTAAGCCCAAGAGACTCAGTGGTTTAGACCACAGCGCCACCCGCGTCCCAACTGAACACTCAGTATGGATGTGTTGGTCATCCTGTGCCATTCTATTCCCGATAAAGCAGAACTGAGCCTTATCCTCCATAAATTTATCAGTGGCTGCTAGTACTAGTGGCTAGATACTGCCTCCAGGATCAGAGGTGGCAGGCCCTGCTTAATGGCTTCCCGTAGGCATTTGGTTGAATATTTCTGGGCCCAGGTCCTGTTGGTGCTTAAAGCCCTAAGAGTTGTAGGCCACAAATATCTGAAAGACCGCTTCCTTCCCTACAGTCCCTCTTGGATATTAAGATCAACAGAGGGGGCCCTCTTGATAGTTCCTCCACCCTCAGAAGCTTGCCGGGACGGGGGCATTCTCTGTTGCAGCCCCTCAGTTGTGCAACTTCCCACAGAGGTGTGGCGCAGGACCTCAATATCTCAAGGACCGCCCCTCCCCATATAAACCATCCCAGACTCTTCATGCATCATCTGAGGCATGACAAATGCCAGAGTGCACAGAAACACCATTTACCTTCCCGCCACAGTGGTACCTATTTATCTACTTGCACTGGCGTGCTTTTGAACTGCTAGGTCGGCAGGAGCTGGGGCAGAGCAACGGGAGCTCACTCCGTCGTGGGGATTCGAACCACTGACCTTCCGATCGGCAAGCCCAAGAGGCTCAATGGTTTAGACCACAGCGCCACCCATGTCCCTGTCAGTTACGTGTGAAGACAAGGGAATATACGAACTTGCCATAAGACAAGACCTTGCAGAGTCCGTGTGTTGCCTGTCCTGCATTAACTGCTTTCATATCCCACTGGCATTGAGGCAAGGAGGAGCATGAGAAATAATTTTGCTTTAGCAAGAACGTGTGCCGTCACATCCCCAGAGTGGCCATGCTGTGTTCAGCCCAGTTGGCGCAGAAATACTTGCTGTGTTCCAGTGTCCTATTGCTACCATTTTTCAAAAAACTGCATGTGAGCCTCTTTTTGGCAGGAGGGCAGGGGAAAAGGCATCATGTTATTTGCTTCTTCCAGGGGTCGCAGGCGCAGGCCGACTCTTCTCCCATGACGTTCTCAAAGCGATGGGCTCCATCAACCAGAGACCGATCATATTTGCACTGAGTAACCCTACTGCGAAAGCCGAGTGCACCGCTGAGGAGGCATACACGTTAACAGAGGTGAGCCAAATAACTTGAAGCATCACTGGTCATCACAGCCTTTCTCCTGGACTGTGCAGCTTGACTTGCTTGACTGAGCTGCCGGAAGCTTGATCAGGAAGCACCTTCTGTGTTGAAGACATTATGTGGTTTTGACTCGTGTGCTAGTGTGGCTGATCAGCTCACCTGCAGAGAACTGGTATCTGGTATCAATGGTCCTTTCCCTCTCTCATGAGGACTTCAAGAGACACACTGCCCAGGTTTGCGCCCCGGGGAGGTCACTTGGGTGCTGCTAACACAGTAGTTTGATTTCTCCTCCTCCTTCTCCTCCTCCTCCTCCTCCTTCTTCTCCTCCTCCTCCTCCTTCTTCTTCCTCTCCTTCTCCTTCTCCTTCTCCTTCACTGATCACTCGTAGTCAAGTAAGATTGTCTTCCATGAACACAGTCTTAACAGTGAGTCCGTAAGTGACTGTGGAGGCCAATTCTGGATCCACATGTCCTTCCACAGTGGGGACATTGGTGGGAGTTGATCATGGTGAGGATTTGCCAAGCATGCCTTCCTCTTAGCACGTTTCTCCCCTGCGTCCTGAGTTTGAGCATCTTCACAGCTCATGACACCTTTGGTAAAGGCTGTTCTCCAATTGCAGCGTTCGCAGGCCAGTGTTTCCCAGTTGTCTGTGTTTATACTACATTTTTTTTTTTAGATTTGCCTTGAGACAGCCTTTAAAGCTCTTTTGTTGACTACCAGCATTACACTTTCCATTTTTAGGTTCGGAGTAGAGTAGTTGCTTTGGAAGATGATAATTCCCAGAGGTGCACTCCATTGTCCCTTGAGACAGATGGATGCCAGCAGCAACAAGCTTCCTAGATATGGAATCGGCATGGTGGAGTAGAATCTCAGCTGCCCACCAGGAATATCTGCCCTACCTCTGGGTGTACCGGACATCCACACATTGGATGTCATAATCACTTATGATCCACACACACCGGATCCAAAACACACAGACTGAATAGGGCAATATTATCCCTTTTTTTATGTGTTCAAAAGTTAACTGTTGTATTGTTGGGCTTACACACTTCCAAAGGCCCTATGGAAACATGGGTCCAGCGTATAAATATCTGGTAGGTTTGCCAATGGGGTCAGATTCTGCTGTAATGCAGTTTGCAGGGTGGATAAAAATCAATGATTTATTTATTTTAAAATAAAATAGGATTTTTTTTATTTAAATCGATTTTTTTAATTAGATTTTTAAAATAAAATGTTTTTGGAGGAAAAAATCTTTCTGAAGATAAGTTTTCTATTTAAGTTACATTATAGTCCAAAGGCCATCAGGAAATAAGGATTTGTTTTAAGCTTTTCATGTGTATTGAAACTCAGTCTAAGTTTTTTTTTCTTTATGTTTAACCACATCAGTTAACAAACATGGATACATATGCTATAATGTTATTGTTTTAGTTAAATAAATGGTTTAAATTGTTATTAATTGTTATTACTTTTCTCCTTCCAATAAAGTACCGCAGAAAAGTTGTCCAAATATAAAAACAGTTAACTTATTCGCTCCGGCGGGAAGGTGAACAGTGTTTCCGTGCACTGCTCTGGTTCGCCACAAGCGGCTTAGTCATGCTGGCCACATGACCTGGAAGCTGTATGCCGGCTCCCTCAGCCAATAAAGCAAGATGAGCGCCGCAACCCCAGAGTCATCTGCGACTGGACCTAATGGTCAGGGGTTCCTTTACCTTTACCTTTATATCTCATAGTACAACCAAATCAGTAATTTTTGATATAACTGTAAAAACTACTCTGAAAATGTATTATTCCAAAAATGAAATCTTCATCTGGTTGTAAATATTAAGATTATACCAGCAGAAATGCCTTTCTGTAAAAAAATAAATTTGTTGTTTAGTCGTTTAGTCGTGTCCGACTCTTCGTAACCCCATGGACCAGAGCACGCCAGGCACTCCTGTCTTCCGCTGCCTCCCGCAGTTTGGTCAGACTCATGTTTGTAGCTTCGAGAACACTGTCCAACCATCTCGTCCTCTGCCATCCCCTTCTCTTTGTGCCCTCCATCTTTCCCAACATCAGGGTCTTTTCCAGGGAGTCTTCTCTTCTCATGAGGTGGCCAAAGTATTGGAGCCTCAGCTTCACGATCTGTCCTTCCAGTGAGCACTCAGGGCTGATTTCCTTAAGAATGGATAGGTTTGATCTTCTTGCAGTCCATGGGACTCTCAAGGGTCTCCTCCAGCACCATAATTCAAAAGCATCAATTCTTCGGCGAACAGCCTTCTTTATGGTCCAGCTCTCACTTCCATACATCACTACTGGGAAAACCATGGCTTTAACTATAAGGACCTTTGTCAGCAAGGTGATGTCTCTGCTTTTTAAGACGCTGTCTAGGTTTGCCATCGCCTGTCTCCCAAGGAGCAGGCGTCTTTTAATTTCGTGACTGCTGTTTTTTAACTGTTAACTGATGTGGTTAAACATAAAGGGAAAAAACTTAGACTGAGTTTCAATACACACGAATAAAAAAATTTAAACCAAGTCTCACTGACTTAAATCAAATCCACCCTGGCAGTTTGTAATATTATTTGGCTGGAGACATGTGTGAGCACCTCTTGGTGTAGCTAAAAGTGTTGTGTCTGCCCAGTGTACAAATACTCACATGTATAAAATTGCAGTGGAACTTCATCTGTACTGTATTGCCCTTATTCTTGCAGAAGTGGCTTCCTGATGAATCGTTTCCTCTTTTTTCTATTCGGCAGGGGCGTTGTCTGTTCGCAAGCGGCAGCCCTTTTGAGCCAGTGAAGCTAAGTGATGGGCGATCCTTCAAACCTGGACAAGGAAACAATGCATACATATTTCCAGGTAAAGCAGTTTGTTAAGAGACAATTTTGGCTGGTTAGAATCCAAAGGCCTCTTGCATTGCGAGATTGGCTTTGTGATGGCAGGTTACAAGTTCATAATAAAAAATATTTTTTGCCACAAGGGCATCAGGGAATCCTGTGCTGCCCCACCTTCAGTTCCCTTCGTGCTGTTGGCTTTCAGTGCTGAGCATTGTCGGTAGCAACACTTATAAAAATAAACACTGCTGTTAGCTTCTATGCAAACAGCCGCATAAAAGCCTTTCAGTTCCGCAAATCCAGACGTTTTTGTAAAATGACTTTGAATGTCTCTGTTCTTTAGGCGTTGCTCTTGCTGTTATTCTCAGTGGGGTTCGGCACATTAGCGATCAAGTTTTCCTGGAGGCTGCGAAGGTAAGTGGTCCGAAGGCGAAACACCTGGTGGGTGAAATAGTACGTGCATTGCAGTTTCCGCACGTGTGAAGGGGATTTTCAAATGGAAAAGATAGAATATGAGTTCAAAACTGACCTGTGCATTGGTTGGCTTAAGAGGCTAGAAGCGAGGAGATTGCGCCACAATGGCAGATGCCTTGGTTAGATCAGGGCTACCGCAGTGTGCTCTACATGGGGCTGCCTTGGAAGACGGTTTAGAAAGGTCCTCTGGTTCAAAAACGTAGCAGCAAAGGGGTAGACCGGAGCCAGTTACTGCAATTGCGTGGCTCCCATTATTGCAACAACATCACTGGCTTGAGAGCCATTTCCAGGCCTCAGCCAAAGTGTTGGTTATCGTCTCTAAAGCCTTAAATGGCCCAAGACCAGTGTAACCCCAGATGTCGGTACGTTCCTGTGTAATATTTTTCTCTTCATATTAAAAAAGGCGTTAACAGAGCAGCTGACTGAGGAAGAACTTGCTGAAGGACGCCTTTATCCTCCTCTTGCAAACATCCGGGAGGTTTCCATTAACATTGCCGTTAAAGTAAGTGCAATTTTGGGGGTGGCAGGAGGAGCGTTTGGATAGATGTACTGCCCACCTTAATTTTTTCTGAATATCACAGGGTGGAGTGGGTGGGGACATTCAATGACATTCTAGGGGCTGGAATTGATTGCGTGGGATGAACCTAAACTGCCCATTCTAGGTGTCTGAACAAGGTTTGGATAATGACGATCATCATTAAACAAAAACCTTGAAAGACAAAGGTAGCACATGTCTGGGCCCAAAATGCCAAGGCCATCTTCAGGCCTTGTTTGTGAGCTTCCAGAAGCAATTGGCTACTTGTGGTTAGAAACAAAATAGGAAGACACCAGTGATGGGGAATCTGTGGCTCTCCACAGATGTTGCTTCCATCACCCCTGACTGTTGGCCTTGCTGGCTGAGGCTGATGGGAGCTGGAGGGTCCAACGGCAAGCTGGAGGACCACAAGGAGGACTGTAGCTAAGTGGCAGAACATCTTCTTTGCATGTGGACAGTCCCAGATCTAATTGCAGGTAGGGCTGAGAGAGACCCATGTGAAACCATAGAGAGGCACCCTCTGTTGCCTGACTACCAACTCCCATTAGCCCCAGCCATCATGGCCCAACGGTCATGGATGATGGGTTTTGTAGTCCAGCATCTGAAGGGCACCAGGTAGGCTAGCCAGGGTGTAGACAATACTGAATGAGATGGACCAGTATAAGGCTGCTTTCTGTGTTCTCCATCTCTGAGATAGATCATGGGAATCCTGCAGATCAATAATCTGATTTCCTCCCGCCTTCCAGGTTATGGAATTTTTGTATGCCAACAACATGGCGTTCCATTACCCTGAGCCTGCAGACAAGAACAAGCACATACGGTCGAGGATCTGGAACTACAAGTACGAATCGTTTCTGCCGGATTTGTATGATTGGCCAGAATCTACGGCGCATCCACCAAAAACACAGTGACTCGCCTAAGGGGGCATGTTCTTCAGGTGGCACCTGAATTTCTGCAGGGAATCTCTTTCCGGAACAGATTTAAAACCAGGAACGTTTTGAGACTTTGATTTTTTTCAACAACAACAAAAGTATTTTTAAGCCTTGCCCCATAACAATTGCTGGGATTGCTCCTGGTATAGATTTTCCCTCTGACGATTTGCATTCCATTGGATGGAAGTGACTTATCTGGAACCAAGATACAAAAACTTACACTGATTTTTTTTTTTAAAAAATTCACTTTTACAGTCCTCAGGGTCACTTAACCATATACAGGAAATCCTTAATTATCTTGTCATTCCTGTTATATAGACCCAGTTTATATATTTAGTGGTAGAGCTTCTTCTGAGCTGCCCCACTTCAGACTGCAAATGATCTTCTTTATCTATATTGGAAACGAATAAACTCACAGAGTGTAGAAAATTAGCATGTCAGAAAGATTAAGCCTAGCCTTTTGGCATGTGCTGTTTTTCTGCTTGCACAGAACTTGTTTTTTATGGAGAAAACATTCAAACAGACAACCTCCCAGCATCTTGAAGTGGTACAGCGCAGGAATGGTTTTACCTCTTGATCCTGCTGCATGCATAAACTGGGCCTTAAGCTGGCTACCAAATCTCTTCATCCCTTTTTGTACTCTGGTTGCCTATTTCGTATGTGGCCTGATGGCCCTTGCAGTTGTCTGATGTGCTGAGCTTTGTGGCCTCAATTGGGCAATGTCAGATTTTAGGACGGGCTACCAGCTTCCTTTGCAGGTAAACATGGTGAGTTGTCTGTTCTGAGCTCTGAGTAAGCAACTTTGCCCTTCTTAGCTCTACAACAAAAAACCCCCAAAACAAACCCTTGCCAGCAAGCATGGTTTCAAAGTGCTTCCACATGGCAGTTTATTGTGAAGTCTGTGCTGTTCACAAATGCAGCATCCACACAATGTCACAATGCCCTCCCATATTATTTTCCAGTTTAATAGGGGTTTACTGTTTCTGCAGAAAATCCAGCAAGTAACACCCTCCTCACAAAAGAACAGAACAATAGAACTGGCTTAAATGCAGTGGGCTAAATTATGGGATGGCGTTTTGATGAGGATGATGTTTCAGGGATGCAGCAAAAAACTTTTATGTGTGAACAGCAGAGTCCACAGTGTGAAGTTACCTAAGTCTCTTGAATCTATACTAGGGGTGTGAGAACCTTTGACCCTCCAGATGTTGCTGAACTAGAATTCCCATCATCCCTGGCCATTGGCCATGCTTGCTGGGGCTGATGGGAGTTGGAGTTCAGCAACATCTGGAGGGCCAAAGGTTCTCCACCCCGCGTACCAGTGTTGGCTTCTACAGTGTTCCAATTTTGCCTTTTCAGAGTTTTCCTCTGCGGGGTGCTTACACTCCGTAGCCCCAAATCCTGGGCCTCCAGTGCATCCTTAGAGCTCTGTCCCAATGGCATCAGCATTGGGGTGGTCTTCCCATCTCTGCATTTCATTTTTTTTTAATAAATTTTTTAATGATTTTCCAACATAAATTAAAACACATTACAACTGACAATACATAGACAAACAAACATATAAACACGTATAATTTCATACCCTCTTTTTCTTAAACCTTATTTCAACGACTTCCCCATACCTCCCTTTTCTGCATCCCTATTTTAAATTTTTCAGCAACCCCTAATTTCAATTACTTATGATTCACTTTCTTTAATCCTTTTTCTCTCACCCACTCATTTATCACTGCAATTCTGTTTTACATTACCCATGACATTTTAGTACTCATTAATTTTACAACAGTTCTTAAGATGAACTTTAAATTTCTTCCAATCTTCTTCCACCGTCTCTTTCCCTTGGTCGCGGATTCTGCCAGTCATCTCAGCCAGTCCCATATAGTCTATCACCTTCGTCTGCCACTCTTCCAGCGTGGGTAGTTCTTGTGTCTTCCAATACTTTGCTAAAAGAACCCATCTCTGCATTTCAGCATCTTGTCCAGGTCATTCCCAGCTCCCTTGGAACTCTGCATTCGAAAACACATACACTCCCAAACTTTGGATGGAGGCATGCATTTAGGAATTAGCTTGAACTTGCTTTATTTTACAATGTAATAGCAAACTGTTGGGTACATTGTGCCTCTTAAAACAAGGGGCAGTTTCAGTGTGGGCTTCCCCAGTGCTAAGCTGCATTTTGACCTGACCAGATACAAGGCTTGCGTTTGGCCTGCAACGTGGTCAGTGAGCAGTCCGGCCATGGCTTCCACCCGACTGAGCCACCCTTAACTATAGATCCGCTATGTGTACAGCTGTTGCAAAACTGATTTTCCAACTGATTGTACATTTAGTACAAAGACTTATTTGGTGCCTGGCTGTGTGTTTTTTTTAATCTCTCAAATGAGTTGTTACCTAAGATTGCGATGATCGTGGGAAATGGGGAGTTGGCTTTGTTCCCTGTTTACTACGGACAAACTTCTTCCGATAAGCACCAGGCGACAGCAGCTCTAGTTTTAAACAGACTTGGGAAACGGATTAGGATTTCTTGACCGCCTCGTTTTGTGTAGAAGCAACAAGGAGATATCGGGGTTTATATCTGGCACTCCACACTCGCTGCCCTTAATGGCTCTTCTGCCTGCCAAAAGGGATGGAAGACATTAGTGATGAAAGAAATTAAACCAATCAAGCATACGGGGTACATTTCTGAACAGATTTAATTCGAATGTTCTCAGCAGACTGATGAGCTGCCGGACAAGCATCACTTAGTATTAGATTGGCATTATGTTAATGTCTTCTCTGCCATTTCCCCTACTTCACCTCTTTGCATAATTTTTTGTCTCCCAAGATGATTGCATGCTCATACAGCAAAGAGATGATTTTTTTGCACCAGCGAAGGTTGTGGTTACAAAAGGCATAATTTACCAGAGTTTGCACAAGCTCCAGTAAATTCATTGGAGCTGTGCAAGCCAGCTACTGTTCTTTGGGTAAAGTCTCGTGGATTTCACTGAGGTTTGTGGACTGTTCCTGCAGCAGTGCTTGTGCCACACTTCTCAACAGAAAGCAGAACAGAATGGTCCTTTTCTCCTATACACACCCTCAAGGCTTTAAGAGTTGGATCATACATAAGGTATATGAACAGTCCAGTGTGTCTTGGACACATAGAACATTCAAAGGAGTAATTTAAGGGTGTTTTCCATGCTACAGTTTTAAGATACAGGAGCACTCGCATAGTTTGAAACGGTCTACCCACCGCCCTTCATAGCCATAGCTAGCTTAATGCAATTGGGCACATAATTTGCTAGATTCTAGAGGTAGTTGTGTGGTCAGACTTGGATCCAAATACACAAGCTTTGACGAAATGTATTTAGTCTGAGAGATGGTCCAGCTAATGTTTCCCTTCTCCCCATGTTGCTCTTGTAAGAATCGAGTTTACACAACTATCAGACTCTGGTGGTGCATCTGTCGCTGGATTGCACCTTCTTCAGACTCCAGGTGGGGAATTGCGTGCTTAAATGTTCCCCAGAATAAAAAGCGAGAGAGCGCTGTGCACATGCAAAACTAACATCAAAGAGAAAGTTGCCTTGAACCAGCCTTCCCTTAATACTAGTTCTGTGATGTGCAGGAAGGTGTTTTAAAAAATAAAATAAAATTGGGATATTCGGATATTTATTTGCCCCCCCCCCCAGCGAGAAGTGGTAGTCTGGGAACAGGTGAATCTTGTGTTTGCTGAGCGTAGTTCAATTCCGATCCAATCAGTCTTCCTCCTCCAGGGATGTGAGCCTTCCATTCAAGTCAACCTTTGCAAGATCCTTGACGAATACCATTTTAAAAAATAGTACAAGTAAAATAACATGTGAAAAACAAGGCACTATAACGTAGCTGTGAGCGTAAGTTTCTCTTGTGTTTTTGGCAAAAAAACAACGGGGTGTCGACAATGCTATTTAAAAATGTGTCTTAGTTGTAATGTCTTTTTTATTTTTTATTTGCACACAAAATAGTGTCACCTGGCACCTGTTTTAGAAGGGATTCCCCCTGCCCTTCGTTTGCCTTATAACATGGCTTCATCATTGCACTTCCCCACTTCCTAACCCTTGTTTTCTTTTTAGCGACGTTTATTTATTCTGTAAGTCGTTTTTAACAAATCTGTTTTAATGATTGCTCTTGAGGCTTTGCACACGAAGATTGCTTTTCCGTGAGTGCGACAGAAGGTTAAATGCTGCTTTAGAGGGACCGAAAGCAATTCTTCAGAAGAGGGTTTGTTATCTGTTTGTACATCTTGTTAGCTTGGAATTCTTTTTTGAGAGGTGAAACTTGTGTTTGGAAAAGTCAACCCGTGTCTCTCCTTAGCTGTCCAGTGTCAGTGAAGGAGCTGTTCACACAACCGCCTGAACACATGATGCCCTTTTGGGTCTGCGTAACCGCCACCGTTTATTGAATTCAGCCCAGATCCACTTTAGGCACATGCCACCAGAAATGTGACAGAAGCTACATTTTTGGAGATGTGCCGAAACCCAATGTGGCCTGAATTTAAACTGAACATATGCATGTGTACACAATGATCTATACAACAGGAAATCTCTGTTGACTGCCACGTGCTGGTTGGGCTCCTGGATTTGGCCCTGAAACCATGTACTGTATACAGAAACAAGGGACAGTTTTCTTATGGCTCAAGTAGGAAAACCCTTTCATTTTTCTGGCTATTTTGCATGAGGAACCCCGATGGGAAATAAGAAACCCCAACTCTCTCTGGTAGTCCAAAATGTCCCAAGCGGAGCATAAAAGTAAGGCAATTTTAGTTCCATCAGCTGTTGTGTCTTGCATAAATGCTGTTTGGGCTGTTTCTAAAGCAAATCAAACACCTTTGTGGGAGCAATTCTTGCATAGTCAAAATATAAATCCTCAGGATGAACCTTTTTTCAGAATATGGTTTATTGCAAAGTAGTCTGTGTGGCTTAAAAATGAACAAACACTGTGTTTAAAAATGTGGGTTTATTTTTCTCCTTTGGTAATACTGTAACTGTACTGAGATAATGTGTTATGGTCTTCTATTTTCATAGTAAAAGCCGTCCCTTTTGCCTACGTTGTGTGTGTGAAACTATTATTTTGCCAAGTTGCACGAGCCTTCGGCTCACGCACAAGGGAGCCCTCCCCCTCTCTACTCACTCATTCATTGATGCAGCTTTCCTATACCATAGAATAATATTTGGAAGGGACCCTGAATGTCATCTAGTCCAACCCCCTGCAATGCAGGAATATCAACTAAAGTATCCGTGACTGATGGCCATCCAACCTCTGCTTACAAACCTCTCAAGGAGGGAGAGTCCACAACTTCCCAAGGAAGACCATTGCACTGTCAAACAGCTCTTACCGCCAGAAAGTTCTCCTTTCTTGTAACATGGATCCATTGGTTTGGGGTCCTACCCTCCGAAGCAGGAGAAAACAAGCCTGCTCCATCTTCCATGGGACAGCCCTTAAGATATTTGAAGATGGCTATCATATCTCCTCTCAGATTGCTCTTTTCCAGGCTAAACATAAATAATAAATAAATTTTTATTTATACTCCACCCTTCCTGGTTCAGAAAACTGGGCTCAGGGCGGCTAACAACAAATTTAAAACACTTAATTGAGGCAACAAAAAACAGCATAAAATACAGTATAAAACGTCAATAACAATAAATTCAGAATTCAAAAATCAATTTAGGGGGGAAATCCATCCAATAAACATTAGATGATCACCAGGGCTAGTTGGCTAAATTAGTCCTATTTGGGCCAGCGAGGAGACTAGGGGAGAATTAGCTGTGGGATCCCAGAGCAGGTAATCTTCATAAAAAGGGGGAGGGGGAGAGAAGGAAGGAGAATAAAAGATCAGGCTAAGTTCAAATTGAAAGCCAGGTGGAACAGCTCTGTCTTACAGGCCCTGTGGAAGGAAGTTAAATCCTGCAGGGCCCTGGTCTCATGGGACAGAGCATTCCACCAGGTTGGAGCCATCACTGAGAAGGCCCTGGCCCTGGTGAAGGCCCTTCCTTAGGGCCCAGGACCTCTAAACTATGATTATTCATGGACCTTAAGGTCCTCTGCGGGGCATTACCAGGAGAGGCAGTCCCGTAAATAAACAAGCCTGATTCCCTCAAGCATTCCTCATAAGGCCTGGTTTCCAGACCCTTGATCATCTCGATCGGCCTCCTCTGCACACGTTCCAGCTTGTCAATATCCTCCCAGCTTGTCAATATGCCTTTCAATCATCTGCATAGTGGTGCCGCCACAGGGCAACTGCAACACTTATTGGCATCAGTGGACAGGACTGATCTGGAATGGGCACCAGGAAGGCTGACGCATAAAATCCTCTACATATGATTAAGCTGATGCATGTGATAAACTGCTTGTGGGTGATGCACCCAAATTGTCCATGCAGAAGCAGGTCTCTGTGGCTTCCACAGGGTGGCCCCTACATATAAAGCTATATATGTGATAACCACTTACATATCTACATACTAGACAAGCATATATGAAATGGCAGCTGTTTGCATATATAGTGATATGTTGTACCTTTTCTTTTTAATTCTCAAGTTTTCCAAAAGAAAATAAAACAAATTATACATTTTCCAATTAGCATTCCATTAATGTTCGACTTCCCCTCCACTCTTCAATGGTTTCCCCAAATTTCCTAATACTACTGCATATTAAAATTATACTATGGCATCTCTCCTCCACCGTATTCTCAGTGTAGGGGACGCGGGTGGCGCTGTGGGCTTAAACCACTGAGCCTCTTGGGCTTGCTGATCAGAAGGTCGGCGGTTTGAATCCCTATGATGTGGTGAGGTCCCGTTGTTCTCTCCCAGCTCCTGCCAACCTATCAATTCGAAAGCACACCCGTGCGAGTAAATAGGTACCGCTACAGCAGAAAGGTAAATGGTGCTTCCGTGTGCTTTGGTTTCTGTCAAGGTGTCCCGTTGCACCAGAAACGGTTTAGTCATAATGGCCACATGACCCAGAAAACTGTCTGTGGACAAACACCGGCTTCCTTGGCCTGAAAGCAAGATGAGTGCCACAACCCCATAGTTGTCTTTGACTGGAATTAACTGTCCAGGAATTTTGACTGGAATTAACTTTTCCCAGTAGTGATGTACAGAAGTGAGAGCTGGACCATAAAGAAGGCTGTTCGCCGAAGAATTGATGCTTTTGAATTATGGTGCTGGAGGAGACTCTTGAGAGTCCCATGGACTGCAAGAAGATCAAACCTATCCATTCTTAAGGAAATCAGCCCTGAGTGCTCACTGGAAGGACAGATCGTGAAGCTGAGGCTCCAATACTTTGGCCACCTCATGAGAAGAGAAGACTTCCTGGAAAAGACCCTGATGTTGGGAAAGATGGAGGGCACAAGGAGAAGGGGACGACTGAGGACGAGATGGTTGGATAGTGTTCTCGAAGCTACCAGCATGAGTTTGACCAAACTGCGGGAGGCAGTGGAAGACAGGAGTGCCTGGTGTGCTCTGGTCCATGGGGTCACGAAGAGTCGGACATGACTAAACGACTGAATAACAACAACAAAACTGTCCAGGGGTCCTTTACCTTCCTTTACCTTTACCTTCTCAGTGTGTACACTTTGCTGTTGTTCTTACTTGAAACTGCCTTGCGTTTTAACACGTTTACAAAAAAAATTAAGCAATCTACAAACTTTTCCCAGTCCTCCTTATAAACTATCTCACCTTGCTCTCTTAATTCATCATCATCAGAATCTTTATTTACACCAGCCACTAGCCATAACAATAAAATAAAAACGTACTGAAGACAGAGTTAAAAACTTAACTATACAAAATACATTCTGGAGGTTTACATCAATAATCAAATAATAGATCTTATTCTAATTGCCCCTCCTAAAAATTCTGCATTTTTTTTTTTTTGCTGTCACCTGATTATCTTGATGACAGGCATGTCCAATTCCCAAGAGACTGTGCTCTACTCCCAGTATCAGCAGGGGATCTACAGGTAGATCGCAATCTGCTGGTTAGACATCCCTGTGCTAGAAGAAAGGACATAATAGCAATGGTTGAGCAACCAGGTATGGATAGTAGTAGAAGGGTAATAACCTCACTCCTCAAATCTTTATAAGGAGCGCAAGCCAGAAGCAGATGAGCTACTGATTCAATCCTGCCATCTCCACAGGGACATAACCGTTTTTCCAGGGGAGTTTTTCGAAATCGACCCTCAAGTACAGTCTGCACTTTGGAATTGCTAAATTTTGCAAATAGGGTGCCAACGTGTCAAAATGACTAGGTGGGAAATAATCATACGATGGGCAAAATTTCCTTACCGCGGCCAAATTATTCTGCTGCTCGGTATCATATAGACGCTGCCTAATTGAATTATTTGCTTCCTAAAACCCAGTGTCGAGAACTGTTGTGTTGACAGAAAAGTAAAGCTTTGGGTTGACCATTTTAGTCCAACCGCTCTCCAATTTTACTAGTTAAACTTGCTAATTCAGCCTATTCCATCAGTTTCAGCTGCCGATTGTACCTTTTTCTTTTATGCACTTTTTAATATACTTTGCATAAAATAATGAAATTAGAAGCGTTCCCGATTTTCACCTCCAGACTCGCCAGCAGCTGCATCCAAAATACCAAAGCGGTTCCTTTTCTTCCTCTGCAGCGGCTCCTCCTCCTCCTCCCCCTGAACGGACTCAACCCCGGAACCTATTGCCTTTCCTATCATGCTCACTTCCTGAGCATGCGGAATAGCCCCCCCCCCATCCCGCAGGAGAAGGGCGCCTCTGAGCTTGCAAAGAGGGCAGTTCATTCCTCCGCTTCCGGCTGCTTGCTTGCAAGGTTCGCTTTGGACCGGGGAAAGGTCCGAATGAGCAAAACTGATTTTCAAGCAGGGAGGCTTGCTAGAGCCCCGGAAAACCCTCCTCTTTAAACAAAAATCACCTATTCTTTATTTTCTTCTTTCCCCTCCTTGGTAGCCGGGCTCTCAAGCTAGGAGGACTCCGAGCGAGAAAACCCCAGGTGGGTAGGAAAAAAACCACACACACACCAAAAAAACCACACACACCCATGAAACTGTAAACGAGCTGCTTTTACGCTCCGGAGCAAAATCAGGTGGCGAACTCGAGCTCCCATGAGCCCCAGCAATGACTAGGGATGATGGGAATTGTAGTCCAACGCTATGGGGGGGGGGCGGAATTCCCATGTCGATGCATGCCGTCTGCAGATTGGCTGAGGTTCTATGCATGCCAGGAAAGGGTTAAAATGCATGTCACTGTTTTAATGAGTAGGGGGTTACTGTTTTTTAATGCTCCGTCTTAAAACAAACAAAAAACCCCAGTTACAGATGGGTAGCCGTGTTGGTCTGCCATAGTAAAAAAAAAAAAAAAAAAATTCCTTCCAGTAGCACCTTAAAGATCAACTAAGTTAGTTCTTGGTATGAGCTTTCGTGTGCATGCACACTTCTTCAGATACACTTCAGTGTATCTGAAGAAGTGTGCATGCACACGAAAGCTCATACCAAGAACTAACTTAGTTGGTCTTTAAAAAACCCCAGCAATGTTATCCCTCCTTTGCAACCTGAAGTGGTACATGCCATTCTATCTGGCGAGACAAGCTTTTCTTGCAGAATGTTTTATTTAGTTTGGTTGCAGTGCCAGATTTACTATAAGGTAAACAAGCTATAGCTTAGGGCCCCACTCACTTGGCCCACCCCCCAAATTTCACTATTAATATACTTTAAAGGTAAAGGGACCCCGACCACTAGGTCCAGTTGTGACTGACTCTGGGGTTGCAGCGCTCATCTCGCTTTATTGGCCAAGGGAGCCAGCGTACAGCTTCCGGGCCATGTGGACAGCATGACTAAGCTGGTTCTGGTGAACCAGAGCAGCGCACGGAAATTCCGTTTACCTTCCCACCGGAGCAGTACCTATTTATCTACTTGCACTTTGACGTGCTTTCGAACTGCTAGGCTGGCAGGAGCAGGGACTGAGCAACGGGAGCTCACCCTGTCGCGGGGATTCGAACCACCGACCTTCTGATTGGCAAGCCCTAGGCTCTGTGGTTTAACCCACAGCGCCACCCGCATCCCTTTAATACTGTCCTTCTTAATTGTATTTCAGTTCAACAATTACTTTGATAAAATAAATATTTTGTTATGTGCAAATGACTTTAGATACCTATTAGGTCCTTAAATTACCATATAGCATATATTCAACACAAAAAACAGCGACAATTTGTTGTTGACAAAGGACAGCTGGACATATAAAGGGCCTCATTACCTTCAGTAGCTTAAAGGTAAAGGGACCCCTGACCATTCGGTCCAGTCGCGGACGACTCTGGGGTTGCTGTGCTCATCTCGCTTTACTGACCGAGGGAGCCGGCGTACAGCTTCTAGTTCATGTGGCCAGCGTGACTAAGCCGCTTCTGGCGAACCAGAGCAGCACACGGAAACAACGTTTACCTTCCCGCCGGAGTGGTACCTTATTTATCTACTTGCACTTTGTGCTTTCGAACTGCTAGGTTGGCAGGAGCAGGGACCGAGCAACGGGAGCTCACTCCATTGCGCGGATTCGAACCACCGACCTTCTGATTGGCAAGCCTTAGACTCTGTGGTTTAACCCACAGCGCCACCCGCATCTCTTTTCAGTAGCTTAGGGCCTCATCAAACCTAAATCCGGCCCTGGTTGGTTGGTTGTGTTTCTGTGCTGCTTTGCATTCAGATGGATCCCAAAGCAGCTTACAGATAATAAATAACAATAACTGTAATAAAACATAATCAAGCACCACAAATCCACCACAAATCATGTAAAATAATTAACAAACCATTAATAAAACCATTACAATCTATATTAACAAGCCATTAATAAAACCATTACAATCTATATTAACAAGCCATTAATAAAACCATTACAATCTATAAAACACTATTAACAAAGCAGCAGCAGCAACAACAACAACAAAAAGCTGAAGTTTCTGCACTTAGACAGAAAGAACCAGATGTACAAATGTAGGATGGGGGACACCTGGCTAACTAGCAGTACATGTGAAAAGGATCTAGGGGTCTTGGTGGACCACAAGCTTAACAGTGAGTCAACAGTGTGATGTGGCAGCAAAAAAGCAAATGCTATTCTAGGCTGCATCAACAGAAGTATAGTGTCCAGATCAAGGGAAGTAATAGTACCGCTCTATTCTGCCTTGGTCAGACCACACCTGGAATACTGTGTCCAATTCTGAGCACCACAATTTAAGAAGGATATTGACAAGCTGGGATGTGTGCAGAGGAGGGCAACCAAGATGATCAATGGTCTGGAAACAATGAGGAGCGCTTGAAGGAGCTGGGTATGTTTAGCCTGGGAAAGAGGAGAGGAGATATGACCGCCATCTTCAAATATCTAGAAAGGGCTGTCTCATGGAAGATGGAGCAAGCTTGTTTTCTCCTGCTCTGGAGGGTAGGATTCGAACCAATGGTTTCAAGTTGCAAGAAAGGAGATTCCGACTAAACATCAGGAAGAATTTTACGACAGTTAAGAGCTGTTTGGCAGTGGAATAGACTCCCACGAAAAGTGGTGGACTCTCCTTCTTTGGAGGTTTTTAAGCAGAGGCTGGATGGCCATCTGTCATGGACGCTTTAGCTGAGATTCCTGCATTGTAGGGGGTTGGACTAGATGACCCTTGGAGTCCCTTCAAACTATGGTTACCAGATTTTTTTTCAATGAATCCGGGGACACTTTTTTTTTTTTTTAAGCTGAGTAGCAACAGGGAGTCAGTAGTGGGGATGGTGAGGCAAAAGACCCTGAGCTCAAGCACACATGCATATTGTATGAAGGTGCAAAGCTCTTCTTTCACACCCTATGAAACATAAATGCACAGAGTTTTAAAAAAACTGGGCAAAGGTGCGCTGCCCCCCTGTGACTCCCGAGCCTTCCCCGATCTCCTCACCCTTCCTCCTTTGTTTTGACTGATCGGGGAGGCTTGGGAGCAACAGGTGGCCGGCTGTTGCCCATTTTTTAAAAAAACTCTGCACATTTATGTTTCACAGGGTGCAGAAGAAGGGCTTTGCACCTTGCCTGGCAGAGAAACCGAGCGCCTTGCGCCCCTCCTAGGCAACAGCCGCCCGCCCACGACTCCCGAGCCTCCCCCAATCTGTCAAAACAAAGGGGGAAGGGGCAGGAGATCTGTACTGCCAGACATCCCCGGTTCTCCTTCAGCAGTGGCGGCGGCAGTGAGCAGCTCCTGAAGCCAGCCAGAGCCAACTGCGCTACCAGGCTGGCTCCGGGCTGCTGAGGCTGCCGCCGCCACGTTTCCCGGGCACAGATTTGCAAATCTGGAGATATTCCGGGCACGGAATTTGTCGGGGGACAGATTTGCAAATCCGGGGACTGTCCCTGGGAACTGGGGACGTCTGGTAACCCTACTTCAAACTCTTCACGGCCTAGACCCTCGTACCTACGGGACCGCCTCTCCCGGTATGCCCCACGGAGGACCTTAAGGTCCACAAATAGCAACACCCTAGCGGTCCTGGGCCCTAAGGAAGTTAGATTAGCTTCAACCAGAGCCAGGGCCTTTTCAACACTGGCTCCGGCCTGGTGGAACGCTCTGTCTCATGAGACCAGGGCCCTGCGGGATCTGATTTCTTTCCGCAGGGCCTGTAAGACAGAGTATTTATGCCTGGCCTTTGGCTTGGAGCCAGTTTGATTCCTTCCCCCTCTTTCTTTTTCCTTTCTCTTACTGTGATGAGGCTGCATTTTAATATTTTAATGTTTCTATATTTTAATGTTGTATTTTAATCTTGTTTTTAAGTTGTATTCATTCAACTTGTTTTTATTATTGCTTGTTAGCCGCCCTGAGCCCGGCCTTGGCTGGGGAGGGCGGGGTATAAATAAAAATTATTATTATTATTATTATTATTATTATTATTATTATTATGTGATTTTATGATAGGAGTAAACCTGAGCTCCATTGAAATTAGGAACCTAGGAAGACTCCTGCTGGATCAGACCAAAGGCAGCAGTTTGTTCTTACAGATGCCTATGGAAAACCCACAAGCAAGACCTGAGCACAGCTGTATGCTTTCTATTTACAATCCCCATCAGCTGGTGTTCAGAATCAAATTCCTCCAACAGTGAAGGTAGAACGTAGCCATTATGGCTAGTAGCCACTGAAGGCCTTATCCTCCGTGACTTTGTCCAATCCTCTTTGAAAGCCATCCAACTTGGCGGCCGTCAGTCATTACCTCTTTGGGAGCAGACTTCTTTTGTCTGCCTTAAATCTTGCAACATTCAGCTTCATTGGGTATTCAAGAATCCTGGTGTTTAGGCCTTTACGCCTTAGTAAGTGTGCTTAGGATTGCAGCCTTAGCCTTTACCAGTACATTTTTATGTCACGTAGCTTTTCTCTTTGTGCACGGGGCCAGAAAACCCAAAAGTAAATCCCATTTGTTATTGTCTCCGCCAGGGTGCCACGCTGATTTGGAGCAAAATGGCGATGGATGTTACTTTCCTGGGAACCGGGGCTGCCTACCCGTCTCCAACGAGAGGGGCCTCGGCTACGGTGGTCCGTTTTGAAGGAGAAAGCTGGTTGTTCGATTGTGGCGAGGGGACGCAAACCCAGTTCATGAAAAGTCATCTGAAAGCAGGTCAGCGAACTCCATTGTCTCTCGAGTCAGATAGATGCCAACAACCTCTTTTCTAAAGTCGCTGGTAGAAGCTAGAAGTTCTATTTCCCCCCCCCCCAAAACTTTTTATTCATTTTATAACACAAATAAACAGCACAAACAGGAAAACAAACAATAGAAAGAGATTCTTGTCTTATCCTTATTTTTTCGAAACATTGTTAGGTGGGCTTCCCCGAGTCCCCCCTATCTGATTTTTATTTTACCTCATCTTTAGCAGTTTACATATATCATAATTTCTAACCATTTTTTTATCACACTTACTTTAACCATAAAAATCTTCACTTGCAAATAATACTGTTTTAAAATACACTATCTTCTACTTCTAACCCTACAGCCTAAATCTACTTCCAAAGCTATTCTAAGATCTAAATATTAACATATTTTTTCAAATATTCCAATCTTCTTCCACCGTCTCTTCTCTCTGATCTCGGAGTCTCCCGTTCAGTTTGGCAAGTTCCATATAGTCCACCATCTTCATCTGCCATTCTTCTATAGTTGGTAAATCTTGTTTCTTCCAGCAGAAGCTAGAAGTTCTAGCCAAGCTGGCAGCTTTGGAAAAGTATGCGTTTCCAGTTCCATGCTTAAGGCGGCAATCCTATACTGTGCACCAAGGTGTCACCAACCATTTCTATTTATTCATTTGATGTTTTATTTCATATAATATTTTTTGATTTTGTTAAGAAGGGCAAACATAGCCAAGAATAAAACAAAACGAAGAAGCTAAAGTGCAAGCCATGAAGCATCACAATAATAAAATATTGACTCATACCGATTATGATAATCGATAATGGGTGGCATGCTTATTTAATTTATGACATGGTGAAGGTCCACAGGGGTTTCCTGAATCATCTAATAAGGAAATCATTATATAAGATCTGGATAAAATATAAAGGAATATTGGAACCAAAAATACCTCTGTGGACCTCGCCGACAGAAGCGATGGCAGTTAAGAAAAAGAACAACTCCATATGCCTGTTCTAAAGGTGGAACCGAACTATATCCTAATATATTTGTACTTCTCTGGTGTGAAATTCTGTTTTCTCCATATGCTGTTTTCAACGTATGCCTCCTGAATTCTCTCATCTCCAATCCATTGTTGTGTTTTTAGGTAGGATTGCCAAGATCTTTATAACACACCTCCACGGGGACCACATTTTTGGCCTCCCTGGACTTCTTTGTACAATCAGCCTCCAGAGTAGCCCTGCCACAAACAAGCTGCCGGTTGAGATTTATGGACCTCTTGGGCTGAGGAGCTTCATCTGCAGAACTTTGGAGCTTTCCCACTCGCAGCTCGCTTTCCCTTGGGTCGTTCACGAACTGGTGCCAACGCCAGACCAGTGCCCTGCAGAGGAACGGAAGGAGCTGTCTTTTGTGGACGGAGACAAGGTCTCGTCTGAAGAGGCACCAGGAAAAACCATCCGCCTGGACCCTCTAGAAGACTCGTACACCTTGGTGGACAACTCTCAGTTTGTGGTGAAGGCGTTTAGGCTGTTTCACCGCATACCTTCCTTCGGATTTCTCGTGGAAGAGAAGCCACAGCCTGGCAAACTCAATGCCAAGAAGCTGAAGGAACTAGGTAATAACGGGCCTGCCTCTTTTGACCCTTAGGAAAACTGTCCTGTAGCAGGTGTTTTGAAGTTTGTCTTAAAACAGGGACAACCAACAGGTACCCTCTAGAGTTCGTGGATAGCAAATCCAAGCAGCCCCTTCCAGCTTGGCCAATGATTACGGATGGTGGGAATCTACACCTCTGAAGGGCACCCAGTGGTTACCTCTAGTCTTTTTTCCCTTTTTTTAGTGAGACCTGCAACAGAAAGTTGCAGCATGGAGGTTTCCTGTTCAGGGTGCCAGCCAGCCAAGCCCTTTCCTCAGGGTACTCCATTCCATTGCCCCTCCCTTGCCCAGCAGACAGTGTTCTGTGGCCACTGAGCATGCTCAGTTCTCATTAGAATGGGTTTTTTGGGTAAGATTTTTACAACGGCAAACTTTGCAATTTCCCCGATTGTGCCCTTTTGTGTGTGGATGGTCCTGTTTTGGTAATAATAATAATAATAATAATAATAATAATAATAATAATAATAATAATAATTTATACCCCGCCCTTTCTGGTTCAAAAACCTGGCTCAGGGCGGCTAACAACAAATTGTAAAAGCAGCATAAAATACAGTATAAAACCATGAATAACAATAAAATTCAAAGTTCAGAAATCAATTTAGGGGAAATCCATCTAATAAACATTAGATAATCACCAGGGCTAGCTGGCTGAATTAGTCCTACTTGGGCCAGCAACAAGGCCAGGGGAGAATTAGCTGTGAGGTCTCAGAGTGGGTAATCTTCATAAAAGGGGAGGGGAAGAGAAGGGAAGGGAAATAAAAGATCAGGCTGAATTCAAATTAAAAGCCAGGCGGAATAGCTCTGTCTTACAGACCTGATGGAAGGAGGTTAAATCCTGAAGGGCCCTAGTTTCATGGGACAGAGCATGCCACCCGGTCGGAGCCATCACTGAAAAGGCCCTGGCCCTGGTGGAGTATTGATACTTGAAGACTGGTTTTGCTGTTAGCATCTAGGGTGCTCCTGATCATGTTAATCCAGTGGTCCAATCAACATTAGCACACACCATGCCAAATCCTGGTCAATGTACTAATATTCATTGGATCCCAGTCAAGGTTTGATTTTACCACAAGGGGGCTGGGACAAAGCAGCTTGTTTGTATGGCTCAGCTGGGGTGCTGGAGTGCTCTCGATCCCCAGATGAGACACCCCTGGTGCTCCCCCCGCTTGCGTAGGAGCCAGCGCTGGGCTGGGGGCTCCTTTAATTGCTCTGCCGAGGGTAGCGGCAACTGCACACTCCTCAGCCAAGCAATTAAAGATACAGAGGGAGGCAGAGTGGGATGGTGGTTTCACTCAGTGGTACATCGCTGGTAAAGCTGCCACCGTTTCTGAGTCCCTCTGCTAGCAACACTTGCTGGAGGAAGTCGCTAGCAGAGGGACTCAAAAGCGGTAGTGGTTTCACCAGCAATATACCGCTGAATGAAGCCGACATCGTGGTCTGTTCCTAGGCAATATATCGATATACGGTGGTACCTTGGTTCTCAAACTTAATCTGTTCCGGAAGTCCGTTCCAAAACCAAAGCGTTCCAAAACCAAGGCGTGCTTTCCCATAGAAAGTAATGCAAAATGGATTAATCCTTTCCAGACTTTTAAAAAACCTCTAAGACAGCAATTTAACATGAATTTTACTATCTTACAAGACCATTGATCCATAAAATGAAAGCAATAAACAACGTACCGCAGTCACACAATCAAACAGTCGCCGAACTGGGTTCCACACAGTCACAAAAACAAAACAAAAAGAGCCGCAAAAACAAAAATGCAAAATAAATAGCAAAAACAGACAGACCTCAGCGTAACACTCAAAATGGAAGTGTGGCACGCAAATCAGAAGCGTAATACTCAAATCAGAAGTGTAACACTTAAAACAGAGCATGTTTGGCTTCCGAAAAAGGTTCACAAACCGGAACACTTACTTCCAGGTTTGCAGTGTTTGGGTTCCAAGTTGTTTGAGTACCAAGGCATTTGAGAACCAAGGTACCACTGTATCAGCCAGGCCTACTTGTAAACGATGGCCGTACTTAGCATTTACTTCAGGCAGAGTATCTCAACGGTTTCCACAACGACCCTGAATAGTAGGTCGGTATTGTGCTGCTGGCAGAGGGAGCCGTGAGAGATTTGAGCAGATGGCTTCCAGGTGCCACCTCTTAGCCACTGCTGTACACTTGATGGATTCAAATTCCCACAGCGCCTCTGCTGATCATCGTGAGCGCTGACGTCACACCGCAGCTCCCGAGTGTGACTAATAACTTTCTGAGCAGGGGAAACGGCTTGCTTTTACCCATAAAAGAGAGTGCTGTGGCACCTTAGGGAATAATTAATTTAGCGCAGTGCTTGTGTGCGTGTCTCCAAAGCCATCGGCCTGCTCCATGTAATCGCCATTGGTTTCATGTGGGATGTGCTTTTGAGGCCAGTCTTTGAGATGCCTGCGCTCTTCTTTCCCTTTGCTGTTGCAGACTAATGCACATACAGTGGTACCTCAGGTTAAGTACTTAATTTGTTCCGTAGGTCTGTACTTAACCTGAAACTGTTCTTAACCAGAAGCACCACTTTAGCTAATGGGGCCTCCTGCTGCCGCTGCGCCGCTGGAGCACAATTTCTGTTCTCATCCTGAAGCAAAGTTCTTAACCTGAGGTAATATTTCTGGGTTAGCGGAGTCTGTAACCTGAAGCGTATGTAACCTGAAGTGTATGTAACCCGAGGTACCACTGTATTTCCCTCTTTTAGAGACGCAGGTAACGTTGGTTAATGCTTCTGATCAAATCTGAAAACTTTAGTGCAGAAATCTATGTGGGGGGTAGGAGCAGAGCTCCTTCCACCCCCCCAAAAAAAAGCATTTCAAAGTAGAGCATCCTTCATGTAACAGGGAAGGAAAAATCAGTGTTGCCTAAGATTATAGCTCTACCTTTTTTATTTTTCAACCAAGGCTAACCGAGAGCTATATTTAATGTGCAGGGTTGGAGTATTCGGCTGGCCTTGGCTGAAGCACTGCAGATATTGCAAGTATTAATATATATATCATCTATAGGGCAAAAAGTCATGTGGGAATGAATGCAGCGAGAAAGGGTTGAAAAGGAATCTGAATAGGGTGTAAAACTTGTTAGGCAACAGAAACAATTCAGTACCTAAAAATGGAAACCCTGCATGCACTTTATTCTAAACTCAGTATTTCCCCTGCATAAAATGTTAAATCATACAGACTTGGAAGGGACCCTGAGGATCATCTAGTCCAACTCCCTGCAAAGCAGGAATATGCAACTGGCCCTTATGGGGATTGAGCCTGCAACTTTGGAGTTATCAGCACCACACTCTAACCATCTGAGCTGTCTTGCTAAATGTTCTTTAGCAATGGTCACTGATGCAGGGAAGGAATGGTTATGGATCTGGGACGGATCATTGGATAGGTACCATCAGAGGGAAAAGTATGTTGTAGAAAATGCCTGCATATTTTGCAAATGTGCATTCATAAGGACTACAAACTTGGTGGCATGGATGCGTGAATTTTTGGGGAATTGCCGATTGCTCAAAAGTGTGTTTGAAATTTTGTTGCAAGCCAAGCTTCTTGACAAATAGCTTTGGATCTGTGCTTTAATTTCTAGGAGTTCCACCAGGCCCTATATACGGCAGACTGAAAGACGGGGCTACAGTTGTCCTGGAAAATGGTACAACCATCTTTCCTTCAGATGTCACGGAAGACCCGCTTCCTGGGAGAAAAGTTTGCATTTTAGGAGACTGCTCTGGCATTGTAGGAGACGGAGCGGCGGCCCTTTGTTACGGAGCCGATCTCTTGGTTCACGAAGCCACGCTGGACGATGCCCAGGCAGACAAGGCGAAGGAGCATGGTCACAGCACCCCACGGGTGGCGGCGGAGTTTGCAAAGTTGTGCAAAGTGAAGAAACTGGTTCTGTCTCACTTCAGTCAGAGATACAAGCCCGCAGGACAGACTGGTGAAGGAGATGTGGATGTCATGGAGCTGAAGAGGCAAGCCGAGGAGGTATTGGATGGCCAAGAAGTGGTGTTAGCCGAGGATTTTATGACCATTGATATTCCAATGAAAAAAGTAACAATAGCGCCGCCAAATTAATTTGCTGATAGGCGGAACCTATAGCTATAGTTTACTTCCAAATTAGTTTCTTAATGCCCAGTTGGAGGGGGTTACGGACCTGATCCATTGGACTTACTTATGGGCACTTTTCCTACTTGAAAGACCTCATGCGTGCTTTCCTTTTGACAAGTATATTAATTAAATCATCAAAAGACTGAGCTAGCAAGCTTACTTTCTGCTGAAGGCATAATGAGCTGGTTTAGCCTTTGATCTCAGGCAAACCATTACAAATTTCAGTTTCCTAAACTAAGCATTCTTAAGAGTCATAATGGGACGCGGGTGGCGCTGTGGGTTAAACCACAGAGCCTAGGACTTGCCGATCAGAAGGTCGGCGGTTTGAATCCCCGTGACGGGGTGAGCTCCCGTTGCTCGGTCCCTGCTCCTGCCAACCTAGCAGTTCGAAAGCACACCAGTGCAAGTAGATAAATAGGTACCGCTCCGGTGGGAAGGTAAACGGTGTTTCTGTGTGCTGCTCTGGTTCGCCAGAAGCGGCTTAGCCATGCTGGCCACATGACCCGGAAGCTGTACGCCAGCTCCCTCTGCCAATAAAGCGAGATGAGCACCGCAACCCCAGAGTCGGCCACGACTGGACCTAATGGCCAGGGGTCCCTTTACCTTTACTAATAGTACCACAAGAACTGGTGTTCAAATTACTGTATTGTGTTGCATGGAAAGGAACGCAGCAGAAGGCAGCTCTGTGCTGGAGGCTTCGCTTTAGCAGAAGCCGCTGCATAGAAGCGAGCTGCACGAGGGATTGCGAAATGTGGTTCATCTCCTCTGCAGCTTCTAAAATGTCACGAAACTGGATATCTTTTACTTCCCCTTTTGCTTTTTGGATCCAAGTGCATCCAGAGTTTAAAAATACTTCTGCCTCCCCCAAGATCCCATCTGAGCTCAGATGTCCTTGATCTAATTTTAAACTTGGCAGGCCCATTGGGCATGAAGGCTGAATCTTTCCCATGTTCAAAGAAAGAGGGCGTGGCTTGGGCCGAAGATCCCAACTGCTGCGCACATTCTCCCCTTTAAATAGCATAGCCTGGCTCGGCTATCCCCAGGGTTTCCTCCTGTTCAGTGTCCCAAGCCAAGGAAATTTTTTTTGCAACTAATCACTGGGAGTTCAACACTTTCTCCCTGCAAGCAGGTCCCTGATTCAACTTGCAATTATTGCATCTAATCGCATCCCAAGTGCTAGGTGCTTTTATGGTTGGCAGGGCCGGGATTTTGAACCGTGGAAATCCCTGGACTTTGGCAACCAGCAAGCAAGCCCAGCTTTTGACCATTGGATTCTCTTGCCTTGCTGGCCCAAACTGAAGTTGGGCTGGGTGTAAGGACCTTACACCCCATCCAAAAAGTGAGGAGGGGGACGTCATTTGGTGGTTCCCCTCAGATCCCTTGCTTTATACAAACAGACTTGTTTGAAGGGGTCCTGAGGATCATCTAGTCCAGCCCCCTGCAATGCGCGAATCTCAACTAGGTCACCTATGATTTACGGCCATTCAACCTCTGCTTGAAAATGTGTGTGCGCTCGTGTGCCCTAAACCCAGCGCTGCTGGCAGATCAAGGCTGCTGGCTGTCGCCTGGTAGCAATCCTGTACCGCGTGCACGCTGCAAACAATAAGCAGTGCGGGGTTTTTTTTTTGAGCAAAATCGGCGGTATTTCCGGGAAGGAATCGACCCCTCCTCGCTAGCCAGCAATTTCAGGGCAAAAGAAAGTTTTTTTAAAAAAACACCGCCCGTCCGTTCTGTGTTCGCACGCTGACGACGCTCCTGAAAACCAAAAACCCAACTCCCTTCCCCTCTCCTGGTTCCCGCGGTTACTCCGCGCCCGCCCGCATTCTTTTCCAAGGAGAAAAAAAAACCTAGGGCGCCGTCGCATGCGCGCTGTGCGCACGCTTGCGGGAGGTGGTGAAGGAGCCGTAGCAGAGGGCGGCGTGCGGCGGCGGCGCGACAGAGAGAAGCAGCAGCAAGTGCGGGAGGGTGGGAGGGAGAAGGGAAGAGAGAGAGGAAAAAACCCGGATGTGGCGCATGCGCGCTACGGCGCCTGCCTGGCCGTGTCTGCGGCGGCAGAAGCAGCGGCACCAACAACAACACCAGCCAGCCAGAGGCACGACGTAGGAGGTGGCGGCAGCGGCGGCGGCTGGAACGTTCCTCCCTCCTCCTCCTCGCGCCTCGCCCCCCCCCCGCCGTCTGCGCGCGCGTGCGCAGAGCGAGAAGCCGCGGCGCCCCTCAGGAAGCCTCCCCCCTCCCGGCTCGTCTCCCTCAGGGCCGCTGAGGAGGCGGGAAGGCGATCGCGAGGGGCGGCCGAGGAGGTGGGTTAGGGGCGCCCAGGAAGGCCCCTCACCGGCGGGCGGGCGGGCAGGCCGCGGCGGCGCCTCTGCTGCTGCCACCGCCGCCGCCCGACACGGGGTCCCGGCCGAGGCCCAGGTAACGCCCCCTCAGCCCCTTCTTCTTTTCCCCTCTCCGCCGCTCGGGCTTTTGTTTTCGCTCTGCTCGCTTTATTTACTACTTACTCGGCCTTGAAGCTCCTTCCCGAGTTAAGAGGCGGGTAGTAGTAATCTGTGTGTATAAACATTGCGAGGCTGTGATTGTAATAAATCTGCCGCGAGCAGAGAAGGAGAGACAAAGGGAGCCTGGGAGGTCTGTTTTCCCTACTCTCCCCCGGGACCCCCTTTTGTAATGATTTAAAAAGGAAACTCTGCACATTTGCTCACTTGAGTTACTCCCGAGTAGCTCCTGCCTAAGATTGAAGCCCGAGCAGTGGCTCTGGGCGGGCAGGGGGGGGGGGCTCTCCGTGGAAGTCCCCTGCAAATCCGCTTCCAGACTTCATTATTCTAATTTTTTTCCCTGCCCCCTTTGCGCGGTGTAAGAGTTCCAGGAGTGTTTCTTTCATCTGTTGCTCTTGCAGCGGAAGGAGACCCCCCCCAAAATATGGTACCTTTTAAAGGCTTAACGGGGCCAGTTGGTGGAATCGTGACGTTTTTTTTGAGGGGGGGGATTTCCCCCGAGGGTCGTCTAGTCCAACCCCCTGCAATGGCATGAGTGGTTTTTGTTCTGTTTGCAGCAGAGCAAGAACACTTGCCACAGTAAACCGGCTAGTTTTTTAAAGTATCGTAAAGCTTGTGGTGACACTGTTGTGGCAAAAAGAACAAAGAGCTTAGTGGCACCGTAAAAACCTAAAACAGAGTTATTGTTTGCATGAGCATTTATGGAATAGCGCCTGCTTCATCCGATGCAGGAAAGAAAAACTGTTGCCGCTGTACATCTTCTAAATCTCTCATGGGCCACAAGGCTGCTCTTTTTGAATTATTGCGGTTAACAGTCCTGTGGCACCTTGGAGACTAGCAGTCTTATTGTGATGAGTTCATCTGCATCTGATGCAACTGGCTCTAGTCCGTGAAGGCTCATGCCATTTTTTTTATTAAAAAAACACCTGTTAGCCTTTAGTAGTAACCATAGTAATGAAGTGCCTTCAGCAACATGAGACGTTATGTCTGTGGGTATTATTATAAAATTCATGGATACTTCTGTTAATTTTCATTTAAAGAATGAATTCAGAAAACTAATTTTAATAATTAGCTGTAATGCTTCATATGCTTCTGTGGGTTTCTGTATACCTCTTCAGTAAGTTAATGAAGAAGTTGGCTATAACCAACTTCATTAAAACTTGAACTGAAAAGTTGCTCCTGAATGTCATGTTTAAAAACTCTGTTATTATGTCTTTCTGGATAATAGCCCCCATCCATATTTAAAATATGGAAGGAGATTACACACTCACAAGAGGTGAATTGGTGGGTCAAGAGAGAAGCTTTGTAAAGCATGCTGTGCTGTGCCCGAAAAGAGTGATCTGGAAGTGAATAATATTGCCTGAATCAATGGTAGTAAGTGGGAAGCATTTTGTACAATCAATATAAGAAGCTTGTCTTTGTCATACAAGGATCGTGAAGTACTGAAATACAAGGTTATAGAAGCTATTCAGTTCTTTAGTAAGTGTCGGAAGAAGTTCTTTATGCTTCTTCACATTGTTGTTAAAACACAAAGCCTAATGTAAAAGTACTGTAGAAATGTGAGTCAGTGTTGGATCTAGGTTCCAAATCTAGATTTAGCCTTGGGGGTATTGCTAGCTATTGCCTTTCAGCCTCAGTTTGTGAAAAGAAGGGTGGGTTATCTATTGACTTTAATCTTAGTAGCTCAGAGTTGTGTGCAAAAGAACTTCCCCAATGCACTGTGTTAAAACTAATCTTGCCTCATTGTGTTGCTCAGACGTACATAAACCACTGAGTGGTTTTATTACAATCAAGCGCTATATACATTTTGTTAAGTAAATAAAAAATACTGCATAGTAAAAGAGCTCTATTGTGAATGGCAACGAACTTATAATAGCTTACAAGATGTTTTTCCATCACATATTAAGTAGGGATGGATTTGCTGTGAATATTTATTCTACTGTCATCTGTCAAGTAGGGATGCATGTCATCCATCCCATGCAATCACACACATTTTATCCTCTTTTCACTATCATTAATGTGGATTAAGAACATAAGAGCCTCCTGAATAAGGCTGGTCTCACAGTAGCCAGTTCGATGCCTGTGGACATCCACATGCAGGACCCCAGCACAAGAGCGCTGAAGTTTCCAGCAACTATTATTCATAAGCATTACTGTCTTCTGCCATGAAGGTAGAGCATCAACATCACGGCTAGTAGCCCTTGATAGCTTTTTCATCCATGAATTTGTCTAATCCTCTTCTAAAGCCATGCAAGTTGGTGGCCATTGCTGCCTCCTGTGAGAACAAGTTCCATATGCACTCCATGACATGCTGATGCCACTTATGTTGGTGGAATGGGAAAAATCGATATGTAAAATAAGCTTAAACTCAGAAGCACAGAAAAAAATATCACTGAGATGAATAGCAAGGATTAGAGCGAATGTGTTGAACATGTGTCATGATTAGTGTGTAGCCTTGGGTGCTGGCAGGTGTTGGAAGGGAGTGGGTTGGAAGTAATGTCGGATGATAACACATCCTTGAACAAGTCCAGCAAACAGAGTTGAATAAAGCTATGAGCAGACAGTATTCTGGGAATGAAGGCCAACTTCAGGCAACCAGGCATTGGAAAAGGTTAGCCACTGTGACTGCCATTGAAAGGGTTAACAGTGTGGTGGTAGCATTCAGTGGGTGATAAAGCTGGATAGCTATTTCCAATAGACTTGGTGGCAGGGCTGGGTGATCTGTGGCTCTTCAGATGTTTTGTACCACAGTTCCTATTATCTCTGACCATTAGCCACACTGGCTAGGACTTATGGGAGTTCAGAGTTCAACAACATCTAGAGGGCCAGAGACTAGCACCCATGCTTTATGGATACATTCTCTTTAGATAGCTTTCCCCACCACAATTAATGCACCAGTGATTTTTTTTCTTTGACATTAAAAAACTGATCAGTTGCTTGTATGCATCATTGACTGTCAGTCCACCAGCCTGTTAGGAGTGGGCTAAGTCAAGCTGTCTGAGTCAAATTTTCCTTAGATGCAAAAACTACTGTCCATTCTGAATAGGATGATCGCATTTCCTAGATATCAGAGAATATGGGAATCTTGTAGGCATCTTACTTTTTGCCTGTGATTAGATTCCCTTGCTATAGCTACACTTAAGCAAATTATCTTAACTGTCCATTAAGTTAATTCTGTACACTTTTAGCTACCCTTGCCTTGCTGTTTTCTTTCAGATGATAAGGTGATCTTCCATGCAGCTGTAAATGGCTTTTTACTGGGAGCAAACATTTGAGAGTGTTTCCAGTAAATAAGCATTCTTTGCCTCCTGACAATCTCCCCTGCATCCTGCCATTACATCTTTTTTTCCCTTTGTATTGTTAATGGATTGGATGTTCTGGTTAGTAACAGTATATAACATTTTAGTGTACTCATTTAATGTCATTTAAGTATTAGGGACACCTCTGACTTTATAATCTCAATTACTTTATAGAAACTTATTTATTTTCTCGTATTCAAGCACTTTGCATGCTGCAAGCACTCTCACTGCTCTCCAGCTCAGTTCTTCCATTCCTCCCCCACCCCTATTATGTGGGATTTCTCACATTCTTAAACAAAACAGTGTCCTATTGCTAGCCAGAGTTAAGTGATTCCTTTTGATTATTCAAAGCTTTTGGGGTTTATTTGTTTGTTTTTGCTTCTGACAGAAGTATCCATTTATATGCCTTAAGTCTTTGCTGTCCCTTATCTCATTATTGTATGTTGCTGTGTTGAAATCTTTATCATCAGTTTTCCTGTTTGTATATACTCCCTATTCATTATTCTTTTGTTTTGATGCTAAACCATGCTTTCACACAATATAATTTAATGCTACTTTTTAATGAAACCCAGAGCTTTTGACCCATGGCTAAACATAAATTATTATTTATTTGCCCTCCCCTTACTGTATTATTATTAACATGGATTTCCCCTTGATAATCAAATTCATATTTTGAATTTCCATTATGCCATCAGGAAATCAAATGTGCATGCAGAACAGAATCACATAGTAGACCTGAGTTCCCATTTAATTAACAGTTAGGTTTTACAGAATATAAAACTAAGCTTTTAAATCTATGAGTTTTGAGATTTTTTCAGTTTATGAATTCACATTCTGGGACTGGTGTGCCTTCAGACATTAAGATACATAGTAATGATCCTTGATGTAAGCATTCTTGCACACACTGAAGGTCACCCTAACCTTACGCAATACATCATAAATCCCAGCAGCATTCAAGGTCATCCCAGATAACCCACCTGCCTTTAGACTCTAAAGTTTGGCAGGCTAGAAGGCACAGAACCTTCTCAGTACAGTCATACCTCGGGTTAAAGTTGCTTCAGGTTGAGCGTTTTCGGGTTGTGCTCCACGGCGACCTGGAAGTAACGGAACGTGTTACTTCTGGGTTTCGCCGCTCATGCATGTGCAGACGCTCAAAATGACGTCACGTGCATGCGCAGAAGCGGCAAAATGCGACCCGCGCAGATGCGGGTTGCGTTCTGCTCAGGATGCGAACGGGGCTCCGGAATGGATCCCGTTCGCATCCAGAAGTACCACTGTAGTTCCCACCTTACTGTGGGATGCGCTAACATGATATCCACTTCTCTCTGAGCTTCCATGTGATGGTTGTGGCTTCTTTGGAAAGCTTTTCTTACTGTATGCTTTTTGCTACTTTTAGATAATTATGATGTTTTTATTGTGGTGATTTTGTAAATGTTTTTGAGAGCCTTGTGTGGCTGTAAAGTGAGATGTAACTTCTTGATTTTTTAAATAAAATTGTCGCAGGTTTTTAACAAGGATAAAAGCCACATAACTTCTGGAGTGAATAAAAAGATCAAATGGAGTTGGGTGCTTAGTTGATGGTTTCAGTGTTTGGCACAGATGGACAAAAGCTGCAGTCATTTTCATGATCCTTTTATACAACCACATGAAGCATTTTTTGAAAAACAACTTCTTGCTACTTAAAGGTAACAAATTTTAATTGGTGACAAGAAGAGGAGGTCTTTTGAGGTACAAAGGGGACAGTGAGAGGCACACCTAAGTCTACTTCTTGTAGAATGCATTTCATTGAAGCAGATTTACACCAGTCAATGAATAATCTAAATGAGCCTTCCCCAGCCTGCTGCCCTCCACATATTTTGGACTACTGAATTTAGGATTATTACTGTTATTTTCATTTCTATCAGTCATTTTCCTCCAAAGGAGACCGGGGCAGGAAACAACAAAATTGTGAAAATAATACGAACATTTCAAAAACATTGGCAATGGCTCTATTAGTCATGTGGGCATCTCAACTACATGGAAAAAAAGAACTGAGATATTTCCAATTTACAAGCACTGGGTTTGCTGGACAGGTGACCTGTCAAGCTGCTATTTACAAGCTTGGATTAGTTGTACATTTGTAAAGAATATTCCTGTTTGATTTAGGTTCTACTCCTTCAGCTTTGTATGTTCTAGAAGCTCCTGTTTTTTATTTTTTTGTTCTGTCACCATTTTTATTGTGTGGGGGTTTTTTGCATTGTTGGCTGCCTTCAACTGTAAATAGGTGCAATATAAATTCTACAATAAATACATTTTGTTATGTTTATTTACATAGGTTTATAGAGGTTGTTAACTCTATATAAAAAAAGCTAGCTTTGTTGTTTATTTGACCGTAGCCAATATCAGATTAGGCCACAATCCTAACTACTGGTACGTATGCTCAGAAGTACATCCCATTGAATTCAGTGGAGCTTTCTCCTAGGTAGATGGGTTTGGATTGCAGTCTTAGTCACTCTGTTGTGGGTGCCTTTGAGAGGAAGGAGAAATAATGATTATATTTCTTTAAGGATTAATCACTTTATATGCCAACTATGGGCTACACCTACCTTTCCTCTGCTCTTTCCAGGCACAATTTGTGATTTAAAGCTTCGTGTCTGAGCCTCTTTTTTCTTCTTCTCCAGAGCTTTCCCCACAAAACTCTACTCTTTAAAGCTCAGTCAGAGCAAGCATCAGTCTGCTCGAAACCTGAATTGACGTTTACTCCGATTGAACTTTGAAGAGTGGATTTTTGTGGGGAAAGCTTGGGGATGGGAGCCCATTCTGCCTCGGACACGGAGCATTATACCTCTGCCTAGAAAGAGCGGGAGAAAAGGGAAGCGTGGATAAGCCCTATTACAGTGCAGTCATGTATAGATAGAGATAAATTTGGAGGGAAGCTCTGTTGAGCTTAAAGGAATTTACTTCCAGGTAAGTGTGCATTGGATTGGAATCTACAGATAAACCTGAGAATTAAACATGTGTAAGAAAGAGTTAAATGTGAGTGTGCATGTGTGCACACACAAATAAAAAACAGGTAGATTTTTTTTTTAAGTAAGCAAGAAAGCTTAAATATCTGGAATTCCTGAGCTGCTCTTCTGTCATATTGTTTTTACAACATTAATTAAGCATATTTCACCCAGGTCAGTAAAAGGAAATGTATAAATATATGATGTTGCAGGATGAGGTAGTTATGCACCGCAAGGTTAAAATTGGGGGTTGTATTCAATGTTAGTTCTGTTCAGAGTTGATCCATTGAAAAGACCTGACTAACTTAGTCCATTAATTTTAAGGGGTGCTGTCTAATTGCTTTCCTTTGATTGACTGGCAAGTGAATATCCCCCCCCTTTTGAATACAAATTAAAATCCTATTTTTATTTGCTGAGAAGGCAGTGGTGGTTGCTACTGCTCTCAAAAGCTAGATTAAAACTTCAGTAGCTTCTTGTTGATTCAAGTGCTTGAATGGCTTCCATTAGACCAGTGGCGTGATGATCTTAAAAGCATTATTGCTCTGCACAGTTGCTGAATGATTCACCCCAGCCTTGAAATTTGTTGTAGCTGGTGTCAGTGATTGTGATTATTGAATTTGTGCCATGTTTTCAGCAGTTAAGTATCTAAGCTGTGTACTAGATTATTGGTCTAGAAATGAGTTGAGGTCAAAACTTTGGTCCATTAGATGGTTTAATACATATCATTTGAGATATGTATTTATTGTTTTACCTTATATTTCAGTAGCAGCATCACTCTAGTGTTGAATATCTTGGCTCTTGACATCCTTATTAATTTATCAAGAAAATTTTCCCACACAAAAAACAGAAGAGGCCAATTCTAGGAATATGTTTCAAAACAGTCTATTTAGCATCATCTATGGGGGAGTTGGGTATGTTTAGCCAGGAAAAGAGGAGACTGAGATATGATAGCCATCTTCAGATATCTAAAGAGCTGTCCCATGAAGATGGAGCAAGCTTGTTTTCTCCTGCTCCAGAGGACCTGAATCAATGGCTTCAAGTTACAAGAAAGACGATTCCAACTCAACTTGAGGAAGAACTTTCTGGTGATAAGAGCTGTTTGACAGCGGAACAGGCTCCCTCAGAAGGTGGTGGACTCTCCTTCAGTGGATGTTTAAAGCAGAGGATGGATAGCCATCTGCCATAGATGTTTTGGTTGAGATTCCTGCTTTGCAGGGGTTGGACTAGATGACCCTCGGGGCCCCTTCCAACTCTACAATTCTATGATTATATGTGTAAAATACTTCACATGCATATGGGTGTATTTTTGCTTCTCTAAACCACATGTGTCTGCCTGGGCAAAAGAAATACTGTGTACATGATTAGAAAGAGGAAGAGTTAATGGCCTGGTTCTGGTCTTTATGAATTGCATAGGGCAGCAGTGAGCAAACTGTGGTGCAGTACCTATGTTGTACTTTCACTCCCATCAATGCCTGCTGTCTTGGGCAGTGCTAAGAGGTACGGGAAACAATGAAACCTGGAGGGCCACAGCTGTACCCTAGGAAATATAGCCCAGAAAGCCAACTGAAGACTGGCTGAGTAAGCATTGTGATAATACATCCATCACATCAGTCCTCTTACAGTGATAAGCATGATTTCAACTCCCAAGACTAACAGTCAGGTCACTAACCGATTCAGCAGGATCCCAGTAAACATATTAGTCTGAGCTTCAGTTTGTCCATTTTGTGTATTGAACCAGGGTCAGACTGTAGCTAGGAAGGGAAGAGGAGGAGCAGGGGTTCAGTTCATTGTAATGGGTAGGGTTGATGAGCCCAATGACATTTGGAGGGTCTCAAGTTAGCCAACCCTGATGTAGGAGGAAGAGACTTGTGAAGGTATCGGGTGCCTGAAGCAAGGAGGAAAACAAAGCAACCAACAAGAGAAGGGTGTTAAAGAGGGAAACATGTAGAGCAATGTGACCTGCAAACATGGAAGACAAGTTTGCACTTGTGTTGCCCCACCTCGCTACCTTCAAGTCTATATAGCTCACAAATAGATGCAGTGGCAGCTTGAGGCCTCTAGCTATTCTTTATTAATGAAGTATATTATTAATTGGATGCCAGCCAGGGCTTTTGGAACATATGTCACAGCAATCTAAGCTGAAGCACCTTGCATTTGGTGGCCACATCATGAGAAGCACTTTACATTTCCATGTTTCCGCTTGTGCCAAATGTATAATAATGGTTTTGTATCTGTCCTTATGAGTATGTGGGTGATGAGGAATTGGAGCTGGTGGTGTAAGATTGATTAGGGTCTCTTGGCATGCTGGATCCTGACCATCCTTGATGAATCTGCCCCCATAAGACTACTGCACCCTGCGAATTAAGCATCAAGACTGAGGGGATGTGCATTTTCATCTTTTCTATTGGAACTCTAAAAGAAATAAAGTGCACATTTCTTCAGCTTTGGGTTCCCAGCTCTGGACTCCAGCTCTGATAATTCCCAAGTAGTTTAGCCAATGAGCAAGAGTGAAAGGAATTGTAGTCCAGCTGCATCTGGGGACCCAAAGTTCAAGAAGGTTGATGATGGGGATTTTGGCTTTATGGATGTGCACCTTCTGAATCATGTGTGCCCCAGCACCACAAGGTAGCAAATGGCAGCAAATTAGGGCTATCCCATCAGTGACTGAGAGAAAAGCAAGCAGTTGGGATGTGTTAAGCTGAGAAACTAAAGCATTCAGCCCCAACCTGGGCCCTCCTGTTGTTGGACTGCAATTCTCCTTGTTCATGACATTTGGCCATGCGAGCGGAGGCCGTTCAAGGCTGCTCAGCAGCATCTGGAGGGAACCAGGAAGTGAAGGAAGGCATTTCTAACTTTTAATTGACACATCAGAACATCCTGTGATTTTCACAGATCCCTGTTGATATTGTTTTCTTTGGCGTAAACACCAGTAAATAGAAGAGATGCTAAAGCAAGCTATGCAGTATCTGCAATGACATTTAAAGCATGCAAGGCATTATCTTTGCAATGCAGCTTACAAATGTTGTATCTTAATTGTTCAAATACCCCTTTGGGACAGAAATATCCCGAGGAATGAAAAGAGGCAGCATGTTGCACCATAATAGCAATGTTAATTGGAAGAACTGCCATCTGCTTTGAATTCCTACGCCTCCGTTGAAAAGACATAATCCCATACCAAATCAGTGCATTGGTCAGCTCAAAGTGGCATTTTTGTGGGGACTACTTTAAGCCACACATGCATAAAATGTATTCTGATGATAGCTCTGTGATTCAACAGGACATTTGTGTGTTGCTAATGCTTTCTTGGAAGTGATTTTATAACTTCCTGGCTGCTCTGAATGTTAAATGTCAGTTGTACAATAAGTCTTTAATTGGAAAGAATTACAGCTACTCTGTTGACAGGGTATAGTGGATTGGATACAGACTAAATGCTTAGAGTATACCCATTGAAATCAAAGGAACAAGTTATGACTAACTCAATTCTCATTTATTTCAGTGAGTCTGCTGTAAGTATGACTAAGTGGATGCAGCCCATTGTTGAGGCCATCCAGGACTCTCAGTTACCAGAGAGCGGAGTTGCACATGGACTTCCGCAAGGGGAAAGCCTATGTGCATAGGTTTCCATTAGAGCTGGAATCCATCATGAAGCATGCCTAATATGTGAATACTGTGGAATAGAGAATGTAGGGGAAACTGTATATCTTCAGGGGCAGAGCTAGGGGCATGAACTTGCTCTCTGGTAATATTCTATTCTGTTATATTCTATTGCAAAAAGGGGTTAGTGTGTCCAGGAAATTTAAATATTGGTGCAGATGTGTATGTGTGTGGAATGCTTGGCACTTTTTCTTTGGACTGTTTATCAAATCAGAATTGGCTTTCCCAGTTGCTTTCATCTCTATATCTTTCCCCCTTTATAAAGGAAAGCAAAAATTGTGCATGAGGAAAACTTTTAACACTCCTTCTGCCCTGCTGCTTTGCCAGTCAGATTTGGACCCCCCCCCCCAATCTCTGATTTGGCAGCGGCAAAGTATTAAAAAGCCAACATAATTTGGAAGACACTAAATGTATCCTCTGCTTTGATGTGTACTGTGGCTCTTGAGAGCGGAATTAGACATTATAAAAATATGTGTGGTGATTAATGAAAATGATGGGCTCTTCCTCACCCCCTCACTCAATTTCTTACTGATTCTAATTTTAAAATTGAGATAAACTCACATGCATGATTTGGCTCTTATCAATGCAGCAATCCTATTACAGCGGTTACTTTTTGAAAAACAAAGTGCATAAAGAGTTAAACCAGATAGATCCGCTGAGCTACATTTTGGGGGCAGGGAACAGAATAAAACATTGTCAAATAAGTATAGATACTTGTGGGAAGGCTGTTACATAGTTGCAGAAGAACAGGAGTATGCTTACTTCCTGTTGAATAATCATCTCGAAAAATAGCTTGAACGCGCTCAAATATTGCACATGGAAAAAACATGTTGATTTCTCATACATGATACTTCCTGGTGGCCCAGACAGTAAACATTTCATGGCCATTCTTGTGATGTTTGTTATCTATTCCTTCTAGGTGCATGCTGGAGACAGTTCTTGGCCCACTGACTGGCAAGATTATTTGGTCTTGGAAGTAAAAGCTGTACCAAATGGACAATATGTCTATTACTAACACACCAACAAGTAATGATGCTTGTCTGAGCATTGTTCACAGTTTGATGTGCCATCGACAAGGAGGGGAGAGTGAAACATTTGCAAAGCGAGCAATTGAAAGCTTAGTAAAGAAACTGAAGGAGAAAAAAGATGAATTGGATTCTTTGATTACAGCTATAACTACAAATGGAGCTCATCCTAGCAAGTGTGTTACAATTCAGAGAACGTTGGATGGAAGACTTCAGGTTGGTAGAAGCACATATGATACCTTAATATCCTTACTCTGAGAGCAGCAGGGTATGGGACATTTTGAAGTAGGGAGAGTAGTGGTACAAGAGCATAATTTGCTTTGGAAATCAATTTGGGGTTCATAAATGGGGTTGGTTCCTTGTGGTGGTATTCACAGGGTATAAAGTGTTGTGTTGCTACTGCTTAGTGACATTTGATTCTGATCCTTGTCATCCTTTGTGATTTTCTATTCTCATTTGAAATTTTTATGATCTTCAATCTTTCTAGGTGGCTGGTCGTAAGGGTTTTCCTCATGTAATTTATGCACGGCTATGGAGGTGGCCTGATCTTCACAAAAACGAACTCAAACATGTCAAATATTGTCAGTATGCTTTTGACTTGAAGTGTGATAGTGTCTGCGTGAATCCATATCATTATGAGCGTGTTGTATCACCCGGCATTGGTAAGTATGTTCTTACTGTATGTGGAGTTGCATTTCATTAATGTTTCATTAGGTGGAGTATTGCAGGTTTTTCATTCACCCTGCTGTCCTGTGCTTTTTCATGATACCTCATGTAGCCAGTTGATTCTAGATTATTGCAAAACACCCTTGGGGCTGGACAAGGGCCCATCCCTCCAAAACCCAGTTGCTTTTTGTAAAGGACGAAGGAATATACTGCTTTTTAGTCTATAGGTAGGTTGCTGCTGTGGCAGCTGCTGCTTACCATGAATGCTGTGCTGGTAGAAGCAAGGTTGCAGCCCTCAGGTCCTCTTGATCTTCACCTCTGTCACTTAAGCCAGCAGTTCTTGGTTTGTGCCTTTCCCTCACACAAAGCAACTTCAGCGCTTGGGGAGATCTGCTGGGAGAACAGGCTTTCCTGACAGTGGAGCAACCCAGACCTTTCCTTCCCACTTTAGTGGGGATGCAGGCCAAATCTTACACCAGGGAGTGATGGTCTGTATTTCTCTGCTCTTAGGGAAAGCAATAGCAGGAAGAGGTATAACAGGTGTGGGGTTAACATGAGTAGAGAGTTCCTGCCTCTCTTCGGACAGGGTTATTGGAAATACCATATCACAGAGCAGTTGTTTTCACCATTTTCTGACTTGAGACCCAACCTAAACATTCATTTGGTGGCCCTCCCTTTTTTAAAAAAAATTTAAAAGGCCATATATTTGTATGGTGGTAGTCCTGCCACCTTAGATTAGGCCATGACCTGGGAGTAGGTCCTGTGCTACCAGTTGATGTCCAGTGCCATAGATGACCTTGGGAATTCTTCTTTGGCTTCGGTTACTGCGGTATTCTGGCATTTTTTGTCTAGCTGTGTCTTTTCCTTGCAGGGATCAGGATACCTGTTGCATCAGGGTTGTATTCTGTACTGCTGCAGCCAACCTGTTCTTGCTGAAAGTTGACCCTTGATCAATGTTGTTCTATCTTACAAGATTTAGGCTATCCCTCACAGGTGGCACCTACTGCTAATGCAGTGTCTTCCAACAAAATGTATAGAGCATTCGGGAAGGCTTTTGAAAACAGCTGTGTCTCATGAATCTTCCTTCCTTTTGAAGGATCTTTTAAAGTTCCTCTAAGATGGGTTGGATGAGAGTCTAAACACCAAGCGGGGGTGTCTTTCGTGGTGGAGAAGAAGGGTTGGTCCCTTGTCCAGGTTTCGAGATCTGTTAGGGTTTTTATTATTCTAGTATTTTATTATTATTAAATCCACCTCACTGACTGAGCAGGGAAGACCTTGATCATGTAATTTATTCATTAAATTCCATTTATGAATTGCTTTACATAGAAATCTCAAAATGATTTCACATGAAAAGCATCAGCTATAACAACAATTACACAATTTCGTATCTAAAAGCAATTATACCAATTCAAAAAAAATTGAAAACATTGTCATATATGAAAACAACTAAAACCTTTCCATATTTAGAAACAATTCCATATTTAACTCCAGTATTGGTGTTAGAGGGAAGTGAACAGGTAAGGAGACAGTTTTCCAGTTTTGCATCAAAGTTGTGATAGAAAGTTATTTTAATGAGTAAAATTTCACTTTTCCAGTTTTCCACAAACACTGAAGTAAATGTTTAATTGTGCTTCACTGACATACACAGTATGCCTGCAGTTATTTACCCACCTTCTGTTTATAGGCTTTATAGATAGTAAAATATTCGTTTATTGGTATTTAAAACTGAATTAGTGACTTTATATGCTCTTTTCTCTTTAAAGATCTTTCAGGATTGACACTGCAGAGTTCAGGTAAGCTATACGTGAAATCATAAGAAGTATAAACAGCAATATCTCTTAAGGTGAATGCCTCTTCAATTTAAAGCATATGCAAAGCATTGCTAGGGAAATTACTTTGAGAATACTCAAGTTACCTAATTGATATACAGACATCTTCCACTTGTGTGCGATGGACTCACGCCCGCCTGCGTATAGGCGTGGTGCCGGGAAATAGTAAAATAACTTAATTCATACCCGGAAATGGAGGCAGAGAGATGGAGCGTCCTTGTGGCTCATTAGGAGACCCTCCCCCAGAGTCCAAAGAGGACCGAGGAGGAGAAGAGAGGTGCAGCAGGGCTTTGTTTATGCTGCTTAGCCTCCCCATTTAACAGCTGGTGTGTGGGCACTGCCGCTTTCCTGCACTACCTCCAGTCAGCCCCAGAGCTTCAATTCCAGTTGTGGATATTTTGGGTACAATATTTTTGATTTTTGGAGAGAACACATCAGAGAAGGCATTTAAAGGGTGTTTAGAGGGTGTTCCCCATTTACGCAATTTTCACTTATGCGTGAGGGGTGCTGGAAGGTAACCCCTGTGTAAGTGGGGAGTTCCCTGTACTATGGGCCACCCAAACGTGTACAGACATGAGGGTAGAGAGAGAAAGGTTCTTAGGCTGGGGTCTACTGAGATTTTACACCAATGATTTCAGTGCTACTGGATGTAGCTAACTAAATTAAATCAACTAAAGTTAATTTAGCAATCTTAATAAGATATTGCATGTATCTAAAATGTTAAAATTCTAATTATATTTGTTCCATGTGTTCACTAACAGAAGATGATTAGGTTGGATATCTTCAACTCTTCTCTGTGCAAAGTTTGTTGAAAACAAGTTTTGTCAAACTGGAATTAAATCCATTTCCATTGCCTGCTGGGGAAGTGAAAATACCCCCCCCCCCCAAAAAAAGTGTAGGAAGTCTGTATATCTGCAGTATCAGCTTTGTGCATTCTTGATGGCCACTTCTGTTTTATCACTGAATTATTTGCATATCCAAATGTGCATCTTTGGATAATGGTGCTGAATTGTACCTACATAATATAAAGAGGTATCTGTGTTCTGTTCATATTATAGTTGATCTGTATTATTTTGATTTTCTAAAGCAGTTTTAGGGGTTCTAAGCAAGCCCTAGAGATTTCCGATTTAATCCCTAGAGCACAAATGTGGGATGGATCCAAGGGATTAGGAGGCCCAACAAAATAAACTGGAATAGGCATAGACAAGGCAAATAGGCTTTGATTTGAAGAGGATGTGAATTGCTTTGTTTGCTCCACTTTCCAAAACTGAATAATCTGTACATACATAAGGCATAATACCAGTTCTGAATTTTAAGAGTTTTGGCCCCTAAAATGTTTTTGTTAGGTAGAATGCTGATGACTGTTTTTAGTTTATTGCTGGTCTTAATTGTTGAATGTTTCAATTAGTCACTTTAAAATATAATTTTATTGTTTTACTCATTTGGTACACTGCTTTGATGTTTTCTTTTACAGTCAAGTGGTGTACACATTTTATGAAATAAATAACGGGGGGAAATACATCCCTAAAGGGGTTTCCTGTCCAACCTTATTTTGAATATCTCACCAAGCAGCTTACTTTATTACAGATCTGCCCTTAGAAGAGTTTCCCCAATTCACTTATCCTAAGTTTCCTTCCTTGTAATTTAAAACAGTATCTTCTCTTTCTAGTCTGTGGATAATATCAACAATTGCTGTCCTTTCTGAGATATTTTTTTTTAAAAAGTGTATTCCCTCCCTTAATATTTCCTTGTAACTTAACCTTTTCTCTTATCACAGCACCCTCAAGCATGTTGGTGAAAGATGAATATGTTCATGAATTTGAGGGGCAGACATCGCTGTCAACTGCTGAAGGCCATTCAGTTCAGACTATCCAACATCCGCCTAGTAACAGGGCATCTACTGAAACCTACAGCACCCCATCCATGTTAGCTCCTTCTGAGTCTAGCACCACCAGCACCACCAACTTTCCCAACATTCCTGTCGCTTCCACAAGTAAGATAACTCTGTTTATTTTAAAGATTACCAAACTTGTTTTAGCTTCTTTCAGACTTGACAAAATTAACTTCTATTACAAACTGGCGAGATTACAAATTGGAATACTGATGCGGTTCAAAGAGCAACGCAAACCTTGATCTGCCGTATTGGAGGGGGTTTGGATGAGGTGGTAGTGCTCCTCCACCTGGCTGTGCTGGCACAGGAGCTTTTCCACTGGAGAACGCCCCATGGCACCTGCCCAAATGGAAGCTACTTCCAGTGTTCTCCCTGCTGGTTGTTGCCAGTGGAACACACCAAAATGTGATGGAGGGGGTAGAGTTGGCTGTGCTGCTGTCACATGATGGCAGCTGGCCCATTCTGGCCTCTTCACTGTGCTAGCACGGGGGCTAGTGTAGCACACAGACATTTCCCCCTCTTCTCTCCCTGCTTCCCTTCCACTCTGGCCAGTGTGAACTGCAGGACTGTGGATCTGCAGTGGTTGCACCACTCCTGTTAAGCCCCACTGCTGCTGGTCAGGGGTTTGGAATGCAGCCGCAGTCTCAAATTACCTTATATGTTTTCTCCTCTTCACATCCTTGATTGATATTTCGTTACATTTTATTATTGATTTTACTGCAATTTAATTAGTGGGAAAATTTGATATGCTTTGCAATTATATGACATAGGCTTCTTAAGTAACCCTTAAGCTGAGTAGGAATGTAAGTCTCGAAAGCTGTTATCATTTGATTCCTGGTGTTGTGCAAATGATTGGATTGAAGAAGATAATTTACGAGCAGTGGAAACATGGCAAAACACACACACACACACACACACACACACACACACACACACACTTGCATGCTCACAGCTGTGTAGATTGTGTGAGTGCAGATTTGTTTGTGCAAGTATGTGGTCAACAGTTTAGCATAAGAAAACATTTTGAAATTCAGTTCTAGTTCCCGTTGCTGTAGAGAGAGGTTGTGTGTGCAGTTACCTGAAGTACGTACAGAAGTCAGAAGACGGAGAAATGCTTTAGTGACTTGATAGTGAAGAGTTAATGGAAGACCCCTGGGTATAGGGCGGTATATAAATTTAATAATAATAATAATGCTTTGCAGTGGTCCTTTTTGCTCATCTGATTACTACTACTCTGTGCATGCTGGATAACACTGTTCATGAAAGTATCTGCCATTGAGTATCAACATGCAAAAGCTAATTCTTTTTTCGTTTAAATAGTTTTATTGAGTTTTCAAGAAGTAGGTAAATATGTAAGCAGAGGAAGTTCAATGAAGTATGTTAGTACATCTGCATTACAGGCAATGTCCAATTTATGTGGGGGTTACGTTCTGGGGGCCCCTGCGTGTAACAGAAACCATGTTTATTGGGAGCATCACGGAGGGGCAGTGGGGCTTGCATAGCCCCCACGCGTCAGCTGAGCTGCTCAGCAAGCCCTGCTGTTCCTCTAGTGGTTCAGCTAAGTGCTTCTGCCTCTCAGGCTCTTGCACAGCTGACACATGGGGCAGTGGCTGCTGTTGCGCAACCCTGCTCATCAGCTGTTAGGTGGGGAGGCCTCAGCAAAGCCCCACTGGGCCTCCCCAGAGCCCAAAGAGGATGTGTTCCCCATTTCCAGGTTCCACTTTTGAGATTCCGGCACCACAAGGTCGCACGCAAATAGAGCGAATGTAAATGGGGAGTTTTCTGTGCATCATTGCACGTTGCTTGTTCAGTAAACAAACAGACACAGAACCACTATGACAAATAAACAAACTAACTTATGTGAAAGTTAATACTAAGATTTTCAGACCGTCATTTAAAACCTACCCAGAGGATGAAAATAAGCCCATGCACCTCCAAGTATAACTAAGAAAAAGGCTGTCAAGCAGTGTCTTTTTTGTCATTAATCCATACACATGTAAATGAAAAAATAGGGAATCAAACAAGATCCACTGCATCACAGTTTGTTGGGGTGGGGGGAAAGGTGTATGTAGCCCATACTTCTATCAGCAGTGATATAGTTTGATCCACAGCCTTCTCTTACCTGGTATGCTAGAACTCTGTTTCCTGGCCCATTCACACACACTGCAGAACATCCACAAGTTATCTCCTTGTTCTAGGTTGTCTCTTCCCACCTTACAGGTTTGGGGCATATAGAGCAGTTGTGTTTACAAGTTATTTGGCATTAAGCAGCCGGTGTTAGTAATGAAACATATTTTGTGTCTGGCTTCCTGAAGGTGCCAAAATCAAATAAGTAATTTTACAAAATAAAGGGCAAAGAAGCAGAATTGTGATGCTAACATCTGTCTAATGATAACTCATTTTAAGGCAGGTATTAACTCTTTTACATTTTGCCAGGTCAACCCCCCAGTATGCTGCCAGGTAGCCACAGTGATGGACTTTTGCAGATTGCTTCAGGACCTCAGCCAGGGACACAGCAGAATGGCTTTACAGCTCAGCCAGCTACTTACCACCACAGTAAGTATTATTTATACCGTACATCAGTGTTTTAGGGCACTGCTAGTTTTTCAAATGAAATGGAGCAGGGAGGGGGTTTCCTAGGTAAAGCAAATTGGTCAGACTTTTCTACTCTGCATTTTTAAGACAGTACAACAACTTGGACTGGGAGTCGAACTGCCGCCTATACACCTACCATCCCTCACCATCAGAATGGGCATCTTCAACATCATCCACCTATGCCCCATCCTGGACATTACTGTAAGCACCCTTTTATTACCGCATTGAGATGCACTTACTTTTTGTGCAGCATCTTGGTGGCTGCAGGAGAGAAAGTAATGGTGCGATGGGCTTGGACCAGAAAGATCTGACTTTAGGTGTTTGCTCAGCTACAGAGGCCCTTGTCTGGTCTCGGGCAGGTCACTGTTCTTACCCAAACCTACCACACAGGAAAGGAAGTGATATGGGAAGGGTGGGATATAAATGTAATGAAACAAAATAAGGAAAACTGCATGCATGTTTCTGGTAGGCATGCTCATCTCTTATTCTTCTGTTTAACAAACTGCAAGTGTTTGTACAAACAACACTTTGAGCAATGGTTGGGGTACTATTCCACAAGTCGTTTCTGCCTTACACATTTGGGCTTTTTCTATGTGTGTCTACAAAGGCTGAGTTATCTGAGTTTATGTATAAAATTTGCACTGTACACGATCCCCCTGCTGATTTCTACTGTCTGCCCTATTTACTGTAACTAATAAATCCAAATATTTAGTGGTCATTTGTTTCTGGAGGATGCAAGGACTTGTGAGGAGAGTAGACAAAGAATAAGCACCATGACTGTATTTATTTTGCATTTTTTTTTAGGGCCAGTTCATAATGAACTTGCATTCCAGCCACCTATATCAAACCACCCTGGTAAGTGCATATAAAGAATGTTCAGTTGAATTGGTGTTCTTCTATGAGCTAAGGATGTCAAATTGAAAACAGCTTCTTACTCCCTTTAAAATCTCTTCTACCATTCATTTGATGTATGGGCAACCTTTAAAAAAAACCATATGTAAACTTTTTTAAAGAAACCTGTGAAAAACGTTACAGTTTTGAAAGCTTTAAGGCAAAATTGAATAAGCTCCCTATTTCTAGAGGCACACAGTGAAGAGATTTAGCAAAAGCTTGAACAACTATGTTCTAGAAGTTGATTCCCCATGCTCCTTCTCTGCTGCTGCTTGTTTGCCTGGTGCTCTGCATTCACTTCTCTTCTCTTTCTTCCTCCTCCCTACTCCTGGGGGGATAAAAACCAGCTCCAGAATACTGGTGTTCAATTGCCTATTTTGAGATGGATGTCCAAGTTGGCGAAACATTTAAAGTACCTTCAAGCTGCCCAATTGTTACAGTTGATGGATATGTGGACCCTTCAGGTGGAGACCGCTTTTGCCTCGGTCAGCTCTCCAACGTTCATAGAACAGAAGCCATTGAGAGAGCGAGGTATGTTTTGTTATTTCTGGAAAAGTAAGCAACCAAAATGAACAAGGGGCTGGAGCAATTCTGTGGGGAAAGGCTGCAACGTTTGGGGAGCTTTAGTTTAGAAAAAAGGCAGGTACAGAGGGAAGTTTCATGTAATGAAGCTAAATGTTGGAATATTCAAGACAGACAAAAGGCAGCACTAATCCCAGGATCCCTGTGTTATCAACAGTTGTTTTGTGCAGCATTAAACATGGAATTGTCGCTTTAAGGTACCACAAGACTATTGTTTTTGCTGTCCACAGATTAGACCTGCTATCCTACTGGAAATTAATGTTTTTTAAGTATCACTCCCCTGAAGGAGGTGCCTACAAACTGAACTGATATTCTATATAACTGTTTCCCCTTCTTACATTGAGTGGTCTGGTCTTTTTCAGGTTGCATATAGGCAAAGGTGTGCAGCTGGAATGCAAAGGTGAAGGTGACGTGTGGGTTCGGTGCCTCAGTGATCATGCGGTCTTTGTTCAGAGTTACTACCTAGATCGGGAAGCAGGGCGTGCGCCAGGCGATGCAGTCCACAAAATTTATCCAAGTGCATATATAAAGGTTTGTGTGAATCTGTTGGGTGGCAGTCAATATTTTCTAGAAGCCTTTCCTGTCTTGTTTTTTTTTCCTTTTTCCTTTTTACTGTAATTGTGTTTGGCATTGCAAGTAGAAGGGAAACAAGTTTTTATTTTCTAAGAACAGCCTATAGCCAAAATAAGAATTAAAATATAAGCTTATGAAGAGCAGTCTTAGGAAGGGGTGGGAAGATGGAGACCATTCCTTCGAGGTTTGCTGCTGGGCTCACAGACATTGGATTCATTCATTCTCTCTGTAAGCCATGAGACCCACGATCAGATTTAAAACCCTCGATTAGGCTTGATGACTTCAAACATCAAAATTAATCGTTTTATGCAATTTTTGTGAGATGTTGATAGGTTGTCATTTTAATTCTAACTATAAAGTGAACTGTTTTAAGAACTCAACCCATGCTCGTGCCAACATGTATTTGTGGCCTTTCTCAAACTTCATGAAATCAGGCTGACCTCCCTTAATTTGTGGAAGGAAAATAGATCTGACCCACGTGTGGGTATTTAAGACTTGGCTGGGCGCCTAGATTCAAAACATGGGGCTTTGCACACTCTCCAGTTAGCTAGCAGCACAGTGTGGAATATTGGTTGTTAAACCCTTTTGCATATCCCGTTTAGTCTACTATAAAATGCTTGCCCCACTTTCTACCCTTCTTGCAATGAGCAGTCCACACACTGTTATAAATAAGTTTAAAATGTTCTAATTACTAAATCCAAAAGTGGTTCATGTATTATTCCATGCAGCAGCAAGGAGAACACAGGTAGATTACTCTTGGGTGCAAAATACAGCATATAATTTCAAACATGTGATCTGAACATGGACCGAGCTCATACACATCCGTCCTGGTGGATTACATGGTGACAAGAGAGTTTGAGAAAGGAATAGAAACACCTTCCCTTGTGGAAGAGAAGGGGTGTGACCTAGCTGAGACTAGGAACAGAACTCTGTGGTCTTAAAACCGTCATGTGTTAGCTAGGACTCATGCATGCTTGTGTTGGGCTCCGGTTTCCCATAGAATTAACTATAGATCCCTACTCTTTCCCCCAAATTCACTTCCACCCCCTTCAGCACTTTTCCCTCGCTTCGTTCTTTTCCTATACCCCCACCCTTAATGCTTCCTCCCCAGGGGCGGGTGTGTGTGTTCGCTTCTGTCTTTCCAACATGTCACTTCTCCAACATTCAGTAGCCTCAAACCATGTGGTGTAAGCGTGCTGTTTATGTTGTTGCCCAGCCATTCATTATAATTCTCATGTGCACAAACAGTTTGGTCTGATTTGGCACCTAAGTTGCCCGTGTGCCTTTTCACAGAAGCCACCATCATTCAGTCTGGTCCATGGTCTTCTGTTCCTGAAGCATGTGGCAGGAACTTAGCAAACGGTTGCTACTCTATGTAGTAACAATCCCTACACAGAATACATTTATGTGGCTTCTTCTGCATGATTCCTGGTGTCCACCTTCGCAGTTTGCAGCGCTCTTGTTGTGTTTTCCACAGTGCATACAACCAGTGGCGTCAGAATCTTAGAAGGAGATTCTTAGAAGGAGAACAGCAAAGGGAAAGAACAGTCAGCTTTATGTTCTAGAAATAAACTTAGCCAGACAAGTTTGTCCTAATTTTTTGAGTTACCTGCACTTTCTGCATTGTGAAAGCCTTAAGTGGTGGGAATTCCCAGTTGTTTTAATTTTGGTGGGTGTTCTTTCGAAGACTAATTTGTAATCTCTGCTGTTTCTTTTTTAATAAGGTGTTTGATTTGCGTCAGTGTCACCGTCAGATGCAACAGCAGGCTGCTACAGCACAGGCTGCAGCTGCTGCTCAAGCTGCTGCAGTTGCAGGAAATATTCCTGGGCCAGGATCTGTAGGAGGAATCGCTCCAGCCATCAGTAAGTGGCATATAAAAGTAAATTACCAGATTTCCCTACCTCTCTTTGCTATTATTCACTTTTGAAATGATTTTGGCAGGGATAAATTAAATTCAATCATGCCAAACTGTGGTTTGAGCTTCCAAATGTGTAAACAAACCATGATTTATAGTTGTTCACTTGTTTCCTTTTTTTGTTCATCACTCCCATTTCCAGATGCAGTGACCTCTGGAGGCAGACAAATTAATAGAACTGCGGTTTGTCAGTTCAGACAAAACAAACCGTGGTTTGCAACCCTATTAAACCATAGCTTTGCACGATGTCTGGCTTGAGCTGAACACGTGTCTGTCTTGTTTTTCATCAGGGAATTTGTTGTGTCTCCTTTCAACATGATATACCCCTGTGGTGACTTGACAGGAGTGCTGGGTGTGAAAGCATTTACAGAATTCCTTTCCCATGGGAATTCACATGGTGCAGCAGTTTTTGATAAATGCTTGGAATGTCATGTAGCAGGAAACTGGAGGCTGCAGTTCAGATGAGACAGCTATATCTCCTACTGCTTTTTAAATCTGGAAGATGGCTAAAAAAAGTTCCCTGCAGGGCAGAAGCAGGGGTTGGTAAGCACCAGCTAGGACCTGCTACCAAAATTGGACAAAAGAATCATGGATTCTGTGGGGTAGTGTAAGTTTCTTCTGAAATGCTGCTGGAATGTTAGGCTCTGTTAAATTGAGCTTTGGCATCAGGATTTAGGCCTTAAGGATTCTAATAGGACAGTAATAGCTGTTACACATTTGTTGCATATTTTCTTTAGCCAAGCGCATAAACATTTTGAGACTATTGGAAACTGTTGCTGCTCACCCAGCAAACAAATTTTAAATATTTTCGGAAATCTGGGAAGTGTTTGGCAGCAAGCCTTGTTGCTGTTAAAGCACCCAAGCCACTCGAAAGCTGGGTTGAGGCTGGCAAATTGCTTACCTGAAACCGAAAGCTAAGAAGGGTGTTTAATGTAGTCCCTGGCTCTTTTTAGGTTTGTCGGCTGCAGCTGGAATTGGCGTGGATGACCTTCGCCGCCTGTGCATCCTCAGGATGAGCTTTGTCAAAGGTTGGGGACCTGATTACCCGAGGCAGAGCATTAAGGAGACGCCGTGTTGGATCGAAATCCACCTGCATCGGGCCCTGCAGCTCCTAGACGAAGTTCTCCATACCATGCCTATTGCAGACCCCCAGCCCCTAGACTGAGACCTTGCTGCTGTTCTTAGCTGTTATAGAGTGAGGATGGCGGATTGTAAAATACAATTTTATTAACCGGAAGATATATTTTGCTTCCGTTCTGCTTAATCTTTTAACCAGGTTTTAAAGAGAAAATGTCTTTGCCACCTTGCTCTCAGCAGAATAAATAAACAAATCGGAACCTGCAGGAATTCTGAATAGTTTCACACCTTCGGGCTTGTTCTGTAGTTGTGGGAAGCTGACGCCAAGGAGCAAAGTTTTGATTGTGGTCTTGGCGTGATCACGGCTGTGCTTAGGCCTTGGAAATCTCACTTGGCTTGATTGAGGGAACCCCCCTCCCCTGCTCCATTCTCTTGGCAGCATGGATTTTGGGGGGCTCCACTTAAGCACTTATTCAGCCTGCCCCTTAGCTAGATCCACCCCAAATGAGCAAAATCATGTTGATTATTCTAAAGGGATGGTTTCTGGTGCTGCACTTTGCTACAGCACTGGGGCACGTCTCGTAGCAAGGCTCTGTATGTGAAATATTTATGTACACATAATCATTTGAAACACACTAGAAATGGATGGGCTTCGAAGCTGGCACTAAATGTAAATGCAACATAAAATATTCAGCAAGGAGAACTGCCAGCTAAATTATGTAACCAGTGTGCAATGATACATATTTTCATTACTATTCCCAACTGATTTCCGCTACAGTGAAAAGGCTGTAAAACCCGGACAGTTGAGATAGCATTAATATGTGTTTTACTGCACTTGGAGTGCCATTTCAAAACCTCATAATCATGTTGATGGTTGCATCGCCGAGAATCCAGATTTTATATTTTTTAACATTTCTACTCAGGGCAAGATGGCAAACTTGTTTTTATACCTCTTGGTTATTTTAAGCTCTTTATCCCATCAATGATTTTATCTATTTGCATTGACTTTGTATAGAGAATTTCAGGTAGAAGTTGCAAATGTATTGGCTGTATGACAGATGCAATATTATGCTTTCTCTAGTTAATAAAACTACTGGAAAAAAACTCTCAGAACTCTGATAGAAATTTATCGACAGTTTTTGTAAGTATTTTCCTACGTTTTGAATCCTTTCATCGGGAGTCCTGGATAAAGTTTCTGCCTGAAAATTCTGCAGGAAGCAATGGGAGGGTTTCTCTCCACTTTCGGGCTTGCTTTCAAACCCTGTGGTGTCAGCTGTCTTTCCCCTTTACGTAGATCCATTATTATAAGAACAAACGGTGGCAGGAATGGACACTGGCAGTTCCCCTAGCTAGCAGGCATACAGAACAGTGAGGAGCACATCTGGCCTGCAGCATCTCTCCCCTATGCCCAACCCAGCTCCTGGTATCTGAGTCTCCTGCCTGTATTAGTCTCCCTCCTCAATTCATCCTGACTTATTTTCTGCCTCGCCTACAGTTTTCTATGAAACCAAAGGATTATAAAACTTCTGATCATCTGAAAAGGTGTCCTGATTAATCAGGCAACTTTTTAATTTTATTTTAAAGTTAATAATTGCCAGTATAAGTGCGTACATAAAACTGTAGGTGGCAACCTCCAATTTTAGTGGAGGCGTCCCTCGCCCCTGCTGCCTGAAAAAGGAGTGCTCTGTAAGATGGTGCCTGTTTTTATAACCTAAAGACAAAGCATGGTTTCTCTTCAAAACTATGTTATTCCTATGCAAACGTATGCAGACTTAATTGAGTAATCAATTAAAAGCCATACCATTAATCAACGAAAGAGTTCTTTAAATGAGCAACAGCCCCAATGGAAGTTAAGTAATTTTAAGTACTCAGCATTTTTTTATTCTTCATGTAGAATTTCTTCCCCGCCCCCAAGCTTAAGCAAAAAAATACAGCTTTGCATCTTGTGGGTGGGGTGTGGGTGTTTGAAACTTTGCAATTCCTGGAAGAGAATTTTTTGCCCTGCTCTTAAATGTTGAACTGAAACACAGGGGCTGCTCTAAATCGGGCTCAGCAGAATGGTTAACCCAGTCCCAGATGTAGCCTCTGAATGAGTTAGTCATCGGTGTAGGGCCTGACAAGCACACCAGGGCAACAGAGTGGAGGGCAGCTGGAACCCAATGTGTGCTAGAGCTTTTCCAAGTCTGTAAATAGTGCAAGAAGCATCAAAGCAGTCAGACAGGTTTTCCTAGGCGAGTCTCACTTCAGAGATGCAAATGTACCAGTTGCCTTGGCTTTCTTTCAAAAAAAGCATGGGAGGCCTTGTGGGGAGAGTATGTGTGAGTGCCAGATTTTTCTCCCCTCCCAAGTCCATCCTCAGTATACATCTTGGGCTACTTTGAATGGTCAGTGATTGAAGGAGAGCCCTGTGTAGCCCCAGTTCCAATTTGTGTAATAAAAAAGGGGGGGCAAACAATTTCTTCCAACCTGGAGACTTATATCATGAAAACCCAGAATTGTGTGAAGAAAAGTGGAATGCTTCAAACTGTACGAATTAATAGAAATAAAGCAAATTTGCATACTTGCCTATTTTGCATAATTCCTCCTCTTGTCACGACACTGGGCATGTTGGAAAACCTGCATAGGACACCTCCCTTATCCCCTATTTCTGTATCTTCAATAAAGAGAGTTTTTCTTTATAAATAAATAAGTAAGTAAGTAAGTGAAAGTTGAAATTCTCAGGCTGAATTCTGCTTCTAGGATCTATATGTGCTTGCATAATGCAGCTGTAGTATTGTGAGGTAATTATGGTCCTGGCACCTTCCTGGTTGTGAAACTCTTGCCTGAGAAGCAGCTCTGCTCTAGGTCTTTCAAAGTGGAAAAAAAAACACTCCCCATTTTCGAAAACCTCCGGAGCTGATGTCGCTCCTGTTGCAAAATAAAATATAGAGATAGGCTGTATATAATTGCCTGCTGGGATCTTCTTAACAAGCAAGAACGCCCCCTAGAGCATACACTCATGGCTTGAAAATAACAGTTTGCTGTGCTGCACAAAGGAATTGGTAAGAGATGCATATTTGGGGGAAGAGTCCCACTTCTGCATTATTTGGTCATGAAAAACGCCTTACCTGCTGTAGATGTTGAGCTGCTGTGATAACTTGTTTTTTGTCTATGACAGCCAAGGTATTTAGTCTTTGCAGATTTCAATACGATTGTACCAAGTGGTTTTAATTTTAACCTTTGTTCTCAGTGGGGAAAATGGCAGTTGTGGGTTGCATGAGTTTGCAAATCCTTAAAAGGTGCAGCTGTGTCAAGTCTGTCTCACACTACATAAAGAACAAGCACCTTTAAAAAAAGTTAAAACATGTTTCATTGGCTGGTTTGTGCTTATGAAAGCTTAAAAAGGTAAAGGGACCCCTGACCATTAGGTCCAGTCGTGGCCGACCCTGGGGTTGCGGCGCTCATCTCTCTTTACTGGCCAAGGGAGCCGGCGTACAGCTTCCAGGTCATGTGGCCAGCATGACTAAGCCGCTTTTGGCGGACTAGAGCAGCGTACGGAAACGCTGTTTGCCTTCCTGCTGGAGTGGTACCTATTGATCTACTTGCACGACGTGCTTTCAAACTCCTAGGTTGGCAGGAGCAGGGACCGAGCAACGGGAGCTCACCCCATCACGGGGATTTGAACCACCGACCTTCTAATCGGCAAGTCCTAGGCTCTGTGGTTTAACCCACAGCGCCACCCGCGTCCCTATTATGAAAGCTTATGCCCACATAAAAATCTTTTGGTCAAGAGCTGCAAGATTAATGCCATGAAGTGGACCAATGAGACCTGTGGTGAAGGTTAGCTTGTCTCCCAGAGTTTCCTGTGAGCCATATGCCAGCTAGTGATGGCCAGGATGTCCAGAGGGTTTGGGATCTGTCTTGCATCTACCGGAATAGAAGCTGGCTCGGCTTTGACAGTGCAAGTAGCCACTAGGTGTCCTCACTCTTCCACGTTTGGAAGGAAATGTCTCAGAAAATGTGTCTGCTTCATCCTTTTCACATGAAAAAGAAAGCTCTATTTGCAAGAATCTAGTTTGACCCTTAAGACAAGACATTAATGTATTGGGTGCACAAATGCCATTTCTTCTTCCAATTGTTGGCTGCGTCTCCTATGCAAATATAAATTTATTGCATTTATATCCCACCTTTTTTCCAAGGTGTACATGGTTCTCCCCCTCATTTAATCCGCACAACAGCCCTGTGAGGTTGGTTAGTCTGAGAGGCAGTGAGTGGCCCAAGGTTCCCCAGTGAGCTTCATGGCCGAGCAAGGATTCGAACCCTGGTCTCTCAGGTCCTAGTCTAACACTCTCGACCACTGTACCACACTGGCTGTCAATGTACATTAGAGACTTGGAAAGCTTGGGGGAAACAGCAGAAGTCAAGCATGCCCATTAGACATCAATACTGCTTGTGTTCTGCAGTTCAGTTTCTTGGGATTTTTACATGCCTGGCTCTTACTAGATGGTATTTTGGGCTGCTGGTGAGAGGGGTGTGTGTGTCACACATCTAAGCACTTCCACAAAAAAAAATATCTGTGGTCAGCTCCCAAAACTGCAGTGAAAAGCCCCACGTAGCCGACTTCCCTTGACAGGTCGAATTTTTCCAATTGTAGCGACCCTATTCTCCTTTGGCTCCCTCGTCCAGTCTTCCAACTCTCCCTTGCTTGCTCACTTCCTAACAGCACATAACTCCCTTCCTCTGTTCTTAGCTCCTCCTTTCTTCCACTCCTGTCTTCACCACATACTTCTTCCCTCCCGTTCTTGCTTTTCAGATCACTGCCTACTTTGTCCCACTTTCCTTTGCTGCTTCAGCTCTTGCCCAACTTCCTAAGTACTCTTCCTTGCCCCCTAGCATGCAACTCCTTTTCATCTTACATGCTGTGAAGTTTCTTCAGCGCTCCCTCTCTGATTTAACACCTTTTCTTTTCAATTCCCTATCTGTCCTTACCTGGCAAGTCTCATTCTCCACTTATCCTTTTTGCAAGTTGCTGTGTTCTCATCCTTCTGCTGTGTTGCCTAGAAGTTCCCTTTCTCTTTATTTCCATAGGTCTTGAGATCCTCTCCTGAGTTTCCAATCTGCCTGTGTTGGAGGTTTTCTTCCCAGCCAAGCCAAACTGACAATGTGCTCTTCCCTCAGAAGAAGCTGGACTGTCCAACTGCCCCCTGAGCAGCTAAATATTTTCTAATGACACCACCAAGCATCAGCAAAGGTTTCACCACCCTAAGTACTGTACTAGATAGCTACTTCTTAAATTTGCAGTGTCAAGTAGACCTTGAATATTAATTTTAACAATGAGCAGTCCTCTGAAGTCTTTGTAGCCTTGCGATCCCCTCCCGCCATTCACATCAGCCACAAAAGCAGACAATTATCCAGATGTTGCAATATACCATTAATTATTACCTTTGGGCTCTTTTATTTGCAGTACAGGTGAGTCACTGGTGAAATTATCCCACGGACTGTTTTCAAGGACGCTGGCCTTTCTGGAACAGCAATAGCCACACCTTGAAAAACAAGGCCCAAGTTGGCTGACTCATCTCCATTTCCAACTTCTGTTGTATTCTTAACAGGAAATATACTCAGAACAGCAGTGTGCTTGGACAAAGCAAGATAGGAAGAAAACCAGTGTCCGACTCCATGACACTGGAGATGTGGTCATGCTAACCAATTATGGGAGTTGTTTGATGTACGATGGTTCTCACTGTACATTCTGTCCTCAGGTACACCTGCCTGAATTCAAAATACTATTGCCTTGGGACTAGTAAATGGTCTGGAAGCTACAGATGCTGTAGAATTTCTTCAGCAAGGCAGGTATAGCACTCATTGGGATTAAGAGATCACTGGAAGCCTCTTTTGTAAGAGCCGGACAGAAACACAACAGATGAAAATAACCTTTAGGAAATATTAGACCTATTAGACCTTTAAAGCACAGTCAAAGCCCATTTCCTGCTTCAAAGAATTCTGGGCACTGTAAGTTTAAGAGTTGCTGGGAATTGTAACTACGAGGTGCAAACTACATTGACAAAATCTCTTGGAAGGATGGCGAATGTACTTTAAAGGCATAGTCTGCCTTCCATAGATTTAAAAAACCAGTTGGCATGTGCCTTCAGTTCAAACATTTTTTTCAAATATGGTTGCCCAATTATACATGAGCAAGAGTTCACCATAGACTTGAGGGTCTGTAGTGTGTGGAATTATTTATTATTATTATTATTATTATTATTATTATTATTATTATTATTATTAATACCCCGCCCATCTGGCTGACTTTTCCCAGCCACTCTGGGTGGCTCCCAACAGAATATTAAAAACATACTAGCATATCAAACATTAAAAACTTCCCTAAACAGGGCTGCTTTCAGATGTCTTCTAAAAGTCAGATAGTTGTTTATTTCCTTGACATCTGATGGGAGGGCATTCCACAGGGCAGGCGCCACTACCAAGAAGGCCCTCTGCCTGGTTCCCTGTAACCTCACTTCTCACAGTGAGGGAACCACCAGAAGGCCCTCAGAGCTGGACCTCAGTGTCTGGGCTGAACGATGGGGGTGGAGATGCTCCTTCAGGTATACAGGTATACAGGACCAAGGCCGTTTAGAGCTTTAAAGGTCAGCACCAACACTTTGAATTATGCTCAGAAACGTGCTGGGAGCCAATGTAGGTCTTTCAGGACCCATGTTATATGGTCTCGGCCACTCCCAGTCACCAGCCTAGCTGCTGCATTCTGGATTAGTTGCAGTTTCCAGGTCACCTTCAAAGGTAGCCCCATGTACAGCGCATTGCGGTACTCCAAGCGAGAGATAGAGCATGCACCACTCTGGTGAGACAGTCTGAGGGCAGGTAGCGTACCAGATGGAGCTGGTAGACAGCTGCCCTGGACACAGAATTAACCTGCGCCTCCATGGACAGCTGTGAGTCCAAAATGACTCCTAGGCTGCGCATCTGGTCCTTCAGGGGCACAGTTGCCCCATTCAGGACCAGGGAGTCCCCCACACCCACTAGCCCTGTCCCCCCAAAACAGTACTTCTTGTCAGGATTCAATCTCAATCTGTTAGCTGCCATCCATCCTCCAACCGCAGCAAAGGCCTAAGGCCTTATTCTTCATCTGCATACATTTGCCTGCATGGGCACTAGACACACAATGCAATTGTGCCCTTTACAAAAGGAGAGTCCTTTGGTACGCAGAAAAGTGGACTTTGAGGAGTCATAAACATTTGTTTCTGGAGAGATTAGATGTTGGATGCAAGTATTAATTCTTCGCTTGTGGGGAGTTTAGATGACGTCATCCCATACTTTTCCCTGTCATTTTTCCTTATCACATAAAGTCTGTTCCTTTGGGGCAAGTGGGCTTCTTGCGCCCAATCAGCTGTAACTGCAGAACCTGAAATTGCAGGTATGCAATGGATTCCCAATCCTTTCAGGCAATGGGTCTCTGATAACAAGCCAGGGGAGGTGATTTTTGCCAATTTCTATTTCCCCTAACACCTTCCCCCAATGCCTTCAGTGCAGAACTGGAAGGGTCCCCAGCCGCCCTGGTCCTGGAGCAGATGGAGGGTGGGGGGCGGGGCGGAAGGCCTATAGGGTAAATTGGTGAAAATCCTTTTCCATTAGTCTCTGGATCAAAAGCCTTTCTGTGAATGGAAAGGTGTAATTGGATTTGGCACTTCTGCAGATGAGGGATAGCCAACTGAAACCTGAAGAATAACAACTTGCACTAACAGGTTTTTAAAAGAGGCTGCGCCAAGTGGCAAGGAACAAAATAGGCACTGTTTGTATTGCTCTCCACCGTCCCTTCCAGCTGGGGTAATAGTAGCTGGGGTGTAGAAGAGCAGGATTCAGACCGAGGAAATGTCATAGAGGAAAAGGTTCGAAGTACAGTGGTACCTCAGGCTACAAACTTAATTCATTCTGGAGGTCTGTTCTTAACCCGAAACCGTTCTTAACCTGAGGCACGGTTTCGCTAATGGGGCCTCCTGCCACTGGCACATGATTTGTGTTCTCATCCTGGGGCAAAATTCTCAACTCAAGGTACTACTTCCAGGTTAGTGGTGTTACCAAAGTGTTTGTAACCTGAAGCGTTTGTAACCCGAGGTACAACTATAACTCAGCACTGCTGTGGCTCCAATCACAGATAAAAGGTCCCTGCAGCCAGATTAAAGGTAAAGAGACCCCTGACCGTTAGGTCCAGTCATGAGTGACTCTGGGGTTGTGGTGCTCATCTCGCTTTATTGGCCGAGGGAGCCGGCGTACAGCTTCCGGGTCGTGTGGCCAGCATGACTAAGCCGCTTCTGGCGAACCAGAGCAATGCATGGAAACGCCGTTTACCTTCCCGCCGGAGTTGTACCTATTTATCTACTTGCACTTTGACGTGCTTTCGAACTGGTAGATAGATGGGCAGGAGCTGGGACCGAGCGACGGGAGCTCACCCTGTCACAGGGATTCGAACCGCCGACCTTCTGATCGGCAAGCCCTAGGCTCTGTGGTTTAACCCACAGCGCCACCCGATTTGAACCTAAATTATGCCAAATCCCATATGTTTCAGCCCTTCCAGTACATTGTAAACACACACACACACACACACACACACACACACACACACAATGCCCTGTGTTGAAGAGAGCCTGCTGCATGCAAATCTGTGCAATTCATTCAAATGCCCCAGGGAAGCTGCCTCTGAAGAAGGTCCATTCTGCTGCGTCCAGGCATGAGTGAATCAAAGGTCTAGCACACCACCCTGGTGCCCTACAGCTATTTGGGGCTAAAAATCCAGTAAATAAATAAAAACAAAAAATGGTAAATATGAATCAAATGTGTGTGGGGAATATGGGATAACTTTTTGTTGTGGTCTCTGCAAAGAAAACCCCACAAATGTGCACACATGCATGATTCCACAACAAATTTTTGTGTCAAAGCACCCTAAATCACACTGGACTCATGTGGGACTTACTTGTGAGTAGACAGAGCATTGCACTGTTAACATTTCAACAAATATGCACAAACACACACATGACAACTACAGTGGTACCTCGGGTTACATACACTTCAGGTTACATACACTTCAGGTTACACACTCTGCTAACCCAGAAATAGTGCTTCAGGTTAAGAACTTTGCTTCAGGATGAGAACAGAAATCGTGCTCCGGCGGCATGACCCCATTAGCTAAAGTGGTAGTTCAGGTTAAGAACAGTTTCAGGTTAAGAACAGACCTCCGGAACGAATTAAGTACTTAACCTGAGGTACCACTGTATCAGATACAATTTCCTATACACTGGTTTCTACCTACACAAGTGAGTCATCTCTAGGCAAATCCCTTCTCCTAGGCTCTTCGTTCATTCAACTATCTATATCCTTTTAAACTGTGTGTGTGCAAGTGCATTGTTTTTATTACTTTGTGTATTTTTGTGTTGTTTTAGTATAAACCGCTCTGTGATCCTTGCATGAAGGGTTGTATAGAAATTTAATACATAATGAGTATGGAGCAGCCGGTAGATTTCGTTAGTCTAGATCAGTTGCCTTTTCTTTCGAAAAAGACAATGTGTGCATGCAAAGACATGTTTCTCCAGTTTGCAGTTTTAAAAGCCTGAAAGAACTTGAATCTGACTTAATATTCCTCTTCCACAGCTGAGATAAAGCAAAACGTTGCTAAAAGGTAATTAGTCTCAACTGCTTTGAATATAAGCTGTTACAAAAGAGAGCTGTGCGTTGCCTTAGCAGCAGCAGTATCAAATATGGCAATTCATGAACATCTGAGTGATTTCCCAAGTCCTGTTTGAAATGCGTTGCTCATCTCCACATGCCACAACACATACACAGGGAAAATAAGTCTTGGAAGAAAATGAAAATCAGGTCACTTGCAGATCTTGTGTGTCACCACAAAATGTGTCTCTGATATCGATGGGAGTGAGAAAAGATGCTCAACTGAGGATCTTAGGAATCTGGATACAGCATTCTGGACCAGCTGAAGCTTCTGAACACTTTGCAAAGGAAGTCCCACTTAAGAGCACATTACAGTAGTCCAGGTAGGATGTAACTAAGGCATGCATGTAAAGGGACCCCTGACCATTAGGTCCAGTCGTGACCGACTCTGGGGTTGCGGCACTCATCTCGTTTTACTGGCCGAGGGAGCCGGCGTACAGCTTCCAGGTCATGTGGCCAGCATGACTAAGCTGCTTCTGGCAAACCAGAGCAGCGCACAGAAACGCCGTTTACCTTCCCGCCGGAGCGGTACCTATTTATCTACTTGCACTTTGACGTGCTTTCGAACTGCTAGGTTGGCAGGAGCAGGGACCGAGCAACGGGAGCTCAACCCGTCGTGGGGATTTGAACCGCCGACCTTCTGATCAGCAAGTCCTAGGCTCTGTGGTTTAACCCACAGCGCCTCCCCATAGCCATGGCCATATCCAACACTGCAAGGGCACAGTTGCTGCATGAGCTGTAATTGTGCAAAGACATTCCTGGCCAGCACTGAAAGCTGGAGAAATCCAGAACATTCAAACTACAAGCCTGAGTCTACAAGGGGAGTGTAACCCCAACCAACACTGGTTGAAGCATTACTGTGTTGAAGTGGGGCCATTTCACACTTACCACTGCTTCCCCTATCAATTTCCTTCTCACAAAAATTTCCAGTCTTTGGGGAAAGCGGGTTTCTTGCGCAAGCCCTCCCAAACGGGACTATGATTGGGCAGTCTGAATTTGCTGATAATACAACTGAATCCCACGCCAAAATGGCGACCGTCTTCCACAACAGCGCTTCCTTCGCACAATCCGCCCAGCTGTGGTTCAAACACATTGTTGAGATATCTGGCTGTACCAGGTCCGTTGTGCGAGAAATCAGTTTCCTGGCAACGTTATAAAGTGGGTAAGTCTGCTTTCCGCCTTGGTGCCAGAATGCTGCTTACAGCCCCAAAGGAGCAACGAGTGCCACCTGGTTTTCTATTCCGAGGGCATTTGGCAGGGCCGAATGAGGCAAGGTGACCGCCTCAGGTGGCAGGATCCACAGCGGCAGCAGCTCCTGCCGCCTCCAAAAAATTTACTTCCTACTGCCGCTGCTGCCATGGTGGCAGCAATGGCTGCAGCAGGCACCTTGGAGACCTCTTGTTGAATAGGCACTACAGTGGTACCTCGGGTTACATACGCTTCAGGTTACAGACTTCGCTAACCCAGAAATAGTACCTCGGGTTAAGAACTTTGCTTCAGGATGAGAACAGAAATCGTGCAGCGGCGGCAGGAGGCCCCATTAGCTAAAGTGGTGCTTCAGGTTAAGAACAGTTTCAGGTTAAGAACGGACCTCCAGAAGAAATTGAGGACTTAACCCAAGGTACCACTATACTGGTCTCCTCCCACTGTGTTCCCAATGCAGATCTGTATTTCCCTCTTGTTTCTGATGTAGATCTTCACTCAGCCCCTCTTCCCTGGCAGGAGGCACCATTTTGTGGTTCACCTGAGTGCCAATATGTCTTGAGCTGACCCTGGCATTGGGAAGTAAATGGCCCTGAATTGGGGTGTGTGCGCACAAGGTAACAGTGTAAGCTGGAGACGTTTTCTTTGCTTGCCTCCCTCGTTTTCTTCTCAGTGCACCAGTTACCCTCCATGAATTCTTCAGTTACAGGTTACCAATATGTCCTTTAACACGAGGCGACATGCAAACCATGAAAAGAGTGAAGTCAAGAAAACATTCAAGTTAATGGAAACAAGTCTTTATTAAGTAACTTTTAATATCAGAAAAATAAAACTCTTATAATTCTCTTTACAGCAAATATATAATATCAGTGCTTTGGCCACCATAAGTTAAAGGCCCTTTATCATAAAATATATGGTTTGTTTTTTTTTAAATTTACTCAAATTGAATTTATAATCCCTATGACCTCCCTACATATACATAACAAAAAGAGTGTAGTAAAATTAGCAAATACTAAACTATATTGAGAGCTTTGTCATTCTTGAGTCTGTGGTTTATAGAAACGGTACACGCACCTAATGTCTGTCGACTCCTTGGCTTATTAGTTGCAGTGTACAATGCAAGAGTACAAAATACATGCTCGGTGAACGAGATTGTTCATATCTACAAGACTGCAGCTAAAGATTAAGGTTTCAATACTGACATTTAAACTATCCTACAAGCTGTTAGCGTTAAAGTTATGCATTTCATAATATAATAATATTATAATAATAATATGCCATCAAGGCAACTTTTATACTGAAAAAAATCATAAAATAAAAACCGTTATCTGTAAACTTTTTTTTTTAATACGAAATGTAACCCTTTCAAGTGGAAATAAAAAATAAAGATTTCTGTATATTTACTTGTTCAATACACATAGAATTTGCTATACTGAGGGGAGCGGGGAATCTGGTTTCAACTCGGGAAGGTATTGCTCCAAAAGGAAAAGAAAAGAGAGAAATAAAAAAATAAAGAAATCCACCAGAACCTCTGAGTGTTCTTTTTTTCAAATGCCAGCACAGATTTGGGAACATTCTGAGTATGAAGAAGCAAGAAAACATCCACAGGTTGAAATGTAAAGAAAACACAAAGGAAAGGAACGGGGGAGAAGTTCGTATTGACTTGCAAAGGGGAAGATGGGTGGCTTTGAAATGAGATAAACCCCTCGCTGGGCCACAGTCGCAGCTGCTCTCATGAATGATACAAGAGCATGAATGTTGACTGCTTCTCTGTCATCGTCCCCCCCTTTTTACATTACTAAAAATAAAATACATGCTTCACATAATGTGCAAGTTATGGTTGAAACATAAAAATGATTCACATTTTTTGAACTCTGATATTCTCTAAAATAGTTAATTTAAGAACAGCTTGATCAAACTAGCCAATGGAATGTTAGCATCCTCGCTGTCAGATACAAAGGGTGCAATGACCCGACAGCTGTCCTTCCACCAGACGCCCCCTCCTCTGAAGCAGATGGGGGGGGAAGGTGGGAGGGGGAAGGAAGGGACATTGGTGGGCTGCTCGGAACACCACAGCTCTTCACATGGATTCCATGTGTGGTGTGGGTCAAACAGAGAGCTCCAGTGCAAGCAGAGGGGTCCCCCTGCTCTCAATGGGGTGAGCCAATCTACAGATACAAAACGCAAGACCGACTCCCTCCCTTGAAACGAAAGGGGAGGCTAGCTACTTGTGGGGGGGGGACGGACTCTCTGCTTGTGTTGGGAGCCCCCCGCGTCCCTTAGCACTGATCGGGGCAAGGCAGACTTTCCCACGCTTCAGCAATGGAAGACCCGCACATTCCTGATTCTCTTAAGATGCCCCATTTGCATATTGGAGGAGGTGGCAGTCGATTCATATCATTTTGCCCTGTCCTCTGTCCCCTTATGAACAATGATCACATTAATAAAAGTTACCGCTACGCTACTTGCTGAATGCCAGGAAATCAAATTGTGCATCATAAAATTATTTGCAACATTAGGTAAGTTAAGCCTATGTTGTAAGGGGGGAGGGGGGGGAGAAAGCGCCCCCAAACCTGTTTTGAAAAACTGGCAGTGTAAAGAAGGCAGCATTGGAAGTGTGTTTGATACATTGATAATCCTTTGTACCCTTCCCTCTTATAAACCGACAGTTTCTACATTCAGGGCTGTGTCAGGCTTTTGCTGTCATGACCTGCGAAGCCTCACGTTCCATTCTGTTCTGAAACTGTTCCCGACCCTCCTATCGCCTCACAACTTCATTCCAGAACTTTGCTACAGGTGCCACAGCTGCAACCAAAATGGACAAAGACTGGCTAGGCTTAGTGTTAAACTGTACAGACCTTTTCCAAAAAAGAAAAAGAAAAAAAGAGAGTACATGCCTTTCAAACAACATTAGCCTAATCTCAAGAAAGCCCAATAACAGTCTGAGTTCATTATAAGTTTACTTAGGGGGTACCATTACATCCAAGCCATTAAGAGTTTAAAAAGTCCATATATAATATCTCTATATATTTAAGAGTGAATTTGAATCGCCTGAGTAACAGCTGTCTGGCAAACTGGACACGTGGGTACGTCTTTTTCACAGATCTTGTTGGCACATTCCATGCAGAATAGGTTGTGGCCACACGGAACCAGGGCAGCGATTACTTCGTTCTCAAAGCATATCACGCAGTCATGCTTCCTTCTCAACTCTGGAGGGGAACTAGATGTGGAGCCACCATTGGAAGAAGAGTAGCTGTTGGTACCATTGGAAAAAGCAGGGATGTAGATCGGAAGGCCAACTTGGCTGACTGTACTGGGTGGATCGCTTCGGACTCTCCTTGCCAGCGGATGTTCCAAGGTTTCGGGAAATGTAGGCGACAGGCGAGGAGTAGATGGCTGACTCCCTCTCCGTGGAGCCTTCACGTTACTAGCAGGTTCGTTACCAAAACTGGAGAGCGGGTTAACGGGTTCAAAGGGTGTCCAGATGGTTTGAGAAGGCGTCGGCAAGGAGTCGTACGCAGGAGAGTCAACTGCAATGTCCTCCGCACCTACAGAAGGCAACGTTTCTCCAAACCAAAAGTTGCCTGTGCTGAATGGACTTGTGGGGCTGAAGTCAGCCAGCCTATTGCTTCCAAAGTAGGAATCAGTGGAGCCGCTTCCTAAAGAACTGGAGCTGTCGTTTCTGTAATTAGAAATCATCCTAGTGCGGCTTGGAGGAGGTACTGGGTTGGAAGTAAGCCAGGCAGATCCCAGGTTCCCTCCTTCAAAGCTCACGTCCGTACCGTTATAATGGAAATCGTTTTCTTCGTTCAGTTCAATGTAGTTTCCAGTGCGCATGGCGATGTGCATTTCTATCTCTTCACGAGCACGATCTACGTTTTCAGGCATACCGGTAACCTCAAAGACTGGCTCCTTGTCTCTACTGGGAGTAACTATGTAGGTGTGGGTCTGCTGCTGGATCCGCTTGATTGTAGCGCCTTTGGGGCCAACCACCAGCCCCACAACACGGTAAGGCACCCTGACCTGGACTGTAGTTTGGCCTGGTAGGTTGGGGTTACAAGACAGTCCTCCCAGTGCTGGGCCATTTTTGTTGCGTGAAGCTCTAATCATGGAGAAGTGTTCAGCAGCAGAAAGAATTTCCCTTTTGGCCATGGCTACATCTTCTTTGCGCCCAGTGACGACAAAAATGGGTTCTTCTCCGCGGACAGGGGTCTTGATGTAGGTATTTGTCTTGGCTCTCAATGCCTTTATTTTGCAACCTGCGTGGAGAAAGCACAAATAAAAGTGCTTTAGTGAAGAATCTTGAATGGGAAAAAAGATGCAAGAAGCAAAAATCGCTTTGTGCTGACACTCTGATCCTCAACATCTCCCTCTCCCCACGGTTAGGTAAAGGTTAAGGGTCTCCTGACCATTAGGTCCAGTCGTGACCGACTCTGGGGTTGCGGCCCTCATCTCGCTTTACTGGCTGAGGGAGCCGGCGTACAGCTTCTGGGTCATGTGGCCAGCATGACTAAGCCACTTCTGGTGAACCAGAGCAGTGCACGGAAACGCCATTTACCTTCCTGCTGGAGTGGTACCTATTTATCTACTTGCACTTTGATGTGCTTTCGAACTGCTAGGTTGGCAGGAGCAGGGACCGAGCGACGGGAGCTCACCCCGTTGCAGGGATTCGAACCGCCGACCTTCTGATGGGCAAGTCCTAGGCTCTGTGGTTTAACCCACAGTGCCACCCGCATCCCTCTCCCCACTGTTAGATCAGTGCAAAATCACACCATTACAGTGAAAACAGCAATTACCCAATTAAAGAAGATTGCTGTTGAGAACAAGTGCTTAGGAAGCATGGCAGTTAAGTCACAACCTGCGTGGAACTCACAACTAAACTCACAGAAACCTTTAGCAACCTACCCATCCATACCAAGCTGCAATTTGAAAAAGACAGCTAACTTTTTGAAAAGCCTCCATGCCTGGCTAGGGACTATTTACAAGCCTCTTCCAAATCATTGTCTTAAAGCTAACAAAAGTTGTTGACTTCTGTATTTGTTCTGTTCCTCCGAGGAGTGCAAAAGAACCTCTAAAGCCAGTGCAGTTAGGTTTTCAAAGAAATCTTTTCCAAGTAATTAGCTGAAGCCAAAAACACATTGATCAATGGTGTAGCAGACAGTTTCATTCCATTCCGTATATAGCAATTAAACAGAAGCTACATGAAGGTTATTTAACTGAACAAGAGGTTTAATTTTCTTCAATATGCTGCTTTTCATCAAAGAATATCAAAGCTGTTTACAATAAAATGAGTAAAACCCATATAAGGGCAACAGAAGCAGAAAGTACAACATAATCACATATGACTGAGCAACAAAAAGCACACCCAAAGACGACTCACTGAAATAAATAAACAAAGTTCGGTCCAATAATAGTATGGTGCTGCCTTCTTAAGAGTTACTATTGATAAAAGAATAAACATGGTCTGGAGATCTTATTAAAGGTGTTAATAAAGGTATAACTACACTAGATGGTCATCTGATATCTCTGTTAATTATATGATATAATCTTTTCTTATTAACTGGAAAAACGTTCAGTTCTAGTTGAGTGCAGATATTGCTTGGTGGCATATATATTTTAACTATATTCAACAATAACATTTACAATTTCATAGCCCAGTTTTTATTAAATATCACTCCCCCCCCCAAAAAAAGATGGTAAGTCTTGCAGTATTTGATAATTTGCACAAGATGGAATAATAGAATTCAATGGTTTGAATGTTTTCAATTAATGTGCCTGCTAGAAGACCTTATAAGGCAAAATGAAATTAATAGACAACAAGGCTTGAAAAATTAACTTCATAATTACAGAACTCTAAAGAATAATTCTCTAAAATATATTGGAGCATAATGATTGAGGAAAGAAAAGCAAATATAGATAAGTTTAAAAGCTAGATGGAATAATTATTGTGGGGTGGTGAAGCTATTTTCATAAAAGACTCTAATATCTCAATTCCTACTGCTTTAAAGGAAAATCATTATAAAGTTCTATACAAAAAACATTTAAATCCTTTAAAATTAAGCAAAAATGAACAGGGTAATGACAGAGTGAGTGCATTTCCAGCACAGAGTATGTTTCTTTCAAATGTGGTAGGGTTCTGAAGGGAACTGGATGGAAATTGTTGAGATGAGAATCACTGCGCACATTTCCATTATTGCCATCACCAGTAAGAATTATTCTAAGATACACTGAGGATATAATACCATCTGAAGATTACAGAATTGGAGGGCAACTTAGTATTTTACAACTCCAACTGAGGTGGCAAATAAATTTTAAAAAGTAAAAAATTCAGGGTGTGCAGAAATATAATAGGGTGAATAGTGTGGGATACACTATATTTGACAAAGTTTACCCACTTAGCTTGGTTTAGAAAAGTTAGGCAAAGGGTTTACTTGAAATTGGAATTTGTGAATTTTCGGAACAGAGATTGCCAAAAAGAAGACATTTCTGTTGAACTCAATGGGACTTACATCTGAGTAGAAACATGCAGGGTTTTACTATTAAAACATTGCATATACAGTACAGTACAGTACAGTACAGTACAGAATTAAGCCTCCCAAGCTGAAGACACCCTATTTAGTGGCTTTAGGTTTCTCATCAGGAGAAATGCATGCGGTTTGGAATGCCACTGAAAAATGCCAAGTCCCAATCTATTATGTGAAAAGCCAACACAACAAGACCATTAAAAAGTTTTTCCTTAAAGTGACTTTTACAGGAAAGCTGACTCTACAGACTCCAAGGTCAATCTCTCCTTTGTTATTTGGAGAGAAGAAACAGCAATCGAGAGGAAGCCGCAGCCTCCGACACCTGAAACTTCTGAATGCGTCATCAATCAATGCTAAATGAGTTTAGTTTGTAAGGAACTGGTAGCAAGATACAGATGCAATAGACTACTGTAAAGGCAGCCAGGCCAGAACACAGGCCATTAACCTTCTTCTGTAGTTCCACTGGCTGACCTTCGTGTCTGCTGCCTTCCTTGTCTTCTCCATTAAATCACGTCTTCAACATGCCATCTAATAGCCTGGTAAAAGTATTAAGCTAGGGTGAGTTACTGGTACATTTTATGCTTCTAACAGACTGTCCTGGAGGCTGAGGCCCAAAGCTATAAAGGAGGGAAACTTACAATCTCCCACACCTTGTTTCCAAATCCCTGGACATGTGAGAGATTGCCACATGCATTTTCTGTTGTGATGACAGAATAGATCTGATGCTTGGAAAAATTGAGTTAAACTGTGCAGTGCTGATTTGTTAGCAAGATATTGTCTCCAGACACGCTCAAAGAGATGTTAAAGAATACACACAGTTCATTAATAAACCTAGGGCTACTGATCTAGAACTATGAGAACAAACTACCACACTACATAGGTGATTCCCTATTTACTGGTACAAGGTGGTGTAACTGTATGTACAAACAAACTGACACCCACCTATGGGAAGTTGTTTTTTCTTATCTGAGGCCTTGAACTACATGCTCAATTCTGGATGTGGAACACCGAAAGACTACATTGTGTTCCAATGTAGTCACCAAGATGTATGTACAGATATGCCTGCCTGTGAGTTGAATATTTCCATCGTTCTAAACAAAAATGAACAATTTTAGTAAAAGCAAAAGCTTGGCAGGCAAACACAGTCCTTCTCTCAAGTGTGTTTTTTTTTAATTGATACTTCACCAGCCCTCTTTCATTATTCCTCTTATTTCTATAGGTGAAAGATCACATTGAGGATGCCCAAGTCAAGTCAGCCAGGTATGTGCAGAAGGATGGAGGGAATAAGCAAAGTGCAGAAGGATGGAGGGAATAAGCAAAGTTAGTTTTCAGGACTGGAGCGCAGCGCTGCTGTAATTTTCTTCAGTATGTCCATGCAAAATATTTACTACTATGTCTAAATGCACCACAAACTGGGATACGTGGACATTTCATGGGTGGAAAAGGAGAGGGAGGTATTGGGCTCAGAGGAAGTGCATTCGCAAGGCAAAGCCTCTGCTCCTCTTGCAACTTGTTAATGGGCCGTTCTCCTTGTAGCTAAAACAATGCTTCAGGAAGGAGGGAATTGGGCCACTGGGTGTTTGGACCAGAGGGTGCATGTCCTCCAAGGTCAAACCCTCACTGCATCTTTGAAGGGGGAGAAAGAGCTTGGAGCTTGCATGCTGCAAGGTGCACTTTGTGCAAGCCCTATGGTCCTTTCCCTTTTATCATTGAACCTGTGTGATGTGTTGATGACATAGTTAAGGGGGATTGGACACTAACCTGCTTAAGACAGAAGCTGTGCCCATTACCTACTGCGGAAGGATGGGAAGAGAGACTGTAGAGAATTCAAGATGTGTGCCTATTGCACCCATGCCTTTGGCCATGTGCAGTTAAGAGGTGTCAGGGTTCTGGTTCGATCAACCTCTATTTGTAAGACCTTTTTTGTCTACTCTCTGGTGTGCATGTGTATGTGAAAACTCTCTTCAGTTACTCAGTGCCAAATCCCTCATACAACCAGGAGACCTAATCATTGCCCTTTCCCAAAAAGACCATGATACTCAGTATGCACCATTGCTGCCCTTTCTGACCATAGAATTTGTTGGAGAACCCCCTCCACAAATGCAGCTGACAAGTTATTTGCTAGGCGAAATATTCCATCACCATACTTGTGAATAAAAATAAATATAGTCCCATGTTCAGCAGCTTGCAAACTATACTGCAGTCTGCCTTCCAATGCAACTGCTCAGGAAGTTCCATTGCCCAGGGAGTTAGCATAGGCTCATTTTTCACCAATGACCACTAATTAGAATTGGACAAGAATTTCTCTACTTGACTGTTGATCCAGACTACTTCTGTTAGCTTTTCTGCTTCACGTGGCTTGACTACGTGATTGGGTCAGCTTGAAGCTGTTTGCTTTAAGTAGCTTTCTGGGAACCTTTTAAGAGTCAGTTGGATAGGACCCACAGACAAATCAAGTCCTTCATTTTGTTTCCAACTGTGGCTGGCAATATACGTACAATGCTCTGTGATGCATAAGTTTTGGTCTGATTTGCTTGGGTGGATCTGTGGTGAACTGGCTGAAATGCTCCTGCATCAGTGTGTGAGATAAGGAGGTTGTGTATGGAAATATGTGTCCACGCCCTGAATGCTTGGCAAATCCCTCTTCCCAGATCACCATTAGCAGCTCCCCCTTTTTCCAGAGTCTCCAGAAGTTTGGAGAAGAAGCAAGGCAGACTCTTATTTACTTTTAGCCTTCTCAGGTGGTAAAACAGACCCGGGTTTCCTTCCAAGACCAGTGTTGCTTCTCCCTACAGCGGCAGTCCAGTATGACATGCAGCAAGATCCAGGACCTCTGGAAGATGGCTCAGTGAATGGTGTTGAGGCTGCTGATGAGGGCAAAAAGCAGACCCCTCAGTATTATTAATTTTAATTATATTCTACCTTTCTGTAGAATACAATTACAGCTGATAAAGTACTAAAAATAGCAGCACTATTAAAAAATCACGTTAGAAGCGGCAGTCCATAAAGATCCCTAAAAGCAGCAAATTGTTAAGCATTAAAAGCTTGTGATGAAAAGTTTATGAGTAGATGAATCTCCACAAGAAGGGCATCTCATAGTTTTGGTGCTTTCAGAAGATCCTGTGTCTTGTACCTGTCTGACTAATCTCACATTGTAATAGAAAGGGAGATGTCCTCTGACATTTATTTTTTAAAAAACAGGCACCTTTACACAGAAATAGATAGTCCTTGAGGTAACCTAGGTTGGTAGGGGCTTTAAAGGTTAACACCGGCATTAAAGTGATTAGAAGCAAATAAGCAACCTTTGTAGGTGGAATAAGATCTAAGATGTGATATGATTGTCCAGCTCTAGATACCACGCTGCTAGCTGGGTTACATACGCTTCAGGTTACAGACGCTTCAGGTTACAGACTCCACTAACCCAGAAATAGTATCTCGGGTTAAGAACTTTACTTCAGGATGAGAACAGAAATCACGCGGAGGCAGCGTGGCGGCAGCAGGAGGCCCCATTAGCTGAAGTGGTACCTCAGGTTAAGAACAGTTTCAGGTTAAGAACAGACCTCTGGAACGAATCAAGTTCTTAACCCGAGGTACCACTGTACTATCTTGCTGTTTCCTCCACCTTCTCTTTGAGCCAAGGTTTCCCAGAGCACAGTTCCAGAATTCATTTCAGCGGTGGGAACTCTGGAAGCCATACAGAAGTACCAGTTGATGGAAACCACAGTACTCTTGTGCTAAGATCCTGCTTGCAGGCTTCACAAAGGCACCAGGTTGGCCACTGTGACAACAGGGTGCTGGATTAGATGGGCCACTGACCTCCTGGTTTTTCTTATTATTTTCCTTCACTGCTAAGTAATCCTAGCCAGCAGACACCTGGAGATAATAATTTCCAAGAGCAATACTTGAAGGGAAATTGGGGTTTGGGGGGAGGAGAATAAGATAGAGCAGGCTCCTATTCCCTAAATCAGTTCTCTTTCTGCCTATATCCCTTCCTCCAATCTTTCTCCTAAGTTTTGCAAGACTGTTTGCAGCCCTAATAGTGACTTAAAATAGTTGTGAGCCTTCTGTTTCCAGCTCTCTTCTACCACCACTGGTACAAACAGGTAAAAGCTTGGCCAAATTACATACTAGGGCGGTCCTTATTGTTTGCCAGCTTCATGCTCAGGGAGAAAATGTTGCTTTGGGAACAGAGCTAAATAGCACCTTCCTTCCCCCCCCCCCCACAGTGCTGTGAACATTCTTTATTAAAAAAACCTGCTCACTGCCATTCAGTCTGCTGCTTTTTACTGGTCTCCTTCAATGCCATTAAAAAAGAAAACATTCAATTTAATCCACTCAATTAAAAGTTGGGCTATAAATCCTCAAAATGAGTAAGTAAACAGAGTCTTCTTCCTGGCAATAATCTCACTGGTGATCCTTGCCTAGTGGGTATCGTACAGTGAGGAAGACGGTGCCAAAGTTGACAACATGCTGGTGTGACTGAGATGGAACATAGCAGGACTGCCCTCACTCTCAATGGATTTATCTTTTTGCCCTCTCTCAAAGCCATGTCCAAAAGGTTACTGCGCCGAGCGAGGTGCTTTTTGCTGCTGCTAATATAAATGGGATGTGCCCACCCCTCTTTCTGGCTGAGTTTCTTTTATACATTCCTTAGGGCTGGAGCAGTATTTCCTTGATAGATGCTTATTATCAAGCTCTTCACCTCACTAGGAAAATTTAATGCTGGAAGCTGCTTGCAATAATTGAGGGTTGTTCCTATCATGATTTTGAGTAGGTTCACCACTCCTCTCCCCTCACTGCCCCCACATCTGTGCAGTATTTGTAGTTTTAAACTTTTCTACATGTATCCTGGGTTATATTTCCATAATAATAGATTTATCCTTCAAGTCAGCTAGTTGATACTTTCTGCATCTGTTGGGCTGATCCTGCTTTCTCTCTCTCTCTTTCTCTCTCTCTCTCTCTGGTATTGTGGGTAGGATGCATGCAGCGCACAAATGTTATTTTATTTGCCAGGAAAGTGCAAACTTTGTGTTAGAATACATTATTTTAGCTAAGCAGATTTGCATGCATTTGTTTTACATCAACTCAGCTTTCAACATAGATGCTTTCAAAAGATTTTGACATTTAATGGGGCTGTCAGTGGAAGCAGAGGATGCTCGAAAGAAAAAATACAAGATGGGGCATAGTAGATGATGAAGATGATGATAAATTTATTTATACTCTGCTTTTCCCCCTGATAGGACTCAAGTCAGCTTGGAATCGTATAACTGGAAATAGCCATCTATCGCGAAGTGGGGTGCTAAAATTCCCTACTCTAAGCTTGACCGCCATGTTATCTAAAACCTATTCTTGTTATCATTCCATATTATTTGCATGTTTTGGTGCAAGGAATCCCTCTCTCTGGAGGGGAGGGATAGCGCAACGACAGGAAGACATTTTGGCTGGGTACCAAGGCATGCCAATATCTCTGACCCCTGTATCAAGCATAGAAAGAATTATTCCTGGAAATGTAGAAAGCAAATAACTGGCTGCTATGCAACTAGAAGATCTCTAGAAATGACACCTTCTATTTAGACATCACATCAGAGAAACAAATTATAATACACCAAAAATAAATATTTTTGAATACTATGTAGCCAAGAAAAGATCTACTCAAAATCAAACATGGCAGGTTTGGGGTCAGACGAGAACAAAGTTGATGTTTCTTCAATCTGTTTGTCTCTCCTCCACCGCAGAATGAAATGTTACTGAATCTTCACTGATTTTCAGAAATGTTTCTCTACAGACTCGTTGCCTGTGCCTAAGTTATTACAGTGGTACCTCGGGTTAAGTACTTAATTCATTCCGGAGGTCTGTACTTAACCTGAAACTGTTCTTAACCTGAAGCACCACTTTAGCTAGTGGGGCCTGCTGCTGCTGCTGTGCCGCCGGAGCATGATTTCTGTTCTCATCCTGAAGCAAAGTTCTTAACCTGAAGCACTATTTCTGGGTTAGCGGAGTATGTAACCTGAAGCGTATGTAACCTCTATGTACCACTATACACTCCTTCCATTATAGCTTACTTATTTCCCTTACAAATGACCACATTTTAAAAGTGGCCGAGAACACAAAAATGCATTTCGCATTATCTAACTCAGTGTGATCCAACAATGTGGCCCCTGTGCTACCTTCCCACAGCTGGGTAAGGCGCCAAAGGAGGTGGAAAGGCTTCAGAACCCTGCCAGAGCCTTGTGCCTCCTTCCTAAAGCCCGACACCTCATTTAGTTGGCTTTGAGAAGGCAGCACAAGGGTGGGGTCCCCCCCTTTTGGCCTGGCTCCCCACTTTGTGCAACAAGGTAGTACATGGCCTGCAGGTATGAAAAGTGGACCGCCCTGATCTAACCCACTGCTTCCTTCTGAAGAGTACAGTGGTACCTCGGGTTACACACGCTTCAGGTTACATACGCTTCAGGTTACAGACTCCGCTAACCCAGAAATAGTGCTTCAGGTTAAGAACTTTGCTTCAGGATGAAAACAGAAATCGTGTTCCAGCGGCGCAGCGGCAGCAGGAGGCCCCATTAGCTAAAGTGGTGCTTCAGGTTAAGAACAGTTTCAGGTTAAGAACGGACCTCCGGAACGAATTAAGTACGTAACCAGAGGTACCACTGTATATCCCAATATCTTTTGAATACAACCCTTCAAACCCAAAAGCTAAGCAACAATTGAACAAGCAAAATCTTTCTAAACCATAATCAAAATTTACTTTAAAAAAAATAAAATAATAATACACAAAGATGAGCAATTTTGGAGCAATGCTTACCAAAAGTATAATGGATTACTTAACTACAGTTCAGGATATTTGCAAGGCAGCTGAGTGTGGAAATATTCAAAGAAAGGGAATCTCAGCGTCAACAGGTGATGTCCTCAGGCACAGCAAGGACATGGCAGAAACTCTCCAAACAGCCCAGCTGAGCATATCTCAGTCATTGCTTTAATCTCCAGGAGTCTATGCCTGCTTGCACATGTGTAGCAACGTCACAATGCCTGCTGAAATGTACAGCTCATCTTAGCAGTCAAGCCCACCTGTTTCCTTCTACTTGGTTATTCCTCTTTACATGGAAGAGAGGCACCAAATTAAGGAAGTACTGCCTACGTCACTGCAAGTGCTGGTCTTTGAAGAATAAGGAACTGAAACAAGAAAACTTGTGCTTACCCGTCAGCCTCTGGTCTGGAACAGTGGCAGTTCAGAAGTCGGCTGTTCCACTTGCCCTCTCACCTCTCTTGCTGACATCTGTTTAGACTTGGCACACCTTAAAATCTGCTGGCTTCCCTTGGGATATGCAGGCCAAACGCATGACTTCTGTATATAGCCTTCACCAATCTAGTGTCCTCCCTATCTTTTTGGCGGCAATTCCCATCAGCACCAGCATCAATATGGCAGTGATGGCTGGGGGTAGGTGGGGTTTTAGTTCAAAACATCTGAAGGCCACCAGGTTGGCAAAAGCTGGCTTAATATATAACTAGTATAGAGGTTAAGAAGTGTCCGAATTCACTGGGACTCTAGCTACAGTCAATGCAACTGCTGAAGTCTCTGGACATCTTTTAACTCTAATTAGAGCAGGCATTTTTCTAGTTGCACAAAAAAGTGTGAATGATAGGAAGCTCTCACATTTTGGAATACAGATCCAAAAAACCTGTCTCCTTGCAATTCTGCACTTCAGGAAAATGTGATGCGCTATCAGGCTTATTGTATGCCAATAAACTGACAGAAAACAGTCTCAAAGAGGAAAAGCAGGGCTCTCTCTCTCTGTGTGTATACATACACCCCCCACCCACCAATCTGTTTTATCATTGCAGCCTTCTCTCCTTTGCTTGTTTTACACGTGTTTTTACCATTCTCTCTTTCCAACAGCAAAGGGTGAACCAAAGTGACAATTATTTGATTGCAAGATGCACACAACCACATGGGGAGCTGGTTGTCTGCACCGCATAGCCACATGCAAAGGCACCCCATATTCCTCCACATTTATGATTGGTAACAGGTATCAGGGTGCAAAAGACTCCCCACAAAATTAAAGTTTGCAGGCAGTCAGCACATGGCAAATGCCACAGATATTCCAATCCTGCTCTAAGAGTGGAGTCTGGACCCTTTCCTGTGATGAGAAAAGCAACACCAACCAAACAAAGTTAGTTGCTTGGCTCTGCTAGTTTTACAGTGCAGGTTATGTTATATGACGACAAAACTGTCTGTTCACTGGCAACTTTGAGTAGCCTAAGGAGAGAGAAAAACAATACCCAAGGGAACTCTGGCAGTTACCCCCAAATACTGATGCACATAACAAGCCTGCGCTAGTCTCTGCAAGGCATGTCTGTTAAGTAATTACTATTAGCATTTCCAGGTTGAAATGCATAACTTTATAGAGGGAAACAGCACATATGGAAATACTGCCGAGGTAAACTAGAAGAATATATGCACATTTCTTAAGTAACTAACAATCCCCGAGAGCTCCCCCCCTCTCTCTCACTCAAGGTAGGCTGCTGAAGACAAAGTACTTGCCTCCAAATCAGGTCAGTTTGGAAGAAACACTACAATAAAGGACACCAAAAGATACATCTTTGTGGGGGAAACGCATAGCAATTAAAACATTGGATCTTGAGATATATTAGCAGAATTCCACTCATGTGGCAGGGCTTTCCAGGCACCTATCTGCACTGCAATTCCAAGGATCCCTGGAAAGCCACTTCTGAAGGGTGAGGGACTCTCTGGAATGGCATGTGACTGGGTATGGGGGACTATAGCAGGGTAGGGTAACAAGAGATAAATTGGCAGGCGACTGCCTTGCGTAAGTGCTTTTCTGCTTGTGCAAGACGTCTCTGGTTCCAAGCTCTTGTAAATAAAATGTGATTGCCATATAAGTTGGCAGGTGGAACATATACCTGTAAGCACAAGGGCCCAGGTTCGGTCCACAGCACCTTCAGCTAAAGGAAGCTAGGTAGCATAGTGTTGAGAAGTCTGCTGCCTAAGGGCTGGAGAACTAAGTCCATTTCAAGAGATGATACTAAGCTAGGTGGACCAGTTCCTTCTATCTTGTTTTAGAAGGTTGACTTTACAAAAACAACAACTGTGAATTTGCTTGCCACCCTAGGCACCTTTGGGAGGAAGGGCGGGATAATAAATTCATTAAATAATAACCCTACGCCCAAAAGGGAACTTTCACTATTTTGTACTGATTCAAAGGCCAGAAGCCAGGTTATACTAGCTCAACTAGTCTTACAGTGAGTATATTTTAATCAAAGGAGCAATTAATTCATCAACTTTAATTACACAAAACAAGGTGGAGCACTTGTTCAATGACACCTGTTAACTAGCCTCCAAAACTTCAACTTAAACTGGTGGGGATGGGGAGAAAGAACCATGCAATTATATAGTGTAGCTTATATACAAAGACTGATCTGGGCATTATGGTTTATTCATGTTTAGCAGCTGAAAAGTCACAGCTACAGAAATGGTACGGGTGAATTCATTTATTTAAGAAAATGGGCACAACCGCCTGATTGTAAAAAACCTCAACCTTAAACATAGTTAACTAGTATGTGGGACACATTATCATATCCTCCTTAGCTCATCCACCCACTGCCAGGAGAGATAAAAACTGATTACTTTTAAAGTTTTATTTTAATGAAAATTGCCAGATTGTAAAAGCTTCAAGTATAACAAGTTTCTATTTTTAAAAAACTGGTAAAAATGAAATCTGAACGTAATGCAAACATTTACGGTGGAATTTAATGTGATACTACAAGTGTTTTCGTTTACATAAGCTTATCAGCCTTGCCAGATAGTATTCCCCCCCCCCCCCCACTATGCTGGGGATTCTCCTACACACACACCCCGAGCCAATTTCAGGGTGAACAGGGAGTAAAAGGGAGGGAGCCCAGTTGCACAGGGTTTCTGTTGAGGGGGTTTGTAAGGTGAATCCCGCCCATTACAGTCATATCTTGGTTGACGAACGCCTTGCGAGTCGAACGTTTTGGGTCCCGAACACCGCAAACCCGGAAGTGAGTGTTCCAGTTTGCGAACGTTTTGTGGAATCTGAACGTCTGGCGCTGCTTCCACAGCTTCCAATTGGAAGCCAATCGGAAGCTGCGCCTTGGTTTCCAAACGTTTTGGAAGTCGAACAGACTTCTGGAACGGATTCCATTCGACTTCCAAAGTACCACTGTATCTCTTAAAAACTGTATTTATGTCACTCTTGTGAGCTTTTGATGAAAGGCTACTGTTTGAAAAGCAATCACTGTGGGGAAAACATATTCAGTAATTATCACTGCAGCACAACAGTCCATGTGGTCATATTATGGTTTGATCCCTGGCAGCAGAATCTAGTTGATCTCTGTATCTCACTAGGATCATACACCGAGTACTTATGAGGATCATATGCTCCCTTTTTATGCTGAACTACCCAGGAACTGCAATGTATTAAAGTTCTGAAATAATTTCTATAAACAAAATGAATAGTCTATTTCCACTACACAGAAAACACTGCTTTGTTCTGTTTTAACTATAATTCATTGCTTCTGAAAAGATATTGGTGATTGTTACAGTCCAGTCGTATGAACACTATACTGGTGGGATGCAAATACTTACCAAGTGTCACTGGGAAAGAGGGTCCCTAGTGGGGGTGGCCCCAAGCAGGTACTTTGGGCAGACCTGCCTGTTTCCCACTATGTGGACTAACTTTGATGTCTTGTGTGATCACCAGATGCATGGAAATGTTTCATACAGCCAGCAGTTCTTTCTCTCTATTGGCTGCGTTGTCATTTGTGTATGGGTAGGAGATTCAAATCAAACTGGTTCTGAGCCAGTCCAAGGGTAACTCACCCATTTGTACTTGCCTATAAGTAGATATTATTTCACAGTATAAAAAACACAGTGCTATCTTGCTTGTTACAGCTGCAAGCAGGAGGAGCCCAGAGGAGCACTGAAATCCCTCCTCAGGTGGAAACTACACACACATGAAAAACACTGTGAAAATGCTTTTTTAAAAAATGTTTTGAAAAATATATTGAATTTGCCATAGCTCGCCATCACCATCTAGTGTCACATTTGTATGTTGTATTTTACAACACATTTAAAACGTTTTATTTGCAGCTGTATAGCTGAGTCCTCAGTAACACATTATTTGTGAGTACTGGTGCGTTTTTGAAGCACTACCTTAGCACTGATTTTAAACAAATTTATTTAAAGAGATGCAGAAATAAGCCTGAAATACTAATGTATCACAAATGGGAAAAAACTGTTCTCAAAGCCAGAATTCACCAAGCCTCTAGATTTCCATTACCAAGCCTTTTCAGTGGCTGACACAAATCTGTTCACCTTCAAAAGGTAACTATAACATTGAAATAAGACAGTTGCAGGGGGTCCCGGAGGAAATGTTGCAGAACTTCCTAAGAACTGAAAGGGAACTGAAAGTTACTGAAATTTGATTTAGAATCCCCCAGTAAGAATGATAATGGAAAAAAAAATAACATGCAATATCAATATATAACATGCTGAATTACATTTGGAGTTCACAACTGCACTGGAGGAAGTGTCTCAGCATTTTTTTTTCTTTTTTTGAGCCCAAATGAGCTTCATAACTTGCCCTCAGATAACAGTCACAATCACTCTGCATGGAAAGGGCAGTGACTGCCATTAGTCACAAAGGTTATGGAACAGAGAGAAGAGTTATAAACAAAACCTCCATGGCTGTGATCAGATCACTTGGCCTTGGCCTCTTAGGAGGACTCTGGGAACTCAGCTTTCATTAAAATAAGCCTAACAAAAACATACACAGAGAAGTGCTTCGAGCCCTCACAGCTGTCAAGCAAAACTAAAATCACGTGCAGACAGTGCCTGCCAAAAGACTGAAACCAGAGAGGATGTGAGCAGGAAGCATGGGCAGAACTTCCTTAATCATCAGAATTCCCTAACCCACAACACAGCCTCTAGCCCGGCTTCTTGTCCCAGAATCTACAGCCTTGAGCAATCCTTCCTCTATGTTTGCAGGACTAACCGAGTTTTGCAATAGCTCTCAAACCCCATCACTATGAAGGTGACTATTATGTGTCTTTATGATCATTGTTGGAAAAATGTTTTTATTTTGACAAATCTATATACCCCTTTCTCCCAGAGTTCAGATTACCTGGAGAATAGGTTATGCCCAGGGTTACCTTGTGAGAGTCACAGCTGGATGGTGATTTGAACACCCACCTCCATGAGTCAGGTTTACATGTTCTATTACACCAAACAAAGCACCTAAGTCCCATACCCCTTCAAAAGCGCCAGATTGGACAAATACACAGAAAGTTTCAAGGGCTCTACAGCCTCACACTCCTGGAGTCTTGTATGTCTGCATTTCAATGCTTGTTTATTTATTTTAGCAAATAAAATAAAGCACCATGAAAAGGAGGGGGTCCATTGTATCACTGCTTCTCAAATGTTTTAACTAACACCATGCACATATATGGTAAAGGGTTAAGAAATGGGTCCCCCAAATGCATGTTTGAGTTAAATGTGGGTGCTGGGTGTGAAAAGATCGGAAATGTTTTACACTACATACCTTTTCGTAACCCGATTAGCATATCAAGTATATTCAGGTTGACTCTCATCTAGGGAAATGCATGAAGAGATTTAAGCATGCAATATGGGACTCTCCCCCTGACTTCTCTGACTTTGGAGTTCATGTTTGGAAATGCACTCCAATATTTTATTATTACTCCTAACACATTCTAACGACTGTGTCACAAGCTGAAGTGATTTCTTATCCTCTGAATGAGGAGCTCCCCATGTCCACAAAGATAAATTCATTTTTATTTGTGGCAGGGTCAGAGATTAATTGCTTTGCATGTTGAAAGTCCCTGGTTCAATCTCCAGCTAGAAGGGCTGGCAGAGACCCCAGCTGAAATCCTGGAAAGCTGCTGCCTTCCAGTGTAGACTAGATAAACTACTGAGCTAGATAAACTCAATACAAGACAACTTCCTATTTTCCTACTCATTCAGAAGTCCAATACCGACAGCTGCCTCTTGATGTTGGCACTCAAAAGGCATAATTTATATAAAATACAAACAGACAGACAGGCATGACAATATTTTCTTTAGCAGGTTTAGAAGTTTGCCTCCTTTTTAATTTTTGACCTCTGTTCTGGAGATTCAATAAACCAAAGGCTAGGTTTGGGGCTCTGTTTCTTTTCCCCCCTTCTGACCTTCCTATTCTTATTGCAAGGAAGTTTGGAGTTGTACAGACTCCAAGAAAGCTTCGATTGGGGGCTGCCTGGTTCTCCTCTTTAGAAATGGTACTACAAGTTTTTGTGATGTCATCACACGCAGCAGGTGAGACCAGCCACCAAATTTGGGCTGGAGACAAAGCAAGCCAACCAGCAGCGGTCACCAACCTATTCTCAAGGTGGTCATTGAAACTTGTTCCTGGCCTGAATTCTCTGCTTGCTGTGCGGTGTGCCTAACACTGTCCATTTTTGGCCGCAAATCATTCTGGATGACTCTGTGCCTCATAACACAGAGCAAAGCTTGTAGTGAATGGAGCGGTGAGATACTTACTGCAGCCCTGCCAGCAATGGCTTCAGTACTGACGGTGCTGAATGTAAGGCTATAAATTCGCAAGCAGCTGAAGAAATGGAATGTGCACACATAATGCCCACCCACTGAAATCACACGAAGGTCAAAAAAGAAAGAAAAAAAATACCTAAAATACCTAACACATTCCAGTTTCGGACTCTGGGAACTCTGATGTATTAATATTCCACAGTGGAAGTTACAAGGATATGCCAGTAGCATATTTTGATATATACTAATTCTGGATGGAAAACATCTGTCATCAAGATGCATAATTACCTTGCTTGGTTAGGTTACCACATTTCTGTTAAGTTACCACTCTTCAGTAACTCTCTCAAGAACTGTAATCTTAATGTCCATCTGGCCCTGTTTTCAAAAAGCTCACAAATCTTTCACCATTGTAAAGTTTCCTTTACAAAATAAATCACTCCATCTGCAACTACTCTACCCCAATTATTAATGCTCTGGAATTCAGTTTCTTGCAGTGCAAATTTCACAGGAGTCATCATAAGAATTTAAGAGGTACCCTACACTATCATATTAAGACCCAGAAACTTGTTTCCAACAATGGCCAACCAGATGCCTCCAGGAAGCTCACCAGCTGAAGAGGAAGATAGCAGCCCTTCTCAGCATCTGGTAGGCTGCCTCTGAATCCAGAGGTTCCATATAACTGTAATGGCTAATACCTGTTGATAGAGACCTAACCTCTATTAACTTGATTTGATTTATCCTCCATCCCAAATGTGGAGTGTACAAAAGACTGTCTGAAGAAATTGCAAACTTAAATGGCAATTTCCAGCTAAATAAATCAGCTATATTGTATTTTTTGTTTTGCCTTTATAAAGCACAGAGGTCCTCCCATATTACCTCTATTGAAATTTCAAGTACTTTTTAAGCCTAAGACTTTTCAGTCAGCAAAGAACAAACAAGGTAACAATGGGTAAAAATGAGCAGCCTAGTTAGCAGGGGAGCCATTTACTATTCTTAAAACCTTTGGAGCTTTTCCCCCCTTGTTAAACCATCATTTAACTAAATCCATTTTTCATAAAATTACTATTTATGTCAAATGAGAACTTTAATAACATGTAATGTACCTTCAATTTATTACCTTTCTATAGCATTGTATAAGCTATACTTGTCCTCAAAGAAGTGTCAAATTGGGTTGGGAGAAACAACTTACATTGGCCTAGTTTGCACACAACATAAACTAGGTACAGTACAGTCATACCTCAGGTTACAGACACTTCAGGTTGTGCGATTTCAGGTTGCGCACCGTGCCGAACCCAGAAGTACTGGAATGGGTTACTTCCGGGTTTCGGCACTTGCACATGCACAGAAGCGCTAAATGGCGCTTTGCGCATAAGTGCCAAATCGCGACCCGTGCATGCGCAGATGCGGCGCTGCGGGTTGCGAATGTGCTTCCCGCACGGATCATATTCGCAACCAGAGCGTTCACTGTAATGTAAATAAAGCACAAAAGAGCTTTTGCTCCTCCCCTGCTTGTGACTTTGCCACACTGGAGAGGAAATGAGTCTGAGTCTGATTTTTAGATGACTATCATATCTCCTCTCAGTCTCCTCTCATCAAGGCTACCCTACTTCCTCAACCATTCCTTCCAATGCTTGGATTCCAGACCCTTGGTCATCTTGGTTGCCCTCTTCTGCACATTCCAGCTTGTCATTCTTCTTCTTAAACTGCAGTGCCCAGAACTGGACACAGTACTCCAGGTGTGGTCTGATCAAGGCAAAACAGAATGGTACTACTGAGTTCCCTTGAATGGGACACTGTACATCTGTTGATGCATCCTAGAATAGCATTAGCTTTTCTTTCTTTTTTGCTGCTGCATCACACTGCCAAGCTAAGTGTCCCCCATCTTATATGTGTGCAGCTGTTTTTTCCTGCCTAAGTGCAGAACCTTACATTTGTCCTTATTGAAATTCATATTATTAGTGTGGGTCCTGTTCTCCAATCCGTTAAGGTCAGAGTGAATCCTGTCTTCCATGGCATTAACTATCCCTCCCGTCTGCAAATTTGGTGACCATCACCTCAATTTCTTCATCCAAGTAGTTAATAAAGATGCTGAACAACAATGCGCCTAGGACAGAACTCTACAGCACTGCACTTGCCACTTTTTTCAGGGTAAGGAGTTAGTGAGTACTCTTTATGTATGGTCAGACAGGCAGCTACAAATCTACCTAAGACTTACATCACCCAACCCACAGTTTACCAGCTTCACTGCAAGAATATTATGGAGCTGATCGTACAAAATGGGACCAATAGCCCTTTGCCCATCCATATCAAAGGGGATGGAGCTCTAGCTGCTATGGTAATACAAGCTCTGACTATACATGGTATGTACAATTGTACTGTAGAATGTAAGCAAGGATTCTAACAATATGTCCTTCTGAACAGGTATTTATTTTTCAACATTCCTCAAAATGTTTTATGACAACCACATCTTTAAGTGGAACAAGCCATTCACTATAAAATGGTGACAACTCTCCCCCCCCCACAAAAAAAACTACTCGGGGGGGGGGTTGTTACCTGAGGTTATATTAGCCTGGATTAACTATGCCTCTTATGGCAACTTTGTCACTGAGCATGCCTGGCAAAGCAGGTATCATGTGAGTAAGGAAAATCCATTTAGCCTCATCCACTTTTAAAGGCAAATTCTACTCAGATTCCTTCATGTTAGTGGGGTTTTTTTGCCTCTGGATGAAACATAGTTCCTTTGTCCCACCCACTTGGCTTTTGGAAGGCTGGAGAAATAACCTGGGCAACTGTTTTAGGTACTTTCAGAAATGTTAAATTCTACCATGGGGGCATAGAATGCTGAGCTGGCCAGGTGTAGTCTTGAATGCAGACATCTCAACTGGCCAACTTTTGTTTTCTAGGTGCAAATAGCACAATATAATTTTGAGAACTGTTTAAAATGTACAGATGCACTAATGTTTGTTTATTCCTCTCCTCACTCATGCCTCTTACAGAAAACATTTTTTTCAACAGGAATTTCTTTGCGGTGCCACAAATCTATTTATGACATGTTCTTTGCTATGCTGACTCTGTAGTGGCATCAGAAACTAAATAGCAGGAACATGTAGTACGAAAAGTAACTGCAATAAACAACAATAGCCTTTGCTGGTGGTGGTGGTGGGGAAACAGAACAGGACTTAATTCTTACGCAAATAACATTTTCTCAATCTGGTTTGAAGGAACTGAATCCCTGATAAAGTACTTCTGGGGAAGAGCTACTTGTTCAACATTGAGGAGCATATCAGAAGCATATACCACACTTGAGGATTGTATCTTGCAACATTTAATTGCAGGTAGTTAACATAACTTGCATACCAACCTTTATGACAGATGCCAAGCAACAGATCCTATAGTGTGCTTGTTTTGCAGTAGCTCACACCTCACTGTGAAAAGGTGCTTCAACCACTTGTTATGAACTGGGAACGGAGATTGGGGAAACAATGTATTTAGATTGGCTGCTACTTCTTTCCTTACTTCTTGGTAGAATCAACAAACTAGTAGTTTACAATCCAGGCTGCAGAATATATTACTTGACAGCTACTGGACTAGCAAATCAATCCTATGCAAGAGTTTATTTCTAGGTAGACAACTCTTAAGTTCAATGGGACTTATACCCAAAGTAAATTGTGCATAGGATTCTAGCCTCCAGGGAAATACTAATGAGGCAGATAATCCAACCTATCTTCTGTGCAAATTTAAATACATCCAAGCTTCTCTTGTGTGTATGGTGTATATAGGTGGAACTGTAAACCTTCATTTTCTGCTCTTCCATTGATGCCTACGGGATGAGTTTTAGTTACCCTTGTATTTTGGTGGTGTATATTCACCAAACAGGTGGGCAGGATCAGTGAATGGAGTCAGGATGCAGTGTCGTTTTATTCCTCTCCCCACCCCAGCACACTCATTTCCCACACTTGACACAACCCTTTTTGCCCTAATCTCTCTCTCTCTCTTCCCACCACTTAGATTTGTGCCAGTATGGCTTGAACACAAACAGTCTAAGCAAATGTGCCAAGTTATGTCGCCAGCTTAAGAAGAGCTCAGCCAGGGTGAAAAATATATCAGCTGGAATTGTGGGGATGTGTTGTATGTGGGAGTCATGATTGCACTGTAAATGGTCACACAATTTCTTAAATTCCCTAATGCCTGCAATTCTCTTAAAAGGAGTAACTGTGAACACTCCAACATATTTCTTCTGCTTTTGTTTGTATAAAAGGTCCACATTTAAAAATGCATTTTTCTTCTTTGAAAGTATGATTTCCTGCTTTTGTGCAATGTAGTAAGATCCTCAGGATAGCTATAAATAAAGAATCTAGAGTAAACAGGGCATAAATTTGAGAGCAGAAGAGCCTTTTTGTCATAAACATGAAAATAAAAAGCAGGCACCCAAGAAACTTCAACCTAAGTCACATAAGAAACGATGGGACAGCTATTTATTTAACATATAGTTTGTAACGGGTTTTTTAAAAATATTCCCAAGGATTAAGATGCCCAAGGATTAAGACATTCTGGGAGATGCTTTATAGTGAAATGAAAAAGGTATTTAAATATACCTTCCTGAAGAAACCAGAGGCCTTTCTCCTGGGCATGGTCGGCCAATTGGTGCCAAAGAAGGATAGAACTTTCTTTATGTATGCTACAACAGCAGCAAGAATACTCATCGCAAAGTATTGGAAGACACAAGATCTACCCACCTGGGAAGAATGGCAGATGAAGTTGATGGACTATATGGAACTGGCGGAAATGACTGGCAGAATCCGAGACCAGGGAGAAGAGTCGGTGGAAGAAGATTGGAAAAAATTTAAAGACTATTTACAGAAACACTGTAAAATTAATGAATGTTAGAAGGATGTTGGAATGAAACCATATGGCTTTAGTAGGAATGTTATAAAGAATTAAGTAAGAATAGATTGTTTAATGGGCCAAAGGGGAAAAAATAAGGTTAGATTGGGCTAAGATAAATTATAGGACAAAAAATGAGAAAGCTGGAAAGGATTTGCTGAAATAGCTAATTGAATTGGAATACAAAAAAGGGAGGTGTGAGGAGGTCGTTGAAACAAGTAAATGAAAGACAAGATATGGAAATATTGGATATGTTTTTAATTGTTTTTGTTCTTGCTTTTGTTTTGTTAAGATAAGTATTGTTTTTGTTTTCTATTTTGTATTGTATTGTTTTGCTTTGTTTAACTCTTTTTCTTCTTTTTGTAATCTTTAAACTCTTAATAAATATTACTTTTTTTAAAAAAATATTATTACTTCAATAAAGACTTTTAGGGAATTACACCTAATTCTGGGCATCAGAGTTTAAGAAAGATATTGACAAGCTAGAATGTATGTAAAGGAGGGCAACCAAGATGATTAAGGGCCTGCAAACCAAGCATTATGAGGAATGGTTGAGGGAGTTGGGCATGATTAGCCTGGAGAAGATAATACCAAGAGGTTATAGGATAGGATAGCCATCTTCAAATATCTGAAGGGCTGTCACATGGAAGATGGTGCAAGCTTGTTTTCTCCTGTTCCAGGGGGTAGAACCCAAACCAATGGATTTAAATAACAAGAAAGGAGATTCCGACAAAACATTAGGAAGAACCTTCCGATAATAAGAGCTGTTTGATGTCTACATCGGAAGGTGGTGCACTCTCCTCCTTCGGCGGTTGGATGGCTATCTGTCAAAGATTCTTTAGCTGTGATTTCTGCATTGCAGAGGGCTGGACTAGATGACCCCTCGGATCGCTCCCAACTCTACAATTCTATGATCTGCCTCTGAGATTTAAAATAGACTTCCATGGCAGCTCTAATCTCTAAATAGTGTTCTCTTTTGCCAGTTACCAAGGTAATAAAATCCACAGGACTACATGCCCCCAAAGGCAGTCTATTACGTGGAGAGAAGAATAAACATGCATGCTCTCTCCACTTAGTCCCTGACGCCCCTAACCATGGGGATGTCATGTTCAGATACTATCTAAGTGCATAATTTCTTATGTGTGCAAGCTAAAAGTGTATATTATTCATCAGCAGATTTTGTCAATAAACTGATTACAAGATTTGACTTACACATGTTGAATTTTATGCGCATAAGATAGTGTTCCCTTCTGGGTGCCCTCCAGATCTTTTTAGACTATAACTACCATTATATCCCACCACTGGGTGGGGATGATGGGAGTTTCAGTCTAAAACACACTAGGTTGTGGAAGGATGGTTTACGACAGGGATGGCCAACTCCCAAGAGACTATGCTTTATTCACAGAGTTAAAGACTGGCAGTGATCTGCCCCCTTTTTCTGGGGTTCAGGTCAAGGTTGTTGAGCTTTTTAAGTGAGGACGAAAGCCCCATTTTTGGGGGTGCAGGGCGGTTTAAATGTTGAACTTCTTTGGGGGAAGCCAGTGATTGTCTAGTGATCTACCACAGACATCCAGTGATCTACCGGTAGATCACTATCTACCTGTTGGATGTGCCTGATTTAGGACATAAGTGGGAACAGGATTTGGCTGGCTGGTGGGCTTCTTACCTCCCACAGCCTTGTGGGCTAAGTTAGACAGGTGGACAGGGCTATCCACCTGTCAATCAGCTGGCATCACAATGACCAGTTTTTGCATAGCATGAGCATGGAAGCCTTAACCCTGTGCTCTGCAAGCTCCAACAATCAGCTGATTATTGAGCTTTCATGCACAGGACTATGCAAGTCCCGCTGATCAGCTGACTGATGTCCTTGCAGCCCCACTGTGCCTTTATATGCCCATACCTGACAACATATGAAGTTAGGTGTATGGCAGGTGGGCATGGCTCGGGCAAGCATAATTAAGCCTGTGGGCAGGAGGATCCCCACCACGAGTGCTGGATATATTTGAATTTTCCCACATGGACAGCTGAGGATGCTAGAGATGAAGGTCAGTGGGCCAGTCTCCTCTCCACATGATGGACACGGGTAGGAGGAAAGTATAGTCCAATTTGCCCTACTGAATAAGTACATCACATGAGTAATCTTTAAAAGGTTATCTAGCCTGAAGCAGAAAAGCTGTTGGTTCTGGAATGTTATTGTGACATGGGATGAAATACAGGGAAAGAGGATTGTTAATATTTTCTAATAATGAGCAATAAGTACTGTTTATTAAATAATAAATGACTTTCAGCATATGCAAATCATATGCAAATTAACCAAATTTAAAGTAGCTGATTAATCAGTTAAGAAGCACAATGACTAAAAATACTTTTAAAACACAAGAGACAGCCAAACTTTTGAAGTGTTTATCAAATAACAAAAAAAATCACATGCTATATAGTACTTTGGTTTAATGGAAATGCTTTTATCACTGACCACACCATCCACAAGGAAGTGATAACTTGATTTTATGACATCACAAGTCATGTCCTTATCAGACAAGCACAAACTGAGAAACAGGGTACTTGGTAGAAGCAACAGCAGAAAGCAGAAGCTGGAGGATTGGAGACATTGGCCAGGCAAACATGAAACAATACATGTATTCCCTCCTTAAATCTGCTTTCTGTAAAACCCATTTCTTTTTATTTATGGCCTGATTCAGCACAAAGGGAAGCATGTCAAAGTAAAAGTCACAGTAGCATAACTTTGCTGATCTGAGTCAGTCCCTAACAAGTCAGTTGACTGCTAACAGAGGTAGTTAAAAGCCTGGTGGCAGCATCTGGCCTGAGGTTATATATTCAGTTATAATCAGAGCTAAAGTTTTTAAAAAACAACAAAATCAAGTTTTTGGGAGGAAAGGATAGGCACTTAAAATTTACAGCAACAAATGATGTCTATCCTTGTATCTGCAAAGCCAGCTATGTCTGCTTCAGCTTTTTATTTATTGCTTCACAGGTCACAAAAGCCTGGCGCTTTTGTTGTGTCCTTGAATACGCCTTCCCACCAACTTCAGGTTATTGTGTTCCCAGACAAAAAAGGACAGATGGGGGATAACTCTGAAGAGGAGGAGGGGTGACAGGAAAGCAACTGACAATTAACTCACAGAGAATGGGAAAGGATGAGTGGCATTAATTCAACTAGTTTGGTTTTGTGCTTTTATGAAACTTGGAATACAGTACTCTACACTGTAGATGGGAGAGGAGGGGGACAAGGAAAGCACAAGCTGTGGAAAAAGTGGCTGCGACTCATCTTTATTTGCCTATTGCTTTACAAAGGGGCTCTGCTAGTTATCTTCTAACCCACCCCTCTGATACTGCACCAGCTTGGATTATGCCAACCCTTCAACTATAAATTATTATATCCCAGTAGATCTGTCGCCAGAGTTCTCCCTTCCCACACTTATATTACCACTGACATCGTTACAGACCACCTACAGCAAGAAAACAGCATCTTCCCAAGTGTATCCCTGCAGATAGCAAATCACCACATAGCATGCAGTTAAGATATATCAAATCCTTCATTGAAAGAGCTCTCAGAACCATACAACTGAAGTAGCCCTTTATTGTGGTAGGAGTCCTTTACCACAGGCTATAAGGTGCTTGTGTATATTAGCAATGGCCTCACACCACATTACATGTCTATCTTTCCAAGGAAAATGGGACCTATTCTCACAATGAAGACTGAGCAGGTGACAAGTGCATCATTAAGTGAGCTACATGACCAAGTTGGGGACTGAACTCTGGTCTCCCTAGTACTCTTAACATCACACCAGCTTTCTACCAGGAAGTCATCTCAATATTCATGCCTCTTGCCAGCCCCAGGCATTGAATTCATCACCTATCCCAACTCAATTCTTTCCTAACCTCCCCCTGGCCTGAAGGGTGGAGATTCCACCACACCCCAGGCAATCTTTTCCACTGCTAAGTTATGCTTATTTAGAAAGTTTTTCCTAACATCAGGCTTCGATATCATCCATTCCAAACTCTGCAACAATAAGACTTTGTGCACGGTTCTACTTGCGATAAATGTTTTATTCGTCTTCTCCAAAATAACGCTTCCTGAAAGATCTCTGATCCTTTCTTTACGAGCAATATACAGTATTCCCATCCCCACTTAATGGAAGCAAACATTATTTCTAAGTGTCTGTTCTTAATAAAAAAAAAACAAACCCCACAGGCCCTACTCAGTTCTACCACCCATACAACTAAGTTGTTACTGTCTGTGAAAACTTAAGTCACCAAAATCTGCTCATGCTTTCTGTGGAACATGCCCAGGCCTGTCCAAAGGTCTCCTACATTTAGTTTTACAATACCTTGGACCTTTCCTTCCCAATCCAGCTCATAACTCTTGCGCAGCTTCCCTTTCTCTACAGGTCACAGGAACACCAGAAAGCACCTCACATTTCGGAACGCCACTTCCTCACCCACCTGTTGGTATTAACCCACCACCACCACCACCAAGGTAACCCATTCAGCAATCCTGTAACCCGGCAGGGCACCTACCAATCCCAACCCCCCAAGTTCCAAAACCAAGAGGTCTTCTCAACTTCTAGCACATGTCAATCCTGCACATAGCTGTCAACTTTTCCCTTTGCAAAAGGGAAATTCAATTATTTTGAATAGGATTCCTCGCAGGAAAAGGGAAAAGTTGACAGCTATGATCCTGCATCGCCCGAGGTCGCACCCCTCCAAACCCCTTATCCTCCAGACAATTTCCCCCTCCTCCCCATTACCCCCACCTGGCATCCTGGCAATCCCAAGGTTCAAACCCGACTTCCTCCTGCTCCGAATGCCCGGGGGTCTCCTGACCCACCCCGGAACTTCGCCTTCGCTCCAAGTCATCCCATTCCATCGGACCCAGCCCTTCCCAGTATCCCATTGCACTTACCCTTGGCTTCCCTGGCCTCGTGCAAATTTCGTGTGTGTGCATTCAATGGGGCATGCTACCCGCCCGCCCCCCTCGTGCTTCCCATGCACAAGAGAACAGGGCAGCCTCCAACAATGGCAATAATAATAATAATTAGGGAGGCCTCGCCCGAACCCAGTTTATCCAGATTCCCCCCCCACGCACCAGCCTCTCCTCTTCCTTCCCCAGTGCCCACCTAATTTGGGGGCCCCGATCCCCGATCTACTCAGCCTTCCCCAACCCCAAGGCCTCCTCCTGCTCTCCTTCCCACCCCCGCAGCACTCACCCTGCCGCCCCACAATCTCGGCCACATGCTCGGAGCTGGGCACCGGCACGCACTCGGTGGTGTTGACGCTCTTCCTCCTCAGCAGCGCCGCCTGCTCGCCGTTCAAGGCCGGCACCGGAGGGATCCCGGCCGCCGCCGCCACACCTCCTCCGGGCGGCCCGTAGCCCTGCGAGAGCATCGCCGCCATCACGCCGCCGTGGTGGGCATCGTCGCCGGGCCCGTACAGCGCCCCGCCGAGCGCCGCCTCCTGGGCCTCGAAGGCCGAGCCGGAGGAGAGGGGCGGCGGCAGCATGACCGAGCCCAGCCCGGGGGGCAAGGCCGGCGGCGGCGGCGGAGGCAGCAGCAGGAGGGAGGCCGCCGGGACGCCGACGCCGCCGCCGGGCTCCAGCAGCAAGTCCTCCCCGCCGCCGCCTCCTCCTCGGTCGTCGTCGTCCTCCTCGTCAGGCGGCTCCTCCAAGTCCAGCTCCAGGTCGCCGCCGCCGCCGCCCTCGGGGGCCGCCCCCTCTTCCTCGCCGCCGCCGCCCTCCTCTTCCTCCTCCGGGCGCTCCAGCGACGGAACGGGCGCCGCCTCGCCCAGGCCCAAGCCGGCCAGGCGTTCCCTCAGCAGCGGCGGCGAAGGCGGCGGCGGCGGCGGCGGCAGCAGCAGCGGGTGATGGTGGTGATAGTGGAGCAGCAGGCCCGGCGGTGGCCTAGGCGGCAGCAGCAGCCCCACCAGCTCGGGCGGCTCCTCCTGAGGCGACGGCGAGGCGCTGCCGCTCGGCATGGCCTCGGCAAGGCCGCCGCCGGCAGCAGCAGCGGGCGGAGAAGAAGGAAGAGGAGGAAGGGGCGACGCGCTGGGGCTACTGGGCCCTGCTGGGCGACATGCTGCTGCTGCTGCCGGCTCTCCCGCGGCGGCGGCGAGGACGACGGCCTCCTCCTCCTCTTCCTCCTCCTCCTCTTCTTCTTCCTCCTCCTCCGCCTCTTGCGGGGCTTGAGGCGAGGCGCTGGCAGCAGGAGCGGCGGCGGCGACGGCGACGACGGTGGTGCCGCCGCCACGGCCGCCGCTCGGCTCAGCGCTTCTTTTGTTCCATGGCGGCTTCCCCCCGCCGGCTCCTCCAGCAGCAGCAGCGGCGGCGGCGGCGGCCGCAGGCGGCGGCGGCCCAGGCAGCTCCAGCCCCGCCCCGCGCCGCTCCCCCAGCCGGGCGATTGGGTGGTGGCAGCGGCGGCTCAGCAACCGCAGCAGCAGCCGGCGCTTGGGCAGGGCCCCGGGAAGGCGGTGGCTGCTGCTGCTGCCGCGGCCGCAGGAGGAGGCGGCGGAGGTGGAGGGGGGGAAAGCGGCTGCTCCGGCCGCGCCTGGACGGGGAAAGGGGCGCGGGGCGAGAAGAAGCGGCGGCGGCGGCGGCGGCGTTTGCGGAGAGGGCGGCGGCGGCGCCTGCTGCTGCTCTTCTCCCTCCTGCCCTCTGGTCTCCTCAGACACCATCCACGCGCCCGCCCGCTCGCCTCGGGCCCAATCTCGCCGCCAGGCCCCGCAGGATTGTTGGGTCGGCCGGGCGGGTATTGTGACGGGGGCGGGAGGGAGGCTGAGGCGGCGGCGGTGGCGCCGGCCGGGTGAGCCGAGGCCTTGCCCTGCCTGCCCTCCGCGGCCTGGCCTGGCCCAACCCCTCACTCACCCCGGCCTTCGGTCAGCTTCCCGCTTCCCTCCCTCACCCCGCGTGGGAAGAGGAACGGAGGGAAGAGGGAGAAAGGCAGAAGCGCCTGAGGGAGGGAAGGTTGAAGGGCACCAGCCGCGCTGAGGCGAGGGAGGAGCAGGAGACAATGGATGGGCGCCCGTCCAGAGATTATATGCCATCTTTTTAAATAATAATAATATATTCGACGGGTTCACACACAAACACCCGCAAGCGTGCCTCTGAACATGCACAGAATGCACGCACCTGCGCGCACACAACTTTTTTATTTACTTTTTTTTGCAAGTCTCGCCCCCCAGAAGCTTCCCCAGATCAAAGGCATGGCTTCCACCCAGGAAAGCCTGAGCCTCCTTTTTAATAAATGGCAGGGTGGCACCAGCCCTGACAGAGAGAGAGTGGGGGGAACTCGCCCAGTTCCTTTCAGAACAAGTTTCTGCTGAAAATCTGCAAAAGTGCATGTGAATTTCTTTCTCCAAAAGAAAAGGTTTTTTGTTTTTTTTTTGTTTTAACAGTGCTGCCTGGAGAGTTGCCTGGAAAAGGTTTCTTGGGTGAGCAGGCCAAGTTGCCTTTTGCAGGCTGGGGCTAAGTTACCCCTTGTCAATTTTCAGCTGCTCACCATCAGGTTTCTTAAAAGTGGCAGAAAGGGAAAATGTCTTCCGTCTTTATTTAATTTGTAAACTATCCTCCATCTGAAGATCCCAGGGTGGTTCACAACTTAAAAATTAAAAACCAGAACACAAAATACATAATAGAACCAAAACAACAACACCCCCCACCATCTAAAAAGGCCATAGAATGTTTAATCAGTTCAAGGCCTGCTTATGTTATGATATATAATGAAAGCGCCAGGCGAGCCGCTCTGGAGAGAACATTCCACAAGTGGGGAGCCACTGCAGAAATGAGGCACACAAAGAAGGTCCTCAGGATGATCGTAAGATCCATTCATATGGGGAGATGCAGTCCTGAGCCATTTAAGGCTTTATACACCAAAACCAGCACTTGGAACTGGACCTGGAAATTTAACTGGCACTGGCAGCTGGTGTAGTCAGGCCAGGATTGTTGTAATATGCTAAAACTAGCGAAAACAAAAGGAAAACTAAAAGGCCAGATGATGTGGATTCCTAACACAACAAGTATTAGGTGTGCAACCTGGCCACCGATTTCTGCAGCAGCTGAAGTTTCCAAACCACCTTCAGAGGCAGCCCCATGTATAACACATTGCAGTAATCTAACCTATAGGTTATCAGAGCATAGGTGGCAGAAGTTAGGCTATCCCTGTCCAGATATAGGCGCTACATTTCCGCACCTTCAGAGGGAGTGTAACCCCATCAAGAGCAGGCAACATCCCATCTAGCTGATCTAGGGAACGGTCCACTAGGGTTGCCACCTGTCCTTTATAATACAAGATTGTCCCGTATTTCAGTGGAAAATGCTATGTCCTGCATTGATACCCTTTTGCCATGTATTACAGGTCGTCTCTGCCCCTGTGTGTGTGTGTATGTGTGTGCGCATGCCAAGTTAGGGATCCTCTCCAAATGCATGTTTGAAAGTGTGTGTGAGAGGTCATGTCTTTAAGCTCTGGGTAGCCAAGCACAGAAGGATTTACAAATTCATGTGCACGTGTGTATGTGACAAATTCCAGAGGGGCCATCCTGTTAGGCTGAAATAGATTGTAATGGGTTGCTTTGAAGTCACTTCAACATTTCGGGGTGGGGAGATCACATCCCCAACCACCCCAGCCTGTCCTGTATTTTGCCAGGACAAAGGTGGCAACTCTACCTCAAAGGTGGCAACTAAGAGTGCCTCAGTCTTATCTGGATTGAGCCTCAGTTTGTTAGCTCTCATCCATTCCATTACTGAGACAAGGCAACGATCCAGCACATTCACTGCCCCATTTTGCAGATGTAAAGGAGAAGTAAAACTGTTGCCAGCAAATTGCTTACACTGCAGGCTTCCTCAACTTCGGCCATCCAGATGTTTTGAGACTACAATTCCCATCATCCCTGACCACTGGTTCTGCTAGCTAGGGATCATGGGAGTTGTAGGCCAAAAACATCTGGAGGGCCGAGGTTGAGGAAACCTGGCTTATAGTGTTCGCCATATATCTGTACCACAGCAGTGGTTTTTAAGACTTTGTTTTAGGGACCGCTGGGATTCTTCAAACGTAAAATGAGTTCCTTGAGGAGATCATTAATGGCAGGCAAACTTCTTCGAAGGACAGGTTGCTCACCAGTCTTGATCTTCCTCTGCAATGTGCAGGGCGGGGGTGTAGGGAGTACATGGTAATCCATATGGGTCAACACAAACTCCAGAGCTCTACCCTAGAATATGCCCCATGTCCTCTGCAGTACACAGAAGTTTCATGGCAAACGTGGCATTCCACAGTGGAGAAGCCAACAATGTTTGAAAACTGGTGATTTAGAGTGGTGGCTATTGTTTTAAATGTATATTGTTTTAAATGTTTGTTTTGCTTTTGGGATTGTAGTTCCATTTGTGTTTCACAAGCTGGTCTCTGACCATAATAAATTTCATGTTCATGAGTGGTGGCTACTTCAGACAAATTATTTTCCACTTAGAACAGCTTGCATGAAGCTAGCATTTTCAAGCAGCTACCATTAATGGAGTGGTCTGTGTGAACCAATATCTGAATGCTGCCAATGGGAAAGTACTGCTTATGGGTCCAAGGGAGAAGGCACCTCAAGCAATATGATTGAAAATGTCCCCACACAACCTCCCCAAACCCCACTTTCCATTTGGCCTTGTACAAATGTATACTGGGAGAAAAGAGTTGAGATTAAATGTGAGTCTGAGAGCCTATTACTTAGGCTGGCAACTTGAGTCTGCCGTTGCAACATTCTGAATAATTTTACAATTAACAAAGTTTGAGCTGATGATGTGTTTTTAAACTGTGAGGGTAGAAGAACTACACCTTAGCTCTCCCATAAGAGCTGTTTATCCAGTTTAGTTTTTTAAAGTCTTCCAGTGATAAGTATCACACAACCTCCCTTGTTAACTTGTTCCGCAGCCTTTTTTTAAAAAAGTTACTGTTACATAGGAGAATGTTAGAGGGGAAAGTAGGTCATAGAAGACTGAATTTTTCATCCTTTTCCTGTGGACACGTGCTTTATGGAGAAATCCCAATATGGTGTGAGCTCAGACTATTTCCAGACTATCTGCAAGGCTCTATTTTAAGCCAACCTTCATCATTTTCCCCCTGGAAAATAAATATTTATTCAAACTTTATGTGATATAAAACAGTTAGGATGACACACATATTGCCTTTGCTATGCGTCTTATGTTTCCTGCATGCCTGAAGCTCTGCAAATATGCTTTTGAGTCATCCTGGCTGACACCCACAAACCACTTAAGAAGGCTTTTAGCCCCACTGACATCAATAAGACTAATAGCCTAATTCTAAAGATTGTTTTGCTATTAAATAGTGAGGACGGGTTCGGAAGGGGTGTAGTGATTTCTGTACCAATTCGGAAGGGGTGTAGTGATTTCTGTACCAATTTCAGTGGAAATTGGGATGTTATGCTGTTGTTATGCTGTTGTTGAGTACATCAAATAGGATTGGACTGTGGATTTCAGAATGCCCCACTGTCCTAGCTTAAGTGGTTTGCCAATTCCACAAATGTGGGCTTTTACATAAATAACAAAGTTAAGTAGAATCCCCACAGCATTCAGGAGGGCTTTGCTTATTACCAGGAAATAGGATGGTGTTGAAGGAAGAAGGGTTTGCATCACTTTGACCAATGCTTTAATGCTACCCCTACATAATGGGGGAAGGAGGGATTAGAAGATACGGTAGGTAAAAAAATTAGAGTGAAAGCTTTTTGAAATGACAGTGGGTTCAAGAAGGCATGCTGTGATGTAATGGGCATTGTCCAATGGACAGAAGGTGCCTTGGAGCATGAGTGGCAATGGAAAGACTTCTGTCCTAAACTTGGTAGTTGGACTGAGGGTGTGTCTGTCCTAGCACTTTCAGAGAAAAATATATAAAGCTAGATATGTACTTTGCTATCTGCACAAAACATGAAGGCATTGTTCCATTTAGTATTACCGTTTGGTAGGAATCATAGATGGGTCCTCCTTATGGGCTTGGCCACTGTGAGAACAGGGTGCTGGACTTGATGGGCCTGATCCGACAGGGCTCTTGTGCTCATTAGAATTTGCCTCTTGAGGCTTTGCTGAAATGAAACAAATGTTGACAAAACAGAATAAATAGAAGTGTGCTTAATTGCCTTGGACAATGACAGTCTCTCCCCCCTCCCCAGTCTGTTATTCCTTTTTCCATTTGCCTATGTCTCTCCCTATTTCCCTTTACTCCAGCTGGGATGCTCATCTTTTCAGCTTTTCACTTGTTTGTGGTGGGTGAGTATATATCTGTATCTGAAATGTCCAGAGAATGTACAAAATTCAGTTGCTATATGCACATTCTCCAGTTGGGGATTATGCATAATGACCGGAGAATGTACAACATTCCATCTTCGTGAATAGATCATGTGCCCATTCTGTACGTGGCCTGGTGAATGTGCACCGTGGCTGGCTGTGAACGCACATAAACAACTCAACTTACACGTCCCTTAAAATTATATACACATGTATACAGACACACTCCCCACAACCTGGCGGAACATCAAAGGCATTCTTGTAACTCATTTCAAGGCCGCCTTTTGGAGAGAAAACAGGATGTATATTTTTAAGTGCATAAAAGAAGTCTGGCTGTTTAAGTCATAACTAACTGGTCTCTAAGAAGCACAGGAATTGTTGGGGTAAGGTCCTAAGAAAGGGTAAAACACACACACACACACACACACACACTCTTGACAAAAGGTCAAGGCAATAACTTAGACACCAAAGGAAAACACAATAGCTCTTCATAGGAAAAACCTGCTTTCTCCATGGTTGACTGGAGAGAGTAGCTATTTCTATCACTCCATCTAATACTGAGCTCAGGTGCTGAGTGCCGACAGGCCTGGAGTCAAAATGGGGCCATTGGGAAAGAGAGATATTCCCATGCTTCCTGGGGGAATACTATGTTTTGCAGAACTACAAAAGGAAAAGCAGTAAAAACGAAACCCCAAAGGGCGTCACGCCCCCTCTCCAGGTTGCAGAGGCTGCTGAGCTTGCTTAGTCCTAACTGAACTGTTTTTGAAAGGGGAGTGGAATGCCTTGCTGGGAGGAAATGGCTTGCTGGCACCCTGAGCAGAAGCATGCTTTTTTTTGGGGGGGGGGACGAGACAGACTGCAGCATTTTGTTGCAGTCGCCACTTGTGACTTCCTCTTGTATAACTGCTCTAAATTTGTTTGCATTTAAAGCCCTTGCTGCAACAGGCGAAGGCTGTTTAGTTTCTCAAGGGGAGAATGCAGCTGTTAGGAGCACATTGGGAATCCTGGGAAACGTCCACAAGTATTTAGGAGGCCAGGATTATGTGATCTGCCTCCATAACTAGCCTCGGATGACCTGGAGTCTCTCATTTATAAATCTTTGCAGGCTGTTAACAGTCTAAAATAATACTCAGCTGGAGGTCCTGGAATTTAATTGATTCATCTGCATGGCTAATCCATTAAAAATTTAATTGCAGATTATAAAAGCTTACTGGTTAATCAGGAAAGTCAGTAGGCCCATGGAACAGGCTCTTTGAGCCCAGCTCTGACAATATTTACCTAAAATAAATATCCAGGCCATGTTTGTGTTCTTTTAAAAATGTTTAGTGCTGCTGGACAATGCTTGATAGTTTGCACCATTACCTACTTTGGTAACTCTTCCGATAGAAGAACAAACTTTGCTAGCGCCTTTCCTTATCTATATGTTTTTAATATTGTGCTTTAATACCGTAACCCACCCTGGGACCTTGAGGGAAGGTCATTCTGTGCCAGCTTTTAAGCATTCGAAAACTTTTTCTATTTTGCCAGGCCTATGCAGGCAATGAAGAGCACATCACTCACAATGGTCTGTTTTAAATTCTTTTGCTTTTAACTTTTCGTGATTTTACTGTGTGGTTTTGGGTTTTTATATTGCTGTAAACCACTGTGAGATAGTGTGTGTATATATATATATATGTGTGTGTGTGTGTGTGTGTGTGTGTGTGTGTGTGTGTGTAATGCTACAGCAGTATAGAAATAGGTTTTTGTGGTTTTTTGTAAATAAATAATCCTAGTAACAACTGCCCCATAGGCCTGTAACTGAAGGAAAAAACAAGAGGTTTTTCATGCTATTCGTGGAGCATAATGGGTGGTTTGGCCTTCAGTTCCATAGCTATGGTCCATGGTAGCTGGTATCTATTGCAACTGTTAAGATGGAAGGCAGGCAGACCAAAAGCAGATGGAGCCAGAGAACCAACAAATTCTCGTTTTGCTCCTGTTCTTCTTCAAGCTGAGTTCTACAATGGAAGACCAAGGAAGAGGAAGCTGATCGTCTGTGCTCCCTGCTCTGGACTGGTTGCAAACATGAAGGCAGGTCAGGTGGAAGCTGGCTGAGGTTGGTGGGGCATAATTAGTTATGGGTCAACAACCAAGTATGCAGTACGTGGAGGAAGGAGAGCTTTCAGGTAAATACTGCAGAGTCTGTGGTCATCACCTCTGAGACTTGGGAGGGCAGAGTGAAGTCAGGTTCAACCCTTGGCATCTTCAGGTAGGGCTGGGAGAGATCCCTGTGTGAAATCCTGGACATTCGCTGCCAGTGATGTGGAATGCTAGACTGGTGACTGGGAGTGGACACCAAGACCATATAACACTGGTCCTGAAAGACCTACATTGGCTCCCAGTATGTTTCCTAGCACAATTCAAAGTGTTGATGCTGACCTTTAAAGCTCTAAACCAGGCACCCCCAAACTCAGTCCTCTAGCTGTTTTGGGACTACAATTCCCATCACCCCTACCACTGGTCCTCTTAGCTAGGGATGATGGGAGTTGTAGTCCCAAAACAGCTGGAGAGCTGAGCTTGGGAGTGCCTGCTAAACGGACTCAGCCCAGTATACCTGAAGGAGCATCTCCATCCCCATTGTCCAGCCCGGACACTGAGGTCCAGTTCCAAGGGCCTTCTGGCAATTCCCTCACTGCAAAAAGTGAGGTTACAGGGAATCATGCAAAGGGGCCGTCTCAGTAGTGGCACCCGCCCTGTGGAATGCCCTCCCATCAGATGTCAAGGAAATAACTATTTGACTTTTAGAAGACATCTGAAGGCAGCCCTGTTTAGGGAAGTTTTTAATGTTTGATGTTTTATTGTGTTTTTAATATTCTGTTGGGAGCTGCCCAGAGTGGCTAGTGAAACTCAGTCTTGCGAGACAGCACAGCCATTTTGGTCGGCATGATCTCACGTCATTTTCTGCTGTGATTTCCCCCTGGGAAAAGAGTGAATTGTGGCACGAAATCGAGCAAGATCACAGCAATCAAAATGGCTGCCATTCTCTTGCCATTAAAAAAATCATGAAGGTGGTGTCCATGAAGATTGGGTCCCAGTTTTCACTGTCCAGATGTTGGAGGGTATGTGAGCGCAGAAATCCTGAACTAGATGCGTCAAAAGTCTGACTCAGTATAAGGTGGCTTCCTATGACTATTACTCAAAAAGATCACAAGGCCTTCCCAGACTCAGAGTGGTTCTAACCGTTCCACCGAAACTTCTGCATCAAAACATTTTGTGGAAACAAAGGCTGTCAATTCCAGACAGCAGCTGGACACAAGGAACTATTTTATGTTGACTCAGGTTATTGGTCCTTCTAGCTAAGTATGTATTTTGTCACTGCAGCTGAGCAAAAAGCAGAATGGGGTAAGGTGCTTTTCTGTTTGAAACAGAAGCGTGGCTGTTCTGCCATGTGATTGGCTAACGCTGCTACAGCCGACTGCATGGCAATCCTTCCTACGTTGGTCTTGGCATCAGGCTTATGCTGCTTTTGTCATTTACCTTTACCTTTTTTATCAATTGCAGTAAGGTAAAGGTAAAGGGACCCCTGACCATTAGTTCCAGTCGTGACCGACTCTGGGGTTGCAGCGCTCATCTCGCTTTATTGGCCGAGGGAGCCGGCGTACAGCTTCCAGGTCATGTGGCCAGCAGGACTAAGCCGCTTCTGGCAAACCAGAGCAGCACACGGAAATGCCGTTTACCTTCCCGCCGGAGCGGTACCTATTTATCTACTTGCACTTTGACGTGCTTTCAAACTGCTAGGTTGGCAGGAGCAGGGACCGAACAACGGGAGCTCACCCCGTCACGGGGATTCGAACTGCCGACCTTCTGATCGGCAAGTCCTAGGCTCTGTGGTTTAACCCACAGCGCCACCCGCATCCCTCTTATCAACTGCAGTAGGGGTGGTTAAACTGCTGCTCTCCAGATGCTTGACTGCAGCTCCCATAACCGCTAACCATTGGCCAGGCTGTCTGGGGCTGATTGCAGTTGGAGTCTTAACATTTAGAGCACCATCAAAGTTGCTACAAAAGCAGAGACATCACCTTGCCAACAAAGGTCTGTATAATTAAAGCTATGGTTTTCCCAGTAGTGATGTATGGAAGTGAGAGCTGGACCATAAAGAAGGCTGATCGCCAGAGAATTGATGCTTTTGAATTATGGTGCTGATCGCCGAAGAATTGATGCTTTTGAATTATGGTGCTGGAGGAGACTCTTGAGAGTCCCATGGACTGCAAGAAGATCAAACCTAACCATTCTTAAGGAAATCAGCCCTGAGTGCTCACTGGAAGGACAGATCCTGAAGCTGAGGCTCCAATACTTTGGCCACCTCATGTGAGGAGAAGACATACACAGCCACAGACTTTATCTTACCTCGCAATCTTCCCCTTTGCATACTCCCTTCTGACTTCCCTTCCCTTTTTCTATGAAAAGTTGCTCGTCCCTGTTCCTTCCAGCCGACTTCCAACTGCCGTGGGGCATTCCAGAACTTTCTGAGTCCAACATTCAGTGCCTTTTGTTAGAGATGGAGTCCACACAAAAGCACCCTTCTGGGGCATTTGTATAACAAAGGGATCTTCCCATGATTTCTAGGAATGGCATCTTAGAACTTTCACTGGAATTTCTGTAATAGGCTGGGAACGATGTGGACTAACGGTTTGCAAATCTCCCAAAGTGATTTAATGGTGTTCTGTCTCTGTTCCTGCTCTAACCATAGGCAGGGGGAAAGAACTACAGAACCTCTAAAAATGTTGCGATTGTCATCTCCCAGAGCATGGCCAGCTGCTCACGAGAAGCGCAAAAATGGTTTTATTACCCATATGAAAAAGAAAAGATACAACGCTATACTTAGAAAATGGGCTGTCCTATGTCCAGTGAAATGATTGCCTGTCGAGGGCTGTGTGGCGATCACACAGGGTCCCCGGATGTTTCACCGTCTATCGATCCCTGTGCCACCACTTTATTTCTCGCTGCCACCACCCAGGACCTACTGAGTCCAGTCAGGTTTAAATTGGAACATAAACTTCTGTTTATTTATTGCAGTTTAACAAGCGTGTGGTTTCATAAATGGTATTGGTCAATTACAATCATGGGGTGCCTATCCAGACCTATAACTTCTGCTACCTGCTCTAACTCACTAAACCACCTCTCAGATATTTACCGTATTCTTTGCTCTATAAGACTCACTTTCCCCCTCCTAATAAGTAAGGGGAAATGTGTATGCGTCTTATGGAGCGAATGCAGGCTGCGCAGCTATCCCAGAAGCCAGAACAGAACAGTTCTGGCTTCTGAGATTCAGAATATTTTTTTTCTTGTTTTCCTCTCCAAAAACTAGGTGTGTCTTATGGTCTGGTGCATCTTGTAGAGCGAAAAATATGGTACTTGGCTTCCTAGCTCCTAACTGTTCCTGACTCAGCTTATTTCTCTACACTAAGTCAACCTACCTACAGACTCTACCCAATTCACTCCCACTCCCACTCCCACTCCCACTCCAACCAACCAACCAACCACCCAACTCCCAACGAACTCCTCCCTTTGCCCCTCCCAGAGCTGGTTTTATAGTCCCTCTGACTCCACCCCCTGGGTTCTGATTGGGTAACTTGTTTAACTATTTCACCACCAGCACTCTCATATGTTAACGTCACAGGCTGGCTGGACACAGAGGAATGGTGGGAGGCACTAGGTGGGGAGTGCCCAAGAGAAGAAGGCTCAGAGCCTAGGGACTTGTGGTGGGACGGCACTGAGCGGTCAGAGGAAGAAGAGGGAGCAGAGGAGGAGGAGGAGGTGTCGGAAGCTGAAGAGGTAACAGGGCTTAGTGAGCAGGAAGAAGCTGTGGTGGAGAGCAGTCCAGAAGCAGAGGCTGGAGAGGAGGGGACTCAAAATGTTGCAAAATGCTCCCCTTCCCTCTGGTCATCCAGGAGCAGAAGAGGCATGAAAGGGAGGGAGGGGCAAATTCTACCAATAAAAAGTTAACTTCATGTGCTCCGTGTGATTTATTTCTGGCTGCCTGCCTGACATTGTCCTAGTTCTGCAACTCGAGATCCTTTGAACTGGGATTACTGGGGACCAAAGCTTCTTGCTGGCCATTTGCTGCACTGTTGGGCTGCACTATACCAAAGGCCTGGATAACTCAGCCGATAGATCAGGGGTCAGTAACCTTTTTCAGCCGGGGGCCAGTACACCATCCCTCAGACCTTGTGGGGGGCTGGACTATATTTTGAAGGGAAAAAAAATGAACGAATTCCTATGCCCCACAAATAACCCAGAGATGCATTTTAAATAAAAGCACACATTCTACTCATGTAAAAACACCCGACAGGCCCCACAAATAACCCAGAGATGCATTTTAAAAACACACATTCTACTCATGTGAAAGCACGCTGATTCCTGGGCCGTCCATGGGCCGAATTGAGAAGGCAATTGGGCCGCATCTGGCCCCCGGGCCTTAGGTTGCCTACCCCTGGATTAGAACATGCTGCTGCTGATCATTAATAATAATAATAAATAATAATAATAATAAATAATAATAATAATAATAATAATAATAATAATTTTATATACAGCCCTATACCCGGGGGTCTCAGGTCGGTTCACAGAATAAAATCAAGCTATAAAACCACCAAATACCTAATGAAAATAAAAATAACAACCCAATAGCACTCCCCTCACACAAAAACACATTTTAAAGGGCATAGGATATAAATCGGATCAACCAAAGGCCTGGTTTAAAAGGAACGTTTTTGCCTGGTGCCTAAAGGTGTATAATGAAGGTGCCAGATGAACTGCCTTGGGGAGAGCATTCCACAGATGGGGAGCCACTGCAGAGAAGGCCTATTCTCGTGTTGCCACCCTCTGGACCTCTCAAGGAGGGGCCACACGAAGGAGGGCCTTAGAAGATGCTCTCAGGGTCCAGGTAGGTTCAGATGGAAAGAGGCAGTCCTTGAGGTTGCAGGTTTGATCCCCTTTTGGGACCACTGCATATTCCTGCATTCCAGAGGATTGAACTAGATCATGGGTAGGCAGACTAAGGCCTGGGGGCCGGATCCTGCCCAATCACCTTCTAAATCCGGCCCGCGGATGGTCCGGGAATCAGCGTTTTTTTTACATGAGTAGAATGTGTGCTTTTATTTAAAATGCATCTCTGGGTTATTTGTGGGGCATAGGAATTCGTTCATTCCCCCCCCCCCCAAAATAGTCCGGCCCCCCACAAGGTCTGAGGGACTGGCCCTGTGCTGAAAATCTATCAAGGAATCAAGCTCTGCGACTCCAGATTCATTATTCATTCCATTTTCTTGCCTTGGGGTTACAACCGGTGGAGTGTTTGGATTAGGCTCCCCTCGACGTGGCGCATAGGGTGGAGGTGGAAGCACCTCTTCCTCTGGTCCCTCAAAAATGGGTTTGAGTTTATTTGGCAAGATTCCTTTCCTAGCTTCGGCTTTTACAGCCAATAATTTGCATCGTTGGACTTTGCATTCCCTTATCCATGGAGGATTATTATTTAATGTGCTCAGCCAAGAGTCTATATATGAAAATTGTTCTGGGCACCCTCCAGTTTCTTTGGTGATGTTGGACCAAAGTTTGCTTGCTAAATTTATATCAAAAGTTCCCTGAGGCGGCCATCCAGTATTTTGTTTTGGCCAGTCTAATTCACATAACGTTCTCAAGCTCTCTGGCGTCATTTTGACTCCATATGCTCCTGAGAAGGCTTTCTTAAAATTATTTAACATACATTCAAGAGGTGTATTTTCCCCCTTTGAACCTCCAACTCCCATTGTATGGCCCTGTGAAGTATCCACTCAGTCACTCACACACTCGCTTCATGGGGTTCCTTGCCCAGTGAAGTCGCCTTACTGGGAACTGAAGTAGTACCCACTCCACACTCAGGTCAGCTACAGATTGTACTTTCTCACACATACAATGCGCTGGATACTTCACCACACTCTACCTCCCAATCTTTCCCTTTTCCTCCACCAGACCACCATCTGATGTACCCAACCACCTAGCGTACTCAGTTCCCCCTTACTGAGACGCAGAAGTTTGATCAAGACTTCTCTTCCTCCCAGTTAATTGGAGGGTCTCAAATCCCTTTGTGCACTTACCCTTAGCTGGTTCCCTGTTTATTTCTCTGGTTCCCCGTCCCCGGTCCGTCGCCGTGAGTGAGCAGGGTATCAGACAGACAAGACTTCTGCGTTCCCCTGGAAAAATGTTCCAGTGCGTGCTGGGTAAGCAGTTAGTGGTCCTCCCTCTTGTACCCTGCCCGCTAAGGCGAAGGGGCTGCGTTCCAGCAGACCACTTATCCGAGTCACAGAGGCACCATAAAATGTAGCACCCTGCTTGTGGTTAACGCTTAGCTGGAATGAAATATTCAACGCAGCAATAGATAAGTTAAAATAATAATTTATTTGTCAGACAAATAAATGAGAGACACAGTGGTATATGATTACCAAAGCTCTGCCCACTCCAGCCCTGATGGTCAGCACTTATATTTCCTCAGCCCAGCTCCCTTGCTACTCCTTTGGCTGCCTCTGTCCAATCAGCCTGGTTGAAATTCCTATTGGCTGTTTGCTAGAACCAATCATAAAAGATACACCCATTTCCTATTACCTTTTATGGGAGACAAAGAGCTATATTTCCTTCTATCTATAAATGGCAAACAAGTAGCCATATATCTTACATTTGCCTCAACAAGGCACCTTAATTACCAGATCACCTTTTGCCCTATTGCCCTCCAAAACAGATGGTTAAAACAGATGCTCATTCTGTCTTAAACAGATCTTGGGTTCACATTCTCACACACCATCAATGTAATAAGAATCTAACATAAGAATCTAACATTTCTTACTTTCTAAATCCTTTGCATAATTACATTTAAGCCAATATATTTCATACATAACATATATAGATTTTTAGAAGCAAAGGCCTTTTCAAAGTAAAACTTCTTCAGTTTACACCCCCCTTTCCTGGCCAGCTGCTTTTCCCATTAGCTCTTGCCCTTTAACCTGTGGCTCAAGTCTCTAATGGGAGACACATGGTATTATATTTTGTTAAACAATGAATCCTACTATTTACCAACTCTTAATTAGTGCTTTTGCAGCTTGATTGTATTCTGAAGGGTCAGTAACCTAGTAACCTTTGCTCCCAGCCTGTAATTCCCTTTTTACAACTTTGAGAATTTTGGCTCCTGCTATAAATAAATCAGGGGGGCCTTTATCCAGGAGGATAAACATCTGCCAAAGTCTTTTAGCCAGCTGGTCTTCTGCCTGGCATAAAAACACACAAGCATCTGCAAATATATTTTTTAAGCTCATTTTAAAATACAAGTCTTGATCAGATGCCTCACTATGATTCTATGAATTATTGCACAGCCTGAGCTTACTCCTTGGGCTCTTCAATTGTAAATTTGGATATGAGAGAATAGAGGGTCTTATACAGTGTACAAGAATTGTGACATAATGAAATAGATTCATCAAAGGGAAGTAAGAGTCACAGAGGCATGTGACATTTTATTCTGATGTCTGCTAAAGTATACCGAACTTTCTGCTTATTTTATTCCACGTGCAACATGGTACAGCTGTTGTTTTTTGTTTTGTTTGTATGTTTTCAGCTATTAAGTTTTCAAAACCAAAAAACACAAGCACATCTTGGGAAGAGAGAGAAAAGAATTCTGACATGTGTGGCAATCCTGGCCTCTCACTCATTCCCCAGAAAGAATTGTGCACAAAAGTGTGTAATTTCTCCCCCTGCTCTGCATGGCGACCAAAAAAACAAAACCAAAAACCCACCCTCGCACAGCTGCAGTTTTACATCTGTGGCTTTAATTTTATGAATGAGCAGTATCCTAATTATTTCAGCATTCGGGGGAATGGGGTTTGTTAGGCAGGCTAGCCATGCTTGGAATTCAGGTTTATGTAATTCTCTTCTCACTGTATAATAGATTAGAGGCATGCTGCTGTCGGAAGCATAAAATGTACCCCTTGTTAATAAGCATTTGATATCATACTCTGAGCTGTTTCTCTCTCTCTTTTTAATGTACTCTTTGCAGCTGCAGGAGCCGGTGAAGGGAATCATGGAATCCCTGGTTTGAATCTTGCCTCTGTCATGAACTCAGGACAGAGTTGGGCAAGCCACTCTTGATAACCCCAACTCCACCCCACACAATAGAATAGGGTGAATAAAAATGCTGACTTACCTTACAAGTGGATTCTTATTTATTCGTTTATATACCACTGAATACAGGGACGCGGGTAGCGCTGTGGGTTAAATCACAGAGCCTAGGACTTGCCGATCAGAAGGTCAGCAGTTCGAATCCCCGCGACGGGGTGAGCTCCCGTTGTTCGGTCCCTGCTCCTGCCAACCTAGCAGTTTGAAAGCACATCAAAGTGCAAGTAGATACCGCTCCGGCGGGAAGTTAAACGGCGTTTCCGTGCACTGCTCTGGTTCGCCAGAAGCGGCTTAGTCATGCTGGCCACATGACCCGGAAGCTGTCTGTGGACAAACGCTGGCTTCCTCAGCCAATAAAGCGAGATGAGCGCCGCAACTCCAGAGTCGGCCACAACTGGACATAATGGTTATACCACTGAATGCCAACGTAGGCTTCTAAGTGGTTTACAAGTATAAAAACCAACCGTGCAGTCATGAAAATATAAACACCCACCATTAAAATAAACAATAAAACAATCCCTTTAAAACATAGAACATTCTTATTTATGTATTTATTACCAGCAGAGGTTACCTGGCATCATCCAGGAATTTGTAGAAACCAAGAAATATCTGGAAGGTGAAATTTGCAAGTTTGGGCCCATCACGGCAAAATTGGGCAAAGTCATGCCAAAGTCACATTTTGGTCTGCCATCTTTAATCAGATTAGTGCCAGGCACCCAAACATTGATGAAGACCTCTGCTTGCACCTTAGGTACCCTCATGCTAAGTTTGGCGAGGATATCTTGATTGGCAGCCAAACCTATATGAAAAAAGTGGGTGAAGGGGCTGTTGCTGTTGTTGCTGTTGTTGTTTTTGTATCTTTATTTTAAATGTTGCTGTGATTTACACGGAAATTGTTCAGTTTGGTTTTGTGTTTTGTAATGTTTCATTTATTGTTTTTGACTGCTTTTGTTATGTTGTAGGTTTTTTTTTTATCTTTTCATGTTGTAGGCAGTCTTGAGCATGATCAGAACTGTGGGAATGCAGCATACAAATACAATTATGCAATTATGTGTGCATGAAACCCTGGAGAACTGCCGCCAGACAGTGTAGTCTGACTCATTATAAGGCAGCTTCCTGCATTCCTACCAGCGGTGGAGCAAGCCAATCGGGCACCTGGGGTGGTGTGCATGCCCTGCGCCCAGGGGCGGGGCCAGCCACCCATGGGGCGGGGCAGGTCAGGGCAAGATGTTCTGCAGGGCCTCCAAGGAGTCTTCCTGCCTCCTCCCACTCAGCCGCCCTACAGCTGAGGAGGAGGCAGCGGGTGGACCTTTTAGGGCAGCGTGGAGCCTGTGGGCGCCCAAGCCACCGTGTTACTCCGTGCCACCCGCCATTTTGTCACCCCCCTCAGTGGTGACACCCAGGGCAGTCCGCCCCCTGCCCCTCCGGTTCCTACAACTAAACGGGCTCCTTTTGTCGATTGCCCTCATGTTTGTTTTTTTTAAAAGATATTTATTGAAGTTTTACAAAAACATAGGTTTACCAAATGAAAAAACGTCATATAAAAAGAAAAAGATACAAAAAAAAGAACATAGAAAAATACATGAAAAAGAAAAAAGAAGAATAAAAATACAAAATACAAAAGACTTTGAACTTTGAAACTTTGAACTTAGCTTATTTCCTTGGCTTCCTCACACCTCCCCTTTTTGTATTCCCATTTAAATAATCAAATCAGCAAATCCTTACCCTCTTTCGTTTATCTTAACTCTGTATCTTAACATATTATAACTCTATATTTTCATCCATTATCATTTCATTTTTGCATATTCTTATTAACTTTGTTGCTAATGCCACTTATTTTCAATCCAACAACATTTTAACATTCAATAATTTTACAGTATTTCTGAAGATAGTCTTTAAATTTCTTCCAGTCTTCTTCCACCAACTCCTCTCCCAGGTCTCGGATTCTGCCAGTCATTTCCGCCAATTCCATATAGTCCATCACCTTCATCTGCCACTCTTCCAGGGTGGGTAGCTCTTGTGTCTTCCAATACTTTGCAATAAGTATTCTTGCTGCTGTTGTTGCATACATAAAGTAAGTTCTATCCTTCTTTGGCACCAATTGGCCGACTATGCCCAGGAGAAAGGCCTCTGGTTTCTTCAGGAAGGTATATTTAAATACCTTTTTCATTTCATTATATATTATCTCCCAGAAAGCCTTAATCTTTGGGCACGTCCACCAAAGGTGAAAGAATGTACCTTCATTTTCTTTACATTTCCAACATTTATTATCGGGCAAATGATATATTTTTGCAAGCTTGACTGGTGTCATGTACCACCTGTAAATCATTTTCATAATATTCTGTCGATTGCCCTCATGAAGTGCTTTGAGTGTTCGAAAGCACTGTACAAATGTTAAGTGTTGTTGTTGTTGATGCTAATAATAGCATTAAGTGGAAGGCCACTTGAAGAATGGATACAGCAACCAACTGCCATAGGGTGTCCTGCTTCCAAGTGCACACAAGCACTTAATATCTGTATCTGTCTGCCAGGTGATGTGAAGAGTTGTCCTGCTTCTTCTGCTTTTCAGGTGGGCCAAAAGGGTTGTCTTCCAGAACACTGTACCTCCCTGAATGGAGGTGATAGCCTGGTGAGCCACAGGCAAAGCATGGACGAATCTGGCAGTCCGAGAGGTGGATCCTCTAGTAATCTACTCTGTCTCAATCTCTGACTGTGCCTGGCCTAACCATTTGGCCCCTGATCTTTGTGGGCTGCTTCCTTCATGCTGTAGCCTGCTAGTACTGTTGCTCCAAGGTGATCTCAGAGCTCCCATACAGGAATCTAGCAAAAGAGGACCAAGACTCACGTGAACAGAGAGTGGGTTGGAAGTCTTTTGTTGGTGGTTATGCTGTGGGAAAGAGATCTATCTCAGATCTTGGAAGAATGTGGGCTGCTGCTTTGACCAGGCTATGCTGGTCTAGATGAACCATCGGTTACTAGTAAGGTTTCTGACTTTTAAAAAATATGTCGCCTCTGTTTCTGGGTCAGAGACTAATACTTTCCACCCCTTACGTCTCCACGAATCAGTGGCCACCGGACCCAAAATTCTTAGGGATGCAAAATTACAAAAGGAAAAAAATAAAAAATATACAATAGTGTGGCCTCCCCTCACACAGAAAATCTCCCAATTTTCTCATGGGCAGACTGAGGAGCAGATTTGGGTGATGGTCAGTCGCTAAGACACCCTGGCCTCTACACAGGCTTTAGAAAGGCACCCACTCCTGACCAATCCCCTGCCCTGCTCTCTGCTGTGCTTGATGCTCATAGGGTGCCATGGTGGCCACTCAGGTAGGTCGCTGAGCTATTGCCCCTTCATTCTAGCCTATTGGCAAGTGGTGCTGAGGATACTTGCCTTGCCCGTGGCACTGGCAACCCAAGCTATGCCACTGCCCTGACTGGAAAGCTTTGCCTGCTAAATCTTTGTGCGGCACACCTGCTTTTAAAGGCATTGGAGAAGGGTTGGTAAGAAGTTGGCAACCTTAACTGAGCTACTGGAGAATGGGAGAAACAGCATAGCATTTCAGAGACTCTCTTGGGGTTTCAGTAAGAGATGACCTCTATTAGCCTAATAAAAACATATTTGAGTGGGTGATTCTTATTTCTAGCGGGTGTCCGAAAGATAGCCAAAGTATTGGAAAGGCAGGCCAGTTGAAAACAGGTGCATCTGTAGATAGCGTGGGCTGTCGCAGTGATCTGTGTGATAACGAATGAACCGTGAGCCAGAAAGATGATAAACTCGGCAACGGGACCATTAATCTATATTTAATTGAACAAGTTCCTGGCCGTGAAAAAAATATATACTCTCCAACTTGGGAAAGGTGAAAAGGTTAATTGCTAACCCATTAATCACTGGCCGATTCTAAAGCTTGCTGATAAAAAAAATTTAATTGGCCAACATTGATCCTTAATTGGCGTTTTATAAGCAAAGATATAATTCTGTGTCTGGCAGCAGTTTTAATTTTTTTTAAAAAAGGAAACATTCATCGATGCGTCAATACACGGGCAATGTCTCTAGTTATGCTGCCTGAAAGAACCAAATGTTAATTTTTTGGATCACTGCAGCACAAATTTAAGCCAGTGCAAAGAAGAACAACAGAAACCCAGTCTTGGGGATATTGGTCCTAGGAGATTCCTTTCTCTAAAGCAGGGATGAGCTTGCACGGTTCTGCTTTTAACATATATAGTATGTGAAGTTTCTAATGAGGTTGTTATAGACATATATATTGTACAGTTTGTATCAGAAACAACATCAAGGAGTATAGCTAGGAACAGGGCCACAAATAAGGCTCAGAAGCAGATTTTGCTAAAACCTAAGAACATAACGTGGGTGGGACTGTGGGTTAAACCACAGAGCCTAGGACTTGCTGATCAGAAGGTCAGTGGTTTGAATCCCCATGACGGGGTGAGCTCCCGTTGCTCGGTCCCTGCTCCTGCCGACCTAGCAGTTCGAAAGCACGTCAAAGTGCAAGTAGATAAATAGGTACCACTCCAGCGGGAAGGTAAACAGTGTTTCCGTGCACTGCTCTGGTTCGCCAGAAGCGGCTTAGTCATGCTGGACACATGACCCAGAAGCTGTACACTGGCTCCCTTGGCCAATAAAGTGAGATGAGCGCTGCAACCCCAGAGTCGGTCACAACTGGACCTAATGGTCAGGGGTCCCTTTACCTTTACCTTAAGAACATAAGACAAGCCACCTAGATCAGGCCAATGGCCCATCTAGTCCAGAGATCCACAGTTTGACTATGTGCTGTGAAGAAAGACTTTTATCTGTTCTGAATCTTCCAACCTTCAGTTTCATTGGATGTCCACAAGTTCTAGTGTTATGATAGATGGGGGGAAACTGTTCTCCGCACTATGTATATGTTTATAAACTTGTATCATGACACCTCTTACTGTCAGGGACTAGACAGAGGAAGAGTGGTGGAGATCGCTGCCCCAGCCTGAACCTTCCAGAGAAGAGGAAGACAGTATATATTTACAATACTGGTTTGAGGAGCATTAGAAATCACCCCAGAATTGACCTTACTAAACATCTTCCAAGACAACAATGCCCACTTACACCACAAAGAACTCATAACCCACCTACTTTCAGCAGCCAGAAGCATCATAGCCAGACACTGGAGAGACCTGTCAGGTGTAAGCATGGACCAATGGTATCAAATAGTATGGGAAACAGCCTTACTAGAAAAATTAACCAATAAACTGAAACTGACATGGGGACAAATAAAAGAAGATGCCTTCACCCCAGTATGGCTCCCCTTTGTCACATAGAAAGCCCAACAAGACAACGACAAAAATCCACCAACAGCATACAAATCAATATGGCTAACCTGATCCAAAACACCCACCCACCCCACTCACACATGAAAACAAAGACCACCACAGCCAACCACAAATAAAGAACCACACCATAGGCCAACCCCAACCTCTCTCACTACCAAAGGAACACAAGCGAACAGCAAAGAACCTGCACAAGCAATGCTGACACCAAACCCTACATATAGTAAGTAGAATAGAAACATCGCCACCCGACCCCACCCATCTTCTCCCCCCCACTCCACCTCTCAACAAATGAAACTGATTTGTAAAAATGTTACATGGGGGAAAAAATATGAGAGAGAGACATTGCACACACTTTTGTAAATCAAGAAAATCTTTAATAAAAACAAAAAACAAAAAACACTGGTTTGCGGGAGGTCACAACTCAGAGGCAAATGAAGGGCAACATTGGGAAATAATGGGAGAGGAGGAAGAGGCAGAGCCGAAGCAGCTGGCTGATATGTTATCAATAGAAAGCATTCCAGATCCCCGCTCCCAGAACCTGGCGGGCATTGAAAGTAGGAGAGCAAAGGGCTCAGAGACAAATGACCATAAGCAGCGACCATAAGGTGGGTGGTGCTGTTGACGATTGAGGAAGTGGAGAGAAGGTGTGTGTGTGTGGAGATTTACTCAGAGCAACACCATTACTCTAAGAGGATGCATTTCTAAGCCTCTCTCTGTAAATATGGAATAAAAGACATTGGTAAGAACTTTCCCTGTCTTATCTATTCCTGGCAGCGGAGGGATCGGATTCTCTGATGTCTGACACTTACTCTCTCATTTACTCTAAACTAAAAAATCCCCAAATGCTGCAATCTTTCTTCATGGAAACTCTACCCCCTTGATAATTTTGGATGCCCTTCTGTTAAGCTTTTCCATCTCTGCAGGATCCTTCTTAACATGAGGTGACCTAAACAGAACTCAGTGCTGTATTCCAAATACAGTTGCACCATAGATTTGTACAAAAGCAGTCAGAAGGGTGGGCTAATAAAAATATAATAATAATAATAATAATAATAATAATAATAATAATAATAATAATAATAGAATAGTACATTCCTATTTTAATTGGAGAAATGTTAGAGGGTATGGTGTTGGAGGGTATGGAGAGGGACTCAAGATGCAAACTGTTCCTGTCTTACATGTGTGGTTCCTTCCCCAAGGAAGGAAAGGAAGTTTGTGCCCTGGGCATGTCCTGTTTCAGAATCAAAGGCCTGTAATAATATGAATTAAACACACTTATATCAGCATAGGAACCTCCAGAGAAGGTAATTAAGACTTAGTGTGCTGACTACACTAAGATGGCATGACAATGGCCTCCCATTAAGGAAGATGCCAGCTTCTATGGGCTATCCAAGAAACCTCACAGATTAACCCTCAGGTTGCCATATGTTATTACTGGTCCAGCCCCTTACACTTTTAACAGCAGCCTGACACACAGAAATCTATCAGCACAAGCTTTGGGGCCAAGGCAGATTTAGGGAAGTGCGACTGGTTCCCCAGCACAGGCTGCAAAGACAAGGGGGCACCTTTTCCCCAAAGCCTAATAAGTGCTGGCCTTTGGGGATGTTAATGGAGAAATCTGAGGGCTCCCTTGGACAAAAAAACACGGACACCAGCCAGGAATACCAGAGCAAAACAGCAGCCAGTAGGCTTGGTCTTTACTGAAGACTGTCGCCACAGGACTCCCACCTGCCACAAGGTGGAACAAGATGGAAGCCCCAAACAAAAGAGCCCCCAAACTTTTATTAGCTGCTAATCCACGTTACACTTTCCCCAAACTACATCACTCACACATCACGGTTACATCATGAAAGGGGAGGTCTGGTGGCAGTAATCTGAGCATCCTGGACCCTGCCCCATGGTTCTCCTTGCCCTCCACCAAACACCCATCAAGTGTAATAAAAAATATATATTTACATTTCCCTGTTTCCCAGCCAAGTGAATCACACCCTTTTGTCTTCATCTGGGTTTGTTATTTCTGGAATCGCTACCTGTCTGGCACTCAGGTATCAGGATGCCAGGAATTATCACTCAGGCAGAGGGGCTGCTGAGTAGCTGAGCTCACAGGTCTATATGAATTTCTGAAGTTTTCCCAGTGAGCTAGTACACAGATACATTTATCAGTGAATTCTTACATTTGGTATTGTGCAGCAGAGGCCCTTTGAATAGATAGGAAGAAACTGTGATGAAGTGTTTTGTGGGGACAAATCACAAAATTCACAAAAGTGATTGTGCTGGTTTTGGTAGTGGGCTGCATGTGTATGATATCTGCTGGAGGGGCAACCCCCCAAAAACTATACATACCGTATTTTTTGCTCTATAAGATGCACCAGACCACAAGACGCACCTAGTTTTTGGAGGAGGAAAACAAGAAAAAAAATATTCTGAATCTCAGAAGCCAGAACAGCAAGAGGGATCACTGCACAGTGAAAGCAGCAATCCCTCTTGCTGTTTTGGCTTCTGGGATAGCTGCGCAGCCTGCATTCGCACCATAAGACGCACACACATTTCCCCTTACTTTTTAGGAGGGAAAAAGTGAGTCTTATAGAGCAAAAAATACGGTAAATTCCTGCAACAGGGAGGAGACATGAGTGCTCTGTCAGGGTCCTGGAGTCCTCCTGCCTCCTTCACAAAACCTACTTAGCACTTGCTCAGCTTGGGGGAGGAGGAAGAGGAGGAGGAGGCACAGTTATCCAATCCATAGGCATAGGATTGCCATATCTTGAAGAGCAAAAAAAGAGGATAGCCTGAGCTGCTACCAGCCTGAGTCGGGGCAAGTGGTGCGTGGGTGCAGGCGCATGGGGCCGCTGCTGCCATGCCTCTTTTCCTGGCTCAATATGGCAGCAGCCATGGTGTGCAGAGCAGCCTGAACCCAAAAACGCCCCCAAACCCCAGACCTTTCCTTTAAAATGTAAAAATCTGCCTGAACGGGCATGTTCGTCCCCTAAAAGAGGACATGTCTGGGTTTTCCAGGACGTATGGCAACACTACCAATCTGTTAAGGACATATCGATTCTGTCAAATGCTGATGCTGAATATCGGAGATCACCAGTGCTTCCCCCCCCTGGGGGGGCACTCAAGGGTACACAGTACTGGCACAGTTGTTGTTATTGTTGTTGTTGTTAAAAGGTGTGGCACTTACTGTAACAACTTCATGGTGAGTACCGGCACTTTTTATTCTAGGAAAAAAGCACTGAGTATTACTTACAAATATTGTTGTGAGGGTGGCTTTGGATCAGATGATTAACAGTCCATAGACCTCATTTTGGCTCCTCATTTAGCCTACCTTTTGGAATTCAATGGATAATGGGAACATAAGATACAGTAGTACCTCTGGTTAAGAACTTAATTCGTTCTGGAGATCTGTTCTTAACCTGAAACTGTTCTTAACCTGAGGTACCACTTTAGCTAATGGGGCCTCCTGCTGCCGCCGCACGATTTCTGTTCTCATCCTGAAGCAAAGTTCTTAACCTGAGGTAATATTTCTGGGTTAGCAGAGTCTCTAACCTGAAGTGTATGTAACCCGAGGTACCACTGTACAGTGGTACCTCAGGTTACATACGCTTCAGGTTACATACACTTCAGGTTACAGACTCCGCTAACCCAGAAAAAGTACCTTGGGTTAAGAACTTTGCTTCAGGATGAGAACAGAAATTGTGCTCCGGCGGCGCGGCAGCAGCAGGAGGCCCCATTAGCTAAAGTGGTGCTTCAGGTTAAGAACAGTTTCAGGTTAAGAACGGACCTCTGGAACGAATTAAGTACTTAACCCGAGGTACCACTGTACTGTGGATTCAACTGTAGGTTTGTTTTTAAAAGAGTGAAAAATCTAAGTGTTTTCTTCCCTCTAGTGGTCGTTTCATGTAAGAGAGCAACAGTTAATGGATTTAATTAAACTCCAACACCTCTGTTTTGCTCATCGGATATCAAATTTTAATACCCAAGTAATAGTGGCGAGTGGTTATAAAATGAAGTTTGCTACAAATAATTTGAGAAATTATTTACTGAAATCTCAACATCAACACTGAACATTTATTTCTATATTATGTAATTGTTTAAATCATATAAGACAGGCTTCCTCAACCTCGGCCCTCTAGATGTTTTTGAGACTACAACTCCCATCATCCCTGACCACTGGTCCTGCTAGCTAGGGATCATGGGAGTTGTAGGCCAAAAACATCTGGAGGGCCGAGGTTGAGGAAGCCTGATATAAGCTATGCTAAGAGCTGGATCATATATGCATGAATAAACACATGATTATTCTTTTAAAACTGTACTTTTATGAAGTGTATCAGAAATGCAAATTCAAAGAGGAAAAAATGTCCTTCAAAAAGACAGAACAAATGCAATGATGAAGGAAGACATACTTTGCTAGAAAGTGTGACAGAAAAGAGTTGGATATGAAAAGTATACCTCAGCCTTCATCAAAACACCAGCCTTCAGATGTTTTGAACTCCCATCACCCCAGCCAGAATGGGAGCCGTAGTCCAATATACTTTTTATATCCAACACTTTTGGAGGGGCCCAGATTAGCAGAGGTTGGTATATTAATTAAATAATCTTCTTGACTATTAGGAAGAGTCCTTCCAGATTGTGGTGTGAACGGCTGGGTTCCTGCTGCCATTTGACATAGATCTGGGAACAAATGGTCAAAAAGGTGTTCATTCTGCGTCACACACCATTTGTTGTTGTTTAGTCGTTTAGTCATGTCCGACTCTTCCTGACCCCATGGACCAGAGCACGCCAGGCACTCCTGTCTTCCACTGCCTCACACAATTTCCTCAAACTCATGCTGGTAGCTTCCAGAACACTATCCAACCATCTCGTCCTCTGTCATCCCCTTCTCCTTGTGCCCTCCATCTTTCCCAACATCAGGGTCTTTTCCAGGGAGTCTTCTCTTCTCATGAGATGGCCAAAGTACTGGAGCCTCAGCTTCACGATCTGTCCTTCCAGTGAGCACTCAGGGCTGATTTTCTTAAGAATGGAGAGGTTTGATCTTCTTGCAGTCCATGGGACTCTCAAGAGTCTCCTCCAGCACCATAATTCAAAAGCATCAATTCTTCGGCGATCAGCCTTCTTTATGGTCCAGCTCCATTTATGGTCACACACCATAAAGAACATGAAATGGCTGAATAAACTGGTCCGTGAAGTTCTGACTGTGATGCTCAGCCACCAGCTCATTCTCCACAAGTATAGTTTTGACGTTGCACAAATCATGACCCAAAGCCTGAAACACACAACTTGAGCCCTCCCTAAACCTTGTGGGGGACATCACACATCTCCCTGACAATGTTTTGTAAAACAAACTTTTTGAAGATGCCGGGGCTAACTAGCAAAGCACAGGGACAGGAACCCTGTGTCTGCTATGCTGCGCTGAGCTGCATCCAATTATAAAGCATGGTTTCACAATGTCTTTCATGAATTCATCCCAAACCGGTGACAAACGGCCACTTTGAGGAGCATCCACGAGGTTTCCTCCAGCGCGTTCTGCATAAATGCCCTTGCAGTAATCTCTCTCTCTATTACATCTCACTGACAGCGCTTTCTTCGTTATTGCAAGCAAGACCTCACCTGTCGACTCGGGGACTATGAAACTTTAAACATGGAAGATTGCATGTCAGCTGTAATAATGGGGCTCTGGCACAAAATCTATTTTGACCGGGCAATGAATCCAAGCTGCTTGCAAGATGACATACTGCAAGGTAGGAAGGCCATATTCTGCTAAGGGATGGCAACACATTACATCACCGCTCTAACATCTGCAGTGGCTCTCTGTTCTTTTCCAGGCATAATAGATGGCAATAGTTTTGCAGAAACCCCAAATGGGTCAATCCCAACATAACCCTAGAGGCCACCCTCTTATATGTTCCATTATGTCATCTGAGCTCCAACAAGGGTGCTGTTTTAGAAGTGCTTTTTTTCCAAGGAAAATAGGTGTTAGAACTCACCATGAAGTTGTTAGAGGAAGACGCCTGGTGACCCGGGCAGCGCTGAATGGATGGTTGGACAACAGCTCTGTTCATCGCCAGTGGAGGGGCTAAAACCTACAGCAAGCTGTCTTTGCGGGGTCCTCCTGGTTCTGGTGCAGGTCAAATAAATGCACCCCATCTTCCTCATTCTCTTAGATTCAGGCTGGTGGCTAGGACATCTTGGAAGGGCCCTCATGCAAACACGAGGGTGCGCAATGGTAGAGGTCTGACTGGAAAGCTTAAAGCCCACCACTGCTACATAGGGGATGGATTGAAGAAAAGGAAATAGGAATTGGTCCTGCCCCATAGCTTGACCAATTGCAGCTAGGAGCTAAGTGATGCCATAGATCTAAAAAAAGGTGTAGATTTGCACACTGAGCCTCTTGGGCTTGCCGATCAGAAGGTCGGTGGTTCGAATCTCCATGACGGGGTGAGTTCCCATTGCACTGTCCCAGCTCCTGCCAACCTAGCAGTTTGAAAGCACACCAGCGCAAGTAGATAAATAGGTACTGCTGTGGCGGGAAGGTAAACAGTGTTTCCGTATGCTCTGGTTTCTGTCATGGTCTCCTGTTGCGCCAGAAGCGGTTTAGTCATGCTGGCCACATGACCAGGAAAGCTGTCTGTGGACAAACACTGGCTCCCTTGGCCTGAAAGCAAGATGAGCGTCGCAACCCTATAGTCGCCTTTGACTGGACGTAACCATCCAGGGGTCCTTTACCTTTTTATTTACCTCTCCATCCAGTCTTCAGTTCAAGTTCTTCACATTTATACATCAGTTTGCATTTTATAAAGTCCTCATGACAATTCATTAGCATCTGAGTGCATATTTGTCCTAATATACACATTTTTGAATGCAATTTTGCTTAATACACAGATTTTTCTTTTTTGGCAAAGCTATTTCCCCTAATATTAAGCATTTTTATGCACTCTTTAGTTCATGCATTTTTTGTCAACATTACTGGGTTTGGAGAAGTGCACCGCAAAATTCAGAGAAGAGTGAATTTCGAAGGACAGCTGTGCTTCGGTTTGCGTATTCTTTCAGAAAGTGTGAATCAGGTAGGTTCACCTTTAAATGTGAACTGAATCTGATTTCTCTGCCATCTCTAGTGGTGTCCCATCCAGGTGCTCACCAAACCCCAACCTGCTTGGTTTCAGCAAGCTGGTGGCCCCATGCTCCTTCAGACCATACCCTGGGACATGATTTGAATCGGGTACTCTTCCACCGATAGCGGACTTTGGATCAGTGCATTGCTACATGAGTTGCATCCCATCACAAGCAACATCTACATTGTCCCCTCCCCTCTACAGGCTGCAGATATATGCAATGCTGGCCTCTGTATGTCTCAAATATAAAGGAATTGATTTTGTACAGCAGTAAAACAGAATGCGATCGCCTCATTTTTTAAATCACAGTTTTGAGTAACGACATGCCAGTTTTGCAACAAATTAGATAAGGGTATAAAAAATAAGGCTTTGACCTTTCTCTACTCGTTGTCTATGCTGCTTTTCAAAAGTGCCTTTTTCTTAACGCCAAACCATACAACAGTTTTGCATTTCAGAGAACTTTTCCTTATGTATTTTGCAGCAGAATTGATGGACGGCAGTTTTGTTTCCAAACCGCAGGGACCTTTCATAAGTCAAGTTTATTTAACACCACCCAAGAATGTGTGTTGGAAGCAATATTAGCCAAGTACTGGAATTTGTGTTCAACACTTGCCTTTAGAATGAGCTAGAAGATTTGGGGAGTAAGCAGCTGACCCCCAAAAGACATGTTACCCATCTCAAGGGATTATGATAGAAGTGGAACAAAACTTGACTTTTACAGCTGTTATGGCTGGCACACAGAGAGGGCTGAGTCTATCGATGGGCTCTAGTGATGGGTTCAGGGGCTCAGGTTCTCTAGATTTGCTATTGCCAAACTGACCACAAAGGTAAATTGCTCTGCCCATTTTGGCCTCAGGCATGTGGCCCCTGAAAGACTGCACATAATAATGGAAGGGTAAGATAAGTGTTAGGACGCGGGTGGCGCTGTGGGTTAAACCACAGAGCCTAGGACTTGCCGATCAGAAGGTCAGCGGTTCGAATCCCTGTGACGGGGTGAGCTCCCGTTGCTCAGTCCCTGCTCCTGCCAACCTAGCAGTTTGAAAGCACGTCAAAGTGCAAATAGATAAATAGGTACTGCTCCAGCGGGAAGGTAAACGGCGTTTCCGTGCGCTGCTCTGGTTCGCCAGAAGCGGCTTAGTCATGCTGGCCACATGACCCAGAACCTGTACGCCGGCTCCCTTGGCCAATAAAGCGAGATGAGCGTTGCAACCCCAGAGTCAGCCACGACTGGACCTAATGATCAGGGGTCCCTTTACCTAAGATAAGCATTGGGACGCGGGTGGCGCTGTGGTCTAAACCACTGAGCCTAGGGCTTGCCGATCGGAAGGTCGCTGGTTTGAATCCCTGTGATGGGGTGAGCTCCCGTTGCTCGGTCCCAGCTCCTGCCAACCTACCAGTTAAAAGCACATCAAAATGCAAGTAGATAAATAGGTACCGTTCTGGCGAGAAGGTAAACGGCGTTTCCGTGTGCTGCTCTGGTTTACCAGAAGCAGCGTAGTCATGCTGGCCACATGACTTGGAAGCTGTCTGCGGACAAACACTGGCTCCCTCGGCCAGTAAAGCGAGATGAGCGCTGCAACCCCAGAGTCATTCACGACTGGACTTAACAGTCAGGGGTCCCTTTACCTTTACCTTTACCTTTAAGATAAGTGTTGATCTTACTCTGGGACTTTTCTCTCAGCTCATACCACAAAACTGCTTCTACTTCTACAGTCTTGTGAAGTCAACCATTTTCTCCTTTCCTGACAGAAGCAGAACTGCGAACACTTTGAAAGATTTGTTCCCTGAGCAGGTGTGCCGGGTTCTGCCCCACATTGGAGGTGCCCAGAGAGCGTGGCATCCTGTGCTTTGCACACATGGGACGTCACACGGCACGATGGGCCCCATCGGACCCTCCCGTGGCTGCGACAAGCCCCATCGGGACTTGGCACACCTTGTGATGTCACACACGTGAAGCATTGGGTCGCCCAAATTTTGTGGGTGCCTTGGCACCCAAGGCTCCCCAGAGATGGCGTCTATGTCCCTGAGCCGTTGGAATGTTTTGTGCCATTACACCAGTTCAGTCAATCAGTGAAAGGAGCTACATGCCAACAGCCACAATACACTGCAGATAAAATCTGCGTTGCATGCCCACTTACCTGGGAGTAAGCCCCATTGAACAAAGAGGGACTTGCTTCTGAATTAACATGCTAAGGATTTTGCTGCTATTTATTCACTTGTTGCAGCTCTGCATACTTTGGAGTTCGCAAATGCCTTCTCATCCAACAAGAAGCCTTGAATAATTCCACCGAGGGACGAATCCTGCACTCCTCCTTTTGAGCAGCTCTTTGTGACCTATCTGTGTGCCATTACATTCTGTCTGTGTTTGCTAAAGTTTCATTGTGATCTATAAACGTCTCTTGAGAGTGGCTTCTGCATATTGGAGTATGAAACATAAATCTTCCATGGGTAATTACATTTTGGGGATGGGAGAAAGATTTCATTCTTCGTCAACAGCTTGCCACCCATACAAACTAGGGAAGCTGGAAGCCTTTCGTGTAGTTATCAATTGATTTGTTGGATGAAAATGTCTTTCCCAAATTGCACTGCTTTTACCACAAGATGGAATGGAGCTGTTATTAAATGCAATCTGATCCTTTTCTTCTTTTTGTAGTCTTGCTTGAAATCCTTCGCCGATACTTTCCTGCAAACTATGTGAATTGTGACAGATTTGTCCCCCAAAAAATCTGGGATCTGACCTTTTGGATTCAGAACTTCCCACTTCCTGACACAAATCCAAAGGAAGTTATTTATGCTTAAGACACACTGAAACCCATTGGTCTCAGAAATACCAAGAGATCTAAAAAGACTATTTATGTGACAACAGCTGCAAAAATGTTGTTAGCCCAGATGTGGAAGGAGGAGAAGGTCCCAACAAAAGGAAAATTATTTTTTTTCTTCCAGTAGCACCTTAAAGACCAACTAAGTTAGTTCTTGGTATGAGCTTTTGTGTGCATGCACACGAAAGCTCATACCAAGAACTAACTTAGTTGGTCTTTAAGGTGCTACTGGAAGAAATTTTTTTTTTTGTTTTGACTATGGCAGACCAACACGGCTACCTATCTGTAACGCCAACAAAAGGAGAATGGATTACCAAAATGATGGACTATGCTGAAATGGCAAAGATGACCGTGAAGATCAGGCCCCAAGATGACAAAAAATTTAATCAAGAAAGGAGAAAATTTGTAGAATACCTTAAAAACCACTGTAGTTACTTAGAAACTTTAGCAGGGTTGCTATAATATTTATGAAGTGATATGAACTAAAGTAAAAAAATAAGGAGATGAAATAGAATGGAGAAATATAATTATATGCAAGAAAAGAGGGTAAAATTTGGAAACCGGGGGTTTGTTTAATCCCAGAACTATATATATATATATATATATATATATATATATAAAATGTTTGGAGTGTATGGAAATAACTCCGGCCTGGTGGAATGCTCTCTCACAAGAGACCAGGGCCCTGCAGGATTTGACATCTTTCCGCAGGGCCTGCAAGATGGAGCTGTTCTGCCAGGCCTTTGGTCAGGGTTCAGTCTGATTCTTTTCTTTCTGTATAAGAACAAGCATTAAAGAGGCCTCCTAGCCTGCTCACAGGTCCTTTATGAGACAAGTGGTAACATTTGGCCCTGGAGAATATTAACCACTCTCAATTTTCCCCGTGGACTGCCATCTGTCCAGATTTTAATTTGCTCTGAACTAATTTTAAGATTTTTTTAAAATTAATTGATTGCCTGTTTTATGTTCTTATGTTCTTTGTATACTGTGTTAGTTTTATGATGTTAGCCGCCCTGATCCCCGCTTCGGTCGGGGAGGGTGGGGTACAAATAAATTATCATTTTCATCATCATCATCATCATCATCATCATCATCAAAAACTGATTTTTTTTTTAAAGAAGAAGAAGAAGAAGAAGGAAGAAACCCATCAGTCTCGGATGTGACTAATTTGTCCATTGTTTTCAGTGGACCATAAGCATAATTGGGACTCTTTGAATCAATGCAGCATACTACGGCCTGAAGGGAATGATCTTGTTACTTGAGAGGCAGGAGATCATTGCAGTGAGCACACGCCCACAACTTCTGTCTATCAGGTAGATCAGGCATGTCCAACAGGTGGATCGCAATCTACCGGTCGATCGCGGGGCATCCGTGGTCAATCCTGGTTGATCGTGTGATCACGATCGGTCTCCCCCACCCCCCAAAAGAAAAAGCTCAACAACTTTGGCTCCCCCCCAAAAAACTCAACAACTTTGGTCAATCCAATAGGTAGATCACTGCCAGTTTTTTTTTTAAATAGTGGGAGTAGTTCCAGTCTCTTGGAAGTTGGACATGCCTGAGGTAGATAATCATACAGGTGTCAGCCTATGCAATACACTGGGTAGCCACAATTGACACCTCTCTGGGCTTTCTATTATCAAAACTTTTTTTTTAAATTGAGTTTACTTGCAAAGTTTGTATTTGTAAGATCCAAAATCCAAATTCCACATTTGGCCCTCGGGGCAGAGGTTCCTCACTCCCTCCAAACCGATTTGATAGATGCAGAAATCCCAGGAAAACTTTATAAATCTGAGGATAGCAGGAGGTGATTTTAGTCAGGCAAAAATCAAAAGTCACCTCTAATGTGCTCATTGCTGTATATAGCAAATAACCAGGACTTTCAGGAATAAACGGGTGAGAAAATAAAGCTATCAGGGCTGGGGTTTTTGAGAAACAGACTGGCATTGCAACATTATTGGTTGAAGAATATTAATGGGAGAATGTCAAAGGTGCTAAGGCCCCAGACATCTCCGTAGGTTAAAGAGAGCTGTAGTATATGCTGTTGCATACTTTGTAACATGATGTGGCAGAAGAACCACGCACACCACCTTGAGGTCTTTGGAGGAAAAGGTGGTACACAGAATCATAAAATCATGAGGCAGTAGAGTTGGAAGAGACCCCGAGGATCATCTATTCCAACCCCCTGCAATGCAGAAATCACAAATAAAGCATCAACGACAGATGACCATCCAACATCTGCTTAAAAACCTTCAATGAAGGAGAGTTCACCACCTTCCAAGGGTGTCCGTTCCACGGTCAAACAGCTCTTACTGTCAGAAAGTTCTTCCTGATGTTTAGCTGGAATCTCCTTTCTTGTCACTTGAATCCATTGGTTTGGGTCTGACCCTCCAGAGCAGGAGAAAACATGCTTGCTCCATCTTCCATGGGTCAGCCCTTGAGATATGGCTATCATATTTCCTCTCAGTCTCCTCTTTTCCAGGCTAAGCATACCCTACTCCTTCAACCACACCTCTTAAAGCTTGGATTCCAGACCCTTGGTCATCTTGGATGCCCTCATCTGCACATGTTCCAGCTTGTCAATATTCTTATTAAACTGCAGTGCCCAGAACTCCTCTCTCTCTCTCTCTCTTTCTCTCTCTGTGCATATATTCCTGATGAAGTGTATATATGTATATATATGCCATTTTGCCTAATGTACACCTTTTTACAAAGCAATTCCCCGTGATACAACACATTTTTGTATGTTATTTTTGCTAATATATGCATTTTAATGTACACTTTACCCTAAGAAATTCATTTCCGGTAGCCATTACTTGGCTGGTAAACTGCACTGCAACATTCAGTGCAGTGTGAATTTTGAAGGAGGGCTGAGTTTCGGTTCGCGTATTGTTTCAGAAAGCGTGAATTACACACCTTCAAATGCAAATGAAACCACATTCCTCGCTTCTCCCTAGGCTGGACTGACCCTGCTCATTCTATGGGCATTCTGGAGAAACCCTTATGACTTGTGTAGATGGTTTCAAGCCAAATAGAAACTATTGTTGTGTTCTGGCCTGATGCAGGATTCCACAGAAGAAGTGGTAAGGCAGGTCAACAGTTGCCGGGCCATGGATAGCTCTGAGTGTGCAACTTGCTCCAAGGAAGTTCGGGAACAGACAAAGACCCTTTAAGCCTCTCTCTCTCCAGACTTCCTCCTCCAGGACCCTTGTAGAAACCTTCTGGGTCTTAAAGGGTCCACCCTCTGGCCTGAAGATGGGCGCTCCTCCTCTGTCCAATAGTCTTCCTCCTGGTGCACTTCATGTGCCACCAGACTGCTGGTGTGTAGTAGGAGTCATCTGGTTCTTCAGGAAGGCAACTGTGAGGGTCCAGGCTGTGGTCTTACAGGCCCCAAGGACCTGGGAGGTTCCTCTGGGGAGATCCTACCCAATGGCCTCAGGTGCAATGCTTTCCTTATCTCCTGTAGTGTTCAGGCGTGGAGTATGCTCTCCTTCCCCCGGTAGCCTCAGAGGCAAGATGAACAAACAGTTCGTATTTTATGGCTTTTTATTCAGTCATCTGGTTGCAAGACAAAAGATCCATGTCTCCATACATAGGAGATGTTGGCTACTCTGAGTCCCTTCTCTTCCATCTCCCACAACATCCTGGGAACCTACGGGGGGGAGTCACAGGAGTCACAGCCCTCAGCATCCTCTGTTCTTGAATGCAGAATGTGGCGATCATACAGGGTCCCTGGACGTTTGACAGTCTATTTATCCCTGTGCCACCACTGTGCTCGCTTCCCCGCTGCCACCAACCAGTTACTCTCTGGTAAAACACTGAGTCCAGTCAGTTGTTAAAAGTGAACCACCCCCCCAAGTTTATTTTACAAACATTAACAAGTTTATGGTTTCTCAGATAATATTCCTGTCAGTATCTTAACTTTAGTTTCTTTACCGGCCTATACCTTCCTAATACCTTCTGACTGATTATCTCAACTGTCTGACTGACTCCTCTTAACAAATTCTCTCACTCTCTCACCCCAGACTAGCCCAACCCACAGACTTATCTTCTCTGTCTCTTCTAACTCCAGACTGTCTTCTCAACCACTCTAACTCTAACTCCCTAAAAAACCCCTCCGTGCTTAAACCTTATACACAGTTAACTCTGCCCCCTGGGTTCCCATTGGTTAGTCATTTTACAATTACCTCAAAAATCCCTGAAGCCTTCTTGCTTTCCTGGCTTCAGCAAAAGGAACCTGAAGCCTGCGGAGCGCAGCGCGAGTTCCCTCTGTGCTCCACAGGCTTTGGGTTCCTTTAGCTGAAGCCGGGAGAGCGAGACTCTCCTGGCTTCAGCGAAAGGAACCTGAAGCCTCCAGAACGCAGCGGGAACTCACGCTGTGCTCCAAAGGCTTCAGGCAGCTATCCCTGAAGCCTGGAGAGCAAGAGGGGTCGGTGCGCACTGACACCTCTCGCTCTCCAGGCTTCAGCGAAAGCAACGCGAAGCCTCTGGAGCATGGAGGGAGCTCTCCCTCTGCGCTTCGGAGGCTTCGCGTTGCTTTCGCTGAAGCCAAGGAGCCTGCATTCGCTCCATAGGACGCACACACATTTCCCCTTCATTTTTGCAGAGGAAAAAGTGCATCCTATAGAGTGAAAAATATGGTAGTTAACCCTTTCCCTATGTACCCAGTATGATGTCACACACATAGCAGGGCAAACGCCACACAGAAGGACCGGCGAGTCCGTGGACTAGGAGGGTCTCCCATACTCTCCAGGGAGGTCTCCGCTGTCTGCTCTCTAACTTCCTCCTCCTCCACTATCTTGTAACTAGGGATTTCCTCATTCAGCTGTACGTCATCCCTGTCTCCCTCTCCTCCTGAAACTGCTGGAGACAAGGGGCGGGGAGAAACTTCCCACTCCTTCTCCTCTTCTGAGAGGCGCCGACCAGACCAAGGGCTCATTTCCCATTCCTCCTGTTCAGTCCAGTCCCTGACATGCAGTCAGCTCTGAGTCCCAGGGGCGGAGCAAGGTGGGGGCAGTGGGGACGGAGCGCCCTGGGTGTCATCTCCAAGGGGTGTGTGTGTGTGACATCCGGCGTGCTGCCCGCCCGCGACCCCCGCCTACCCCAATCCATCTGGGGAAGGGGAAGCTGTGGCGTTCCTCCCTTCCCCCTTCATTTTGACAGCCCTGCTGGAGGAGGCATGCAGGGAGAGGACACAAAGGAGGCAGGTGAGCAACGAATCAGAGGGAACTCTGGACCCAAACCCTGGAATCCCCCCGAAAGCTCAACAACTCCTGGCAATGAGAATGGGTAGATCCCAGGCAGTCTTTTTATACTGTGAGTAGATCACAGTCTATTGGGAGTCCAACTACATTTAAATGTGTTGTGTGGGGGAGTAACAAGAAATTTTCTGCACCGGGTACCACCTGACTTTGCTACGGCACTGCTGAGACCTGAGCCTGCCCTGACACCCCACCTGGTGATCCTGTAGCCTGTGACTCCATCTCCATCTCCCTGCTAGATTCAGGCGTCATGATAACTATGGACGGATCTTAAGATGACCCAAAGAATCGTATACAGAATAATTGCACCCTTTGTGCTCTCTCTCTCTCTCTCTCCCTCTCTCCCTCTCTCCCTCTCTCTCGTTATTCAATACTAGAGTGATGATAGGAAAATATTTATCCTGATGCTTGTGTTTCTCTCTCTCCTTCCCTCCTCCTCCTCCTTTTCTTTTATTCTAAATGTTGTTTTCAAAAGTAAATCTGAAAAACATCCACACTCTCATTCAGAACTAAATTGAGGGAAATCAATCACCAGCGTGAAGGAGAGATCCATCCACAGGTTATTTTCCCTGCCCTCTTTTAACAAATTTTTCATTTATTCTCCTTATTAATCCCACTAAATCTCTTTTACGTTAGCAGCATGTACAAATAATTCAAGTGCTCGGTCACTGCTGTGAGTGAACATTATGCCTTGCAGGTGGCAAGGAAGATATTAATTTTATAGTTGCAGGCAAAGAGGAATTGACTGGAATTAAGAACAAGAGAAAATGACTCGCTGCTCCACGGTAGTTTAGGAACGAAGCGGGAAGAAAAAAGAGATGAAGAGGACTAGAGAATCACATTTCTTTCAGCCATTGCTTAATTTCTCGGCTCTGCTCCCAAACGTTTGATCTGTGGGACACTTTAAAGAAAAATAAAATTTAAAAAACGGAGGCCTATGTGGTTCTATACTCTCTCTCTCTCTCTCTCTCTCTCTCTCTCTCTGTGTGTGTGTGTGTGTGTTTCTCATTCAGCTCCCACAACATACATCCAACCTCCATGGAACTGCAGGATCACATAGTACATATTTTGCCAGCCTGGTGACCTCCAGATCTTTTGGACTATGATTCCCATCAGCCCTAGCCAGCACAGCTGTACTGGGTGAGAGTGTTGGAGCTGGAGGTTTCTGAATTTGTCTATCTTGCTCTCCCCTCCCCATCCATTTTCCTTTTTCTTATGTGTCTATTCTTATGTGTCTAAACCTTTACTGCAATGACTTGCCTCTTCTGCTCTTTGTATACTGCACTGGCCTCTCAAACCCTGCTCAGCATTTTGAGCTTTAAGACAATACAGTGGTACCTCAGGTTAAGAACTGAATTCATTCTGGAGGTCCATTCTTAACCTGAAACTGTTCTTAACCTGAGGTACCACTTTAGCTAATGGGGAGTCCCACTGCTGCCGCGCTGCCGGAGCACGATTTCTGTTCTCACCCTGAGGTAAGGTTCTTAACCTGAGGTACTACTTATGGGTTAGTGGAGTCTGTAACCTGAAGTGTCTGTAACCTGAAGCGTCTGTAACCTGAGGTACCACTGTAATAAAAATAAATAACATACTACTTCCATACTATAATAATAATAATAATAATTTTTTATTTATACCCCGCCCTCCCCAGCCAAGGCCGGGCTCAGAGCGGCTTACAAGCAATAATAAAAACAAGATGAATGATTACAACTTAAAAACAAAAATAAAATACAACATTAAAATAATGGAACATTAAAATATTAAAATGTAGCCTCATCGCAGGAGGAGAAGGAAAAGAAAAAAGAAAGAGAGGGAGGGAGGGAATCAAATTGGCTCCAAGCCAAAGGCCAGGCGGAACAACTCTGTCTTACAGGCCCTGCGGAAAGAAATCAGATCCTGCAGGGCCCTGGTCTCATGAGGCAGGGTGTTCCACCAGGCCGGAGCCAGAGTTGAAAAGGCCCTGGCTCTGGTTGAAGCCAATCTAACTTCCTTAGGGCCCGGGACCACTAGGGTGTTGCTATTTATGGACCTTGAGGCTCTCTGTGGGGCATACCGGGAGAGGCGGTCCTGTAGGTACGAGGGTCCTAGGCCGTGAAGGGCTTTAAAGGTCAAAAGCAGCACCTTAAATCTGACCCTGTACTCCACCGGGAGCCAGTGCAGCTTACTACTGAAGCTTCCTTGCTCAGAGGGACATAGAACAAAGGACACACCTGACAGAATGGGTTAATTTTTTTTTGGAAATACACACTTCAGCTCACCTCACTTTGATGGCATGCAGTTTGGGAAACAGTACATTAGAGAGCACCAGGCTGAATAAGGCTCTTGCTGTGAGACACTTGGGTACATAAAGCAGGAACAAATTCCTTTTATTGCCCGCTATTTATTTGGTGCCATCAAATTGCATGGCATTTGACCAGGTTGTTATAAGAGTCATACCCTGACTCCATGGGTTTTAAAAGCTTCCCTGATACCTGCTGACTAAACATTTTGCTGGTTATGTCAAATCAATATGCGCTTTCTCACCTCTGCAATTCCTAGTCTGCTGATCCTCTGCTTGTTTTCTCTCCTAGTTCCCCCTTCCAACTTTCTGGATTAAGGTGGCCAATTACAAATTGCCGAAAAAGAGAACCAAAGAAGATAGATTTGAACAAAACCTCTCTCTGTGTGTGTATGTACGTGTATGTAACTGTGTATGTAAAGATAAGGTAAAGGGACCCCTGCCCATTTGGTCCAGTCATGACCGACTCTGGGGTTGTGGCGCTCATCTCGCTTTACTGGCTGAGGGAGCCGGTGTACAGCTTCCGGGTCATGTGGCCAGCATGACTAAGCCGCTTCTAGTGAACCAGAGCAGCTCACGGAAACACTGTTTACCTTCCCGCCAGAGTGGTACCTATTTATCTACTTGCACTTTGACGTGCTTTCGAACTGCTAGGTTGGCAGGAGCAGGAGCAGGGACAGCGCAACAGGAGCTCACCCCGTCTCGGGGATTTGAACTGCCGACCTTCTGATCGGCAAGTCCTAGGCTCTGTGGGTTAACCCACAGCACTACCCATGTCCTGTGTATGTACGTACCACTGAGCAAAAGCCATGGTTGGTCTGGCCTGCCAGAAGGAAGCTGTTGTAGCCCCTTCGCTGAATAAGCAGGGGTTCGGAGTCCCTGACAAACACTTTTCTGAGAGCAGAATCCACATACAAAGTCAGACAGTCCAGAGATCAGGGAATCCAGATTATCACAGAGCCAAGGGTCGAGATGGAGAGCAGGCAGCAACAACGTAGGGCTTTAAATGCAATAAACGTATAGTGCAGATGGGGGCCATAATGTGCCCTTCTGCTCTAAATAAACTTCCAGGTTTTAAAATATGCTCTATATACAGTTCCTTTCCAGGAGATTCATTTAAAAACTTTCCTCTGTCTAGGTTTCTCTGCCTTAGCAATAATGCAGCCCTTTCTATTGTTAGCAAATCTAATTAACAAGGATAGCTCGGGGTTACTTGTCTGAAGCATTTTATTGATCTCAGGATGATCAGAGCAGGAGGAACTGTCAAATGAAGTACATAAGCAACAGCGGCAGAAGAAAAACCCCTAAACCACTAATTCCTTTGCCACCTTTGCAAAGCTTATCGTAAATCTCTCTCTCCTAATTGAAAAGGAGAAGCCAGAACTGCATTGTTTCTCGGGCGTCGACTGGAACTTCAGAAAGAACTTTTACTGATGGAGAACATTTCTTGCAGTATTGCTATTAATTTTTCTAGAACCAAAGAATTGCTAAGAGACTCTGAACAAAAAAATATCCAGGTCATGTCTCACCTCAGCCATGATTAAAAGCCATTCCACGCCTGATAATCACTAGTTAAAGTAAAGGGTAAAGGGATCCCTGACCATTAGGTCCAGTTGTGACCGACTCTGGGGTTGCGGTGCTCATCTCGCTTTACTGGCTGAGGGAACCGGCATACAGCTTCTGGGTCATGTGGCCAGCATGACTAAGCCGCTTCTGGTGAACCAGAGCAGCGCATGGAAACGCCGTTTACCTTACCGCTGGAGCGGTACCTATTTATCTACTTGCACTTTGATGTGCTTTCGAACTGCTAGGCTGGCAGGAGCAGGGACCGAGCAATGGAAGCTCACCCCGTCGCGGGGATTCGAACCACTGACCTTCTGATCAGCAAGCCCTAGGCTCTGGGATTTAACCCACATCGCCACCCGCGTCCCAATCACTAGTTAGGGATACACAAATCAGTTTGTTTCAGTTTCTCATTTTCCCAATCTTCTATTTGGTTTTCCATATTGCCACAGTAGCCTGTGATTATTATTATTATTATTTTTAAAAACTTTGTCAACATTTTAGTGTACATTTCTCATAATATGCACATTTTTGGGTGCTATTTAAATAATCCTCTTTTTTGCAGCTAGTTTCGCCCCCAGTACAGGGGGGAGGTTCAAAAAGTATCTACATGGTGCTTAGAGAATAACTTGCATCTAAATATTAGCAAGACAAAGGAGATGGTGTTGGACTTTCGGAGGAAGAGAGGGGAAGTAGCTCCATTGTATATTGGGGGGGGGCTGTGTGGAGAGAGTCTCTTCTCTCTTCCTTTAAATTCCTGGGAGTTTACCTTAGTGAAGACCTCACTTGGAAAAACAATATAACTCAGGTGGTTAGGAAGGTCCAGCAGAGACTCCATTTCCTCAGGGTCTTGCAAAAGAACAATGTTAACCAACAATTGATGACCTCCTTCTACCGGTCCACAATAGAAAGTGTCCTCTCATATTGTATCACAGTGTGGTACATGGGCTTGACAGCCACGGACAGAAAGTCTTTACAGAGGGTGGTGAACACAGCTCATGATATCATGGGCTGTCCCCAGAGCCCGCTAGATGACATTGCAAGGGACCGTTGCCTTAGGAGAGCAAGAAAAAAAATCTCAGGGACGATTCACACCCTGGCCAGCAGCTCTTTAATCTTCTACCCTCAGGCAGGAGATAATGAAGTATAATCAGTCGTACCAACAGGCTAAGAAACAGTTTCTATCTGTGGGCTGTTAGGCTGCTGAGCGGAAAATAACATAGTGCAACTGACTTTTGGGGTTGGTGTGTTGTGCGACAAGAACACAGAGTGCAATGAGATTGAATGTTTGTGTGGGGGGAGGGAGGCTCGGTTAATTTCATTGTACACAGGTTGTACATTGACAATAAAGGTATTATTATTATTATTAGTTGATCAATATATGTCATTTTATGGTACCTTGCATGCCTTCTTCTGGCAACTTCTGCAGCCAAGCTATTGTCAGATGTACAGTGGTACCTCTGGTTAAGTACTTAATTCGTTCTGGAGGTCCGTTCTTAACCTGAAACTGTTCTTAACCTGAAGCACCACTTTAGCTAATGGGGCCTCCTGCTGCCGCTGCTCCGCTGGAGTACAATTTCTGTTCTCATCCTGAAGCAAAGTTCTTCTACAGATGCACCTATCTACAGATCACCTATCACTATCTACAGATGCACCTGTTTTCAACTGGCCTGCCTTTCCAATACTTTGGCTATCTTTTGGACACCCGCTAGAAATAAGAATCACCCACTCAAATATGTTTTTATTAAGCTAATAGAGGTCATCTCTTACTGAAACCCCAAGAGAGTCTCTGAAATGCTATGCTGTTTCTCCCATTCTCCAGTAGCTCAGTTAAGCTTGCCAACTTCTTACCAACCCTGCTCCAATGCCTTTAAAAGCAGGTGTGCCGCACAAAGATTTAGCAGGCAAAGCTTTCCAGTCAGGGCAGTGGCATAGCTTGGGTTGCCAGTGCCACGGGCAAGGCAAGTATCCTCAGCACCACTTGCCAATAGGCTAGAATGAAGGGGCAATAGCTCAGCGACTTACCTGAGTGGCCACCATGGCACCCTATGAACATCAAGCACAGCAGAGAGCCAGGCAGGGGATTGGTCAGGAGTGGGTGTCTTTCTAAAGCCTGTGTAGAGGGCAGGGTGCCTTGGCGACTGACCATCACCCAACTCCTCAGGCTGCCCAAGAGAAAATTGGGAGATTTTCTGTGTGAGGGGAGGCCACACTATTTTTTAATTTTTTATTACAGTGGTACCTCAGGTTAAGTACTTTATTCGTTCTGGAGGTCTGGTCTTAACCTGAAACTGTTCTTAACCTAAAGCACCACTTTAGCTAACGGGGCCTCCTGCTGCTGCCACGCCGCCAGAGCACAATTTCTGTTCTCATCCTGAAGCAAAGTTCTTAACCCGAGGTGCTATTTCTGGGTTAGCGGAGTCTGTAACCTGAAGCGTATGTAACCTGAAGCGAATGTAACCTGAGGTACCACTGTATTGCTCTACTTTCCTTTGGCCCAGAGGGGGTGGGTCTGGGCAGAGGAGGAATGGTGGAGACCACCTCCCCATCCTGACCCTTCCAGGGAGCAGGAAGAGGAAGATAGTATAGATTTACAACAGGGGTTTGAGGGAGGTAGCAGCTCAGAGGCAGATGAGAGGAAAAGCTGGGAAATCATAGGAGAGCTGGAACAACACCCAGCTGACACGTTGTCGTTAGAAAGCATTCCAGACCCTCCATCTCCCATAACCCGGTGAGCCTTAAAAGTAGGAGAGCAAAGAGCCCAAAGACAGAGGGCATGTAGAAGTGATGAATGAGGAAGTGGGAGAGACAGGGCATGGAGATTCACTCGGGACAACGCCATTATTCAAGAGTCTGGGTTCTATAGCCTCTCTCTGTAAAGACTGGGAAAAAAAAAAGAATGGTAAGAAACTTTCCCTTGTCTGTATACTTTCTTGGGAACTAGCCGGGAGCCACTGACAGCATCCTGACCTTTCAAGGTTTGCCTGAATAAGAGTATTGCATTGCTTATGGAAGGTGCTTAGAGTCTTTGGCTGGATCTAGACACATCCAAAAAGCATTGTAAACCTCAAAGTGGGAAATCACACTGGCGAAAGACAGAACTCCACAGTGCCATCTGGTGTCACAGAGGCATATAATGTACAGTGGTACCTTGGTCAAAGTGCAAGTAGATAAATAGGTACCGCTCTGGCAGGAAGGTAAACGGGGTTTCCGTGCGCTGTTCTGGTTCGCCAGAAGCTTCTTAGTCATGCTGGCCACATGACCTGGAAGCTGTATGCCGGCTCCCTTGGCCAATAAAGCGAGATGAGCGCCACAACCCCAGAGTCGGCCACGACTGGACCTAATGGTCAGGGGTCCCTTTACCTTTACCCTTTTATCTTGGTTTATGAACTTAATCCGTTCCGGAAGTCTGTTCTTAAACCAAAGCGTTCTTAAACGAAGGCGTGCTTCTCCATAGCAGCGGGGGGCTCAATTGACAAATGGAACACACTCAACAGGAAGCGGAACATGCTCTGCTTCCAAGGCAAAGTTCACAAACCAAAACACCTACTTCCAGGTTTGCAGCGTTCTTAATCCAAGTTGTTCATAAACTAAGCTGTTCTTAAACCAAGGTACCACTGTATGTAAAACACCTTTTCTTTACTAATGTAGCTGAGCCCCTTGATCTTTGGATGAATAAAGCAAGCATAGCATGGAGCCTCTCTCAAAAATGGTTTTCTGTGTGCCAGCATTGAATGGTAGGGCACAAAGAGGGCACTGCTGAGTTTTCGTGCTGGGTCTCAAATTGGTGGTGCTTGAAGCAACTTTTTAGGCGCCAGCCCTTTAAATAAGGAAGCCATCCTTGATTCAGGACCAAGTCATTTGAAGGATTGTCTGCACCCATATGAACCTACCTGAACTCCAAGATCAGTTTCAGAGGGCTACTACTCATGAACCCAACATCTATGTATGAAATTGGTGGGCACTAAAAGCAGGGCCTTTTTGGTGTGTGTCCCGTGTTTATGGAACATCTGTGGATGTTGCTCCTTGGACAGGTATGTATCCCCCCCGCCACCCTGCACCTTGGAACATCATTGATTTTTAAATGGGCTTTCTTTTTTTTAAAAAAAATAATTTTTATTAACTGGCCAATCACATCAAATTAAATCACATCACATAAATTCCAAATTACAAAGCCAAATTTTTAAATTTTGTTGGGGGAACCCATACTTCAAGATCCAAAGGGGGATTCAAATCATCTTCTTATTACTGCGTTAGTGTCCAAATCAGTCCCAATCAGTCCAGACAAAGTTCATAATTCTATCCAGTCTTATCTTGGTGTTTCCACATCATATCTTGTTCATATAATTTCTCTTTTTCTTTTACGATCTCTTCTGTTAGTCTCCTTAAGCCGATAAGCAAATATAATAATCCTGTGTGAATTTCCCGTTCTTCCAATCTAAGTCCAGATGGTTTCCATATATCTCCTTCGTAGATAACATCACTCTTTCCATCATAAATCAGGCATTTTTCGCTCTTAAATCCCACAGAGGAGTTAATCCACGATATGTAAACAGCACTATTTCTCTCTTTCTCCTCCCAGACCCAAGAGCTCCAACAATGCCTCCCAAGATGGCGACGGCATTTTTAACTGCGTCATTCCAAAACTCTTAACTTTCCAGCTTCGTCTTGAAACATTGCTTTGGTTTGAAAGTTTATCTCCACACAGCCTTAAATCACAGCTTAAGTCCTTAAAGTTCTGACTTATTAGGGGAGGGGATTCTTGTTAAATCACGTAAAAAGGAATGGAAGGTTTTTCCCCCTCCCCCCTCAGTCATTTGCAATACCGTATCTTGTCGTATCTTCTCATATTTTATTCTTGCCTTGTTATCAGAGATCTCTTCTGTCAGCAGTCTTTACTCCCCCTTTTTCCTTGAAGTATGTGCAATTTATCTCGTCCAAATTGTTTCTTTTGAAGATTCTTGCAAACTAGAGGCGCGGATCAGAGACGGCATCAAGGAGTGCCGGAATCCCACAGGAGAGCTTTGTGCCTAGTGCCCCCACCCCCACAAATTCGGGGGTGGTATAGGGCACAGCAGGCAAGGGCCGTCCCCCCCATAATCCTGGGGGGGTTAAGGAGGCTAATTACCCCCATCATAGCCTCCAAATTACCTCGTGTGGGTCGGAGAGATGTTATTGTCAGCCATCTTCCGATGCGCCACCTAGTGGCCCCCTCTTTAAATGGGCTTTCCATTCCAAGCTGGACTTAATTGATATCTAACGCTCAGCAATCTAAACTGCCACTACTCCAATTGCTTATTTTTAGCTGCATTGATTTAATTTATCTAATGTTTGTACTGTTCTAAACGGCTGCTGATGCAATATTGGTGCTTTTAAAAATAAATGTCTAAATGCCTTGATGAATTTTATGGTTTCGATATACCATATTTTCCCATCTATAAGATGCCCCCCCCATGTATAAGATGCCCCCTATTTTTGGGGACTCAGATTTAAGAAAATGGCGGGGGGGGGGGAGAGACATGTATCCATGTATAAGATGCCCCCTTATTTCTGACATTATTTTTTAGGGAAAAAAACCCTAGTCTTATACATGGAAAAATACGGTGTGTCTGAAAGGCCAGTGTGGTGTAGTGGTTAAGAGCGGTAGTCACGTAATCTGGGGAACCAGGTTCGTGTCTCCGCTCCTCCACATGCAGCTGCTGGGTGACCTTGGGCCAGTCACTCTTCTTTGAAGTCTCTCAGCCCCACTCACCTCACAGAGTGTTTGTTGTGGGGGAGGAAGGGAAAGGAGAATGTTAGCCGCTTTGAGACTCCTTAAAGGGAGTGAAAGGCGGCATATCAAATCCAAACTCTTCTTCTTCTTCTTCTACTTAAGTTGAAATAAATAAATGGATTACAGGGGAGGAACAGCCAGGATCACCAACAGATGCCACACAGCATCAACCCTTAAATTTGCCTTTGATCCCAATTCCCATCTATTCGGCTTTGCAGGTGTATTTAGTTACCAGTCCAAAATTAGGAACAACGCATTCAGACCCATTTGCTGGATACAGTAGGGGTGGGGGATATTTTTTTCCACCCTGAGAGCTATACCTCCCCATGGACAAGCTTCCTGCATGCCAGTTGACTGGGTTAGAGACTCCTTCGTAAATTTCTGCTGTTCAGGACTTACCGTACAATGGATGAGGAGGAAATGGCCTGCATTTTTGATGATCGCATCTTGAAAATGAAACACGGGAGTATGCCACGGGACTCTTTGGATAGACAACCAGAAACAGTATCCATGCGTCTCTCCAAGAGGATTGGTTATTCTTCTACAGTTCTCCACAAAGCCACTTCCAACCTCAGGAGGAGGTGGTGTTGCGGGCTTCACGTCCCCAACACTCACGCAGAAACTGGTTCCCAGCCCTGCGCGATCAGGGGAATCCTCTGCCGCGTCATCCCCCTGGCCAGCCAATCGGCAAGCATTTAAGGCAAGCGCGGCAGAGGAGCGTCCTCTTTTGCCGCGGATCAGCTGGGGAATTTCCCACTCACCCACCCTTTAGGTTTCTCCATTGACCTTGCTATGGACTTTGGTTGGTCGCCGTTAAGGGGCCTGGTAGGAATTTTTCCACTTGGCAAATTGGCACCAACCATTTGCTTTTTTCGCCTACCTCATAGCAAATCGTCACAACTTCCTTGGTTTGGCGGTTAGGCATTGGTCGGGGGTATTGTTATGTAGATGTATGGGGGGGAGGAGCACCATCACCTCCCCAGGTTACTGAAGGGTAGTCCGGTAAAGGACTCTGGGGGCGTGGCCCCGTCCAAAGTCTGTGGAGGCCAGGGCCCAAGGCACGCCCTCGAGCGGTGACCCTGGGGGCGTGCCTAGTTGATGTGCATCAGCAGGGCTTCCCCTGCTGGTGTTAACCCTTCCTGGCCTTCAGGCAGACAGACTGAAGCCGGATAGTTGATCAGGACCAATGCCTAAGCCAATACCGCTCATCACCTGTGACCAATAAAGTTGTGGCCAATTTTAGCCCATTAACCTTAATAACGGTGTCTTGTGTCTTTATTTCTACTGGTGGGAGTTGGGAACTCGCCACACAACAAATTGCTGCGAAGAGGGATTTTCGACTCTGGCAACTATGGAAGATCAGACAAGAGAAAAGCTCCTTCGCATTTATGAGGAGAGGTTGAGTTTGTTTGGCTCAAATTAGACCTAATATAAATGAGATTTCCCGGCAAAAGCAAGCTCACACCTCTCATTGAGTTTGTATACATTAATAAGGAGCAGATGCAAGAGGCTCATTCACAATTATATTTTGGGAATGATTTGTGTTCTTACGTAGCTGCATTGTTTCCTACTTTCTGGATGTCTCAGGATCATCTTATAAAGTAATCGTGTTCTGTGTTATAAATCAAGTCATGCTAGGAGTTGTGTCTTTTTGTTTTCCACCGAAAGAAGGCTCCAACTCTGCTCACTGACTGATGAACATGCTCTGATCAGGGCTGCTCATTCCCAGTTTAAAAATCCCCCACAATAAGAGATTGCCTAAGCGTGTTTCACTGCAGGTTGGGGTGTGGTATAATGAACCAGCCAGTTGTTCACAAAGATGCTTATCTGCCAGCCTAATTCAAATTTCACCCGGGCAACCCGCACCCTTATTTATTTATTTTTAATTACAAGGGCATATGTGGGCCTGCCTCTTTGTCTAACGAAAGGCTGCAGTAATTAAAATGGCAGCAGCCTAACCAGAATCGGGTTGCATCCTCTTAATGCCGGATGCAACAAATATTTCGAGAGAGGACGAAAATTGCACTGATTACTATTAACCGCCAAATTGCAGAGCCTACTTGTTACAGCAAGGAGGAGTGTAATTATGCGTTTAAGCATTGTCTCCTCGCTCACTCAGCAGAATCGCCCTTAATGTTGTGACTTGCTCTTTCCCCCACTCCTTGTTTCTACGCTGAAAATTTATTACTGATGTGTGAGAGAATCAACTTCCCTTTGAGTCAGGATGCCAGCTTAATAGTGAAAGATTTTTTCTTTCACACTGGGCCACCAAACCCTGACTCTCTATCAACACTGCCTCCTCTTCAAACAGCCCACAATAACCCCACCTCTCTCTGAAACACGTAAGAAAAGTTATGCTTAGTGGGAGATTGAAAAGAGTGCAATTTCCAAACAGGGTTAGAATCATAGAACTGCAGAGTTGGAAGAGATGCTGGGGGCAGTGCAGTCTTTAGCATATGTGCCACCAGGGTGCAAAGATCCGCCCAAAGCCCCCAAATTTAGTTCAACCCCCAAATTAACTTTTATTATGATGTAAGAGTTAATTTCGTGTGCACGGCGCTGCTGAGAATGACAAGCGCCACCGTTGTGAATGATAAGCGCCGCCACTGGCACAGTGCGTCTTTGGTAAATGAGCGCACAAAGTCAAAAGTCCTTTAGTGAAACAGTAGGTATTTGTTGTTGTTGTTTAGTCGTGTCCGAGCACGCCAGGCACTTCTGTCTTCCACTGCCTCCCACAGTTTGGTCAAACTCATGCTGGTAGCTTCGAGAACACTGTCCAACCATCTCGTCCTCTGTCGTCCCTTTCTCCTTGTGCCCTCCATCTTTCCCAACATCAGGGTCTTTTCCAGGGAGTCTTCTCCTCTCATGAGGTGGCCAAAGTATTGGAGCCTCAGCTTCAGGATCTGTCCTTCCAGTGAGCACTCAGGGCTGATTTCCTTAAGAATGGAAACAGTAGGTATACATTTTGGTAATACCTAGGTATATATGTACAGTCATACCTCGGGTTACAGATGCTTCAGGTTGCGTTTTTTCAGGTTACGGACCCGCCGAAACCTGGAAGTACTGGAACGGGTTACTTCCAGGTTGCGGCGGTCGCGCATGCGCAAAAGTGCTAAACTGCACTTTGCGCATGTGCAGAAGTGCCGAATCACAACCCGCGTGTGCGCAGACGTGCCGCTGCGGGTTGCGAATGTGCATCCCGCATGCATCACGTTTGCAACCCAAGCTGTATTTTGTTTTTCTAGCTTGATCAAAATTATTTATTATTTCATAAGAGGTAGATAGTTATGAGCTTCAGCGGTGAGCGCCTGGTGCCTCCCAGAATTTGGTGCCTGGGTGCCCTGCACCCCTTGCACCTCCGGGTAAAGACGGCCCTGGCTGGGGGTCATTCCCTGAAATGCAAGGAATATGCAGGTAGCTTCTATGAGGATTGAACCCGTGACTTTGCCGTTATCAGCACCATGCATAGAATTGTAAGTAGGAAAAGACCCAAAGAGTCATTTACCCCAACCCCTTGCAACGGTTGAGCTCTGGAAATTGGCACTTAATGTTGTTTCCCCCATAACATGAAGGTTGCCCTAACAGTGTTGGGTTTGCCAACCCTTGACTTAGATGAGTGTGCCTGTGCCTTTGGCAGCTTTGGCAGAGGCAGCTTTTTCAGCATCGCAAAAAGATTTGAGAAGAGAGACTTGCCCAGGCCTCTACCTGCCACTTAACTGTTAAAGGCACAGGAGCCTAATTTGAACCGGGGCTACATTACTTGTATAGTTGCTGCCATGTAAGAGTGGAACCAGGAAGTTCCTCACTAGTTCATCTCTCAGGCACGCTCTCATTAGATTCCCTGTAGCAAACTCCTACCACAGAGCCTAGGACTTGCTGGTCAGAAGGTCAGCGGTTCAAATCCCCGCGATGGGGTCAGCTTCCATTGCTCGGTCCCTGCTCCTGCCAAACTAGCAATTCAAAAGCATGTCAAAGTGCAAGTAGATAAATAGATACCACTCCGGCAGGAAGGTAAACGGCGTTTCCGTGCACTGCTCTGGTTTGCCAGAAGCGGCTTAGCCATGCTGGCCACATGACCCGCAAGCTGTACGCCGGCTCCCTCAGCCAATAAAGCGAGATGAGCACCGCAACCCCAGAGTCGGTCACGACTGGACCTAATGGTCAGGGGTTCCTTTACCTTTACCTTTACCTCCTATATTAAGAAAGCCCACACAAAAGAGGCATGGCCAGGCTGTGACGGTTGTGTCATCTATTGAACTTCAACCAGTGCCAGATACCTGGTCTTTATCAAACATCCAATGTGATTTGTCTGCAGGGAGGTTCCATAGCAATAGGCATTCATCCTGATTTGCTTGCCTAATACTTATATGTCCTCCTGTTAATCATTCGTTCGCGCCACACTTTTCAACACATTTCCCTGTCACATTCCTAACTGTAAAAATAAGTTTTAAAAAGTGGATTTGTGGGGACGAGGACAACAGAGTGCTTTGATGGCTCAGTTGGTAGAGCATGAGACTCTTAATCTCAGAGTGGCGGGTTTGAGGCCCATGTTGGGCAAAAGATTCCAGCATTGCACAGGGTTGGACTAGATGATCCTCTTGGTCCCTTCCAGCACTACAAATGCAAGTTTCCCAATATCCACTTCAATCCCTCCTGCAAAATATTGACAGTTTCAGGTAAAGGGTAAAGGGTAAAGGGTAAAGGGACCCCTGACCATTAGGTCCAGTCGTGGCCGACTCTGGGGTTGTGGCGCTCATCTCACTTTATTGGCCGAGGGAGCCGGCGTACAGCTTCCGGGTCATGTGGCCAGCATGACTAAGCCACTTCTGGCGAACCAGAGCAGCACACGGAAATGCCATTTACCTTCCCACCGGAGCAGTACCTATTTATCTACTTGCACTTTGACGTGCTTTCGAACTGCTAGGTTGGCAGGAGCAGGGACCGAGCAACGGGAGCTCACCCCATTGCGGGGATTCGAACCACCAAGCTTCTGATTGGCAAGTCCTAGGCTCTGTGGTTTAACCCACAGCGCTTTGGGATGCTCTTAAGCTTTGTCCCAATATGTTAGGTTTCTGTGTACGGGAAGCATTTTTAACACTGAAATGGGAGATAAAACGAATGATTCCCCCACCTGTAATTTGACTAAAGTATCACACATCCCAGGACTCATCTGACTGTGATTCAGTTCCAAGTTAATAAGTGGTCATCTGTATTCATAAGCCCATCTGTCCTTTGATGAGTGTGTGACCTGATGCTATGCGAGAAAGAGAGAACATTGCCATATTATGTTTTCAATTCATTTGTTCGTGTACATTTTTAAACAGGTCAAATAAAAGCCATTTGGATCTATTATTTTCAATTACAAGGCATTTGTGGGGTAGAAGGGTGAGAGAAAGGACCATTTCAGGCTACATAATAGGGCAGTAAAACATTTCCTCCCCCCCCCTCGAAATTGGATATTAAAACCCACAAGAATAGCTTCAGACACCAAAATATCTCTGCTCTAATACCCTCAGGGCAAACGGACACGCAAACGAGCGGCTGTTAATAATATAGTTCAATAATGCAATTAAGTGATGCATAAAGAGATGGCCTCAGCGTTAGTTTTGGGGTGACAGCCTTGCGGTGGTGCACGAGAGGATTATTTCCGCTACATTAGCACTAAATAGAAATAATGAAATAAAAAACGCTGTCGCTCCTAATTTGGCTGCTCTTAAAGCTGAAGGCAACTGTGATGTAGGGTATGATTCAGAGCCGTGAGAGAAAAGACTCGTGCGGATGAAGTAGTTCTCGTTTCCTGTGTACTCCAGTTCTGTAGGATGGCTGCACTTCAGTTCCCATATTGCTTCAGAAAGTGTGAATTCCTACTTTCAGCAGCCAGAAACACCATAACCAGACACTGGAGAGACCTGTCCGGAGTAAGCATGGACCAATGGTACCAAATAGTATGGGAAACAGCCCTACTAGAAAAATTAACCAATAAACTGAAACTGACACGGGGACAAACAGAAGAAGACGCCTTCACCCCGGTATGGCTACCCTTTATCACATACACAGCCCAGTAAGACAATGACAATAATCCACCAACAGCATACAAATCAATATGGCTAACCTGATCCAAAACACCCACCCACCCCACTCACACATGAAAACAAAGACCACCACAGCCAATCACAAACAAACAACCACACCCTAGGCCAACTCCAACCTCTCTCACCACCAAAGGAACACAAGTGAACAGCACAAGCAACGCTGACACCAAACCCTACATACATTAAGCATAACAGAAACATCGCCACCTGACCCCACCCATCTTCCCTCCCTCCACCCCTTCTTCTTCTTCTTTTTTCTCCCCCTAATGTCTCAACAAATGAAACGGATTTGTAAAAATGTTACATGGAAAAAATATGAGAGACATTACACTTACTTCTGTAAAACAATAAAATCTTTACTAAAAAAAGAAAGAAAGAAAGAAAGAAAGAAAGAAAGAAAGAAAGAAAGAAAGAAAGAAAGTGTGAATTTGATAGCTTTGCTTTTAAATGCGAACCGAATCAAATTTCTTCTCCCTCATCCTTGGTGATGTGTGAGTGGGGGAAAGGGTTGGGCAGCCGTTGCAAAGAGCCATGGACATAAGTTCATATCAAAGTATTTAACTGTATTACTTCTTAGGCCACATTCACACCACTTTCCAAACAGCCACGGCTTCTTCTCAAGAATTCTGGGAAATGTGGTTTGTTAAGGATTCCGAGAGTCGCTAGGAGACACCAGGGGTGCCAACTGGATTAAAATATTGGGGCAGGGGGCAGGTAAGCCCCACCCTGTATAATCAGTCACATGATGTGGTGCATGCACACCATTTGAATGTCAATGGCCAGCTGATATTTTATGGGGGCCCCAAAGGGAACTTGACCCCTAAGAGTTGGCTGTTATGGGATTCTGCAAATCCCAAGATTGGCTTAACAATCAATCCCGCCTCCCAGGGAGCTCTGGGAATTGCAGTTCTGTGAGGGGAATAGGTTTCGGGTTAGGGTCTATTCTGGAAGCTATACTTGCCTGAGAGTTCCTCTTGGCTATAAGTGCCTTATAACTAAAGAATACTGACTTTAAGGTGGGATTGCTACTCTTTGGGAGATATTTCCTCTCTGAGTCTGAGAGATTTGCCAAGTAAATGCCAGCAAGTGTCCTGCCTGAATTTACTCCAGAAGGTAGATACCCCGTGTGGACTCTTAATTAGGCAGAATGCATTAGTGTGTAGCCAAGTTGTCATGACAATCACTAAGAAGCAATTTCCAGCCTTGAGAATCCAATTACCCATCACTTGCAATCCATCAGGCTGACAACTTCTTCCATGTTGATTTTCAGCTGTGCTGGTGGTTGGCCGGCCCAGGGGGAAGCCTTGGGAGAAATCTCCCTATGTTGGCTGTGCAACTTTATTAACTACGCTCAGGCTCCCCGCATCACCTTTGCTTGGCGATTAATTGACAGCCGAAAAGGAAAACTGTATTCAGTGGGGATCCACTGAAGGAGCGTCTCCACCCCCATCGTTCAACCCAGACACTGAGGTCCAGCTCTGAGGGCCTTCTGGTGGTTCCCTCACTGCGAGAAGTGAGGTTACAAGGAACCAGGCAGAGGTCCTTCTCAGTAGTGGCGCCCGCCCTGTGGAATGCCCTCCCATCAGATGTCAAGGAAATAAACAACTATCTGACTTTTAGAAGACATCTGAAGGTAGCCCTGTTTAGGGAAGTTTTTAATGTTTGATGTTTTATCGTTTTTTAAATATTCTGTTGGAAGCCGCCCAGAGTAGCTGGGGAAACCCAGCCAGATGGGCAAGGTATAAACAAACAAACAAATAAAATTTGTTAGGGCCAGCACAAGACAGCTGAGCAGAGCATTGGACTAGGACTTGGGAGACCAGGGTTTGAATTCTTACTCAACCAGGAAGCTCACTGGTTCCTTGGACCAGTCACTGTCTTTCAGCCAAGCCTACCTCAAAATGGCGCCCCCACAGCCAGAGAAGGAGAGGTGAGTGAAGATCTATATCAGGAACCAGGAAGTGTTGGGAGCTGCCCAGACGGCCAGATGGGCAGGAAATAGGTAATCATCCTCCTCCTCCTCCTCCTCCTCCTCCTCCTCCTCTATTAAAGCCTCTATTACCACCACAATGGTAAGAGTGGTGTTGGGTGCCTCTTGAGACAGGTAGGGTGGGAATTAGGAAGGCTACAGCCAGGAGGAGACAGAGCCTAATAATTCCAGCTTTGTCCTCAATCTCCTTCCTGCTGCGGTCTGCAAAGGCATCACTGAGATTAAGGAGGAGGAAGCTGACAGCGCAAAACTCTGGATTGCTTGTAAATAAGAAGGCAGACAGGTGGGAGCAGCCTGAGGTTGGTGGGGCTATGCCCCATTCACTCTAATGAACCAGCCTCCCTAATGAACCAACCTCCACCCAGATCACCTGGTTTCCCCACTTTCATCTTCTCACCTGGATTCATCCTCATCTTGTTCATCCCTATCCATCCCAAAACAACCTCCAGGCACCATCCCAAGAGTTCTCCAGTCTTCCTGAGATCATAAAATTGTAGAGTTGGATGGGATCTTGAGGGTCATTTAGTCCAACTCCCTGAAATGCAAGAATTTCAACCTCTGCTTAAAAACCTTCAAAGAAGGGAGCTCACCACCCCCTGAGGGAGTCTCTTCCACGATCGAACAGCTCTTACCACCAGAAAGTTCTCCCTGATGTTGAGTCAAATGAGCAGATTGAAATGAAGGTAGAGCTATCTATTGTCCTGCAAAGCTCCTGTTATATAGTCTTATGGGACGTGGGTGGCACTGTGGTCTAAACCACTGAGTCTCTTGGGCTTGCTGATCAGAAGGTTGGCGGTTCAAATCCCTGTGAGGGTGTGAGCTCTCGTTGCTAGGTTCCAGCTCCTGCCAACCTAACAGTTCAAAAGCACACCAGTGCAAGTAGATAAATAGGTACCGCTGTGGTGGGAAGATAAACGGCATTTCCGTGCGCTCTGGTTTCCATCACAGTGTTCCGTTGTGCCGGAAGCAGTTTAGTCATGCTGACCACATGACACCCGGAAAGCTGTCTGTGGACAAATGCCGCCTCACAGGCCTGAAAGCGAGATGAGTGCCACAACCCCATAGTCACCTTTGACTGGACTTAACTGTCCAGGGGTCCTTTACCTTTACCTATAGTCTTACATTTTTAAAACGCAGGCTGTAAGAATCTTCAAATGCGAAGGTTTTTCGCTAGGCATTAGGGTCCAGTATGAGACTGTGTCCAGTAGGGGGCAGCAGGTACATAAATTAGAACAGTACCGATGCTGTGCTCCTTAGAAGGGAGTTTTTTCTTTTGGGAGGGGGAAATTTGCAAAGGCGGATCAACGAGGCGTATGCTGATTGGCATTATCCAACACCCTTTGATGGCTCTGGCACTCCCTGCAAGAAAACTCATTTTTCTATAAAAGGAGATCTGGACAAATTGCTCCTGAATGGTTCTGGACCCTCCATCCAGATATCCAACCGCATATGTATGTTTTGCAGCAAGTTGGGGGGGGGGGACCTGAAGCCTGACTATTAAAAAGGGAGGTTTTGAACACATCGGTCCCTTTTTTGACTCATGAATAATGATAACGAATTCTTTATCCTCTGCCAGATCAAGGAAACACACATCATGATCTCCCCAGATGTTCTCAGTGTCGGACCTTTCATATGTTCCCGCCTGAGCTTTGGGAGTATCAAACGCAGCGTGACCCCAGCATGAAAAATCCACTTAAAAAGGAGAGTGATAAATATGTAACTATTTTTGAAAGGCACCAGACCCTTCATGTATATTTCATAATGAGTTAGTCGCTGCGTCTTTGCTCTTCCGTCTGAAATCACCCAAATTACATTTCAATGCAATTTGCATTAATAGTCTCATTTTCATTTAATTACAAGCCTCTTGTTGCTGGGATGAAAGGCGTTTTCCAAGGCACAATAGATAACTCTTCCAGAGACATTTTGCCGTGGCGACTGCTGTAACCGGTCCCATGGAACCCAGGTGGATTCATAGAAGCGCTTAACAGTCATTGTGGCATTAAGTTCTTCCCATTTCCCTTTGCTCACAGTGACCACTTGGGTTCTCCTGCCTCTAATAGCACCCAGGTTTTGCAAATTGACCTTTTCACCCATTCTTTGGGTTTCCAATGGAGAGAACAACTCTGAAGGGGTTATGTGCAGCTCCCCCATGTGGTGAACCATTGAGCTGCAGCTGATAAGTACCTTGAGGCTTTGGCGTGACTTCCATCTGGAGAGAATGATGTATAAAAGGAGAGCCTTTCTTGCAAAACAAGGTCTTCCTGTATCTTTGGTCCTGACTTCTGGCTTACTCCTTCTAGCTTTGTCCTTTGAGCCCACCCATCTGACTGGGTTTACCCACCCACTCTGGGCAGCTTCCAAGGAAATACAGAAACACAGTAAGGCATCAAAAATTAAAAACTTCCTAAACCAGGAAGATGTCTACTAAAAGTCAGATAGTTGTTTATTTCCTTGACATCTGATGGGAGGGCATTCCACAAGGTGGGCGCCACTACCGAGATGGCCCTCTGCCTGGTTCCCTGTAACCTCATTTCTTGAAGTGAGGGAACTGCCAGAAGGCCCTCAGAGCTGGACCTCAGTGTCCGGGCTGAAAAATGTGGTTGGAAACGCTCCATGTATACAGAGCCAGGGCCGTTTAGGGCTTTAAAGGTCAGCATCAACACTTTGAATTGTGTTTGAAGATGTACTGGGAGCCAATGTAGTTCTTTTAGGACTGATGTTATATGGTCCAGCAGTCACTCCCAGTCACCGGTCTAGCTGCCGCATTCTGGATTAGTTGTAGTTTCCAAGTCACCTTCAAAGGTAGCCCCACAAAGTGGACATTGCCATAGTCCAAGCAGGAGACAACCAGAGCATGTACCACCCTGGTGAGACAATGTGCTGGCAGGTAGGGTCTCAGCCTGCGTACCAGATGGAGCTGATAGATAGCTGCCCTGGACACAGAATTGACCTGTGCCTCCATGGACAGCTGTGAGTCCAAAATACTCCCCAGGCTGTGCACCTGGTCCTTTATGCAATATTTGGTTGCAGAACTGCATTGTTAAATTCAGAGAAGTGAACATTTTGAAGGATTTTGGTTTGTTTATTGGTTTGCAAAGTGCAAATTACGTCGGTTTGCATTAAAATGCTTTGATTGGGCTCTAAGATGTAGAGGACCTACAAACTATCCAAACAAATGGCTATTGACATGGAGAGAGCCTCAAAGAGGAGACCTGACATTTGCAGTCTGCAATAGTCCAGTCAGCTTTCAATCTCCTTTCTTGCAGATGTTCCAATATTGGCAGCTATGCATAGCACTAACCAAGAATGGCTGAGACGATGGCAAGTTCTTACAAGTGAAAAATGGAGCTTTTCGCCTCCTTGTATATTAGATCAGGTTTGCTCAACGAAGCGCAGTCTGATCTGAAGGAGTAATGCAGGATCTGGAAGGGGCTAAATCACAGCCCTATCTATCTTCATTGAAGAGCTAAGTCTCTCTGTTTGGGAGACTGTTTTGTGGGTCTTTGGTTGAAGTGGGTAAGTAGCAGTTACTGTCAAAGGGGAAGGAAAGCATGGTGCCATTACAGGAAGGGAAGGGAAAATGGAGTCAAGGATAAACAAGCGATGACTATACAACAGCTTCATTTACATGAATTTAGCTGGATTAAAATAGGGGATGGGAGGCAATTATTATTATTATTATTATTATTATTATTATTATTATTATTAATATTTATACCCCGCCCATCTGGCTGGGTTTCCCCAGCCACTCTGGGCAGCTCCCAACAGAATATTAAAAACACGATAAAACATCAAACATAAAAAACTTCCCTAAACAGGGCTCTTTTCAGATGTCTTCTAAAAGTCAGATAGTTGTTTATTTACTTGACATCTGATGGGAGGGCGTTCCACAGGGCGGGTGTCAGTGTTTGAAAAAGAAAGGGTTCTGACCTCCTTTTTACTCCTTTGCCTAGTCCTCAGACCTTAGCTGGCACAAAAGAGTCTTTGAGAAAGAGTATTCTTGCAGAGTATTGCTGCTTTTATTCTTAAAAAGTCTTCTTCTCCAACCACGACCGACAGCTTTTACACACACCAAACGCAACCAGCTTTCTACCATCCAACCGACCCACACCCAACACTAACATTGACCACTCTATATATACAGGTACAATTTGGTGAAAAATTTGGTTGCATGAGTCATTGTAGGCCGCTGACTCATGCTGACTTAGTTCTTTTAGCATTAAAGAAACAGCGGCCAATTCTTAGCTGTGACACCGGGTGCCACTACCGAGAAGGCCCTCTGCCTGGTTCCCTGTAACCTCACTTCTCGCAAGGAGGGAACCGCCAGAAGGCCCTCAGAGCTGGACCTCAGTGTCTGGGCTGGACGATGGGGTGGAGATGCTCTTCCAGGTAAACAGAGGGAAGAAAGCCTTTACTAGTGTTCAGATCCAGCAAGGCTTTTACGATGTTCTTAGTACCTGATCGGGTTCCTTGCCCCCTGCAGCTATAGAAGTTTTAATAGCGGCTGCAGCAGCTGGCAAGAGATCACAGCTTCTCTGTTGGATGAACCACGAAAGGTCAGATCTTCGCTAGGAACGGCATGTATCAACTGCAAAAGCTACGTCCTATCTGCCTTGTTGTAGGCAAAATGCCTGTGAATGCAAGTTACTGGGAATTGCTACAAAGATGTCTGTAAATGTGATGTGAAGGTTGGCAACACCAACCCTGCAGTGTGGGAACCGCTTGCAGGCGACTGCAGTGCCTGGAGACAGATAGTCAGATCGTGCATCCGTAGCAGTGACCAGAAGAGCAATGGCTGCTGGGAGAAGAGCAGAGAGAAGAAACGCCATGGTGTATCTGCAGCAGCGCATCTGGACGCCTTCATCTGCCCCAGCTGCAACAAAACATGTCTCTCCCTTATCGGTCTCTACCAATGGCTTCAAGTTACAAGTCCTCAACATCAGGAATAACTTTCTGAAGGCAAGAGCTGTTTGGCAGTGGAACGGACTCCCTCTGAAGTTGGTGGACTCTCCTTTGTTGGTGGTTTCAAAAGAGAGGTTGGACAGCCATCTGCCAGGGATCCTCTAGCTGGGATTCCTGCATTGCAGGGGGTTGGACTAGATGACCCTGAGCCATAGCTGTCAACTGTCCCTTATTTGGCGGGAAACTCCCTTATCCCAGCGCCGTGTCCCGCTGCTGTTCCGGATTGATGACATCCTATAAATTTCCCGGGTTTCAAAGGAAGCAGCTTCTCTCCCTCCCTCCCTGCTGGCCAGGGAGGAGGGAGGCTCCAACTGTGTTGCTTGGCTACATTGCTCACCCAAGAAGGAGTCTGAAAATGACTGGGGGGGGGGGTTGGAGCTTGCATGCCTTGTGCCAATCAAATTGGCCGCGTTGCCTGGGGACTCGCCTTTGCTCAGCGCTTCCCAGCGGAGAGGTGACGGTGGTTTTCCTTGCTGCATCCCCTTTGCTGGGTGGCTGCGCTGTGGGAACCACCGCTTGAGGCTTCGTTTGGCTGCTGGCTGGGCTTTCTGCCTTTGGCTCAGAGAGGCTCAGAAGTTGAACATACCTGTGCTCGGAATCGGATGGATACGTCATTGACGGCCCACTCACCCTTGCCGGGGAAAAGGTTTGTCTGGAGCGGGGGCACATGGTGGGGGAAAAGGAAATCCCTTATTTTGGCTGCTGGTCCCTTATTTTCGAGGCTGCTGGTCCCTTATTTTCAAATCTGTAAGTTGACAGCTATGCCCTGAGCAGGAGGGTCCCTGTGAATGCTATACAATTCTATTATTCTTATGCCCCATAGCTTTCAAGCCAAGTTCTGTACAGCACTCACACTGGCCTTTCTCACCTTCTTCGGAGCCTAGAAACGCACCATTTGGCAATCTTAAATTAGCAAAAACCCACCACTCATCTCGCCATCATTACATTTAGGAAGGCACTGCGGGGAGTGATGCCTGTTTGCTTTCTGAAAGCTGCTTAAGCATGCACGCCATTCTATCTGAATTGATCATTTTACAACAGGAAGACTTTTCTCAGAGACAGCAGCGGCTAGAAAGAGAGGGGGGCAAGCACCCTCAAATGCCACCCCACTGTAAAAGAAGCATGGAAGTTCTATCGTGCTGTGGATGTTACGAAACAAAGCTCTCCAGCTGAGCCTCCTTCCAGCATGTAGAAACATTGTTTTGAAACTTCATTGATTAAGCGGCATATAAATGAGCTGAGTTGAAGAAGTTGAATAATATATCAATTTAGGACAAAAAAAAATATCATACTGGGGAAAGAAAAACCAAACAGTGGAAATAAAGAGGAGAACAAGGCAGTCGTGTGTGACCTTTGGAAAACTCAACTTCATAATGAAAAATGTAAAAAAAATATTTCCCTAGACTTGAAAGCTGAAATATTCATTATGTGCATATTATCTGTGATATATTATGGAGCCGGAGAGCTAGACTGCGACACAGAGAAACACAAGCAGCTTAAGAACAGCGCAACATGCAATAGCAGGAGAGAAAAGTCAGTGATTGGATATGGCAAAGATCAAAAGTTGTGGATGTAGTGGAAAAGGGCACAAAGCTAAAATGGAAATACGCAGGACATCTGGTGAAAGATGACTCAGGCAAAAGGAACAAAGAAGTGTTAGTGTGGAGAATTTCCAAAGACCACAGGGAAAATCACCTATGTGATGGGTGGATGATCTTAAACCAAGAACAGGACTTATGTGGATGCAGACAGCAGCAACAGATAATGTTGTCCTGGCACCTGATTGATCAATTGGCAATGGATGTGCAGGTGTAAACAATACATGCGTTCAAAAACTTATATCATATTGTATGGCTTAGTTTCTAAATAAGAGGTACTGAGTCAATCGTGTCTGAAAATCACAATGCTTGTTTACAAAGCTCTTGTACCACCAACCTTACTGTATGCTTGTGAAACATGGACCACTTATAAACGCCATCTCCAACTCCTCAAAAGATTCAGTCAACAGTGTCTCTGAAAATTTTTACATATCACTTGGGAAGACAGGCAACTAATGCCAGTGTATTAGAAGAAGCAAAGATTATGAGTGTTGAAGCGATGATTCTCCAACATCAACTTCGCTGGACTGGTCATGTTGTTAGGATGCCTGTTTACTGTCTTCCAAAGCAACTACTGTACTCTATTCCGAACTTAAAAACAGAAAGTGTAATGCCAGTGGTCAACAAAAGAGGTTTAAAGACTCTCTCAAGGAAAATCTAAAAAAATGTAGTATAAACACTGACAACAGGGGAACACTGGCCTGTGAGCGCTCCAATTGGAGAACAGCCTTTACCAAAGGTGTCATGGGCTTTGAAGACACTCGAACTTAGGACGAAAGGGAGACATGTGCTAAGAGGAAGGCACGCTTGGCAAATCCACACCGTGATCAACTCCTGTCAGGAAACCAATGTCCCCACTGTGGAAGGACGTGTGGATCCAGAATTGGCCTCCACAGTCACTTAAGGACCCACTGCTAAAACTGTGTTTATGGAAGACAATCTTACTTGGCTTCAAGTGATCACAGAAGAAGAAGAAGAAGAAGAAGAAGAAGAAGAAGAAGAAGAAGAAGAAGAAGAAGAAGAAGAAGAAGAAGAAGAAGAAGAAGAAGAATGGCTCTCTTGCATGGAAGCTCTTTCCCTGTGCACAGCTGTGGAGAGCATCAATGATTTTCTTTTTAGGCAGAAGAAGGCAAGGGCACTCTGCACATGTGCAATGGCACACTGCCCTGAATAAAAGTCCTGTTGTGATGAAAACAGCAAGGTTAAAAATGGCAGCCCTACAAAGTGAAAATGTTGCCAGCTGCCATTGCATATGTGGAGAGGAAGATCCAGGAATTTTATTTCAATTGCAGTCTGAAGTGGTGTAGCTCCAGAAGGGTGAAATGAATGTTTAAATGTTCCAGAATTAGTTCTGTTTGCACCAGAAAAGTATTTCACGCATTAATAGAAACCAACAATTTACATATTGCAGATTTCAGCAATGCCAAGTTAATAAGCAATACAGTAAATAAAGCCTGAAGCCTTAAAAATGATAAATTCCGCTGGCTTTTCCAAACACAAGTTTCCTGCATTCTTTAAAAAGCTGTACCACACAGAAAGCCCTATATGCAAAACCATTTATAATTTGGCATATGAAAGCTATTACCGCAGTGCAAAAATCCTTAATGGTAATGTACATTGTGCACAAAAATTATTTACTGTTGGACTTGGGGGAAAAAATGTTTTGTTTTTGCAGAAATCTCTAATGGAACTATTTAGTTGCTCTGATAAAAATACTTAGATTCTCTCTATCCCTTCCTTTGCCCACACTGGTATTATTTAATAAACTTTTTTTTTTTATAAAAAAAATGCCACCCTGGATAATTCTTCCTTCCTGCACCTGTTTATATGAAATACCATTCTGTGAAAAATTATACTGTAGGAAATCATCAAGTTTAAACACAAGCGTTATCTAGTCCAATCCTCTGCAAGGCAGGAATTTCAACTAAAACACCCGCGACAGATGGCCATCTAACTGTTGCTTAAAAACCTCCAGTGAAGGTGAGTCCGTTTCACTGCTGAACAGCTCTTACCTTCAAAGACTTCTTTCTGAAATTGAGTCAGAATCCCCTTTCTTGTAACTTGAAGCCTTTGGTTCAAAGGCCCTCTGGAGCAGGAAGAAGAAGAAGACGAAGAGTTTGGATTTGTTATCCCGCTTTATCACAACCCGAAGGAGTCTCAAAGCGGCTAACATTCTCCTTTCCCTTCCTCCCCCACAACAAACACTCTGTGAGGTGAGTGAGGCTGAGAGACTTCAGAGAAGTGTGACTGGCCCAAGGTCCAGTTGCACGTGGAGGAGCAGGGAAGCGAACCCGGTTCACCAGATTACGAGTCCACCGCTCTTAACCACTACACCACACAGGCTATCATCAGGAGAGCCACACTTCTCTCTCAGGAGAAAACAAGCTTGCTCCATCTCCCATGGGACAATCCTTTAGATATTTGAAGATGTCTGTCATATCTCCTCTCCGTCTCCTCTTTTCCAGTCTAAACATACCCAGCTCCCTCAGCTATTCCTCAAAAGACTTGGCTTCCAGATCCTTGATCATCTTGGTTGCCCTCCTCTGCACATGTTCCAGCCTATCAAACTCTCATCTCCCATAAATACTGATCATACTAACAAAAATAAATCCAAGTCACACTCTCATCAAGGTGTACACTGGGCTGTTCACTTTTGGAAAACATTTTGTGGGGTTTTTCACACTGTCACTCCTTTAATTTTCCACTCTGTAAAAATGCTGTTCCTTCATTCATTTCCTGCCCAGTTCTTTTGATTATATTGAACTCAAAGTATGGTTGCTGGATCTCAATGAAGTCCACCAGGACTGCTGCAGTCAAAGACAAGGAATTGGTACTATTTATGTACGTGACCGCTGCTGCTCGGATGTTACTAGCCCAGAGATGGAAAGAAGACAGAGTCCCAAACCACAGAAGATTGGCAGATTAAGTTGACGGACTATGGCAAAATGTCAAAAGTGACTGAAAGAATCAGAAATCAGGAAGACCAACATTTTTATAAGAAGTGGGAAAAAATATAATTTACCTTCAAAATCATTGTAAACAATTAAAATTATCAGCAGGACTGGAATAACACTTGTAGTTTATTGTTGAATTTTGCTTATCATGGAGATTTAATAGATTTGGATTAATAGACAAGATGCAGGAGGAAAAGGTTAAAATAAGGACCCACAAAGGGGAGATGCTTTGGAATTCTCTTTCTGTGTTGGTTGTTTGATAATTATTTGTAAATTTAAAAATCTGAAATGTATATATGGTAAAGGTAAAGGGACCCCTGACCATTAGGTCCAGTCATGACCGACTCTGGGGTTGCGGTGCTCATCTCGCTTTATTGGCCGAGGGAGCCGGCGTACAGCTTCTGGGTCATGTGGCCAGTATGACTAAGCCGCTTCTGGCAAACCAGAGCAGCACACGGAAACGCCGTTTACCTGCTAGGTTGGCAGGAGCAGGGACCGAGCAACAGGAGCTCACCCTGTCACGGGGATTCGAACCGCCGACCTTCTGATCGGCAAGTCCTAGGCTCTGTGGTTTAACCCACAGCGCCACCCGCGTCCCTTCACACACACACACACACACACACACACACACACACACACACACATTTAAAAAGACAAGGAATTGGTGGCCCATGAACACATCGTCAAGCATTCCTTGATCAAGACATTCAGTACAACGTTGCCGTGTGACTAATCACTTGGCTTTTCCATTGGGCTTATTCCTTATGGAATTGCAAACACTATTGAGGACATTGTGGTCGTTCATCATCGCTACTGGGACCTGCAGCATCATGTTGCAATAGGAGTTCTCCTCTTAAGAATTCTAACCAGCCAGCCTCACTCCATTCCAGGATACTCCTCTCTCCCAGTTTTCCATTTTTCTTTCCAACAGGCATTCAACATTCTGTGGCTACTGAATACATTCAGTATTTCAGTCCTTGTGAGCTTTTTCCTGGCTGAAATGGGTCATTGGATGGTGATAAGGCCTCTTTCGATAAGGGTGGAAGGTGGGGAGATGTGTGTGTTGAAAGTGAAGCCTGATTTTGATGTGGTTGGAATGTAGCCTGCCATGCATTGGTAAGAGTTGTATTTGTTGCTTCTCCCACATTTTGCTTCTTGCCCCATCCACCACTGGCTGGTGGTCCCAAGAATCTTCCTCCTCCCTCCGGTTTGAAAGCTAGGCTAGGACTAACGCTCCAAGAGATCTAGCTTTCTATGTTGCGGGCTGAATCTCGACTTGTTCTGTGCAGGTTTTTCAATGCACAAAGTGAGAAAGCAACTGATGTAGAGACATAAAAAATAAATAAACAGCGCTTAGTAGAGAGGTCTCAAAATAAACAAGCATTTAGCACTATCTATACTTAAAAAAAGAAAACCACATTTGGGTAAAATAAGGCGACTGTCGCCCTTCTCAACCCGAGCTTATTTAAAGGCCAAGCAACAATAAGCTGCTCTTTACTTTGTGAAAGTAATACTTGATCTGGGTTACAAGTTACAAAGCTATGATGCACCAGAAGAGCAGAAAGCAAAGAGGCCCTATTATGGAAGCAATTATGCAAGCTTATCTGCAGCGGCGTAAATGCACCGCTGGAACATGAGATACCAGCTGAATGAAGTGTCGGTACAAGTTGCTACATTATGCACAATCTGTCTTTTGACGGAAAAAAGCGGGAGGCTGGAGGATCAGATCAATTTTTATTATCATTATCGAGACTGACCTGCGCTTTATACTCAAAACAGTTTTCTCTTTCCTCTAGGATTTCCAGCAGCTCTAGAGACGAGGGCACAGGTTCCTTGGCTCTAGCGAGGAGTCCAGGTGTAGCTAGGGGTGGAGGAAGGAGGGTGCAGTGGGGGCGGTCTGCCCCGGGTGTCTTCGCTGAGGGGGGTGACACTCTGGGCAGCTTCCAACAAAATATTAAAATACAATAGTCTATTAAACATTAAAAGCTTCCCTAACCAGGGCTGCCTTCAGATGTCTTCTAAAAGTCTGGTAGTTGTTGTTCTCTTTGACATCTGGTGGGAGGGCGTTCCACAGGGCGGGTGCCACTACCAAGAAGGCCCTCTGCCTGGTTCCCTGTAACTTGGCTTCCTGCAGCGAGGGAACCGCCAGAAGGCTCTCGGCACTGGACCTCAGTGTCTGGGCAGAATGATGGGGGGTGGAGACGCTCCTTCAGATATACTGGACCGAGGCCATTTAGGGCTTTAAAGGTCAGCACCAACACTTTGAATTGTGCTCAGAAACATACTGGGAGACAGTGTAGGTCTTTCAGGACCGGTGTTATATGGTCTCGGTGGCCGCTCCCAGTCACCAGTCTAGCTGCCGCGTTATGGATTACTTGTAGTTTCCGGGTCACCTTGAAAGGTAGCCCCACATAGAGCGCATTGCAGTAGTCCAAGCGGAAGATAACTAGAGGATAACAAGTCATGGCTGTGTGGTAACTGTGAGCTCTACCCACAATGCGGGGTGGACCGTAGCTCAGTGATGGAGCATTTGCTGTGCATGAAGAAGGTCCCAGGTGGAATTCAAGATGTCTACAGTTACGGCTAGGAAAAACTGCTGCCTGAAAATTTGGAGGCTCATTGCCTGGCAGTGTAGCGAATACTGAGCTCAATGCTCCACTGGTCTGATTCAGTAGAAGGCAGCTTCCTATAGTTCTGTGTTTCAGCAACACACATTATGAGCGATTACGTATGTGTTTGCGCACTAGGGGTTGGGGAGGAATCCAGCTAAATCACATTTAGAGGAGAACTTCCTTCATTCACACAATATCCGAAGCAAAATGCTGCTGTCCTTTGAAATCCACGCTTCTCCTAATTTTGCAGTGCAGTTTTCACACACCTGCATATAAATTTGCACACAAATTCATGTAATGAATTATTTCATGTAATGAAATAACCTGCAAAATGCATTGGGGGGGGCATTGCTTTGGAACAAAGTGTATTTTAGGCGAAATTGCACATGAATGTGTGTCAGGAGACACTGACACCGAAACAGTGGTGAATTTTCATGCATACTTCTTCTTTACTCTCTTGCAAACTGGTGTGGAATGTGGAGAATTGAAGAGGGGGAGAAAAAAATGAGAATCTGAGATGAATCAAAATGGACAAACCCACCATTTCCTAGTAAACACCCAGCTATCCTTGCACTAGGGGTGAGCGGCCATCTGAATCAAGGTCTATAAGAGGAGATTAGTTACTCTTTTTTGCCTGATTGGTTAACAGACTCCTTTGCCTCTTTATATCCTTTAATTAGCTGTCTTTTGTGTCTCAAGAAACCTGGTTAGTAGTCATGAAATTCTGCAGGCTAGTTTTCAAAGCCAAGCCAAGTCTTTGACACTGTGACCTCCCGCCGCCTTTCCTCCTGTGCCTAATGGAGTAATTTCTGACAGAAAAAGGTCAGGGCTTAAGTCTTCCTGTCAGAACAGGCCTCTTGGAAATGTTTTATTTATAACGGATGAGGTTAGCAAATTAAAAACGTTGTTCAGGTTGAACCTGTTGGGCCTGTAGAGCTGTCCTGTTCCTGAGAAATAAGCGTAGCCCCTCCTCAAGAGTTGCAGAGGATTTTAATTCAGCGAATCGAGGCTGAATCTTCTCACTTTTAATCACTTTTAAGCCCATTGATTAAGCCCGTGTGTCTTGATGTGAGAGGCTACAAGAAAACTAGATTATATGAGAATGTGCAGCACGGACGATATAAAAGAGCAATATGATTGAAAGGTGGTACAGATGTTATTGAAAAAATCATAGAATTGTAGAGTTGGAAGGGGTACTGAGGGTCATCTAGTCCAGCCCCCTGGAATCCAGGAATTTCAATTAGATCATACATGACAGATGGCTATCAAGCTCCAATGAAGGACAGACCACCACCGCATATGGCAGTCTGTTCCACTGTCAAACAGCTCTTACTGTCAAAAAGTTCTTACTGATGTTTAGTTGGAATCTCCTTTCTAGTAACTTGAAGCCATTGGTTTGAATCCTACCCTCCAGAGCAGGGGAAAACAAGCTTGCTTCATCTTCCATGTGACAGCCCTTTAGATATTTGAAGTTGGCTGTCATATCTCCTCTCAGTCTCCACTTATCAAAGCTAAACGTACCCAACTCCCTCAACCATTCCTCATAAGGCTTTGTTTCCAGGCCCTTGATCATCTTGGTCACCCTCTTCTGCCCACTGGCGGAGCAACAGGGGTGGGGGGGGAGTGCACCACCCCCGGCGGCACAATCCCGGTGGGTGCCATCACAGCTGCCCCCTCGCGCTGGGCACCACACCCTCACAGGTTCCTTGCCATGCTCCCCAGACGCGTGCCACGCCCCTCTGGGTGGCGCACCACACCCCTGGGATGCACGCCAGCCAAGCCCCCGCCTGCTCTCCACTCCCCCTGCCAGAGCTTGAAGCTCTCTGCCACTGCCAGTGTGGTGTAGTGGTTAGAGCGGTGGACTCGTGATCTGGTGAACCGGGTTCGCTTCCCTGCTCCTCCACATGCAGACCTTGGGCTAGTCACACTTCTCTGAAGTCTCTCAGCCCTACTCACCTCACAGAGTGTTTGTTGTGGGGGAGGAAGGGAAAGGAGAATGTTAGCCGCTTTGAGACTCCTTAGGGTAGTGATAAAGCGGGATATCAAATCCAAACTCCTCCTCCTCCTTCTCCCCTTCTTCTTCTTCTTCTTCTTCTTCTTCTTCTTCTTCTTCTTCTTCTTCTTCTTCTGCCCATGTTCCAGCTTGTCCATATCCTTCTTAAATTGTTGCACCAGAACTGGACACGGTACTCCAGGTGTGGTATGACCAAGGCAGAATAAGAGTGGTACTATGAATTCCCTTGACCTGGACATTATACTTGTGTTGATGGCACACAGCTGGATCTTGGCAGCCACAGCCTCTCATTCCTCCTCTTCATTTTCATTTGAGACTCATTTTTCATTTTCATTTGAGACTCATCAGCTACCCTCTCCTGGTTTAGCCGGACAGTTGAAGCTGTATGTAAACACTGTCTAGAAACTTGTGACTAGGCCACAGGTCACAATTTGTTTTTGTTGTTTAGTCGTTTAGTCGTGTCCGACTCTTCGTGACCCCATGGACCAGAGCACGCCAGGCACTTCTGTCTTCCACTGCCTCCCACAGTTTGGTCAAACTCATGCTGGTAGCTTCGAGAACACTGTCCCACCATCTCGTCCTCTGTCGTCCCCTTCTCCTTGTGCCCTCCATCTTTCCCAACATCAGGGTCTTATCCAGGGAGTCTTCTCTTCTCATGAGGTGGCCAAAGTATTGGAGCCTCAGCTTCAGGATCTGTCCTTCCAGTGAGCACTCAGGGCTGATTTCCTTCAGAATGGATAGGTTTGATCTTCTTGCAGTCCATGGGACTCTCAAGAGTCTCCTCCAGCACCATAATTCAAAAGCATCAATTCTTCTGCCATCAGCCTTCTTTATGGTCCAGCTCTCACTTCCATACATCACTACTGGGAAAACCATAGCTTTCACTATACAGACCTTTGTTGGCAAGGTGATATTTCTGCTTTTTAAGATGCTGTCTAGGTTTGTCATTGCTTTTCTCCCAAGAAGCAGGCGTCTTTTAATTTCGTAAAATTAAAATTTTAATTTTGTGACTGCTGTCACCATTTGCAGTGATCATGGAGCCCAAGAAAGTAAAATATCTCACTGCCTCCATTTCTTCCCCTTTTATTTGCCAGGTCACAATAGGCTATGGGTAAAATGAAGTTTACATCAGGAGGGATTAGCAATCAGACAACAGCATCAAGGAACTGTGCTTTATTGTGTGCCATTTGCAAGAGCAGAAATTGTGTGTCATATCCTGCATTGCCATTTAGTCATTAACTTGCTGGAAGGATTTTGACGCTGACTTAACTTTTCTCATTGTGGCAGAGTGCATGGACTCTGGGAGTAAAACACTGGCAGTTCCTGTGCCGCTAGATGGCGGTGTCTCACAGGTTTCCGGCAAGGAACAAACCCGCCTGGCTTTCAGCAGATGGCTCTCAGAGGAGAATTAACAATTATTCAATTAATGCCCACTGTATTGGCCAAAGCCAGTGGAAAGCATGTTCCGTTCCAGAAACTGCAGACAGCTGGAATGGCCCCAAGCACACCGCCTGCCAGTTCACTAGCCAAACACAGCCTTCCAGCCAAAAATATAATCTGACTTGGGCCAAAACCGATCTGAAATTAGCCACCAGAAGAAGACACCCATCAGCAAGTATCAATGTGTATTATAAAGCTCAATGCCTGCACTGGCCTGCATTATCCTTCTTTCAAAATGTTGATTGCAGCAGTGTGACAGCCCTGAAAGGGGAAGAAGATGGTTATGGGGATAATGCACCAGGGAATTTTCGCACACCAATCCCGTTGGAACGAATGGGAAAAGCGCAAAGGCACATCAAATTTGGGCAATGTTTCCATTGTCACAAGGGGTCCAAATTCCTGCTCAGTGCTGCCCCAAATTATTATTTTTTCAACTGCTATATTTTTAGACCAATTAAAATATTGGATGGGATTCAACTCAGTTATTGCCTGCATGGATTGAGGTTCATGTGTGTATCCCTCACCCTCAATTCTAGGCCATCCTCTCCCTTGGACAGCCCTGGATCACTCTGGGTGGACCCAATCTGACGTTGGAAAACCCGGGGCGGCCTCCACCTGCTCTGGCCAAATCAGAGGTGGACCCAAATAAGCCTGGGATCCGGGATTTGGACACAAGAGGCGCACCTTGTTGATATTACGATTATTCATGCGAATACATTTTGCATTGTTATATTTATTGTTCATTTCATATATTGTGAGTCACTTTGGGCACAATTTTAGTGGAAAAGTGCCATACAAATAAACTGATGAAGAAAATGGCAGTGGTGAGGATCTCTGGCCTTATCAGGGTGTTGTTGTTGTTTAGTTGTGTCCGACTCTTCATGACCCCATGGACCAGAGCACACCAGGCACTCCTGTCTTCCACTGCCTCCCGCAGTTTGGTCAAACTCATTTAGTAGCTTCGAGAACACTGGCCAACCATCTCGTCCTCTGTCATCCCCTTCTCCTTGTGCCCTCCATCTTTCCCAACATCAGGGTCTTTTCCAGGGAGTCTTCTCTTCTCATGCGGTGGCCAAAGTCTTGGAGCCTCAGCTTCAGGATCTGTCCTTCCAGTGAGCACTCAGGGCTGATTTCCTTAAGAATGGAGAGGTTTGATCTTCTTGCAGTCCATGGGACTCTCAAGAGTCTCCTCCAGCACCATAATTCAAAAGCATCAATTCTTCGGCCATCAGCCTTCTTTATGGTCCAGCTCTCACTTCCATACATCACTACTGGGAAAACCATAGCTTTAACTATACGGACCTTTGTTGGCAAGGTGATGTCTCTGCTTTTTAAGATGCTGCTTATCAGGGTGCCTCTAGGCAAATGGGAAGCACCTGCCCTGGATTGTGCTGGCTCGTCTTCCAAGGACCGTTGCTTTCCTTTATTCTGGTGTTCTCCTTGAAACAAAGCCCTCTTTATTTACGATTGCCACCAGTCATGGGAGCCCATTTTCCTTCTTTGACAACCTTGCAGAGGATCACTCTTCATTCCTTCATTCATGCAGTTCATAAGAGGTTGCATTAAATATACTAATAAAACTTCCGCAAGCCACATGAATACGTGAACATATTCACAAAATCTTCTGTGACTAATTTTGCAAAATCAGATGCGCGTGACACTAGTTCCACCTTGCAGAAGTCTGTTCTGCTGTTAAATAGCTCCTATTGTTGGGAAGTTAGCACAGTTTCCCTTTCTGAGAATTTAAAACTCTTGGCTTGGACCTTACCTATTGGAGCAGCAGAAAAACATTCCTGCCACGTTTTAAAAACCTTACTCGCTTAGAGGCACTTCAAACTAAGTTTTTCCGCTGCCTGCTGGGGATCCCCTCTTGCGTATCCAACATAGCGGTCCGTATGGAGGTTGGGCAAATTCCTATCAGTACTCGGATATGGATATTGAAGATCCATTATTGGCTAAAGCTTATTTTCTTCCCGGTTGGGCTGGCACCTTTAACCTTATTAGATACCTTCCAATCCAGATGGAAAGCTACATTGCTGGAAAAGCTCAAAGGCTTGGGGATCCCACAGCAGACCCTGATAGCGACAGGCTTCGAGAAAGCTAGGACTACAATTCACCAGCGTATCTGGGACGTAGAACTGCAATGCCACATGAGCGAAATGATCAAACATCCAGCAATAAGGGACCTTGGGAGAGGTTTCTCTCCAGCTAACTATCTGTCAGGTCTTCAGGTACCCAAATACAGACGGTCTTTTACCCTCGCCAGATTTAACGTTCTCCCTTCTGCCTTACTTCAGGGCAGATTTGAGGGTAAACCATACACAGCACGGGTCTGTCCTTGTGGTTCGTTGGAAGTTGAAACTGCTTCACATGTACTATTACGTTGTTGTCTTTATGAGGATATATGTTTGACTTTTATTACACCTGTTTTGCAAAAGTCTAGGAAAGAATCGGAATACCATAGTCTAAAACTACTGCTAGAGGACAAGAAGCCCAAGACTACATTAAATGTAGCTAAATTCTGTGCGTCTGCAATCAATTGCAGGAAGCAAGTGGTATCCCATAATGTCCAACCCCCTAAATGTTAATTACAGGGGGCACGCTAACAATTAATTTTAATTTTTATATTTAAATTCTTGTTATTGCATATTGTCCCTTGTATTCCTGATATTTTTTATGATCTGTGATATTGTGTGTGTTGAAGCTGGTCTATGACCGTATTAATAAATTCATTCATTCATTCCTGCCACCATCTGTGTGACAGCCCTTCACATATTACACCCCATCATTTAGTCCAGACACTGAGGTCCATCTCCAAGGACCTTCCGTGGTTCCCTCACTGCGAGAAGTGAGGTTACAGGGAAGCAGACAGAGGATCTTCTCGGTAGTGGCACCCGCCCTGTGGAACGCCCTCCCACCAGATGTCAAGGAAAGTTTTTAATGTTTGATGTTTCATCATGTTTTTAATATTCTGTTGGGAGCCGCCCAGAGTGGCTGGGGAGGTGCGGCCAGATGGGCAGGGTATAAGTAATAAATTATTGTTATTGTTATTATATTATTACAACTCTACAGTTCTATGATTCTGTGATTCTATCCCTGTTTGGAAATTGCACTCTTTTCAATCTCCCACTAAGCAGAACTTGTCTTAAGTGTTTCAGAGAGAGAGAGAGAGTGAGAGTGAGAGTGAGAGTGAGTTTTATTATGGGCTGTTTTAAAGAGGGGACAGTGTTAATAGAGAGTCAGTTAAACAACTACCTGACTTTTAGAAGACATCTGAAGGCAGCCCTGTTTAGGGAAGCTTTTAATGTTTGATGTTGTATTGTGTTTTAAATATTCTGTTGGAAGCCGCCCAGAGTGGCTGGGGAAACCCAGCTAGATCGGCGAGGTATAAATATTATTATTATTATTATTATTATTATTATTATTATTATTATTATTATTAACAATAATAATAAGTTAGGGCCAGCACAAGACAGTTGAGCAGAGCATTGGACTAGGACTTGGGAGACCAGGGTTTGAATACTCACTCAACCAGGAAGCTCATTGGGTAGCCTTGGACCAGTCACTGTCTTTCAGCCAAGCCTACCTCAAAATGGCGCCCTCACAGCCAGAGAAGGAGGTGTGAGCGAAGATCTATATCAGGAACCAGTGTGGGAGGAGACCAGCACTGTCTCCTGTTTGCCAAGAAGTTAATGTAGAGGTGGCATTGATGGGGTTGGGGGTGTTGCTAAGGAGATGGCAAATCCATTCTCCAAGGAGCAGGACTCAGGCACCATTGCCATAGTGGTGGCAGCAGCAGTCAATGTATTCTTTGGAGGCTAGATTTGCTGCCTGTGTGGATTCTGCCACCCAAGGGGTTCACCTCACTGTGCCTCATGGGTGGGCCAGCCCTGGTGCAGATGAAGGCCCAGTCACATGAAAGGTTGGTGCCAGTTATGGGTCCATAACAAGCTACAAGCAACTCTTTAGACAACTAGAAGTGTAGAACCCCATCTGCACTATTCCTTTAAAGCAGGATCATGCCCCTTTAACAGTCTTGGCTGATCACACCCCCATAAAGAACCCTGGGAGTTGTAGTTTGTGAAGGGTGCTGAGAGTCGTTAAGATACCCCTGTACCCCTCACAGAGCTGCAATTCCCAGAGTTCCCTGGGGCGATGGATGGACTGTTAGGCCACTCTGAGAACTGTAGCTCTGTGAGGGGAATAGGAGCACCCTTAACAAACCACTTCTCCCAGGATTCTTTGGGGGAAATCCCTGTTTAAAGTGGTACAACACAACTTCAAATGCACAGTGCAGATGGGGCCTCACAGTCTTTCCCCATTGGCCATTGTTATGGGCAGTTCCTTAATTCTTAGCCCCACTGATTGAAATTGCTCCCTGCCCACTCATCAAGCAAATCTCTTATTGATTCAGTTGCGTCGATTAATCCTGGCTGCCTTAAAATAAACAAGGGACCATGTCGTTTTATGTTCCTGAAGGCAATCATCCAGGCCTCGTCTGCCAGCCTACCCCAGGCATTCGAATCCCAAAGAATACCTCCCCCGCTTCTCTCGTCAAAGTGCCCATCGCCAACAGCACATGCGGCAAGCAAATTGGATCCAAATGCTCTCCCCGGCGCTTGGCTACTTGAAATGTGAAAAACTCCACATATTTAGATTCAATTACTAACTATAAGCCTGCGTGTGGAGTAGAAGAGTGTCTCTGATTGCATTCCAGAAGCACCTCCAATTCTTGGCAACAGCCGTGACTTATTAAATTATTCAGTGTGGCTTTCTCTATTTTTGGTACGCTATGAGACAAAGAGGTCAGGGGGGGATCTCCCTCCCCGCTTCTAATAATGCAGCACCTGGAGATGATGCGGGAATCAGAGGATGTCCTTCTAATTGATGAAAAGGACTCGCCACCATTTTGTAATGGGTCAATTTCCTTCCCCCATTTCAGGCTTTCTCCTTAACTCTTGTATAGGCCTAATAAGAGTTCCTTTCAGGGACTTGCACCGAGGCAGGCCATTGGTCATTCTAGCTTAGTATTGTCTTCGCTGACTGGTGGAGGCTCTCTAGGGTTTTAAGGTAGGATTCTCTCACAGCTGTACCTAAGGTGCTCCGCCACTGAGCTGCTATCCTTCCCCTAAAGGTAAAGTAGGGTTCTAGTCCTCATGGTCTTGAATAAAGAACTGGTTCTGAAAAAGGAACGGAGGAAGGTGTTGTCTACCAAGTCAGACCATTAATCCATCTAGGTCAATATAGTCCACACTGACTGGTGGTGGCTCCCTTATATTTCAAGCAGGACCCTCCCAGTTTTACCTGGAGATGTCGAGTATGGAACCTGGGACCTTCTGCATGGAGAACGGATGCTCTGTCACTGAGCTACAGCCCTCCCCTCTGCAAAATACTAGGTGCTAGCTGTGGCACTGATTTCCAGTCACGTCAGCTTGCCACTGGAAAGAGCTACTGGCTTGCTCTACACTGCCAACACTCAATGTGGCCAGCCGGTGGCATTGCAGTTAGCAACTTGGAAGGGACCAGGTGAAAGAAGAGGTCAACAGGGTTTTGCCTGCTCCTGAATTCAGCTGCTGACTTGGCCTGGCTCCCGATCTGATCAAGGCTTTGCTCAAGTGCAAAGTGATCTCCCCTTGGACTGCCTTGCTTGCCTGCTTGAATCCTTGCCTGCTTCTAGTCCACTGAGCCTGCCACCTCCATTAAGATAGGCAAGTTGGAGATGGAAAGGCAGCTCATATAGCACAGGGACTCGTTACTGAAAATGACCAGCGACTTCTCCTTTTTCTAGGGCTGCAACCATGCTACGCAAAGGGTTATTGGGCGCTAGGCCACGTACTGCTGCTATTTGTGGGATATGTGTATGTGTGAGTGTGTGCATTTGTGCAATGTTGGGGTGAGAGACCTGACCACTGGTTCTGCTAGTTAAGGGCAATGTGAGTTGAGGTCCAACAACAGCTCGAAACTCAAGTTTGGGAAACCCTGATCTAGGTAAACAAGAAGCATGGTCAGAGTTGAAGGGCATGTGCCAGCCTAGCAAAAACATTTGAGGAGGGTGCCTCAGGAGGGTTGCAGCCTGGGGAAAGTCTCCAGGGCCAGATTTAGAGAGGGCCGGAGGTGACATTTGGTTCCCCAGCCAGAGGTTCCCCATCTCTGATATAATGGACCAAGACTGCTGCATGCTTCTTCTTTGGCGATCACTCGAAGCTGAGTAAGATTGCGTTGTAGTGGTTAAGAGCGGTAGACTCATAATCTGGTGAACCAGGTTCGCTTCCCCGCTCCTCCACATGCAGCTGCTGGGTGACCTTGGGCTAGTCACACTTCTTTGAAGTCTCTCAGCCCCACTCACTTCACAGAGTGTTTGTTGTGGGGGCGGAAGGGAAAGGAGAATGTTAGCTGCTTTGAGACTCCTTCGGGGAGTGATAAAGCGGGATATCAAATCCAAACTCTTCTTCTTCCATGAACATAGTCTTAACAGTGAGTCTGTAAGTGACTGTGCAGGCCAGTTCTGGATCCACACATCCTTCCACAGTGGGGACATATGTTTCTGGGTGGGAGTTGATCACTGTGAGGGTTTGCCAAACATGCCTTCCTCTTAGCTCGTTTCTCCTTTTTGCCCTGAGCTTGTGATTCTTCAAAGTCCATGACACCCTTGGTGAAGGCTATATGCATGCACTTTTCGACTCTCCTTTGGCTCATGGCTCCAACGACACCACTGGAGAGACCCATCAATTTAACGAGACCACCATTAATCATGATGGAATGATGTGAGAAAGTGTTGCTGAAAAAGGAATTGCTTTTTCTCTCTTTTTTAAAAAAGCTAATTACGTAACAGATGCCCAGAAGCACCTTGGGAGAATGCATTAGGAATCGAGAGCTGTCATTGCAATCAAGCTTGTTTATCTATTCATGTGGTGCACAGCTGCGGTTTCATTGGCAAAGGTGGGTCTGGGGTGGCTGTCGTCGCTGCAGAGTGGGAGTCTCATAAGTTCAAAGCCCTCCATTGTTATTCTCCAGCGTGAGGTTCCTGGAGAGTTCAGCAGGCCTCAGCTAGAGGTGGCAGGAGCAGAGAGAGAGAACTGGTTTGCATATATTACCGCTCCTGTTCCCTTAATGCCCAGGGTGGATCACAACATTTCTGGAACCGCAGGCATCTAACTGACAAAAGGCGGCAGAGTTGACCTGGGGCCCTTCCACACTATCGGAACTTTGCAGGAGTGATTCAGTTGCATACCAAAACTTTAGGACCAGGCATTTAAAGCAGGTTAAGGGGATCTGTCAAAGGGTGGCGCTGTGGGGTTAAACCACAGAGCCTAGGACTTGCCAATCATAAGGTCGGCGGTTCGAATCCCCGCTTCGGGGTGAGCTCCCGTTGCTCGGTCCCTGCTCCTGCCAACCTAGCAGTTCTAAAGAACGTCAAAGTGCAAGTAGATAAATAGGTACCACTCCGGCGGGAAGGTAAATGGCGTTTCCGTGCACTGCTCTGGTTCGCCAGAAGTGGCTTAGTCATGCTGGCCACATGACCTGGAAGCTGTATGCCAGCTCCCTCGGCCAATAAAGCGAGATGAGCGCTGCAACCCCAGAGTCCTCTGCGACTGGACCTAATGGTCAGGGGTCCCTTTACCTTTACCTAAAGGGATCTGTCACCTTTGCACAGGGGTGCTGAACCTGTGGTCCTCCATATGTTGTTAGACTCTCATCCACACCAGCCAGCATGGCCAATGGCCAGGGATGATGGAAGTTACAGTGCAGTGATATCTGGAGATCCGCAGTTCCCCCATTCCTGCTTGAACACAACAAAGCCTCTTTAAAAACAAAAGCAGCCTGTAGGTTGGAAAGTGACAGGGGAGCGCATTGAAAAGTGTGGGATGGATGAATGACTAACAGGAAGATGTGTAAACAGCCTGCAAGGAAGAATACAGGATGAATGTTTTGTAGAGTAGCTTTCTATCTCATGGAAGACAAGCACAGAAGTAAACTGCAATCCAAATCTTTACTTAGAATCATCAGCCATGACTTGCAGCAACAGAAGAAAGGAGTGAAGGTGAAATTAAAACCGAAACCCACAACTCAGGCAGGCTTTCTGGGCCTAAATAAATAAGCCCTTCTCAGAGGATGCCCACTGAAATTAATGGGCCTTGGCTAGTCATGTTCATTAATTTCAATGGGTCTTTTCTGAGTAGAACTAACATTGGATGCAACCCATTCTCATTCATCATGCATTTTCAGAAGACAGGTTAACCCACCCGATTTTCTTGCATCATCTTTGGGTGCTTACAGGCTGCTGCCCCTTTGTGAGGATCTCTCACTGCCATACTCCTATCCCAAAACACAACGAGAGCAGCTCTTACCTGAGAATACGGAAAATGTATTTATGCAGGTTAATAGTGGTATGGGCTCAGCAGCAGGCATTGAGCCCAGAAGCCCTGCTTCCAAGGTTCACGAGCAAGGCAAGAGATGCAGAACTGAACAGAAGCAATGAAGACATCTCAACAATTGCCACACCCTTTCCACCCAGCTTGTAAAGGTGAGTTGAGGGTGAGCTCACTCATGAGATTCTCTCGCCTTACAAGACCTATGTGTTCTCTGCCTGAATGGGTGCATCTGATCTGATCAATGAAGGCAGTGACTGCTTCTCAGTGACAAGACTCTGTCCTGACCCCAGTGCCTCCTGGTCATTCCCTCTCACTGGCTGGCCAAAATCTTCCACCTCTCCTATGAGGCTCTGTACTCATCTGTGTTCCTCAGGAGGGGTGATGGAGAGAGCTGGTGCATCTCCTTCCCTCTCTCTAACATATGGAATCAAAAGGAAAGGACCACCATGTTCCACACCTGGGTGCCAGATTTCAAGCCCACACCCCTGGTTATTTCCAGTTGATATTTTTATTAAAGTTTTCTTGGTTTACAAAGGTATGCACAATGTCTCTTTTTTCAAGTTACATTTTCCATAAGTCAGTTTCATTTATTGAGACATTAGGGTTATATTAGGAAGAAAAGGGGGGAAGAGGTGGAGGGGGCCATGGTGGGTGGGGTGGGGTCGGGAGGTGATGTTTCTATTCTACTTAATGTATGTGTGGGGTTTTGTGTCAGTGTCACTTGTGCGGGTTGTCTTTACTATTCACTTGTGTTCCTTTGGTGGTGAGAGAAGTTGGGGTTGGCCTAGGGTGTGGTTGCTTGTTTGTGATTGGCTGTGGTGAACTTTGTTTTCATGTGTGAGTGGGGTGGGTGGGTGTTTTGGATCAGGTTAGCCATATTGATTCATATGCTGTTGGTGGATTCTTGTCTTGTTGGGCTGTGTATGTGGCAAAGGGGAGCCATACCGGGGTGAAGGCGTCTTCTTCTATTTGTCCCCATGTCAGTTTCAGTTTCTTGGTTAATTTTTCTAGTAGGGATGTTTCCCATACTATTTGGTACCACTGGTCCATGCTTACTTCTGAGAGGTCTCTCCAGAGTCTGGTTATGATGTTTCTGGTTGCTCCTTCATCTTCCACCTGAGGCTGCCAAATTCTGCCAGATCCTGATGGAACCAAGAGGCCCATGGCACTCACCTCATTCAAGTAGATGTGGATCTTCCTAACTTGCCGCATAGAAAGCAGGTGCATGGTGTGTAGCAGTAATGGCTACATAGCACTCTTGTGCAACAAATTTGTTTTCCACCCCATGGACTTTGTGCAGTAAGAAAATTGTGACAAGGGTAGATTAACAACGCTTGAAAGCAAAGTCATATGACCTCCACACAAATGTGAAACCAAATCAGCACAATTGTTCCATATGTCTGGAAGTGACTGTTGCCATCTCATGTAGCTCCTGTGTTGACATGTTGGATGACATCCAATATTAATCATAGTTGGTTATGAGTAGACTGGTTGAAATCAATGGGCTTAAATTACTTTCAATGGATCTACTGCTCTGAGTATGACTTAGTTTTACACCTTCCATGCTTTTTTAACCTACTGCTTTTTTTAAAAAAAATCACTTTTTTGCATGAAAAAGTATATTGAGCAAAGTCACCAATTACCCAAATAACCCATTCTCACTGTATCATCCCTGGAGTGAACCTGTCATTACCTTCTCCTTTCCCACCACAGCCATTTAAAATATTGCAGAATAGGATCTTTTGTGCATTAATTCAAGAAATCTGTTATCTCCAAAAAGCAGTGCCCTGGTAGTCATTGAAAATTGCTCTTGTATTTACAGTGTGTCATTGACAACAGGCTAACGATTTAGGCTTCAATATTATAAATGATCCCTGAACTGAACCCACACAAAGGAAGGAAGAAAACCTCTTACAATATACAGTGCCTAACTGCAATTGCATCCTAACCCTTGAATGGGGGGGGGGGTCCTCTGTCCTGCCGTAATACCTTCAATTTTCAGAATGCTTTGCCATGGCAATCATAAGCACATCAGGCTACCTTTGCACTGCCGATAGCTTTGTGTCATTTCCAGGATGGCTCCCCATCATTCTGCTCTTGTCTCCAAAGGAAATTCAATGCTAGAGATGATTTTATCATCAACTGACTCTTCAGTTCATTCCCAGATATTAGCTCTTGTCAGGGGTTGCAGTACATGTGAATTGAATGGACTAGGAAAGGGGGGGCTGCACTTGCTGGCCACACCTCCATTGTTGTGTCCCTAATGACCCAGCTCTGCCGCCATCCATGCACTGGGAAAGAGTCATGGCTCAATGGTAGAACAGGTGCCTTGCCTGCAAAAGGATCCATGTTCAATCCCTGGAGTCTCCAAGTAGGACTGGGAATGAATGAAATCCTTGAGAGCCACTGTCATTCAGTGAAGACATTGCTGAGCTAGAAGAACATTTGGTCTGCAAGCCTTCCTGTGTTTCTATATTTAGGAAAGATCCTTAGCTCAGTGGATGAGCAACTGATTTCCATGCAGAAGGTCCAATATTCAGTCTCCAGCATCTCCAGCTAGGACTTGGTATATCTCCCAGCTGGAATCCTGGAGAGCTAAATGGATCAATGGCATAAAGGCATCTTCCTTTATGCCCATATTCCTAAGGTCTGAAGCAGGGAGCTTGCTCTACATCAGCTTCCCTGCATCAGACCTTCAGATCCAGTGCGTGGATGGTGATGGGACTGGGTTGCTCAGGACATGATGGTGGGGATAGGGTCAGCAATCCTGGAATGCTCTTGAAGCCTTTATCACAGCAAGCAGCTCACCTGGAGCTGTCCAGGGTGCTGCAGGTACTGGCCTGCCTTGCCTTGTTGTGCCTCTGGGCTTCTTGTTGTGGCCAGGTTACTGGCATTTATTTTTGTCCTCTTGCAATACTGCAAGTTGGGATCTTTTAAATAAACTGATGGGCTAGTAAGGTCAGGACTGGCAAAAGGAGGCACCCACACTTGGGAACTCCACGCCTTTTGAGATTAGGGCAGGCCCTTCACTGTACTAGGACCTTCACGGCCTAGGACCCTCGTACCTACGGGACCGCCTCTCCTGGTATGCCCCACGGAGGACCTTAAGGTCCATAAACAGCAACACCCTAGTGGTCCCGGGCCCTAAGGAAGTTAGATTGGCTTCAACCAGAGCCAGGGCCTTTTCAACACTGGCTCCAGCCTGGTGGAACGCTCTGTCTCATGAGACCTGCAGGATCTGATTTCTTTCCGCAGGGCCTGTAAGACAGAGTTGTTCCACCTGGCCTTTGGCTTGGAGCCAATTTGATTCCTTCCACCTCTTTCTTTCCTTTCTCCTCCTGTGGTGAGGCTGCATTTTAACATTTTAATATTTTACTGTTTCAATATTTTAATGTTGTATTTTAATCTTGTTTTTAAGTTGTATTCATTCAACTTGTTTTATTATTGCTTGTTAGCTGCCCTGAGCCCAACCTTGGCTGGGGAGGGCAGGGTATAAATAAAAAATTATTATTATTATTATTATTATTATTATTATTATTACTACTACTACTACTACTACTAAACATTTTTGTTCAGGCAAGTCTACCCAGATATGTTGACATGTCTTTTAACCTTCTTTTAACTTACTGTTGATTTTGATTATTTTTGAATGCTTTCACATACCTGTCTTTCACTGCATTTACTGATCATTTTATTATTGTGTTCTCTTTGTATTTTTTTTAAAATAGATTTTTATTGGTTTTACAACATATATTAAAACACAATACAACTAACAATTGACGACACATAGACAAACAAACATGTAAACACATATAATTTCTTAGTCTCTCTTTCTTGAACCTTGTTTCCACGACTTCCCCATACCTCCCTTTTCTGCATCCCTGTTTTAAACTTTTCCAGCAACCCCTAATTTCAGTACTTGTAATTCAGTTTCTAATCTTTTTCCTCTTACCCAATTATTTATCACTGCAATTCTGTTTTACATTACCCATGACATTTTAGCACTCATTAATTTTACAACAGTTCTTAAGATAAACTTTAAATTTCTTCCAATCTTCTTCCACCGTCTCTTTCCCTTGGTCACGGATTCTGCCAGTCATCTCAGCCAGTCCCATATAATCAATCACTTTCGTCTGCCACTCTTCCAGCGTGGGTAGTTCTTGTGTCTTCCAATACTTTGCTAGAAGAACTCTTGCTGCTGTTGTAGCATACATAAAGAACGTCCTATCTTTCCTTGACACCAATTGGCCTACCATGCCCAGAAGAAAGGCCTCTGGTTTCTTATGAAAGGTACACTTAAGTACCTTCTTAATTTCATTATAGATCATTTCCCAGAAGGCCTTGATCCTTGGGCACGTCCACCAAAGGTGGTAGAAAGTACCTTCAGTTTCCTTACATTTCCAGCATTTATTATTGGGCGTATGATAAATTTTTGCAAGCTTGACTGGGGTCATGTACCACCTATAAATCATTTTCATAATGTTCTCTCTTAAGGCATTACATGCCGTGAACTTTATACCGGTAGTATTGTGTTCTCTTTGTAAACCACTTTGAGGTTGTTGTTATTGTTGTTTTCAAAAATGATCAAGCAGTATATAATTTTTTTGAAATAAATAACTTAAGTTCTTCTTCACACAACTAGCAGTGCTCCTAAGTTCAAAATTAGGGAGTTCAGAGTATACATTTCTTCAATTCCAGGCTGATTATAGGAAGAGCCCAAATCAATCCATATTTCAGGCTTTGATTATAATTACTTCAACCCCAGCTCTCCAACAGCCGTCCCTTCCCTTCCCCCTGAAATGCTCCTGTGGCATTAATTGGGTGAAAACAGCATTCTGGTGTGCTGAAACCTCTGGAAAATAGGACTACCAAGGGCTTCTGGGTTCTCAGTATGTCCTGTTAAAGTCCCAAGGATCCTAGTATCCATGGGCATGCTGAACAGCTTTCTAGGAATTACCATCTGTGTGAATTATAACTTCCCAAGGCTCCTGGGTTCTTATGAAGGGCCCAGAAAACTTGGAAAATGAAAATTTCCAGGGATCCCGGTGCCAGGGAGGCTGTCCAATCTGACAGCCACCACTTTTTTTTTGGAGCAAATTCCAGCATTAACAAATCTACACAAAAGACAAGGGAAGATGACAGAATAATACAGCAGCATTGATAAAGGTGATGCAAATAAATTCACACGCTAGCAAACTTGGATATCTAAGTAGGAATTTGCAGACAGATGGATCGAGTAAGTCATAAGGAGAGTCAAAAGGGATGGATGGAAAAATATAAAGATGACCTCAAGGTGAAAACCTACCGAGATGCTATTTCTCTTTCTTCGGTGAATGTTGTGTACCTTTTTAAAACAGCAAATTGACAATCTGGAAACTGACACCATCCATTTGTCTAGAGATTAGAAACTGCACATTGGATGATGGCAGAGATTTCACACCTGCTGCCAGGGCCACTGCTGGAGTTAACCATGTGATCTTTGGCCACTGAACTTGCGAAGGTTCAGGGCTGCTTCCCAGGTTATTTTCCATTGGCATGAAATAACAAAGTCGGAAGGAAACAAAAGGCCAGATCATCGAATGTTTGGCTGCAAGGCAAGACCTCACCCAGCCACTAAGATTTCACACATGAGTCTATACAAATCCAAGTCATACTTTACCCTAGGTTTTCTTGTAAATGTCCTAAATAATTGGCCCTAGGTTATCTCAGACAGGGGTAGGGAATTTCTCTATGTGGCCACACCTGTTACCAAACCTGATCCACAACCTCCTTTAATGCTTTTGTCATTTAGTCCAGAAAAGGTCCATCTAGTCAGAGAATCAGAGAACCTTAGAGGTGGAAGGGACCCAAGGGAAGGGACCCTGCAATGCAATCTAGTCCAGCACCTTCTTCTCAATGGTCAGAAACCTTGCAAACAGGACCTGGGTGCAACAGCACCCTTCCCAGTTGCTGTTCCCTATTCAGAAACATACATGCAATCCCTGGGACACATCTCTCTCACAAAAAGCACAGCAACGTAAGAAATTTATAAACAAGGCAGGCTATGTGCCCATCTGGCTCAGTATTGTCTTTATTTTTTACTATTATATTATTATTGGTTTTTACATATAATTTCCAAATATCATATAACATATTTTCTTATACAATGTTTTGGACTGCCATAAAACCACAGCTGAAGATTTTCCAGTCTTTATCACTTAATCTGTTGTTGTTTAGTCGTTTAGTCATGTCCGTCTTCGTGACCCCATGGACCAGAGCACGCCAGGCACTCCTGTCTTCCACTGCCTCCCACAGTTTGGTCAAACTCATGCTGGTAGCTTCGAGAACACTGTCCAACCATCTCGTCCTCCATCGTCCCCTTCTCCTTGTGCCCTCAATCTTTCCCAGCATCAGGGTCTTTTCCAGGGAGTCTTCTCTTCTCATGAGGTGGCCAAAGTATTGGAGCCTCAGCTTCACGATCTGTCCTTCCAGTGAGCACTCAGGGCTGATTTCCTTAAGAATGGATAGGTTTGATCTTCTTGCAGTCCATGGGACTCTCAAGAGTCTCCTCCAGCACCATAATTGAAAACCATCAATTCTTTGGCGATCAGCCTTCTTTATGGTCCAACTTTCACTTCCATACTGGGAAAACCATAGCTTTAACTATACGGACCTTTGTTGGCAAGGTGATGTCTCTGCTTTTTAGGATGCTGTCTAGGTTTGTCACTGCTTTTCTCCCAAGAATCACTTAATCTACATTTCATTAATTTCATTATTACTTGTAATAATCCTTAACTAATAATTCTCTTCATATTTTTCTCTGCAAAATTTCGCATAGTCCTCCTTACAAAGCGTCTTGCAGTCCTACTAGCGTAATCTGTTTATTACAATAGCTTTTCAAATAGTTCAAATATTTGCTCCAGTCCTTTGAGAATCTCTGGTCCTGCAGGTTTTGAATCCTTCCTGTCATCTAATTCTGCATAGTCCATTAATTTCGTCTGCCATTCTTCTTTCGTCGGTAGTTCTTCTTGTTTCCATTTCTGTGCCAATAATACTCTTGCTGCCGTTGTTGCATATAAAAACAATTTACTATCCTGTCTGTTAATATCCTCCCCTACAATGCCAAGTAAAAATGCTTCTGGTTTTTTTTAATAAATGTATCAGTATTTTCAACTCTGACCAGCAGCTGCTCTCCAGGGTCTCAGGCTCACTGTAGTTGTCCCCTGATAGCAGGAATGAGGCATCAATCCCTACCCAAGACATCCGTTGAAACAATGAATTGCAACCCATTCCTTGTGTCGTGGACAAATGACAGGGATTCCAGCTCTTAAAAGCAAGATCATGAATGTGAAGATGGCATTTGAAAGGCAAAAGCAGGGTGCCTCATTTGGCTATATAAAAAGGCAGGTTGAAAAAGATATGCAGTCAGCCAACTAAAATAAAATTTGAGACTAAGGAGAGGCCATTGGGATAAATTGGCACCGGTTGCATTTTGTTCTGAAGAATTGCGAGCATTTTTCATGAGTCCTTTTTTGTGCAGAAATTATAGAAGTTACAGACAACAAAAGCCAGACATCTGGTAACTGACAGCTACCATAAGATACCAGCAGGTAGCGGCTTTCTTTTGAAAGCCATTCAGATTAATCTAACCCAACAGGACAATAGGCATCTGATGAAGCCTTTGATATAATCTGCTTGGTTTTTCTCTTTCTCTCTTTTCCGAACCAGAAGGATGAAACAGAGACCTGAAGAGATTTTGTCTGAAAGATATCCATTGCGGCTCATTCTTCATGGTATTACAAACAGCTCTGTGAACGGAATGTGAAATGCCGTTAATAAAAAAATAAAACACAGCCAGGCACAAAGCTTTAAAGGACAGGGTGCCTTTAACCTGAGGAAATGACGGATTCACAGCATGGGCTGAGGTTAGACCAAGGGATGAACAGAAGGGGCCACCTGCCAGGCGAGAGTTCAGATGTCCATGTGGAAAGTTTTATTTGATTTTTTTTTTAAGCAATGGCAACAACCCAGCAATGATGGTAAATTTCTGTAGGAAGCTAGTGGCCACACATCCTCTCTCACACACCCATCTTGCATCCAGGCTAAGAAGAAGCATGTTTCAGCCAAAGGAGAGTGCACATAACTACAGAGAGGGGTATGGCCTAGGCACAGTCCCCAGGCTCAGATGGAGAGACCTGGGTGGGGTGGGGGTTGCATTTGACTAATGAATCTAATAAATAAATAATAATAAAACTATCAATAAAATTATAGATTCAATCAACAGTGCTAAAAACCAAATGTACAATATAAAATTATAAGTATGGGTAGACTTGCCTAAATGAGAAAGGTTTTAGCAGGGTCAAATCCAGTCACATGAAGTTGCCTGCCTAAATTAATAGCAGCAGAGAGTTCTAGTGATCTTCGGTGCCATTACTTCATCTCAAATACTTCCAGGAAAGGAGAGAGCATCCATGGCAGTCTGTACTCTGTTTGCTGTTAAACAGCTTCTCCTGTGGTCTGTTTTCTATGTGACATCTTGCCGATCGGAAGGTCGGCGGTTCGAATCCCATGATGGGGTGAGCTCCCATTGCTCGGTCCCTGCTCCTGCCAACCTAGCAGTTCAAAAGCACATCAAAGTGCAAGGAAATAAATAGGTACCGCTCTGGCGGGAAGGTAAACGGCATTTCCATGCACTGCTCTGGTTTGCCAGAAGCGGCTTAGTCATGCTGGCCACATGACCCGGAGAAACTGTCTGTGGACAAATGTTGGCTCCCTTGGCCAGTAAACTGAGATGAGTGCCACAACCTCAGAGTCGTTCGTGACTGGACTTAACTGTCAGGGGTCCTTCACTTTTACCTTTTTATGTCTTCTCTTAAAATATATATTCATTCATTTATTTTAGGTATTGATATCTCACTGCTTTAGTTCAAGAAGCTCCCAAAGCAGTTAAAAAAGGGTAAAGGGACCCCTGACCATTAGGTCCAGTCGTGGACGACTCTGGGGTTGCGGCACTCATCTCACTTTACTGGCCAAGGGAGCTGGCGTCCAGCTTCTGGGTCATCTGGCAAACCAGAACAGCATACAGAAATTCCTTCAGAGCGGTACCTATTTATCTATTTGCACTTGGACGTGCTTTCAAACTGCTAGGTTGGCAAGAACTGGGACCGAGTAACGGGAGCTCACCCCGTCTCAGGGATTCAAACTGCCGACCTGCTGATCGGCCAGCAGTTTACAAACAGGTTAAAACAACAAAATATTCCCCTCCCCAAAAAACTCCAGGAAGTGATCTCAGTTACAATACAGCAAAGTGGGAGCAACTGAACAGCTGCTGAATGAAAAACAGAAGGATTAAAATAAATCAGTCCGTTTCAATGGGGATTACGCCATAGGCTCCCAACAGGCTACAGGTGAGTCTGGAGACACGCTTGAGTAGTTAGAACATCTCCATATTCATGCCAGAGTGTCTTTCCCCGGCTCTATTTTCTCCCCGGCTTCCACTGTATTCATTTGCTCTTTATTTTTATTTTTTTATAATACTTTTTATTGGAATTTTATTTGCAACATAACATAACCTCCCACCTCCCCAATACACAATCCACCCTCATTAGATGTGAACATAACATACAGTGAGCATAATATACAACAATACAAACAACGAAATAAAAGACTTCCTTTATCCTGTATCTGGCCTCCTTATTTACTTCTTATAAACTGTTTCCTTTATTAAGATTTTTCTAATTATAACTTAAATATCCACAAAGTCTCCTGCAGACATTAATCGAAACAAGTCCAGGTATGTATTTTAGGGCACTGTTTTGTGAAGTATTCCCAGCATTTCCCCCATGCTTTTTGAAACTCTTGTCTAGTGTGATCTCTAATTGCCATTCATTTGTTGTTCAGAGATCTGTCCTACACTGGCTTCGGGAGGAGAGTTTCTTAGCAAACTGACCATAAGCACTGATTTTAAAAAGAAGAAAGCTTAAGAGGGTCTAATGGGGTGTTTCATTTCATGGTGACTCGATTGCGCAGCTGCAGCTTACAGTCCATTCAGAAACAAGAGCCTGCAACAAAATGTCACAGCGTGGGATTGCAGTGTTGAAAATTCACACTTCCTCAAATTTTGCAATACAGTTCTCTGGGCTCCAGCTAAGTAAATTGTACAAATTGCATATGCTATGTTAAAACCTGCATATAAAGTTATGGAGTATAAATAACACTCCAAATGCATTATATTAGGGGAAACTGCTTTGCAGAAATGTGCATATTAGACAAATTTGCATATAAAATGTGTGCATTAGGAGAAAAACATAGACAATTTTTCACAAGGACTTTTTAAATTTTTTTTTTAAAAACCCACAAACTAATGTGGAGAACTGAATTTAATATTGAAAAAAAAATGAGAAGAAGAGAGAAAATGAAATTAACAGATTTGCCCATCCACACCAAGAGGTTCTTTTGGACGGAGTGAATCTAGGCCTTAGCTCCTGTTCCAAAACTGCCAACCAGCAGGATTTGACCTCTTAAAAAAGGCCTGCTGTTGAATCCAGAAGGAAAAAGGAGTCTTCAGCACCCATTTACATTTTTGCTTCACCACCTCTGCAGAGAAATGCACTCAGAAACCAATTTCTATATACATGTTACCCCTAGCTGGATTTTGCAGGTAATCGGGAAACATTCTTAAATCTGCTCCAAAGCTCATAATATTTACTTTGCAAGCAAAACACCATCACAGCATAATGAGACTCCCAACCGCCTCTTTTGTGTAGCCATTTGGAATGCTTTGTAAAAATAAACTTTCCCTGCAGATCACATATTCTCTCCTTCCATTCTGTTTATTTTGGATTAATGTGGAGGGAGAGGGAAAAAAAACCCACTGTTTTTCTTTCTTTTTTAAGATGATGAAATGTTCTCTTTTGGCATCATCAAGGTGAGCAGGAGTGGGTTTTTAAAGCCTGAAGGGAAATGACAATCCCATCACATAGCGATGTGTCAGATGATGAGTAAATTGAAACTCCCTATTATTTATTGAAAACAGCGACTCAAGCCTACGCAGATTTCTTCAGCCTGACGGGGCACATTTATTTCATATTTTAAACATTAAAAAAACAGCAGTGGGGAGAAGCTGTCGTTAAGATATCAAGTCAATCGAGCCAATGAGTGAGATAATTGCTCAGCAAAGTAGAGGCACGTTCAATTTTTAATGCTTTGTTCTCTGGCCTAAGGAGAGAGAAGGTTGATGGAGTTCACGAGGCTGGTGAACTGGAAGATCTCGTGAACTTCAGGATGGATGCTTGTGATGGAATAAGTAGAGAAAGGGTGGCTTGGAAATGTATCAAATCAGTAAATAAGACAACACAGTATCAAGGGAACAAATAGACTCTAGACCAGGCTTCCTCAACCTCGGCCTTCCAGATGTTTTGAGACTACAATTCTCATCATCCCTGACCACTGGTCCTGCTAGCTAGGGATCATGGGAGTTGTAGGCCAAAAACATCTGGAGGGTCGAGGTTGAGGAAGCCTGGTCTAGACCAAGGGTAGACGTCATCTTCTTCTCTCTTCTTCTTCTTCTTCTTCTTCTTCTTCTTCTTCTTCTTCTTCTTCTTCTTCTTCTTCCAATTCAAAGTGTTGGTGCTGACCTTTAAAGCCCTAAACGGCCTCGGTTCTGTATACCTGAAGGAGCGTCTCCACCCCCATCATTCAGCCCGGACACTGAGATCCAGCGCCAAGGACCTTCTGGCAGTTCCCTCATTGCGAGAATCGAGGTTACAGGGAACCAGACAGAGGGCCTTCTCGGTAGTGGCGCCCACCCTGTGGAACACCCTCCCACCAGATGTGAAGGAAATAAGCAGCTATCCTATCTTTAAAAGACATCTGAAGGCAGTCCTGTTCAGGGAAGTTTTTAATGTGTGACATCTTAGTGTATTTTTGGTCTTTGTGGAAACCGCCCAGAGTGGGCAGTGGCTGGGGAAAGTTTTTAATATTTAATGCTGTACTGTTTTTAACATTTGATTGGGAGTTGCCCAGAGTGGCTGGGGAGACTCAGCCAGATGGGTGGGTAAAAATAATACAGAATTAAAACAAGGCCCACTAAAAACATAGAAAAAATTAATTAAACATTGATAGACTTAAAACTACCGTATTTTTCGCCCTATAGGACGCACTTTTTCCCCTCCAAAAATGAAGGGGAAATGTGTGTGCGTCCTATGGGGCGAATGCAGTCTTTCGCTGAAGCCTGGAGAGCGAGAGGGGTCAGTGCGCACTGACCCCTCTCGCTCTCCAGGCATCAGGAAGCTATCCGCAAGCCTTGCAAGCCCGGAGGGAGGTCCCGCGGGCTCGCAAGGCTTGCGGGCAGCAGCCTGCAGCCCACAAGCTCGGGGGACAGTGGGGAGGCTCAGCGCCGCCACCCCGCTATTCCCTGACCTGATCTGGAGGCTGACGGGGGGGGGGGGAGAAGCAAGCTTGCTTCTCCCCCCCACCAGCCCCACAAGCTCAGGGGATAGCGGGGAGGCGAAGCGCCGCCACCCCGCTATTCACGGACTTGGTCTGGAGGCTGGTGGGGGGGGGAGAAGCAAGCTTGCTTCTCCCCATCGCCAACCCCACAAGCTCGGGGGACAGCGGGGCAAGCCGCTGCCCCACGGAGGCTAGAGAGGCTGTCCCTGAAGGCAGAAGAGGGAGACGGAGCGCTCCGTCTCCCTCTTCTAGCTTGGGGATGGCTGCGCAAACCTGGGGGGAAAAAAAATAATTCCCCCCCTTGATTTCCCCCCAAAAAAACTAGGTGCGTCCTATGGGCCGGTGCGTCCTATAGGACGAAAAATACGGTATATACACATATAAAATCTATTTAAAACCATGCAGATAATTACAAAAAAAAAAAAAACCCCACAGCATGGCACCAGCCCTTAAAAAAAAAAGGAAAAGTCTTCACCTGCTGGCAGAAGTGCAGCAAGGAGGGAGCCAGTCTAACTTTACTAGGGAGAGAGGTCCAAAGTTTGGGAGCAGCCACCAAGAAGGCCCTCTCCCTTGTCCTTACCTGTGAGGGTGGCAGGTTTGAGCTAAGGGCCTCCCCCTGAAATTCTCAAAACCTGGGTAGGTTCATATGAGGGAATATGGTCTTTTAGATAGCTTGGACCAGGCATAGGCAAACTCCAGCCCTCCAGATGTTTGGGACTACAATTCCCATCATCCCTAGCTAACAGGACCAATGGTCAGAGATGATGGGAGCAGTAGTCCCACACATTTGGAGGGCCGGAGTTTGCCTATGCCTGGCTTGGACCTAAGCTGTGTAGGGCTTTATAAGTCAGAACCAGCACTTTGAATTGTTCCCAGAGACAGACTGGTAGGCAGTGGAGCTTGTTCTAGAAGGAAGTTTCATGCTCCCTATCAGCTCCCTACAGTGCCGGATTTACGTATAAGCTAAACAAGCTATAGCTTGGGGCTGCACTCTTTTGGGCCCCCCTCAAAAAAAGTAAAAAAGGGGGAAAAAACACTGGGTGCACATTTCCAAAATATAAGATAAAAAACTAATAATAATAATAATAATAATAATAATAATAATAATAATAGAATTTATTATTTATACCCCACCCATCTGGCTGGGTTTCACCAGCCACTCTGGGTGGCTTCCAACTGAATATTAAAAACAATACAGCGTCAGACATTAAAAACTTCCCTAAACATGGCCGCCTTCAGTTGTCTTTTAAATGTAATATACAGTGGTACCTTGGGTTAAGTACTTAATTCGTTCTGGAGGTCCGTACTTAACCTGAAACTGTTCTTAACCTGAAGCACCACTTTAGCTAATGGGACCTCCTGCTGCCGCCGTGCTGCCGGAGCCCGATTTCTGTTCTCATCCTGAAGCAAAGTTCTTCACCTGAAGCACTATTTCTGGGTTAGCAGAGTCTGTAACCAGAAGCGTATGTAACCTGAAGTGTATGTAACCCGAGGTACCACTGTAGTTGTTTATTGCCTTGGCATCTGGTGGGAGGGTGTTCCACAGGGCAGGCGCCACTACCGAGAAGGCCCTCTGCCTGGTTCCCTGTAACCTCACTTCTCGCAGCGAGGGAACTGCCAGAAGGCCCTCGGCGCTGGACCTCAGTGTCCGGCTGGATGATGGGGGTGGAGACGCTCCTTCAGGTATACAGGACCGAGGCCGTTTAGGGCTTTAAAGGTCAGCACCAACACTTTGAATTGTGCTTGGAAACATACTGGGAGCCAATGAAGATCTTTCAGGACCGGTGTTAGATACCTATTAGGTCCATAAATTACCATCTAGCATATATTCAACACAAAAAAAACACTGACAATTTGTTGTTGACAAAGGACAGCAGGACATATAAAGGGCCCCATTACCTCCAGTAGCTTAGGGCCTCATCAAACCTAAATTCGGCCCTGGCTCCCTATCAGCCTTTGTCAGCAATCTGGCTGCAGCTCTTTGAGCCAGCTGAAGTTTCCGAGCATTTTCAAAGGCAGCCCCACACAGAACGTGGTACAGTGAGCCAAATGGGATGTAATTAAGGCCTGTGTCCCTGTAGCCAAATCAGACATCTCAAGGAAGAGGTGCGGTTACTGCACTAACCTTGACCGTGCAAATGCACTCCTGGTCACTGCAGAAACCTGGGCATCAGGGCTGAGTCCAGGAACATGCCCAAACTGCAAACTCAGACTGGTGTCTTCATGCGGAGCGTTACTCCATCCAGCCCAGGCTGAATCTCTGTTCCCTGTTCTCCCTTCTGATTAATGAAGAGCAACACTGTCTTCTCTGGGCAAAGTTTCAATTCATTCACCCTCATCCAGTCCATAACTGGTGACAGACACTGTTTTAGAACCAAGACACCTTCCTAGGATTTAGGTGGAAAGCAGAACTGGAAGTGGGTGTCATCAGCATACTGGAGACACCAAACCCCAAAATTCCAGACAACCTCCACAACTCCCAGGATAAGAGAACAAGAAGAATATACGTTTAAAGAAGATTGGAAAAGGTTTATTGAATATATGGGAAATAAGTGTGTATAGCTGAAAACGCTGGCAGCATTAAGATAAATTCAACATGTAAACAAGTTTTGATGGATGCAATAATGGACTACTGAATGGTACAGTTTTTGTAAAATATGCAGGGATTTATGATATGTAAAATGAACCATGGAAAGAGAAGAAGGGAAGTCATTGATATCTTAAGGATGTAAAATGAGTATATTCAATTGTAAAACAGAAAACTAAATAGAATGATATACAAAATTCTGGACAACCTCTCCTTGCAGCTTCGTGTAAATGTTAAATAGCATGGGGGAAGGAACAGAATCCTGAGCAACCCAGTGGGTAAGAGGCCAAGATGTAGAACAGAAGTCTCCCAACACCACCTTCTTGGTTCACCCCTCCGAGAAGGAACAGAGCTACTGTAAACTGTGACTCCAAGTCCCATCCCAGCAAGGTGGTCAAGGATCGGATCCCATGGTTGACAGTATCAAAAGTTTCAAGAAAGGTAAAGGTAAAGGGACCCCTGACCGTTAAGTCCAGTCATGGCCAACTCTGGGGTTGTGGCGCTCATCTCGCTTTAGTGGCCAAGGGAGCCGGCGTAAAGCTTCCAGGTCATGTGGCCAGCATGACTAAGCCTCTTCTGGTGAACCAGAGCAGCGCACGGAAACGCCGTTTACCTTCCCGCTGGAGCGGTACTTATTTATCTACTTGCACTTTGACGTTCTTTCGAACTGCTAGGTTGGCAGGAGCAGGGACCGAGCAACGGGAGCTCACCCCGTCGCGGGGATTCGAACCGCCGACCTTCTGATCAGCAAGTCTTAGGCTCTGTGGTTTAACCCACAGCACCACATCAGGAAGAACTTTCTGACAGTAAGAGCTGCGTGACAGTGGAACGAATGCCCTCAGGAGGTTGTGGACTCTCCTTCCTTGGAGAATTTTAAGAAGAGGTTGGATGGCCATCTGTCATGGATGCTTTAGTTGAGATTCCTGCCTTGCAGGGGGTTGGACTAGATGACCCCTGGGGTCCATTCCAAGTCTACAAGTCTATGATTCTGTGAAAGCTGACAAGGGGTCCAGCAGAACCAAAGGGGGGACACTCCCCCTGTCCAGTTCCCAGCATAGGTCATCCACCAAGGTGACCAAAGCTGTCTCTGTCTCATAACTAGGCATGAGACCAGGCTGAAAAGGATCTACCTATTTCTTCCCAGATTTTATTGGACTACAACTCCCATCATTCTTGACCTTTGTGCATCCTGAGGGGAGCTGTCTGGAGGGCATTAAATTAAGGGAAATTGCTTTTCCCAGTGTGGTGTAGTGGTTAAGAGCGGTAGACTCGTAATCTGGTGAACCGGGTTCGCGTCTCTGCTCCTCCACATGCAGCTGCTGGGTGACCTTGGGCTAGTCACACTTCTCTGAAGTCTCTCAGCCCCACTCACCTCACAGAGTGTTTGTTGTGGGGGAGGAAGGGAAAGAAGATGGTTAGCCGCTTTGAGACTCCTTTGGGTAGTGGTAAAGCGGGATATCAAATCCAAACTCTTCTTCTTCTTTTCAAAATTGTTGGGCAAAGCTGCATACAATACAGTGGTACCTCGGTTTAAGAACAGTCCTGTTTACGATTGATTCGGTTTACGAACTCCACAAAACTGGAAGTAGTGTTTGAGAACTTTACCTCGGTCTAAGAACGGAATCTGAACGGCAGAAGGGCACCGGCGGTGGTAGGCCTCATTAGGGAAAGCGTGCCTCAGTTTAATAATGGTTTCAGTTTAAGAACGGACTTCCGGAACGGATTAAGTTCGTAAACCAAGGTACCACTGTAATGGACATATTGGGAGAAATTGACACTATATGCTGATGAATTTTCAAATTGATGTCAAAATGTGGAGATCTGGAGAAATGCGAAATGGAGAAACCAAGACAGACAGATTTGCCTATCCCTGGCCACTGCCCAGCCCTTTCTTCAGTGGTGCTCAGGAATTTTTGGCTTTTGACTTGCATGAGCAATAATGAGGTGATCTCCACTGGAGAAACAGCTTGCATTAGAGCATCACCTGCGTGACAAAGAGCCTGTGCTTGGCTTGCTGGAAACACCCTTGGGATGCAATTAGCTAATGACCGTGACAATAGCCACGCTTGAACATTAGCGCTGCAGCCGGCATGCAGGTTCAAGGCTATGAGGTCACTTTCAGTTTTCTTTCCCAGCAGGGAGCTGTTGTCCCTCAAAGGGATGGTTCTCCTGCCCCTGAGCTACTGTCTGGCGTCTTCACCACCTCGGCAAAGTAAAGCTTCCAAATGACACTGTTGTTACTGCCGGCGCTGCCAATCTCTCTCCGAAAACAGAGCAATTCGCTAACGACAGACGCAGCTCACTTCTGTGGGTGGAAGTGCTAATCTGGGTTTTCCAAGCAACCTCACAAGCTGCCTCCGTTCCAATTGCCAGCAACCGTTGAAGGATTTTGCTGGCTGAAGGATCTGCGAGGCAGATTTTTGGTTTGCACATCAAGGGGTTTCGTGACACCTTAAGGGAGAACAGATTTGCTGTGGTATAACATCCAAGAATGTGAGGGTCTAGTCAACGAAGCCTTATGCCGCAGTAAGTCTTCTAGCCTTGAAATCTGCCAGTCTACCACAGGGTTCCTTTTTGGCTTTTGCTGGAGCAAGCTTAACATGGCTATCCCTCTGAAAAGTTACTCCAGGGGTTGCCAAACCGTTTTGGGCCACTGAGCAGATATAGAATTTAGAGAAAATGTTGCGAGCGTAGCACAAAATGGCTGCCATGGGGCATGACAAACACAAAATGGCTGCTGTGGGGTGTGGCGTGTTGACATGCCTAAAAGAGCAGCAAAAGAGAGAGGGAAACCAAGTCTCTTGGGCTTGCCGATCAGAAGGTCGGTGGTTTGAATCCCTGCGATGGGGTGAGCTCCTGTTGCTCTGCCCCAGCTGCTGCCAACCTAGCAGTTCAAAAGCATGTAGATAAATAACAAGTAGATAAATAGGTACCACTGCAGTGGGAAGGTAAACAGTGTTTCTGTGTGCTCTGGTTTCTGTCACGGTGTTCTGTTGCGTCAGAAGCAGTATAGTCATGTTGCCACAGTGGCGTAGCGTGGGTTGTCAGCACCCGGGGCAAGGCAAGTAATTTGCGCCCCCTAACCCGTGGATTTGCCCTAACCCCCAGATGTTGCGCCCGGTGCGGCTGGCCCCCTGCACCCCCCACGCTACGCCACTGTGTTGCCACATGACCTGGAAAGCTGTCTGTGGACAAACGCCGGCTCCCTCGGCCTGAAAGCGAGATGAGCGCCGCACCCCATAGTCGCCTTTGACTGGACTCAACCATCCAGGGGTCCTTTACCTTTTTAAAAAATGCCTCTATAGTTTCTGGGAATTGCAAATGGGGAGAGTCCTGTTGCACTCAGGGCTTGCTTGCGAGCTTCCCATTGTATCTGATTAGCCAGAGGGGACAGGATCCTGGACTCGATGGGCCTCTGGCCTGTTCGAGCGAAGCTCTTCTCATGTCAGCTAATCTCACCCAACTTGTTTTGGCTGTTCTCAACTTTCTGAAGGTGCCTTGTCAGTTTAAGACCCTCCAAATTAACTTTGACTTAGTTGCTGACAGCTCCAGGTTTGCGCATGATCTCCTGCAGCTGTCTGCATGCGGAGGGGAGCCCAACCCACGCCGTGTCCTCGGATCTGACAATCTTTGTGCTCTACCTTTGATTTTATGCCAATTAAGTTTTTGTTTTAAGTAGAAGAGTAAGAAAAACCGAGCTTGCTATTCTGGGAGGAGAGAGAGTGTTATGCATGGAAAACTTTCATAGCTTTTGATCTATGTAGGCACAGCCTTATTCACAGTGGCAGGTCATGGATGTAGAGAAAGGAGGTGAACAATTTGCTTTTGTTGCAAACCATCAAGTTGGTTTGCATGTGCATGTTCACCATTAGCTTAGAACTGATTGGATGATACATTTCCCCTTATCTAGCCCAACACATGGTGAGGAAAGAGCAGGCATGTTGTAATGTAAGAACATAAGGGGTGTTTGCAGAATCAGGCCAGTGGAACAGATGTGTGGAACAGGTCTCGGTGTTTCGATTTCTGGGAATGGAGTTGAGAGATGACCTAACCTGGGGAGAAAACAGCAAAGACCTGATGAAGAAAGCACAGCAGAGGCTGTATTTTTTGAGAATCCTCCAGAAAACAATCTCTCAAAGGACCTGTTGATGGCATTTTACCATTGTACTGTTGAGAGTGTATTAACTTATGGCCTGTGTGTGTGGTTTGGGAGCTGCACGGTCAGGGAAAAAGCAATGCTGTCCAGGGTTGTAAAGACTGCGGAGAGAATAATTGGGTGCACTCTTCCCACCTTGGATCAAATCTACGCTTCCAGGTATCATAAGAAAGCTGCAGAGATAGTGTAGGATAGTGCGCACCCCGGAAATGATCTCTTCCAGCTTCTGCCTTCTGGAAGAAGGTACAGGGTTATAAAGACTAGGACTAGCTGCCTGAGAAACAGTTTCTATCCAAATGCGATTTTAGTTTTAAACACAGTGTAAGGTAGTCTCTATGGGAGTATATTTGCCCTTTTTTCAGTAAGGGAAGTTATGGGGAGAATGCATTGCAAAATGTGGGAAAACACTGGGCTGATGCCACATCATATAACCTCTCTGCAAGCAAATCAGGATGAATGCTCAATAAACAGATCTTCTGGAAGTAGGGATGGAAGGATCTGCCAGTTTTGCTTCTCTTACTTTCTCATTTCCCCTGATCGTAAATTCAATTATTAACATCATCACTTTATTTGCGCTTGCACTTAAACAGTTTCATAAATACAATACATGAATACAACTGAAAAACACATAATTATAATACTAAATTATAAATTGTAATGTGAAACAGTAGTTATGGATTCATGTGCGTGCGTGCAAGCGCACATACACACAACAAACACAACACACACACACACACAGAATATAACATTTCTGCAACAATCTGCAATTCTTTTTTCTTAAGCCTCATGAATATTCACCAGCATTTTAGTGTGGATTTCTTCTAATAAAACACCCTTTAATGCAGTTTTGACTAATATATACATTTTTGCAAGCAATTTCTCCTAAGAGATTGCATTTTGCATGTTATTTTCCCCAATGTATTATTTTTTATCGTCATTTTTCAATAATACACACATTTTTGGTAAACATTGTTTTGTTGGAGAACTGCACCACAAAATTCAGATAAACGCGAATTTTGAACGCTGACTGTGTCTTGGTTCTCGTATTGTTTGGGAAAGCATGAATTTGATATCTTCTCCTTTACATGTGAACTGAATCAAATTTCTTCCCCCATCCCTTATCTGGAAGTTACCTTATTGCTGAAAATGGAGGGGGGGGGGCGGTGAGAGAGAGAGACACCATGGATTTGGGTCCAAAATTGCAGCTCTAAATCCCAACATTCTGGTGATAATTCTGATAATTCTATAATGTGAATGAATGCACTTATAAATCCATGCTTAAATGAGCAAGCACTATACATAGTCTTCTAATACCTACCTCCACACAACATTTTAATCTTTTCGCACCAAACCATGCATACAATACATCTTTTGCAAGTTTCTTTTAAATGAAAGTACAAAAGCAAAGCTACATGATACAATACACTTAGAAATTAACCAGTATGATTATATCAATGGATATTCCAGTAAATCCATTATTATCACAATATCTTACACAAGGAAAAGCTACATCTTTAAGAACTGAAACAGAGAATGCATAACAATGTCAGTCTTGATTCATGGAATATCATAAGGAACATTTTGTTGAACATGCCTTTTTCAATACATTATGAACTGATTGCAGGTTACAATGAAAAAGCAACAACCCTGTGTAATTCTTCTCTCTTTCCCTTTTACCTGACTAGGTGGGCTACTTTGACCATAGGCACCCATGATGGCCCTCCAGATGTTGTTCTTGGACTCTGACTCCCATCAACCCCAGCCAATGGTCAGGAATGATGGCAGTTGTAGTCCAACAACCTCTGGAGAGCCAATGGTTCTGCTAAGACGAAAGTCCCCTTGAATTCAATGGGGTTTGCTCCCAGGTCAGTGGAGTTAGGGTTGCAGTCTTAGTCAGGATCCAGCCAGTGGACTCTGGCCCAAGTATGGAATTTCAGCAAGGTATTTGTTCTAGGACTTGGCCTGGGGCATTACAGTCCATGTGATTGTGACAATAGTGTGTCTTAAAAACTCAACTGTGCAGATCAGTTTATTTTGCATGGCTGCAAAAGCAAATCAACAGGAAACTGCACTATTGATACCCAGCTTGTGTTGACGCATTTGGATGTTGTTTGGCTGAGATGATCACTGGTGATGTAGCTCCATGGTGGACCATATGCTTTGCATGCAGAAGGTCTGGGAGTCTGGGAATGCCCATTGTCTGAAATCCTGGAGAGCCACTGCCAGCCAGTGTAGACAAAACTGAGTTGGATGGACAAATAGCATGATTCAATATAAGGCAACTTCTTATATTCCCGTATACTATAAAGAGGTACCTTCTGTAAATAATAATAATAATAATAATAATAATAATAATAATAATAACAACAACAATAATAATAATACCTTTATTGTCAATGTACAACCTGTGTACAATGAAATTAACCAAGTCTCCCCCCCCACAAACACTCAATCTCATTGCACTCTGTGTGCTTGTCGCACAACACACCAACCCCGAAAGTCAGTTGCACTATATTATTTTCCGTTCAGCAGCCTAACAGCCCACAGATAGAAACTGTTTTTAGCCTGTTGGTACGACTCATTATACTTCTATATCTCCTGCCCGAGGGTAGAAGATTAAAGAGCTGCTGGCCGGGGTGTGAATCCTCCCTGAGATTTTTTTCTTGCTCTCCTAAGGCAACGGTCCCTTGCGATGTCATCTAGCGGGCTCTGGGGACAGCCCATGATATCATGCGCTGTGTTCACCACCCTCTGTAAAGACTTTCTGTCCATGGCTGTCAAGCCAACGTACCACACTGTGATACAATATGAGAGGACACTTTCTATTGTGGACCGCTAGAAGGAGGTCATCAATTGTTGTTTAACATTGTTCTTTCACAAGACCCTGAGAAAATGGAGTCTCTGTTGGGCCTTCCTAACCACCTGAGTTACATTGTTTTTCCAAGTGAGGTCTTAACTAAGGTAAACTCCCAGGAATTTAAAGGAAGAGACTCTCTCCACACAACCCCACTCCCCGATATACAACGATGCTAGTTCCCCTCTCTTCCTCCGAAAGCCCAATACCATCTCCTTTGTCTTGCTAATATTTAGGTGCAAGTTATTCTCTAAGCATCAGGTAGATACTTTTTGAACCTCACCCCTGTACGCTGATTCATCTCCATCTGTAATTAGACCCGTTAGGGTAGTATCATCTGCAAACTTAATAATTACAGTGGATGGATCAGATGAAATACTGTCACATGTATACAACGAGTACATCAATTTGTCCTGTTGCCCACCACTTTGGAAACATTGCTTAGAATGCAGTTTAGAAATCCTTATAGAAAAGAACACTTTCCCTATATGGAACTGAAATATACCAGTATTTCAAGCTACATGAAGATGCTTCAGGAACTTAGGAAGTTGCCTTGTACAGAGTCAGACCATTGGTCTATTGAGCTCACTATCATCCACACCGATTGGCAGTGGCTCTCCAGCAGGGAATCTTTCCCAGCCTTACCTGGAGATGCTGGGGACTGAACCCATGACCTTCTTCATGCAAAGCAGGTGCTTCACCACTGAGCTACAGCCATGGATGTCTTTCAAAGAGGACTGGGCAAATTCCTACAAGCTAAGGTTGTCAGTGGCTACTAACCACCATTGCTATGCTGTACCTTCCTTGTCAGATGCCATACACCAGTTGTGGGAAACCACAGGAGGGGAGAGTGCTGCTGTGCTTGCTCCTCACGGCCTAGGACCCACGTACCTACGGGACTGCCTCTCCTGGTATGCCCCGTGGAGGACCTTAAGGTCCACAAATAACAACACTTTGGATGGCCCAAGCCTCAAGGAGGTTAGATTGGTCTCAACTAGGGCCAGGGCCTTTTCAGCACTGGCTCTGACGTGGTGGAATGCTCTGTCACAAGAGACTAGGGCCCTGCGGGACTTGACATCTTTCTGCAGGGTCTGCAAGACAGAGCTGTTCTGCTTGGCCTTTGGTTTGGACTCGGTCTGACCCTTATGTTTCTCTCCCCTTATGGTCTTGAGGCTGCATTTTAAATTGCATTTTAAATTGGTTTCCCCCCCCCCCCTTCTCTTTCCCCCCTATTATGTTTTTACTGTGATTTTACTGGTGTTAGCCGCCCTGAGCCCAAATCTGGCCGGGGAGGGTGGGGTATAAATAAATTTATTATTATTATTATTATTATTATTATTATTATTATTATTATTATTATTTAGTTGGCCACTGTGAGAACAGGATGATGGGCTGTTGGACGGACCGTTGACCTGATCCACTAGGCTCGCCTTCTCTTCCTATGTTCTTATACTTCTGCTCGTCTTGCAATAAATCAGTGGGCTATAATCTCCGGTTAAGTAAGTTTAAAACCAGAATCTTCGATGTCTTTCACATCTGTAAGAGAACTGTCTTTTAAATAAACTCAAATAATGCATGCAATATTTCCCAACCATTGAAAAGCAGGAGTAACATTTCCTCTGTGGCTGTCATGCTTGATTCCATTTCATACTTTGATGTATTAATGGATGTCTCTTTAATGCACCGAAGATGTCCCGAGATTGTCGTTAATCATTGCTTTGGAGAAGGAATTGGCTTTGATTGCACCTGCCCTCGTGATAACGTTTTGACTGATACTGCGTGTTCTGCAACGTCTCTTGAACAATGCACAAAAGCCGTTCTTAGAGGGAGGTTAAGAATTTAAACGTTTTAACTATAGATTTCTTGGGTGATGATATAATTGGAGGCATCAGGTCCTCTGCAGTGAAATTGCTTGCTTTGTCTCTGATGCTTTCCTCTTCACTTCCCTCCGTGCGTTACCTTTTACAAAACTGAAGCTGTAGGAACAACTCCTTGGGGGAAAGCTAGTTGACTTCGAGGGGTAATTTTGGATGTTAAGAAAACCTTAAGGGACCCCACTGAAACATTTGGCATGAACACAACACGAGTCTCTTTAAGATGACATCATAATGGCTATTATAGATGAGCACCAGCACCCATGGAATTGTTGATACTGAAGACAATAGATGCATGGAGAGCAAGCACCACGAAGAGAAGAGAAAACATACAGTTTTGGAGTTAGGTTAGTAGTTTTCAGCTTAGGAACACAGGACAGTGCCTTATACAATACAGTTATGGCAACGAGCTCTATGTGGGGCTGCCATTGAAGATTACTTGGGAACTTCAACCCAAGTGCAGCAACCAGCTGAGGCTGCCTTTAGAACTCCTGTAACCCCTGTTCCAAACCAGCTGTATTGGCTGCCATTTTGTTTCCAGGTCCAGTCCAAGGTGCTCATGTTAAGTCACTAGAGCCTTAAACGGCTTAGGCTCCCAGTACCTGAAAGACCACCTCCTTCCCTCCCAGGTGTTAAGATCAGCAGAAGGTTTCTTCTTGGTAGTTCTGCCTCCTTCAGACCTTTGAGTTATGGTGACCCCAGGACAGGGCTTGTTGCTATTATGGTTGTTGCTGCAGGAGAGGCTGCCAAGATGAATGATATGGTCACCATCTGAACAAGGAAGTTCATGACCAACATGCTGTTTCAGTGAAAGCAGATGGTGACTGATTATGTTGAGCTGGCTTTGAATAAACATCCACAAACTTTTTATTGATAATAATCAGTTAAATAGTTTGAGAATCTATACAACTGTGTAACATGCAATCAAAGACTGGAACTGAGGGAAGTCGGGGGGTGGGGGTGGGTGGGTTCTATGGGGGGAGGGAGGAAAAATGGGGGGGAATAAGGATGGTATGTTTCTGGATAATATGTTTTGTTTTAATTTTGAATAAAAAAGTTATTAAAAAAGAAAAAGATTATGTTGAGCCTGGATAGCTCATGGTGCTATGCAGCATGGTGCTGATAATGACAGGTTCAATCATCATGTGGCAGGGACTTCCAACTCTCAATAGACTGCAATCTACTCACAGTATAAAGAAAACTGACAGTGGTCTATCCAAAGTCATGGAGCTTTTTTTAGGAAGCCAAAGTTGGGGGTTTTTTTGTTTTTTTGTAAGGAGATCACTGAGGGGCCAGAGGTCAACCAGAATCTACCAGAATCTACCAGGAACTACCAGGGACACCAGGAACATCACGATCTACCTGTTGGACATGCCTGCCATATGGGACAGCTGCATATTCTTGCTTTGCAGGGGGTTGGACTCGATGACCCTCAGGGTTTCTTATAACTCTATGATTCTATGATGTTCTTCACCCTGGAACAGCCACTGTCCCCCAGACTGAAATCCATGAAAAGGTTGGTGACCTAAGACAGAGCCTTCTGTGTGGCAGCCCCGAAGCTGTGGAATTCCTTCCCCACAGAGGTGCATCTGGCTTCCTTGCTATAAAGCTTTTTGCAAATACTTAAGACACACCTTTTTACCATGGCCTTTGACACCTGAGATGTGTGTTTTAATTGGTGACGGGCAGGTCATAATTTTGCTTTTTAAAAAGTTTTTATTTATACTTTTCAAATTTGCAGATTTCATTAATTTTATAATCATTTTGACATTTCAAAGTTTGACTTCCTTCCCCCCCTTTCTGCTGTTCCTTAAATTTATTTTTTAATATCTTCCGCATATCCAAATTCATTTAATTTGCTCATTCAGTTATCTACTTTAAATATATACTGTTATGAAACTACAGGTTATTACAATAATCCTGCCAATGTTTTTATCTGTTTGCATATTCAATAAACCATTTCCATTCTTTTATAAAAAGTTTGTTATCTTGATTTCTTATGCTTCTGATAAGTTTTGCCATTTCTACATATTCCATAAGTTTTTGTAACCATTCCTCCTTTGCTGGGACTTCTGCTTCTTTCCATTTTTGGGCGAGCAGCATTCATGCTGCTGTAGTAGCGTACATAAATAAATTTCTATACAATTTAGGTAGGTCATAATTTTGATGATAATGATGATACCTGAGTCAGACCATTGCTCCATCTAGCTCAGGAAGCAGCTGTCCAGGGTTTCAGCCAGGGAGTCTCAGCCAGCCCTACCTAGAGATGAGGGATATCAAGCCTACAACCTTCAGCATTCTCTACCACTGAGCTATGGCTCTATACGGCAAACCTCTTTCCTGATGGAAGGTGTAGTTAACAGACTACACTTCCTGGGTGTCTTTGGGGGAAGCTATGGCTGTTTAATGTGTTATGATACTGCTTTAAATGCACAGTGCATATGGGCTCCATGTTTTGGGATTTGCGTTTGTACTTCCAGTGCCAGGGTTCTTGTTCTAATAAAGCCTTGTTTTTGTTGTTGTTTAGTCGTTTAGTCGTGTCCAACTCTTCGTGACCCCATGGACCAGAGCACGCCAGGCCCTCCTGTCTTCCACTGCCTCCCGCAGTTTGGTCAGACTCATGTTTGTAGCTTCGAGAACACTGTCCAACCATCTCGTCCTCTGCCGTCCCCTTCTCCTTGTGCCCTCCATCTTTCCCAACATGAGGGTCTTTTCCAGGGAGTCTTCTCTTCTCATGAGGTGGCCAAAGTATTGGAGCCTCAGCTTCAGGATCTGTCCTTCCAGTGAGCACTTAGGGCTGATTTCCTTCAGAATGGATAGGTCTGATCTTCTTGCAGTCCATGGGACTCTCAAGAGTCTCCTCCAGCACCATAATTCAAAAGCATCAATTCTTTGGCGATCAGCCTTCTTTATGGTCCAGCTCTCACTTCCATAATAAAGCCTATACATTAATTAAAATCTGAGAAAATAAAGCTCACCATCCTGGCTGCTCTCCTTTAGCTGCACTTCAGTTTGTCACTGTCACAGTGGTGGCAAACCTGAGTCTGGGTGATACCACTTCATAATGCAGGCATCAGGAAGCTCCTTCATAGAAGACTGTTCCCCGCATGTAGAAAAGCAGCGTGTCATGGGGGAAAAGGTTAAAACCAAAGCAGCCACAGTCTCGCTGCCTCAGTTGCAACTAGACTTTGTGGGCTGTCTTTGACTACAGTTCACAGTCTAAGCTTCTGAGATCAATCCTGCACGACTGGGAAGAGTGACATTCAGCCTTCATCCTTTCCGCATTTACTGATTTTGACGGTGCGATCTGCTGTGTGGAGCAGCTCTTGAGGGTTATCCACGCAGATGGTTCCCCCCAGGGGCTCGATTAACTCTCCTGTAGAAGGCTGCCCAGGGATATGGCACCTGGGCTTGGGCACGCCACTGGGGTTAATTGAGCCCTCTTGGCTGTGGAAGTAATTACCAATGCCACGAGTCCCTCATTACTCATCATTAGTTCTAGTTCGGGCCTACGAACCTCCTAGGACCATAAAATAGTTATTGCCACTGTTAATATCCTGTGGTGCTTCGTGGCGTAAACATTCCCGACATGATTTAATAGGAAAGCAATAACTGCAGGCCAAACCGAGTCTCTGTATGGGGCAGCAACAAGAGTCTTCTGTCAAGGTTCATCTGGCTCCCTCAGCATTCGTTCTCTCTTTATTTCCTCGGAAGTGCTCGGAATTAAACCACCGTAGGTTCGCCTCCGGAGAAATCTCTTTGCAGAAATGCAAGATTAGGGTTCGGTGCAATCAGGTTATCAGTGAGACCGGCCCTACCATGAGGCAGTGAGGCAATAGCCCCAGGCAGCAGGTGCTGAAGGTAAGGATGGGGGAGATGTTATCAATACACTTCTTATTTAAAGGCAAACCATCCTCATTTGCACTCCCCAGCAGAATTCAAGAGCCAAAATGCATCCTTGGACGCAGAGGACTCCACTGCAGAACAGCCAGGAACACCTGAAGCTCTTTTGCTGCATTGCAATAGGTGATTACCAGATAATGCTGGCCAGGGTCGTCTTTACCTGGGAGTGCAAGGGGTGCAGGGCACCCGGGCGCCAAATTCTGGGGGGCGCCAAATGTATACCTACTGTATATCGGTCCCTCTCAATCGGCGGCAGTGAAAAGCAATGGAGCAAAAGTCCCCGCCCCCCTCCTCCGTCGCTCTGTTACTCCGTAGTGTCAAATATTTCCGATGAGTCAGGAGGCAAAAGCAGTTTTTTCAACTGCGTCATCATTACAGGTGAGTAATTCCCACCTCAAAAAGCTCAGCAACTTTGAGTTTGCACCCCCTAAGAAAGCTCAACAACTTTGGCTTCCCCCTCCCAAAAAAAGCTCAATAAAAGTTAATTTGGGGGCACCTAAACTAAACTAACGGATGCGGGTGGCACTGTGGGTTAAACCACAGAGCCTAGGACTTGCCGATCAGAAGGTCGATGGTTCGAATCCTGCGACGGGGTGAGCTCCCGTTGCTCGGTCCCAACTCCTGCCAACCTAGCAGTTCAAAAGCACGTCAAAGTGCAAGTAGATAAATAGGTACCGCTCTGGCGGGAAGGTAAACGGTGTTTCCGTGCGCTGCTCTGGTTTGCCAGAAGCAGCTTAGTCATGCTGGCCACGTGACCCGGAAGCTGTACGCTGGCTCCCTCGGCCAGTAAAGCAAGATGAGCGCCGCAACCCCAGAGTCGGTCACGAATGGAGCTAATGGTCAGGGGTCCCTTTACCTTTAAACTAAACTAAATTTGGGGGCGCTGGATGGATCTTTGCACCCCAGAAGCGCATATGCTAAAGATGGCCCTGATGCTGGCCCCCTATCAGATCAGCAGCACTTTGCAGTACAGTGGTTAACAATTAGGTTGCATCTGCCACAACTGCTACAGAAGGGCTTAGTTTCGGTTTGTTTGTTGCTAGAGCAGCTTCTGAGCTCCATGTTGCCCAGAACCATGCCTGCTGCCAGGACCTCATCCCACCAGAACTTTGCCTTGCTTCATGCCTGGTTGGGTCTTGCATCGCCATACCGCAAAGGGCCACTGATATTCGCCGTCATACTGACTCCAACAAAGGAGAGTGTACATAGCTAGTAGCCTTATCACCCATGGATTTACTCTAATTCTCTTTGAAAGCCACTCTGGTTGGTGACCCTCTTGTGTTAGCAGATCTGAAAGTTTAACTCTGCGCTGCCTGCAGAAGTGTTTTCTTTGGCCTGCACCGAATCTTCCATCGTTTAGCTTTGCTAGATGGTCTTGAGCTCCAGTATAAACAGTGTTGAGAGCGAAGGCGAAAATAAACTTTCTCCCATTCGCTTTCTCAACACCTTGCCTAATTTTATACACCTCTCTCTCTCTCTCTCTCTCTCTCTCTCTCTCTCTCTCTCTTATATAGCTTCAGATTAAATATATTCTTGTTGGGGGAGTTCCCAATTCTGCATTCCTGGGTGATAGCTTGACTAAGTGAGATTAGCTTGACCAATCTGAAGACTTAAAAGGTGTGTGTGTGTGGTTATTTAAAAAAAAATTATACTTTTCAGGTTTATACATTTCACTGATTTTACAATCATTTTAACATTTCAAAACTTGACTTCCTTCCCCCTCTTATTGTGGTTTTTTAAATTTATTTTTAATATCTTCTGCCTATTCAAATCAACTTAATTTGCTCAGTTATTCATCTTCTTTAAATATAGACTCTAATGAAACTGCAGGTTATTCCAATAATCCTGCCAATGTTTTTATCTGTTTACAATTTATCTATAAATATTCAGCAAACCATTTCCTTTCTTTTATAAAAAGTTTGTTATCTTGATTTCTTATTCTTCTGGTAAGTTTTGCCATTTCTGCATATTCCATAAGATTTTGCTGGGACTTCTTGACTTAAAATGTACAGTGGTAACTCAGAAGTCGAACGGAATCCGTTCCGGAAGTCCATTCGACTTCCAAAATGTTTGGAAACCAAGGTGCGCCTGCAGGAAGCTCCTGCAGCCAATCGGAACCCGCGGAACTTGCGTCAAACGTTTGGGTTCCAAAGAACATTCGCAAACCAGAACACTCATTTCTGGGTTTGCGGCATTTGGGAGCCAAAAGTTTGAGTTGCAAGGCATTCGACTTCCGAGGTACGACTGTATTTGTTAAATGGAGTTACAGTGGTACCTCTGGTTGCGAATGGGATCTATTCTGGAGCCCTGTTTGCAACATGAGCAGAACGCAACCTGTGACTGAGCGTGTGTGGGTCGCAATTCGCCGTTTCTGTGCATGTGACGTCATTTTGAGCATCTGTGCATGCACGAGCGGCGAAACCCGGAAGTAACCCTTTTGGGGGTCACCACGGGACGCAACCTGAAAAGACGTAACCTGAACCGAACGTAACAAGAGGTATGACTGTACTTTCATGGCCTGTGTAAAATAGCGCCCCCTGGCAGCTCCTGCAATACATAGCAGTCTGACAGCAACGCAAAGACATTTTACCATCCCACCATTCCAACACTGGATCCTAACCATCAGACTATCTAGATATCGGCAACACAGCACAATTATTTTGCCCTCATGACGGAATCTCATATAATTTAATGACTGGCTCCTTCTTTTTTATTTCCATTTATATGCACAATTGATCTTGCCAATCAATACCCCTCGGGGGCAAGGGACTCTGGCCTGCAAGGAGAGCTCGACTCTGTCTGCCTGAATATTTTAATTGTTAGCTGATGAGGACAATTTGGGAGTTTCGAGATGCAACATTATTTTCTGGTTCCTAAATCTGGCTCAGGATCAAAATCTATAGTGAGCAGCAAAGTAATTCCTCGGCAAGCCTCCCCCAAATCAAGCGAAATTAATCACATTAGGCTCCCCTTAGTTCTGCATCTCCAAATCTTGGTCTTTACTCAAAGACACAAGGGGGATTGGAGCTTCAGGAAAGCTTGAGTATAGTCTCTTGGGTCATGGGTGAGAGATGGGCATCGCTGTCTTCTGGGTTGGCGAACACAGGCATAGCCCACTGAAAAGGCAGTAGCAGCTTAAACTAAGCATCCTAAAGTTGAGACTTTTAGAAGACATCTGACGGCAGCCCTGTTTAGGGAAGCTTTTAATGTTTGATGTATTACAGTATTTTAAGATTTTTTTTTAAGCCGCCCAGAGTGGCTGGGGAAGCCCAGCCAGATGGGTGGGGTATAAATAATAAATTATTATTATTATTATTATTATTATTATTATTATTATTATTATTACGTTAGGTTAGTGCTGTCAGTATTGCCTTGGATCCTCATGAACGGCACAGAATATTAATGCAAAGGTTTCCTGATACAGAGGCTCATTCTGGTATCATTGGATGGCGACAGCCATCTAGGAAGAAAAGACACCCCCCTTCCTCCACTCCCCCCCTTTTGAAATCCTTTATTATTTTATTCACATAATATACATTCTTTACAGCAAACAACTCCAAAATAAGCAGACAACTCCAAAATAAAATCATATGTAACAAAACCATAAGTCTCATGTTTTCATTGATCTCCTCTCTGATACCTTTACTTGATATTTCTTGCTGCTTTCTGCTTTCCTTATAGAATCTTTATAAAAATTTAAATCTCTTAAATCCTATACCAATCTTTAACAATTTCAATTAATCCCTTCACCTCCATCCCCTACACCCCAGTACTTCCCTCCACCTGTGTGTGATCTTTACTTACATTACTTTTGTTATTCTTGCATTATTCACTTTATTTTTTATTCCATCCTTATTATAATCCTATCTCCTTGCGCCTTTTAAACTTTTGCATATTAATTTTTAAGCTCCAGCACCGACTTTTTTCATGTATTCCTTAACGCATTCCCACTCTTTATTGATTTTTTTGATTAGAGTAGCCTCTAATTGATGCTGTTAATTTTGCCATCTCCACGAATTCAAGAAATTTGGTTCTCCATTCTAATAATTCTGGTATTTTATCAGTTTTCCAATTTTTGGCCACTACGATTCTGGCTGCCGCGATTCCTCCACTTTCTGCTCCCCCTGCTAAGTGTGGATATTATGGTGTGCACGCAGGGATGGATTAACCATTAAGCAAAATAAGCATGTGCTTAGGACATCAAGGGAAGGGGGGGACACTACAGAAATTTCCCATTGCCAGATTTTTAACATTAATGGCCACCAATTGCTCAGCTGAGCGTTCGTTTTCTCAGCCGAGGTATATTGAAAAACACCAGCAGAACAACTATGCAACAAGGCAGGCTGGATGCCTTATCTCTACTAAGTATAGAAGTAGATGTGTTATGCAAGATTAGTTTTGAGGACATGATCAAAGACTTTGCAACTGGAAAAAGTAGGAGAATTCCCCCCCCCGGATACAAATATATTTTTTTTAAGAAGATATTTATTAAGATTTTCCATTTTATACAAACAAAGAAAAAAAGGAAAAAATTAAAAAGAAAAAATATTAAAAACACATAAATTTCATAACTTATTTTTCAATAACATATTTCCCTGACCTCCTCATGCCTCCCCTTCTTGTATTCCAGTTCAAATTGTTCATCCAGCAAATCCTTATCTCATAGCATTACAGCTAAAAGCCTTGATTTCTATCCATCTTCTTAAATTATTGTAACTTATACTTTTACTTATATACAAAAAACCCTATTTTTTCATATTCTTTTATACCATTACAGCTGATAACCCCTTGATTTAAATCCAACATCACTCAATATTCCTTAATATTACAATATTTTTGCAAATAGTCTTTAAATTTCTTCCATTCTTCTTCTGCCGATTCTTCTCCCTGGTCACGGATTCTGCCAGTCAATTCTGCCAATCCCATAAAGTCAATTCCCCCCCGCATACAAATAAAGGGGAAGTACGGTGGTACCTCAGGTTACATACGCTTCAGGTTACATACGCCTCAGGTTACAGACTCCACTAACCCAGAAATAGTACCTCGGGTTAAGAACTTTGCTTCAGGATGAGAACAGAAATCATGCTCTGGCGGCATGGCAGCAGCAGGAGGCCCCATTAGCTAAAGTGGTGCTTCAGGTTAAGAACAGTTTCAGGTTAAGAACGGACCTCCGGAATGAATTAAGTACTTAACCCGAGGTACCACTGTATACAAAAATGCAAAAATAAACATGTTTTTCCATCTTACTGTAGGTTTCGTTTCATTTCAAAAAAATTAAAATTATTTTACGGTTCATTGTTGTTGATATTTTGAATTAGATATATATGGGGCACCAAAAGTGTTTAGGGCCTCTAAACGTCTTAATCCATCTCTCTCTCTCTCTCTCTCTCTCTCTCTCTCTCTCTCTCTCTCTCTCTGTGTGTGTGTGAGAGAGAGAGAGAGAGAGAGAGAGAGAGAGAGAGAGAACAACAACAACAGCAGCAGTAGCAGCAACAACAACAACAACAGCTTGAATCAGGGACAGAAAGAAGCAGGGGGAATGATCTAAAAGACGGAATACACCTTTTGGAAGATTAAGGACAGACACATTAGCTGTCTTGAAATATAGGAAGGGTTGCCATGCAAAAGCTGGAAGTGACCTGTTCTTTGATGCTCCAGGAGGTAGGACTAGAAGCGAAGGATGCAAACTGCACATTTCAGCTAAACTCCAGGAGAAACTTCCTGATACAAAGAACTTTTTTGACAGAGGAACAGACAGCTTTGGAAGGTGATGTGCTCTACAGGCATTTCAGCCACAGCTGGAGGTTCATCTGACTTGGATGCTGGAATTGCAACCTGCCCTATATGTCCTGCATTGAGCATGCATTGTGCCCTCCAGATGTTGGACTACAAGCCCCATCATCCATGACCACAGGTCATGCTGGCTGTGGCTGAGGGCAGCTGGAGTCCCTCAACATCCAGCAGGCCATAAGTCCCCCCCCCACCTCTGGTCTCTTACACACTACGTGGTTTGCACGTCTAATGCACAATCATCACATGAACAGTGCAAAGGTGAAACCAGGAAGCCCAACCATGCAAGAGGGAGGCATGTCCCATTATTTTCCATATCAAATGCAAACATGGTCCAGTGAAAAAATGAATAGCTGAATGGTGTACGTGTGAAAATTTCATTTCTCATGCATTTTCATATTTTACACCGGGGATGGGGAAACTGTGACATACAGAAAACAACTGTGTTATAATACAACCATGGGAAATCCAGAAAGTATAAAACAATACAGCTATATAAGATGAATCATTACCAAAATATAATTATAAAAGAGTCTCTTACATATGTACCTGCACGGCATAGTTCATAGCTTCTCTGAGTTATTCAAGCCCCTTCCCCACAGCAAGGCAGTGATCCATGAAGGGGAGACATCACCTTGCCAACAAAGGTCCGTATAGTTAAAGCTATGGTTTTCTCAGTAGTGATGTATGGAAGTGAGAGCTGGACCATAAAGAAGGCTGATCGCTGAAGAATTGATGCTCTTGAATTCTGGTGCTGGAGGAGACTCTTGAGAGTCCCATGGACTTCAAGAAGACCAAACCTATCCATTCTTAAGGAAATCAGCCCTGAGTGCTCACTGGAAGGACAGATCCTGAAGCTGAGGCTCCAATACTTTGGCCACCTCATGAGAAGAGAAGACTCCCTGGAAAAGACCCTGATGTTGGGGAAGATGGAGGGCACAAGGAGAAGGGGACGACAGAGGACGAGATGGTTGGACAGTGTTCTCGAAGCTACCAGCATGAGTTTGACCAAACTGCGGGAGGCAGTGGAAGACAGGAGTGCCTGGCGTGCTCAGGTCCACGGTGTCACGAAGAGTCGGACACGACTAAACAACATCAACAACATATGTACCTTAAATACGTTTGCAAACTCAGTGAGAGGTGTGAGCCTGCAGTATCACTTGATGCTCCTGCTCTCATTTTGTAATAATATCTATCCATATTCTACAAATAAGTGCAATTGTTTTCATGCTAGCCTGCATTGACATGTTTGAATGTTTCTTTGATTCATCCTGCCGCAGCTGCTCTCCTCTCCTGCTACACCAGTGTGGCACCCGGTACCCTTTGAAAACCTCTGCTTTTGGCAATAAATAAATACATTTTTAAAAAATAAAATAAAAAACCCAGAGCAGTTGTACATAAAGAAATACTCTCAAGTTCTTCTGCATTTGTGTTTTATCTACATTGCCACCCAGTGGCGACTAGGAATATGGCTTTTTTTGGGGGGGGGGGGAAAGATATTATGCTATATTCAGCAACACATGCTGTGATCATTCTGGGATGAAAAGTCACATTAGGATAAGCAGCTGTCCAAGCTGAAATCTTGCCTGCTGCTCCCATTTGCGTCCTTGCTTGCTGATCCAGCTACATCTTATTACAGACTCCAAATGGTGTGTTTTTCAGCAAGGAATTCATTTTTCTGGAAGAGAAAACTGATTTGAAATTGCAGGGAGGGCCGGGTGGGGGGAGTGACAGTAAAGTTTGAAAACTGCAATTTGATTATTGCAACCCCATTATTTTGAGCTTGCACCAGTGAACCTGATCTGGTCAGAGAGAGAGAGAGAGGAAGAGAAAGAGAAGAGGAGGAGGAGGAGGAGGAGGAGGAGGAGGAGGAAGGCAGTGGTGTGTGCGTGACACAAAATGGGAGAAACTGTCAAGGCTTTATATTTGCCATTAAACACTCACTGGGCATATGATAATTGGAGAGAAAATTGAATTTCATTGTTCTGCTTATTCACAGAGTGGACATTATATTAATAATGTTCTATTCCCCTTCCGGTCAGTTAAGCAAGATGACCAGGAAAGACGCTGGAGTGAAACTAAAGATCTTGCAAAATGTGGGTGAAATGGTGATTTGGATGGGGGCCAGCAGTCCCCCAAGCCCATGCCAATTTGCTACCCATATGCCACTGAAGCTGGCCGGACAATGCAAAGCTGGAGACAGGATGCTCCCTTCCTGGAACATATGCTTCCTGGTCCTGAGTGCTGAGCGATTCCAGAAGACCACTCCTATGCCACTGCCAACTATGGCAAAGGGTCGTAGCTCAGTGGTAGGTCTTCTGCCTGGTATGCAGAAGGTCTCAGGTTCAATCCTTGGCATCCCCAGTAGGGCTGGGAGAGAGAGCCCTGCCTGAAACCCTGGAGAAGCCCCTGCCAGTCGGTGTAGACAACAGTGGGCTAGATGGGAGTTGACTCAGTACCACACCGTTTCCTAGGTGGTTTCAAGGGTCTCTGCCATACACTGAAAGGCTGGTGTATTTTGCATATGGACTTTTAAAATAAAAGATTGTCAACTGATGTGGAAATGTGGGGAACTAAACTTAACAGTGGAAAACAGAAACGTAGGCCATATTCAAACCACAGGTGGATCTATATGAAGGAAGAAACCACTATAAATAAGTCTAAAATTAAATCGTTATAACAAAAGAAAAAAAAACCCCTATGTAAAAATGCTATAGAAAGGTTTTGTGCTCTCTGGTGCCACCTGGTGTTGCATGTTTATAATGCATTCAAAAAGCTGTATTTTGACTAATGTAGCTGAGTCCCATATGATACCATGTTAGACAGTCATCATGGCTTCCCCCAAAGACTCCTGGGAGCTGTAGTTTGTTAAGGGTGCTGAGTGTTGCTAGGAGAGACCCCTATTCCCCTCAGACAGCTACAATTCCCAGAGTCGTTTAACAACCAACCCCTCTTCCCAGGGGAACTCTGGGAATTGTAGCTCTGCGAGGGGAATAGGGGGTCTCTCCTAGCAACACTCAGCATACCCCTCCAAACATTCCTCAGATGAAAAAAGGGACATTCTATACTACATCAGTAGAAGCACATCAGCTCAAGCACAAAAGTTATTGGAGGAAACACACAGAACTGCAGCATTTCAAGCACAGAAGTCTTTGAATTTATGTATTGCACTGAGGGAAGCCTGAGGGAAAAAGAAAACCCCAAATCAATAAGTACAACTCTGTGTGTGTGTGTGTGTAGACTATGCTGTGTCATCATGCATTTATAAGCATTTTGGGAGCATGGTAAGTTTGAACAACCATTAGTGCTGTGATTGTGCAGGTATATGCCATGGGGTATCCAAGTGTTTATTTTGGGGTCCAGGGACATATAAAATGTTGAATTTGGGGATACATAAACGTCCTCCCCTTTTTAGTGTTTTAAACTTCTGAGCAAATCTGTGGTGAATCTTGGTTGGATCAGTTACACAGACAGCCCACAGGCACAGGGGTGAAAGAAGGGGGTGGTCCACCCTGAGTGTCATCACTGAGGTGGGTGACACTCGGCGCACTGCCCACCCGCGACTCCCAAGTCTACCCCGAGCCCTCAGGGGAAGGGGTGGAGCTGCGCCACCTTGCCAGCGGGCTCCCCCCTTCCCCCTTTGTTTTGACAGCTCGGGGGAGGCTTGGGAGTTGCAGGCGGGCGTTGCAGCGTTGTCCCCCACTCCTGGGCTGCTCCTGGGGGGGGGAAAGCCTCCCCCGAGCTGTCAAAAGGAAGAGGGAAAGGAGGAAGACTGCTGGCAAAGAAGAAGAAGAGGAGTTTGGATTTGATATCCCACTTTATCATTACCTGAAGGAGTCTCAAAGCGGCTAACATTCTCCTTTCCCTTCCTCCCCCACAACAAACACTCTGTGAGGTGAGTGAGGCTGAGAGACTTCAGAGAAGTGTGTCTGGCCCAAGGTCACCCAGCAGCTGCATGTGGAGGAACGGGGAATTGAACCTGGTTCACCAGATTACAAGTCTACTGCTCTTAACCACTACATCACACTGGCTCTCAGCGCGGCTCCTTCCTCCCTCGCCCAGGAAGTAGTCTGCCATGGGTGGCTCACTCCACCCCCCATAGACGGCTTGCTCCACCCCCATGGGCGGCGCCCCCAGGATGCTCACCGCAGGCGGTGCCCCTCTGGGACGTTGGCCCCGCCCCCTGGGATGCTGGCCCCCGCCTCCATGGCCCCGCCTCCGGGTCCCGGAATAGTTATGTAGCTCCGCCTCTGCCCAGGCATCCCCTTCCTCAGCTGCCCAGGGACTCCCCTTCACTCAGATGCACAAAATGGGGATTTCAGATTTCAGAAGGCACTACGAATTCGGCTCATGGGAGAGATCAATGCCTTTTTTCCCCTGTCCACAGGAGAAGCCAGGCAGGAAGGGGCTTTAGAGGGAGCTGGTTTTGCTCCAGAGGGAAACTGGGCAGGGACCTAAGAGGTTTGGATGCAGAGCAGACCCTCCCCGTTGGGCACGATGTTTCTGAGAAGCTTGTAAGAGCGTGCAAAGCAGAAGCCAAATTAGGTTGCTTCTTCTCTCTTTCCCTGGCCAGGAGATAGAAGGAGCAATGAATGAAAAGGTGGAGAAAAAAAACGAGGGGCTTTTTTGTTGAGGGGGAGGAAAGGCTTGCATTTGGGAATTCAGAACTCTGCATGATGGAGTGAGAAGCTGGGGGGCCACTAGGGGCGCATTGGAAGATGGCCGACAATAACATCTCTCTGGCCCACACAAGGTAATTAAGAGGCTGTTATGGGAGTATGCAGCCTCCCTTGTTGCCCCAAGGAAATGGGGAACACTGCCCTTGCCTGCTGTGCCCATAAATCACCCCCGGACTTGAAAGAAGGGGGTGAGGGCACTAGGCAGAATGCCCTTGTGTGGACTCCGGTTCTCCTTGACGCTGTCTCTGATCGCGCCACTAGCTGCAGCAACTTGAAATAAACAATTCGGAAGAAGCAAATGCACATATTTCAAGTGAAGAATGGGGAGTAAAGACTGCTCTTTGAAGGGACCTCAGTGAAAGAAGACCGTCGGGTTGGATCAACAGGAATATATCATGCGAAGATTCATCAAAGGCTGGTATGTCGGCAGCGGGACTGGATGGGGGGGAAACTTTTTTTCCTTTCTTCTATGTGATTACCCAATAATCCCCCCCCACAAGTCAGAACCGTCGCTTAAAGGACCTAAGCTGGATGATTTAAGACTGTGTGGAAATGAATTCTAACCAAAAGCATGTTTTATGGAGATCGAGAAAAGTACAAGAGCTTCTGGGATGATGCAGCAAAAAATAGCGTCGCCATGTTGGCAAGTTCTGTCGAAAGATTTACGACTGGGAGGAGGAATGGATTTGTTTTCATACTGCTGCCGAACCTCCTCAAGACTAAGAAAGGCGACTGATTTGTGAAGATTAATATTGGTAGAGTGCTTTTATCTATGGAAGCGATGATATACGGAAACCATCTGGATATGATTTTTGGACGAACGGAAAAATTCACACAGGATTACAATTTGTCTTGACCCGCTTATGGAGACTATCAGAGGTCACAAAGAGAAAGGAAAAATATATGAAAATAACAAGACGAGATGTGGAAAACAACAAGAAAGGACATTATTGTGAATATTATTTGGACAGATTTGTGGACATTAAAGCAGTAGCAAGAAGATGATTGGATCCCCTTCGGAACTGGAAATATGGGTACCCCCAACAAAAATTTAAAATTCGGCTTTGTAATTTGGAATTTATGTGATGCGATTTGATTTGATTTGATTGGTCGGTTAATAATTTTTTTTTTTTAAAAAAGATGGAGTGAGAAGCTGCAGTGGCTTAAGGGTTTTCGTGATGGTCTTGGCATTTTCAGGGCAGCTGGAGACTATATAACCAAACATCAGGAGATGACATCCAACATTTCTCCGATGTAAATAGGGAGGTCCTGTCATCATCATCATCATCATCATCACCCCACCCATCTGACTGGGATGTCCCAGGCACTCTGGGTAGCTTCCAACATATATAAAAACATAATAAAACTATGAATGGCTGCCTTTAGATGTATTCGTATCTCCTTGGCTTGAAATGCCTGCAACATTTCTCCAATGAAAATTGGGATGCGGGTGGCGCTGTGGCCACAGAGCCTAGGACTTGCTGATCAGAAGGTTGGCGGTTTGAATCCCCGCGACGGGGTGAGCTCCCGTTGTTTGGTCCCTGCTCCTGCCAACTTAGCAGTTCGAAAGCACGTCAAAGTGCAAGTAGATAAATAGGTACCGCTCCGGCAGGAAGGTAAACGGCGTTTCTGTGTGCTGCTCTGGTTCGCCAGAAGCGGCTTAGTCATGCTGGCCACATGACCCGGAAGCTGTACGCTGGCTCCCTCGGCCAATAAAGCGAGATAAGCACCACAACCCCAGAGTCGGCCACAACTAGACCTAATGGTCAGGGGTCCCTTTACCTTTACCTAAGGAAAAGCGGGACATTCCAGGATCAAATCAGAAACTGGGATGGCTTCTGTAAATCCAGGGCTGTCCCTGGACAGTTGGGACACTTGAAGAGTTGGAGATGACAACCCTCTTGATGAGTTTATTCGTTTAAAGAATGAAAAAGGGAATTGGGATTCATTTCATACAACACCCGTAAAAAACTGGAAGGTTGGCTAAACTTCTGTGTCAACTCTATTTCCTTTGGTATTTAAGAAACAAAGCCTTGCTTGGCTGGTTTGCCTAGACATCCTTCTGCAATTTTGCTGTGCCTCTCAGCCATTTTCAACAGTGCAAATAGCGGTTTTATTATTTCAATATGTCACTTGCAAATAAGGTTTGCACAGCACGCCGGGCCCTATGGGGTGGATGCTTTGAAGTTGTTTACCTGGGGAAACACTCCATTATGGCTAAGACCCGCAGACCCTTGTAACTCCCACGAGCCTTGCTACTTTAGCTTTATGTTGATAGATTTGTTTTGTACATTTTCAAGAACCGTATCGGAACGGGGAACAAAACAGTGAAGCCCTCAAGTAATCCTAGTTATGTTTTGATGGTATTGGATGAATGGGATCAATGCGCAGCCCAAATATATTTTCCTTCCCTGCCAGCTTGAATGTTTCAACACAGAGAACTTCTGTTGCTTAAATGACACAAGTTCTCCTCTCTCTCTCTTAATGCTAGAACATGTGGACATTCAAGGAAGCTGACTGCTGGAAGACTCAGGGCAGATAAAAGAAAGTGCTTCTTCATGCAGCCCATAGTTGAACTGCACAACTTGCTCCCACAAGAGGCATTGATTGCCTCCATCTTGGATGGCTTTAAAAGAGGGCAGGATCATGTCTTCTCTTATTTTGCCTTGGGGCAGGGTCCTGCCTTCCCTTGTTTTGTAAAGTGTGTTCTCCTTCATGGAGAGCACGTGTTGCGGTGGGGGCCGCCAGGACACTCCAAAGTTGTGGGGCAGGCTAATTGATCGTTGGCCACTGATGCGATTGGGCTTCCCTTGTTGTTGGGAAGAAGTTAATGTTGCCATTTGTTGATTGACAGCCAGAAATGCTAAAACTCCTTGCACGAGGCTAGAGCTTCCTCTTTTCGCCCGTGCATCGGATTGCCCGTCCCCCCCTCCCTATATTTAGGGTTGTTTGCTTTGACCTTGCTATGCCTGTCATGGGGTCGTCTGCTCTTGGGGCAGGGGCCCGGGAGGAATTTTGTCCATCTGGCTGATTGGCTGGGGCCATTTGGTTTTTGTCTACTGCGTAGCAAATCGTCACAACTTGTAAGGTTGCGGTTAGGCATTGGTTTATGGTTTGGTTGGTTGAGGGGCATGGATTGGCTGTGCCTGCCCCTCTAATGCTGCTGCTGCAAGGGATTCCGTTAAAGGAATCGGGGGCTAACTATTGCTTGTCCACCCTGTCAAGGGGGCTCGGGCCACTGCAAGAGCTCCTGGCTGCATTTGAGAAGGGCTGAGGGCAGGTTCCCTGCTCCGTCACTACCCCCAAGTGTATTCCCCTTTTCTGACTTTCGCAGGCGTGCGGAATGTCAGTCTGTTCCCCACGGTGGGGGCAGATAGTCACAACCAATGCCTAAGCAACCACTCACATGTTTGTATTTTAATAAAGTTGTGGCCAAAATTATGCCAAAAACCTTAAACAAAAATTTTGGTGTGATGTGTGAGTTTTTGGGGTGGCCCTGGGGACCTTGACACACAAAGAACCATTCATAACGACAGTGCTACCTTGAGGATAATATTCATAACAGTAAATTTCACTGAGACGTATCCAGCAACGTTCTAAGTGTTTGTAAGGGTTGACATTGCAGGATATCCTTCCACTATGCCATTTTCCTTCTAGCACATCTCCATTTCAAGATATTTTAATCCGCCTGCCACCTTGGTCTTGTACACATCCATCGATGCAACGGAGACACTTAGATTTCTCGCCTCCAGGGAGACGGTGTAGTGACCTTGAGCAATCTTGGCACTCGTACAATCTCAGAGAGATATTTCAAGCCCCTTCTTCCTTCGCTTTTCTTGCTCCCCACGCCTACAGCGCAGTAGAGCACGGTGTGTATATTCATTGCCGTGATACCTCTCTCTCTTTTTCTTGAAAAAAATAAAATTAAAATGACCCGAAGAGCAGATCACAATCCCAAGTTGAGGAAATGTATATGTATGTGGAACACAAGAAAAATGACTGGCAGACCAAGGAACGATCAGGGGCAAACTCAAATGTGAGGAACTGCAATGATGCAAGCAGATGAGCAACCATCTAGATTGGCTTTCTACCATTTTGTGTCTTCTGGATCTTTCAGCCCCATGTGCACTGTACATTTAAAGCATTGTGATGCCACTTTAAACCGTCATGGCATCCCCAAAGGAATCCTGGGAGCTGTAGTTTGTTAAGGAGTTGTTAGGAGACCCCTATTCCTCTCACAGTGCTACAGTTCCCATAGTTCCCTGGGAAGAGGCATTGACTCTTAAAGCACTCTGGGAAGGAAATTTCAATTAATGGTGGTGGTGCTTCAATAAAAAGGTAGCTAATGTTTGGGCCTCATTAAGGTTTGATCCTGATTTGGCAAAGCTAGGAACTTGAATGGTTTTGCAGCTCCCGATGAAGGAGATTTCTCTGACACATGTCAGGCTGAATGAGCAGCTGTCAGATCAGAAGCACTGAAGGTCCTCTTCTTTTGGTTTTTCTTCCTCAGTGCTTTCCCCATCTTGTCACCTAAAAAGAAAATGTCCGCCAGGCTGCTGAGAAGGGGAGTTCTGCAGTTGCCACTACTGCTATCTGTGGCCCTATTAAAATAAATTATTAATAAAGCATTCACGGAGCCACCACACAGGGTCGTCTTTAGCATATGCACCGCTGCCCCCAAATTAAGTTTAGCGCCCCCCATTAACTTTTATTGAGATTTTTTGGGGAGGGGGGAAGCCAAAGTTGTTGACCTTTTTTGGGGGGGGGGAATTGCTCACCTGTAACAACTGCTTATGTTTCCTGACTCGTCAGGAATATTTGACGCTATGAAGTAACAGAGCATTGCATTGGAGGTGGGGGACGGGGACTTTCGCTCCGTTGCTTTTCACTGCCGCCGGCCGATCGAGAGGAACCAGTATACAATAGGTATACATTTGGCACCCCCAGAATTCGTCGCCCGGGTGCCCCGCACCCTTTGCACCCCTGGGTAAAGATGGCCCTGCACCACAACTAAGGATAAACCTCCCCTGCCCACAAACCCATGGCAAATTACACCTGGAAAATCAGCAAAACATGTCCCTGTTCAGGGACCTGAAGTCACTTTCCTCGTCTACAAAAATTTGTAATAAGAATGTAAGAGGAGCATGCTGCATCAAGCCAATGGTTCATCTAGTCCAGCATTCTGTTCTCACAGTGGGTGAACCAGACACCCTTGGGAAGCCCACAAGCAGGACCTGAATGCAACATCACTGTGATTCCCAGGTGTTGGTATTCTCTGGCAGTGGAGATAGAAATCAGCCATCATACCTGATAGCCATTGAAAGCCTTATTCTCCATGAAATCCTTGATCGTTTACTGACATTTGTTCCATCCTAGTCACACAACTAACTTGAGATCAGAGGTGAGGAACCTCAGCGAGGCCATCCAGGGCTCTCTTTTTGACCCTTAAGACTTTCCCCAGGGCACCCCCTGTCCATTTCCCCAGCCCATATTTTGCCCTGTTTCATACCCTCATTTAGTGATTATGCCTTGCTAGAATATGTTCTTGAACCCTGAAAGTGCCTCTTGCCAGATGGACGATGGAGAAGGGTGTAGCCTCCTGTACATAGGTAAAATTCACACCCATTGCCCCACTCTCTGGCCCCACCCACCACTGACATGCAGTCCCTCAAAAATGGTCCAGAAGGAAATGTGGCTGAATCAGATTCCTCACCCCTCTTTTTGCTGGATTGCACGCTCAGTTTACTTCTTCCTAGATCTGGGACGATGGAGAGAAAACCATTGCCAAACAGTTTCTCCTTGGTTTTTGTTGGCTAGCGTTTGATGGGCTCAACTGTTGGCCGCAGGGTAGCTCCCTACAAGGAAAAGCTTTCAAGGCTATCAAAAAAGGACACTGTTAATTAGCATGGTTTAGGCTCAGTTCAAAAGCTCAAGGCACTGGCTATGTCACACCCATTGGGGTCTGTATCTATAGATGAGCATGTGCCATGGATGGAAAGCCTTATGCATGTCTCTGAATGCAGGTCCACCAGACAATTTGGCTTTGAGGGCTGGTTGCAGCAGCTTGGGTTTTCATTCTGCTTTTCACATCCTCTGAAATGCACCCCTTCCCAAGTGCTTTATGGTGCATTAAAAAGGCAAGCTGTGTAGACAGTGGGGGGAATTTCAGGGCTGCACAGAACCTGTCAGTCATCTGGCAAGAGCATTATTCAGACCTCCCAGAACATGAGCAGCAGCTGGCTGCAAATGGACTGAGACAGACAAAGACCTGTAGGCACTAGGATGATCCCCTATTCTTTAGAAATTGTTTCGTAAGTCTGTGTGAGCTATACGTCTGTTGATGCAGCCTAGAATACAGGCAGAGCGCAAAATATGGTCTGAAGCTCAACATCAAAAAAACAAAGATCATGGCCACTGGTCCCATCACCTCCTGGCAAATAGAAGGGGAAGAAATGGAGGCAGTGAGAGATTTTACTTTCCTGGGCTCCATGATCACTGCAGATGGTGACAGCAGTCACGAAATTAAAAGACGCCTGCTCCTTGGGAGAAAGGCGATGGCAAACCTAGACAGCATCTTAAAAAGCAGAGACATCACCTTGCCAACAAAGGTTCGTATAGTTAAAGCCATGGTTTTCCCAGTAGTGATGTATGGAAGTGAGAGCTGGACCATAAAGAAGGCTGATCGCCAAAGAATTGATGCTTTTGAATTATGGTGCTGGAGGAGACTCTTGAGAGTCCCATGGACTGCAAGAAGTTCAAATGCATCCATTCTTAAGGAAATTAGCCCTGAGTGCTCACTGGAAGGACAGATCGTGAAGCTGAGGCTCCAATACTTTGGCCACCTCATGAGAAGAGAAGACTCCCTGGAAAAGACCCTGATGTTGGGAAAGATGGAGGGCACAAGGAGAAGGGAATGACAGAGGACGAGATGGTTGGACAGTGTTCTCGAAGCTGCAAACATGAGTCTGACCAAACTGATGGAGGCAGTTGAAGACAGAAGTGCCTGGTGTGCTCTGGTTCATGGGGTCACAAAGAGTCGGACACGACTAAACGACTAAACAACAACAACAACAGAATACAGGCAATGTCTGAGACATTTTTAAAGTGAAATCACACATATTGGGAACACCATTGAAAAAGCCTGCAAACCTATGGAACCCCTTAAAAATCCTTTTAAAAAATGAAAAATCCACCAACTCCACCACAATCGCTCCCTTCAAACACCCTTGCTCAAACTCCAACTCTCCACACGCCTCAAAGGTTGGCGCAAAGCCTCCTGGGATTGCACTTGCAAAGGCTCATGGGATTGCTAGGTGCTATTTCCACACCATTTTTGCCACTTCCTGGTTCACGACGATGCACACAGTCCCTGTTGTGCATGCCTTGAATGCACCAAATGGGGAGTTGCTTGTAGTTTTAAAAGAGGATTAGACACATTCATGGAGGAGAAGGCTATCAGTGTTGATGGCCATGTTCTACCTCCACTGTTGAAGGCAGTGCATCTCTGTATACTATTTGCTGGGAATCACAAGTGCCGATAGTGATTTTGTGCTGAGGTTCTCCCTTCCAGGGTTTCCCATTTGGGCATCTGGTTGGCCGCTGTGAGAAGAGGATGCTAGACTGGGCCTTTGGTGTGGTCTGATCCAGCTCTTATGTTTTTAAACCTCTGCTGCCTTGTGGGAGATCTTTGGGAGAAGGAAAAGCTAAGGAGAAAACCCTGTAGAAATCCAGAGTGGAGTCCCTAAGATGGTTGGATGGCGCTTTGTACGCCTCCTTCCAGCAACTCCTGCAGCCAAGCTGGTGCCAAACATATTGCTCTGCTTTCCTTTGGACCACATCAGTGAGGCTGAGAGGGGGGTCCTGTCATCTGGGCAGCCCAGGACCTCCATACACTTTGCCCTGGCTTGCAAGCAGGGGAGGTCACTTTGGTGCTGCTAACACAGCAGTTTGACCTCACAATCCATGTTCTCTCAATACATACACCATGGAAGCCAAAAACAACTTTGTATTATATTGTGGCTCATCTTGTGACCTTCAAGCAAGGAGCAGGAAATAATATTGGAAATAAATAAATAACATAAGCCAAGCCAAAAATGTAAGTTTTGGTTCCTTGTAAATGGAAAAGTGAAACACAAGGTGGGTTTTCTACTGTTGTCTTTTTTTCTTGTTATGCTGTTCTCTGACACAAAATGTTGGGCACTTACCCACCAATCCTTAAGTACTTTCCCCCTTGTTGTTACAGAAAGAGAAAGACGTTATTATCCTTTAAATCACTTTCATGACCGTGGTTTAATTTAACAGACAAATGGTTTTCTTATTGCTAGCTTAACAAAGAAATATTAATGGTGTTTACACAGTGTAGTTTAACAATTGATGGCAGTGCCCAACCGAGGGCCAAAAATAAAGAAAGGGTTCTTAATTGGGAATTAAAGGAAGAATGAATACTCTCCAATTGTTCTCATTTACCAGGGAAAAGTCAAAGAATAATAGAACTGTGGAGCTGAAAGGGATTCTGAGGGTCATTTAGTCCAACTCCCTGGAATGCAGGAATCTCAACACACAGTCCCCCATCCAGTTTGAAACCATACCAGACCCTGCTTAGCTTTGCAAATCCAGCTAGGGCCACATTCACCCTGTGTGTTTAATAATAATAATAATAATAATAATAATAATAATTTATTTGTACCCCACCCATCCGGCTGGGTTTCCCCAGCCACTCTAGGCGGCTTCCACAAAGACCAAAAATACACTAAGATGTCACACATTAAAAACTTCCCTGAACAGGGCAGCCTTAAGATGTCTTCTGAATGTCAGGTAGTTGTTTATCTCTTTGACATCTGATGGGAGGGTGCTCCACAGGGCGGGCGCCACTGCCGAGAAGGCCCTCTGCCTGGTTCCCTGTAGCTTTGCTTCTCGCAATGAGGGAACTGCCAGAAGGCCCTCGGCGCTGGACCTCAGTGTCCGGGCAGAATGATGGGGGTGGAGATGCTCCTTCAGGTATACTGGGCTGAGGCCGTTTAGGGCTTTAAAGGTCAACACCAACACTTTGAATTGTGCTCGGAAACGTACTGGGAGCCAATGTAGGTCTTTAAAGCACTTTAAACAGACATAAAAAAAGGTAAAGGTAAAGGACCCCTGACAGTTAAGTCCAGTCGCAGACGACTCTGGGGTTGTGGCGCTCATCTCGCTTTCAGGCTGAGGGAGCCGGCATTTGTCTGCAGACAGTTTTTCTGGGTCATGTGGCCAGCATGACTAAGCTGCTTCTGGCGAAACCAGAGCAGCGCACGCAAACACCATTTACCTTCCCACCGGAGCAGTACCTATTTATCTACTTGCACTTTGACGTGCTTTCGAAGAGCTAGGTTGGCAGGAGCTGGGACTGAGCAACGGGAGCTCACCCTGTCAAGGGGATTTGAACTGCCGACCTTCTGATCGGCAAGTCCAAGAGGCTCAGTGGTTTAGACACAGTGGTTTAGTGCCACCTTTAAACAGACATGGCTTCCCTCAAAGAATCCTGAGAACTGTTAAGGGTGCTGAGAGTTAAAAAGAGGTCCAGTTCCCCTCACAGAGCTACAATTCTCAGAGTTCTCCTGTGAAGAGGGTTAAACCCCTCTGAAAACTGTATCTCTACCAAGCACGCATTCATTTTATATTTATATTCCATTCATTTTCTGGAAGTGGCTTTTGTAGCTAAGTCGGGAAAGCATGGGACTCTTAATCTCAGGGTCATGGTTTTGAAACCCACGTTGGGGGAAAAGATTCCTACATTGCAGGCTGTTGGGCTATATGGCCATTGTGACCTCTTACAACTCAACAATTCTATGATTCTATGTCATGCGAAAGCTGAAATATAGTGCAGAATAATAAAAATAAAAATAAAAATAAAAATAAAAATAAAAATAAAAATAAAAATAAAAATAAAAATAAAAATAAAAATAAAAATAAAAATAAAAATAAAATTTTTTATTTATACCCCACCCTCCCCAGCTGAAGCCGGGCTCACAGCGGCTAACAACAGTAAAATGATAAAACATTCTAAAATCATTTCATTATAAAATTAATTCCAATCAGATAAATGGCAACCATTGGGCTAGAGTTCTGTGAGGATTGCCATAGGAGGGGGTCAGACTGTGCCCTGGCCAAAGGCCTGGTGGAACAGCTCTGTCTTGCAGGCCCTGCGGAAAGTTGTCAAGTCCCGCAGGGCCCTAGTCTCTTGGGACAGAGCATTCCACCAGATCGGGGCCACAGCCGAAAAAGCCCTGGCTCTGCTTGAGGCCAGCCTAACCTCTCTGCGGCCTGGGACCTTCAAGATGTTTTTGTCTGAAGACTGTAAGTTCCTCCGTGGGACATACCTGGTGAAGCGGTCCCGTAGGTACGAGGGTCCTAGGCCTTATAGGGCTTTGAAGGTTAAAACCAGCACCTTAAACCTGATCCTGTACTCCACCGGGAGCCAGTGCAGCTGGTATAGCACCGGGTGAATGTGATCTCACAGCGAGGACCCCGTAAAGAGTCTCGCCGCGGCATTCTGCACCCGCTGGAGTTTCTGGGTCAGTCTCAAGGGCAGCCCCACGTAGAGCGAGTTACAATAATCAAGTCTGGAGGTGACCGTTGCGTGGATCACAGTGGCTAGGTCAGGGCGAGAGAGGTAAGGAGTTGCCAATGGTAAGAAGTTTTAGGGAAACATCAGGGAAATGGAATAAACTGCTTGCGAAGGCAGCGGATGTCTCATCCACCCCTAGTTTGGAAAAAGTCATTGGAAAGTACACAAATAAGTATGTGAAGAAGAACTTCTAGATGTTGTGATGGTCAAGGGATGATGCTTCTCAGACAGTGACTTTTGGTTGTCCTTATGTTTGCCTGTGAATGTTGAAAGGGAGCAAAGAGATCTTCTCTATTCCACTGACTATTTAGTTGTTGCCCATGTTCTGACATCCACTATTGATGCAATGTGCTGACTTTGGGCACACGGTTTAATTTGCTTCTCTCTCTCAAACCTCCTCCTCCCCATGCTAGGAAGCTGCTGTTCCAAGGAAGAGGGTTCACAGACCAAGGCCCGTTAGCTGCCTGAACTATCTTGTAATTACTTGGAACAGCTGGCGGCTATGTGCAGGAGAGTCAAATTAGGGAAGAGTGTGCAGGAACTCGAGAGCGACGTCTGCCCCGTAGAGAGAGGCAGCAATTTGATAAGCAAAGCAGAAAAGGGACCACAATTGGAGGGAGAAAACAAAGCAAAAAGTAGATTAAGTGAGTTCTGAAGCAAAATCTTTAGGGGACAGCAGGAACAGTGGGCAATAGGAAACACTTTTGTTTGATGTCTAGTTGTATTGGCACTTTCCTCTTCCACTCGTGTCTTGCTTGTAGCTTCCCAGGGGGAACTGGTTGGCCGCTGTGGAAGGCAGGGAGATGGGCCAGGGGTGGGAAACTGGATCTGGCTGGTCATAATGATATCAGGTGACCTGTTTTTGCACTATGGCTTGAAATGAAACTGTGAGGGAGAGGAGATAGCGCCTTGCAGGCCCAACACATTGCACTTTGCAAGCCCCGGTGATCAGCTGACTGATCAAAGCCCTGTACATGGCATTCGCTCTCTCTCCTTTGCTCTCTCACTTTCACCGATGAAATGATCGTCATTTCTATTGCTACTACTGAATGAGTCTATTGTGCTGGTGGCTGAGCGAAAATACTCTCCTTTCTTTTTTTAAAAAAATAATTTTTATTAAATTTTCCATTTTAACAATCCAGTCAAATCCCATTAAGTATTCCAAATTATACAAATACATATCATATAGTCCAAATATTCTGCCAAATTATAATTTTTTGGGGGGGCTTCCCATGCTTCAAGTTCAGTGGGGCTCTAATCATCTTATGTTTCTACTGCCTTGAGTTTCCAATAGTTCCTTCTTTAAATCTTCCTGTTGTTATCCTTCCTTCTTTCATGGCCTCTGAGTTGTTTCCACAGGCGAGTTGAAATAAACAATAATGTGCTTCTGTGTGAAATTTGTATGGCTCTCCTTTTTTTTGCAGCTGGTAAGTTTGTTGTTTGCAGAATGTCCTCACACGCTGGTGTTTATGCCGAATCAATCCAAAAGTCCTTCTCTGGACTTCCGGTTGATCGCGGGAGCGAATACAAGCGGGATTTCTCTCCGGAGAGAGAGTCCAGCTCTCGGGAGGAAAAAGGGGGTGCTGCAAGGGTGCTGCAGCCCCCAAAATACCCCCTGGAAGGAGATCCGGGGGGCAGGTTCCTGGCACGGCCGTTTGGCGATTCCCCCGGCCGCCAAGTAACCTCCTTTGGAGGCGACGAGAGCGGCGGGGTAGAAAGGCAGCAGCGGAAAGCCATTTCTATCCTCCGAGAGCGCAGCCCCGAGCTTGTGCGCAGAAGCACAGGTTGCATCAAACATTGGTCTTTCTAGGGGAGATTTGCCAAATCGGACTTGAAGTACACATATAATAATAAATTAAGAGCTCACCTCCCCCATGACTGAAAATACTCTCCTTTCACACACTTTTTGCACCCTATTCATAGGTGGCAAACATGGGGCACCTATTTCGGCAATGATAAACTTTGGTTTGGAAGGGACCAAACCAAAGTTCTGTGGTAATCAGTAGTGCATATGCTTTGCATTCAGAAGGTCTAAGCAGGCCCTTCTATTGGTCCTGCTACCTTCACATGCATGGTTGGTGGAGATGTGGGAGAGGGCCTTCTTGGTGGCTGCTCCCAGATTCCAAACTTCCACCCTGGAACAGATAGGCTGGCTCCCTCCTTTTTGTCCTTCTGCTGGCAAGGGGTGACCTTCTTGTTCCAACCGGCTTTTTGGGAACTGAATGCTTTTAATGAGAGGACTGGTGCTGTGCTGTTTTGTTGTAATTATTTTTATGATGTTAATAGATTTTATATAGATAGTTTTAATTCTATCAGTGTTTAATTGTTTTTTAATGAATGTTTTTCTATGTTTTTAGCAGTTGTCATTTTTACATGTAAGCTGCCTTGGATCCTATCAGGGGAAAAGTCGGGGTATAAATGAAATCATCATCATCATCATCATCATCATCATCATCATCATCATGTCCCTAGTGTCTATGATTAAAAGGATCAGGTAGAGGTGAATGATCTCTGCCTAAGACAAACATGGAGAATCCTCTGGCCCTCCAGATGTTTCTGCAGTACTACTCCCATCATCCCTTACTATTGGCCATGTTGGTAGGTGCTGATGGGTGTTGTAGTTCAGCAACATCTGGAAGGCCAGAGCTTCTCCAGCCTAAGACCTTGGAGCAGACATCCCCAGCCTGGTGGCCCCAAGAAGTTTTAGGCTCCGACTCCCAGTGGTCAGGGATGGTTTGTGTTAACCTCCAAAACCTCTGGAGATTTGCCTTGGAGAGCTGATGGTAAAGGTAAAGGTAAAGGGGCCCCTGACCATTAGGTCCAGTCATGACCGACTCTGGGGTTGTGGTGCTCATCTTGCTTTATTGGCCAAGGGAGCCAGTGTACAGCTTCCGGGTCATGTGGCCAGCATGACTAAGCTGCTTCTGGCGAACCAGAGCAGCACACGGAAACGCCATTTATCTTACCGCCGGAGCGGTACTTATTTATCTACTTGCACTTTGATATGCTTTCGAACTGTTAGGTTGGCAGGAGTTGGGACCGAACAACGGGAGCTGACCCCGTCGCGGGGATTCGAACCACCGACCTTCTGATTGGCAAGTCCTAGGCTCTGTAGTTTAACCCACAGCACCACCCACGTCCCTAGGAGAGTTGATGATACTGGGCTAAATAATCATTGGTCTCATCTGGCAGAAGACTGCATACTACATTCCTAGAACAGCCAGCATCTTCTCAGGCCATTCATAATTTCTTCAGGAATGATGAAGAACTTTCTTCCAAGGAATATACACTTTCTCCTCCCTTCTTCCAATTTTATCCTTAAAATAATCCCATGAGGTAGATTAGGCTGATAGACTAATCGGCCCTCAATCAACTGGTGTACTTCAGAGATCAGTAGAGATTTGAAACCATGTCTCCCCAGTCCTAGTCCATCATGATGGCTCTCAAATAACAGTTTGTGAGGGTGGGGGCTGTATTTAAGCAGAAAAATGGTACTTGGAGAAGTGTTAAACCTTTCTTCACCAGCTCTGTGGTCTAAATTCAAATTGCAGCTGCTATTTCCCCAAACAAGATTGTGGAGAATGGATCTTTTGCTTTATGTCTAATTTGGCCTTCATTTATTTATGCCATGCACCATCTTTCTGACTCCATAGCACAGAGGTTCTTGCTGGGTTTTAGCTGCAGAGAAAGCAACTTTTTTTTACAAAAATGCACAAAATCAAAAGTTTACTTTTTTGGCAGATCTGCAGACCTCACGTCTACAAAGTCCACCCCCCTCCTTCTCCAGGTTTTTCCTCCCTAATTATATGACTGAACAAATTACAAAAAGTGTAATCTCGATGCCTCATGGAATTTAGGCTTGGTTGTTGATAGATTTGGTCAGCTAAAGCCTGATGTGAAACTCTTGCTCAATCATGCATAATGAAGAAAATTTGATTTGATCTGATCAATATAGTAAGGACATGATTTTTAAACAGTGAAAAGACTGGAGCTGCTAATTTCCAACAGTTTGTTATAAACCCTCTTCCCTCTTTTCTTTCAATATAAAGGAATTCAGAGACCAATCGGGGGATTGGGTTAGCCAAGCCTGACCTGCCAAATTGAATCAGACAGTTATACAGCATCAGATGTTCATTGCATTGACCTTTTTAATGAGAAATGGGTCTATTAGATCACTTTGACTCCCTGGTAAAATATTTTATGAATTGGAGCTGAGCTCTCCATCATTTAGATACATATCTCGATAGAGAAGGTAGGGGACAAAAAGTCCAAGCAAAATGAGCTTTTTGATGGCCTGTCCAGGTGGAACATGTGTAATTTGTTAACTTGCTGACCTCCTCTTTTCTCTGTGCCAAAAAAACAAAAAAAAGGAGCAGTCTCTGATAAATACATCCTTAGGAAGAGAAGGAGAACGCTTATAGGCAGGGATAGCTATTCCAAAAGTTGGAGCACATAAATTAACGGGGAAAATTCAACAGGGCGGTGAAACATTTCAAAAAGAATGGGAAAAAATTATGTCATACATAGGAAAGATGAGGTGAAATAGGGAAACCAGTAGAACTGAAATAAACCTCATAATGTGAAATACAAAGAATTTTACTGGACAATAATAAGAAGTAAAATGTACAATGTGACCAATGTAACTAACAGAAGTTACATTGTATACAATACAAGAATTGTATATATTCTGTCCTGTATACCTGAAGGAACATCTCCACCCCCATCGTTCAGCCCAGACACTGAGATCCAGCACCGACGGCCTTCTGGCGGTTCCCTCATTGTGAGAAGTGAGGTTTCAGGGAACCAGGCAGAAGGCCTTCTTGGTAGTGGTGCCCGCCCTGTGGAATGCCCTCCTTTCAGATGTGAAGGAAATAAGTAGCTATTTTATCTTTAAAAGACATCTGAAGGCAGCCCTGTTTAGGGAAGTTTTTAATATTTAATGCTGCATTGTTTTTAACACTCGATTGGGAGCAGCCCAGAGTGGCTGGGGAAACTCAGCCAGATGGGCGGGGTATAAATAATAAATAACAACAACAACAACAACAACAACAACAACAACAATAATAATAATAATAATAATAATAATAATTATATAGAAGGATTTATTTGTTTACAGACACTTTATGGATAAATGTGGAAGAAGAATAACAATATACAAAATGGATAAAGACAATACGAAAAATTTAGAGGCGATATAAAAAAGCCAGAAGAAGGAAGGAGGGAAGTGAGCTCCCAGGAGCAAGTATAAATGTAAAATATAATACAGTATGTTTATGTATAGTATGTAACTGAAAAACTAATAAAGATTACCCCCCCAAAAAAAACACAACCCCCCCGCAAAAGTTGGAGCACAACCTTCACCATCCTGTACCCATCGGCCATGCTAGCTGAGACTGATGGGAAGCAGAAGGTTCTAGCAACATCTGGAGGGATACAGGTTCCTCATCCCTGGATTACATGATCCTATTTCCTTCTTCAAAAAAGTAAAGCTTGTGAGCATCCCAAAGCATGCCATGATTAGTTGGATAACCGCTTCCCCACCCGCAAAACAAACCAACCAAAAGCATTCTTTTAATACAAGTACTTACAAAAACAGGAGATTGCAAATAACATCTTAAGATAAGAGAAGGAAGTGCCTCATCTGAGATGACACATGAGATGATGGCCCTGCCCTCTGCCTGCCCCTCAGAGCCAGTGCATCTGAGGCAGAAGCCAGGAGCCAGGAGCCAGTGTGGTGTAGTGGTTAAGAGTGGTAGTCTTGTAATCTGGTGAACCAGGTTCGCACCTCGGCTCCTCCACATGCAGCTGCTGGGTGACCTTGGGCTAGTCACACTTCTCTGAAGTCTCTTTGCCCCACTCACCTCACAGAGTGTTTGTTGTGGGGGAGGAAGGGAAAGGAGAATGTTAGCTGCTTTGAGACTCCTTAGGGTAGTGATAAAGTGGGATATCAAATCCAAACTCCTCCTCTTCCTCCTCACCTGCTCTTCAGTAGCTGCTACAAGCCATGAAGAGCCAATGGGATGCTCCTTTGCAGTCAACACAGCCACCATCACTGTCACTCAGGACAAGTGCCATCTCATCCTTCTCCCAGAGATTGGCGGAGGCAACACTTGGTGCAGGAAATAGGGACATTCCGGGATCAAATCAGAAGCTGGGGTGGCTTTCATAATTCTGGGACTGTCCCTGTAAAATTGTGACCCTAGGAGGGCATGACAGCATAGCCATCATTTCTAACTACTGGCCATGTTGACTGAGCCTGATGGTAGTTGTAGTCCAAAATATATGGAGGGCACCAGGTTGGGGAAGGCTGGCATTTGCCAATTTCATCTGCTTTGGACAACGGCCCCTGTAGGCCCCAGCCAGCATGGCCAAAGGCCAGGGATGATGGGAGCTGGAATTTAACAATAGTTTGAGGGCACCAGGCTAGAGAAGCCTTCATCAGGGCATTTGCCTGGGTTTATATTACCTGTTGTTGTTGTTTAGTCGTTTAGTTGTGTCCGACTCTTTGTGACCCCATGGACCAGAGCACGCCAGGCACTTCTGTCTTCCACTGCCTCCCGCAGTTTGGTCAAACTCATGCTGGTAGCTTCGAGAACACTATCCAACCATCTCGTCCTCTGCTGTCCCCTTCTCCTTGTGCCCTCCATCTTTCCCAACATCAGGGTCTTTTCCAGGGAGTCTTCTCTTCTCATGAGGTGGCCAAAGTATTGGAGCCTCAGCTTCACAATCTGTCCTTCCAGTGAGCACTCAGGGCTGATTTCCTTCAGAATGGATTGGTTTGATCTTCTTGCAGTCCATGGGACTCTCAAGAGTCTCCTCCAGCACCAGAATTCAAAAGTATCAATTCTTCAGCGATCAGCCTTCTTTATGGTCCAGCTCTCACTTCCATACATCACTACTGGGAAAACCATAGCTTTTACTATACGGACCTTTGTTGGCAAGGTGATGTCTCTACTTTTTAAGATGCTGATATATTACCTGCTTGTCCCTTTTCCATGGGAGAAAACAGGAGCCTAGATTCAATGTATTTTAGATATTTCCCACAGTCCAATTTCCATCACATTTGTGGGACCCTTACAAGGCATTCTTCTGAAATTCATCAAATGGTCTAACCTAAGCTGGAAATAAAGCAACAATTCCACCAGGAAAGAAATGAATAAAAAACCTGCAATGCACTTCAATGCACTTTCATTCTGATCAGTTATCTGTAATGCACTTCAAACAAAGCTATGGAGGCTGCCAAATAATGGGAGAATGAGGCCTTGAGAGGCACCGGAAGGGACATGAATGGATGCTAAGCAGGGGGGTCTTAAATGGCTAGCATGCAGGCATTGCTGTTGAAAAAAGAATCAAGAGGAGCCAAAAATATTTCTTTAAGCACACGGACCATACTAAAATGTGTTTCTTTAGTATAAAGCAGGGAAGGTCATTGTGCCTTAACATGACATTCTGAACTATTACTGCCCTTGGGCTCTCACCTGCCTTAACTCAAACCCCTGCTGGTCTTCCTTAAGTCACAATAGGGAAATGGCTTTGAATTTTACTTCTCTTGAAGCTGCTCTGTCTCCTGGTGTTCTTAATGCATCAGCACCACCACTGATTTCTCTTTTAAATCGGATCCTGCTGTTTCCATACAATACGGAGAGGCGATGAGGTTTCTTCTGCTAAAATGTAATGGAAGAATTCCACACACCCAGTCCATGGGATGGGCTGTGATATTGGAGAACATTATCCAGATGGTGAACAGACTTTTCGTTAACCTCGCATTTCAGGTAAACTCCTGAGAATTAAGTGCTTTTATGGGAAAGAGGATACCTCAGAGGCTTTGTCAAAGGTTCAAGCCCCAGCTTCTCCGGATAGAACTGGGAAATGACCCAGTGAGTCACTGCTGGTATACTTAGCTGGTATAAGGCATTCCTAGGTTCATTCATTGTTCTGATTTCCCTTTCTTGGTCACTCTAGAGTGCAAAAAATGTACAGAACCCTTGGGAATGCTTTTCGTGTGTCCTAATGAAATGTTCATTATCATGATATGTGGGATATTTATGGAAATAAGGTTTGCACTTAAAAAGCAGAGACACCACCTTGCCAACAAAGGTCCATATAGTTAAAGCTATGGTTTCCCCAGTAGTGATGCATGGAAGTGAGAGCTGGACCATAAAGAAGGCTGATCGCCGAAGTATTGATGCTTTTGAATTATGGTGCCGGAGGAGACTCTTGAGAGTCCCATGGACTGCAAGAAGATCAAACCTCTCCACTCTTAAGGAAATCAGCCCTGAGTGCTCACTGGAAGGACAGATTGTGAAGCTGAGGCTCCAATACTTTGGCCACCTCATGAGAAGAGAAGACTCCCTGGCAAAGACCCTGATGTCGGGAAAGATTGAGGGCACACGGAGGAGACAACAGAGGACGAGATGGTTGGACAGTGTTCTCGAAGCTACCAGCATGAGTCTGACCAAACTGCGGGAGGCAGTGGAAGACAGAAGTGCCTGGCGTGCTCTGGTCCATGGGGTCACGAAGAGTCGGACACGACTAAACAACTAAAGAAGAAGGTTTGCACAGGGCACAGACATCCTGGGTGAAGCAGCCTCTAAGGGGGCATGAGTGTGTCTTGCATGAAGACCGTAATGGACCTCATGATATTAGAGGCATCCACTTTGAATCCGTCAAAGTGAGAGGGTTCTTCTCAGTCTCATTTTCCTTTCCTAGAGTGTTCCGTTGACATGCTAAACAGCCTACAAATCTCAGAATCCCAGATGGGAAAGTGATCTTCTTTGCATTGTTTTCACTGAGGAGACTGTCCTCCAGAGCATAATTATTATTATTATTATTATTATTATTATTATTTATTTGTACCCCGCCCATCTGGCTGGGTTTCCCCAGCCACTCTGGGCGGCTTCCAACAAAGATGAAAAATACACTAAAATGTCACATATTAAAAACTTCCCTGAACAGGGCTGCCTTCAGATGTTTTCTGAATGTCAGGTAGTTGTTTATCGCTTTGACATCTGATGGGAGGGCGTTCCACAGGGCGGGCGCCACTACCGAGAAGGCCCTCTGCCTGGTTCCCTGTAACTTGGCTTCTCGCAGTGAGGGAACCGCCAGAAGGCCCTCGGAGCTGGACCTCAGTGTCCGGGCAGAACGATGGGGGTGGAGACGCTCCTTCAGATATACTGGACCGAGGCCGTTTAGGGCTTTAAAGGTCAGCACCAACACTTTGAATTGTGCTCGGAAACGTACTGGGAGCCAATGTAGGTCTTTCAAGACCGGTGTTATATGGTCTCGGCGGCCGCTCCCAGTCACCAGTCTAGCTGCCGCATTCTGGATTAGTTGTAGTTTCCGGGTCCAGTTTCCTGCTGGAGGTTATGGGACTTGTAGTCCCCGTCAGTGAGAAAAGACGTTCTAACAGTCCATGAGACTACTGCTGTGATCTCCACTGCCACCTGTGTTTTGTGGCCAAGAGGAAGGAGGAAGCAGAAACAAGGTTTCAGCAAAATCTAGGCACCTCGGTCCTGTTTGCAAGCATTCAAGAAGGGGTATTTGTCTATGTGAGTACTCACACACCACTCCTAGATGAGGGTTCTGTGAGAAGGATCCATCTTTTCCAGTTGTGCTGGGCTCAGGTGACATCTCTGTGGCCAGCTCGCTTCTTTCCTTTCCTCAGAATGCTGCAAGGAAAGATTGTATTTTTTATCTTACTGTTAGACTAAAGCGATAATGCAACCGTGCACTCTATAAGGTGTGTGCATAAACAGACATGGGAAATATTTTACCTGGCTGCAGTCAAACTCTAAGCTGCTTGGTCACTCCAGCACTGAAATACTTTGTGCAAATGCTTTAGAATTTGAGGCTTCAGCCCTGCATTTGATATCATATACATTTTCTAAAATGCAGGAACTCAGAGGTGAAATGGAAAATAGTTTCCACAATGTAGGTTTCATGTAAATTGCCTTCTCTTCCTTTTTTTTATTGTTCCAGTGACTGCCATTTTAAAAATGTAATGCATTCCATCTTCGGGGATGAATATTTTATACCAGCTTAGCATCATTCAGAATCCAATAGCTAATGAAACATGAGTCGGGCAAACTTTGTGATTGCAGTCGCAGGGATTACAGAATGGAGTTCGTACTACATTATTTACATTTTAAAAGGTCCTGTCTCCGGATCCTCTTGTGACTTGAAATACATCGTTCACATTTTCCCCCTCTCTTCTACAATTATGTAAGGGGGAGCCGGAGCAACATTTCCAAAGGTGGCTCTTTGCCCTCAGAGAAAGACTGTATCTCATTTCTCTGCAGGTAGAACCACAAGTTGCCACTGAAAACAGCAGTCCTCCCTCTCTCATAAATCTAAAATTTGTGGGCATCCAATAAAGCCAAATATTGGCAGATTCAGGACAGAAAGAAAGGAATATAAGAGCTTGCTGCACCAGGATGATAAATAATCTAGTCCAGCATGCTTTTCTCACAGTGGCCAGCCAGATGCCTGAGGAAGCCTGAACGCAGGATCTCAGCTCAGCAGTACTCTCCCCTCCTGCAGTTTCTATTAACCGGTATTCTTCTTCTACTGAGACCCATAGATAAAATAAATAAATTCTGAGCTTTGGCCCACCTGACCTTCTCCTTGCATCTGTTGGCTATTCATCTTCCTGCATGATTCCTCCTTTCCTCCTGTCACGGTCTGGTTCACAGGCGATCGAAGTCCCGGCAGGGGACGTCAGGACCGGGGGCAAGATGGTGGGGTGGGAGCAGGAACGGGGGTCCAGAAGCCAGGAGCAGTGGCGTAGCGTGGGTTGTCAGCACCCGGGGCAAGGCAAGTAATTTGCGCCCCCTAACCCGTGGATTTGCGCCCCCTAACCTGTGGATTTGCGCCCCCTAACCCTAATCCCCAGATGTTGTTCCCGGTGCGGCCGGCCCCCCCTGCACCCCCCACGCTACGCCACTGGCCAGGAGTCAGGAAGCAAGGAGTCACAAAGTAAGGGGTCCAAGGATCAAGAAGCAAGGAGTCAAGAAGTCAAGGGTCTGAGGATCAAGAAGCAGAGAGTCAAGAAGCCGAGGTTCAAAGATCAGGAAGCAAGAAACCAAATGAAGCAAAGACAGGAAGAGTGTCGCTGTGGCAAAGAGCCGAAGAGAAATGCTGACCTTATATCCCTTCCCAGCTCTTGCCACCAGGTGCCAATCGGCCTTGCCTCTTCAGAACAAACTTAGGAAGGCCCCAGTCCTGCAAAGTCCTATTGGTCACAGGGCCTGGCTCCTGACACCTGACACCTCCATTTGTTATACATGCCCTTCTTAAATTTCAGGTCATATGTAAGCTCCTTATACAGCCACACTGGCTTCTTTAGATTCCTCCAGTCTGCAGGGACCTCACCTGTTCTCCAAGAATTCTTAAAGACTATAGACAGAGGCTCTGAGATCATGTCTGCAAGCTCCTTTAGTACCCTTGGGTGCTGCACAGCAGGTCCTGGAGATGTGAATTCATTTAAAGTAGCTACCACCTCTTTCCCTATCTTGCGCTGTAGCTCCCTCCCTTAGTCATTTATTCTGTTGTCACCAGGTCTGGCACTGCTTTCCTTTTGGGTGACGACAGAGGCAAAGAAGGTGTTGAGCAGTCCTGCCTTCTCTCTGTCTCCCTTTGGCATTTTCCCATCTTCTCCATGCAGAGGGCCTACTACATGCTTGTTCTTCCTCTTGCTTTGAACCTAGCCAAAGAAACCCTTTAAAATTATTTTTCACCTCTCTCACAATCCCTGTGGTCTTCAGATAGGGCTGGAAGAGAACCCAGCCTGAAGCCCTGGAAAGCCCCTGCAGTCATTGTAGAGGGACCAGTGGTTTCAGGATAAGACAACTTCCTACGTTCCTAAACAAACACAGTTTATAGAGACCTACAAGAAGTCATAGCTATTCCATCACGTCCTGTCTGTAAGTCCCCTCAGAGATCTGGCTGGCTTCTGCTGGAGGCAGATTGTTGAACCAGATGGATTTTTGATCTGGTGCTGAGAGCAGTTCTGATGTTCTTCATGAGTCATTCTTCGTGTGTGTGTGTGTGTGTGTGTGTGGTTGCTGTTCTTTTGTTTATTATCATTTCATTTTGGTGGAAAATTAAGCTGCCAATTCATATTTCATTTCCAAGGTTTCCAGAGCTGACATTTGTTTCCGTCCACCGTTCCAGCCATCTATGGACCTGCTGCCCCTTATTGCTTATTGGGTGTCCTCATCTGTGTATGTTGAGGAGATGCACTTGTGGAGGACGGGCACATGCATCTTTAGTGCAGATCCATGACACACCACAGAGTGAACTGCCCTTAGTAATCAGACAGCCCTCCAAGCCTGTGCCTCAGCAGTAGAACATCTGCTTTGTATACAGAAGGCCCCAGATTCAATCCACAGCATCTCCACGTTGGCCTGGGAATGTCCCCTGCCAATCATGTGACTCCAGGGGTTGTAAACCTGTGGGTTGCAGCCTGCATAAAGCCCCCCAAGAGGTTTTGGGTGGTTCCAAGCTCCCCCACATTTGTAAATGTTAATTTTTTTTAATATTCATGCCTCCCCATGGTGCCATATTCCCAAAAAGCTGTTCGACCCCCCCCCCCAATTCATCCATTTAATTTTTTTATCTGCTCCCATGGATCCCTTCCTGTGATTCAAAATATATCCCGTGGGGTGGAGTTTGAAACTGGTCACACCCACTTCTATGCTTTCTCAATGGCCAGTTTGACATGGGAGTGGAGGTTGACCACTGGGAGGAGCGCAGAGAGAAGAAACGCCATGGTGCATCTGCAGCAGCACAACCGGATGCCTTCATCTGCCCCAGCTGCAACAAAACATGTCTCTCCCGTAATGGTCTCTACAGCCACAGCACTGCAACTATCCTCACCCCCAAAGGCACCCTCCTCCAGGGTCTCCCAAGGCAGACAGATGCCAACAAGTGTGATAAAAGGTAAAGGGATCCCTGACCATTAGGTCCAGTCGCGGACGACTCTGGGGTTGCGGCACTCATCTCGCTTTATTGGCTGAGGAAGCCGGCGTACAGCTTCCGGGTCATGTGGCCAGCATAACTAAGCCACTTCTGGCGAACCAGAGCAGCACACGCAAACGGCGTTTACCTTACCGCTGGAGCGGTACCTATTTATCTACTTGCACTTAGATGTGCTTTAGAACAAACTGCTAGGTTGGCAGGAGCAGGGACAGAGCAACGGGAGCTCACCCCATCATGGGGATTTGAACCGCTGACCTTCTGATTGGCAAGTCCTAGGCTCTGTGGTTTAACTCACAGCACCACCCGCGTCCCAACTGGGCCAAAAAGGTATAGCCACCCCTGATGTAGACAGTACTTGGTTGAATGGACCAATGATCTGACTCAACATAAGGCAGCTTCCTCGGTTCCTAATAAAAGAAAGTGCAAAACATCATAAATGGCAAAGATTGATTAATATGCTGGTTGTATCCAGGAATCACATTTCTGCTCAAGGCATGGATGCCAGGAGACATACAGATGTGGTGGGACTGGGGTTGATGAGTGTGATTTGCTGTCCCCTTCACACATTGACCAGAAACAGTGAAACTCTCATGATCGCCCCCATAGATATCTGAGCCAGCTTTGATAATAAATTATCTTGTTGATTTACCCGCAAAAGTCAGAAATGGAGGCTTGAAGAATTCCACATCAAAGTAACTTTGATTCCTAACTCTAAACCGATGCAAAGACTCCTTTGAAATGTTTTAAAGTAAATTTAAATAATAGATTAAATTTGCTAAGTGCATTAAAAAAGAAGTCTGGCGTATGAGTGTGTGTATGCCCTCCCCCTTCCCAATTCATCTGCACATAGTAAGAGAAGTACAAAAGGCCAATCATATAGACTTTCTCCGGAGTTTGACAGGAGCTCCCTGCCTGGACATATGATGCCTAGATCCTTTGTGACAAATGGGAAACATTACGCATTTCTCGGAAAGTGCGCTGTCAATATTTCATTTCGTAAGTTGCCGTGTATAGTTCCCCCATCATTCAGAGGAGGTTATAAGAAGAGACTTGTTTTTCAAATATGCATAGGATTTCGTGGGGCAGTGATCTAAGGTATGGCACTCCAATATATTTAAAAACGTAAGAACGGCCCTGCTGGATTATAGCACATTTAATCTACAGCAATGTGCAGCCAGATGCTTCTGGAAAGCCCACAAGGAAGGCATCAGTCCTTCTCTGTCTTTTGTCCCCATCAGGTTGTGTATCCAGTGACCAGAGAAGGAATGACCGCTGGGAGGAGAACAGAGAGAAGAAACGCCACAATGCATTTGCAGCAGCGCAACCTTCACCTGCCCCAGCTGCAACGAAACATGTCTCTCTCGTATCGGTTTCTACAGCCACAGCAGGCGCTGTAATTCTCCAACAGTTTGATTTCACCCCCAAAGGTACACTCTTCCGTTGTCTTCTGAGACAGACAGATGCCAGCAACAAAAAAATACATTGTAAGCCGCCTTGAATCCCAGCTTGGGAGAAAGGCGAGATATAAGCGCAACATCAACAACCAGCCCCTTTTGTGTCCAACGGCTCAAAAGACGTACCCCACTATCTTATGACAACTTCCCCACTTGACATTTTAACTTTCTGGGCTGGAGTACAAACTTGTTGATAATGATATGGGCACTGTGATGAAATAGGCTTATAGTTATTTCACACGCGTTTATATGTCACAAGATCTGACCTTTATCTTCTGCGTTACACAGCCTTTCTCTGCGGGTAGACAGCCGACATATTGAATGTTATGTTTTCTCTTTCTTCTGAGCCTTATCTTTTAAAGAGACAACAGCTGGCGACTTCTGGTGTGGAAAGGGCAAAGAATGTTCCATGTCTGTGAGGGCTCAATCACTAAAGGGCAAGCATTTTTTTTTGAACTTCGTAGATTAATCACTTTGCTCCCTCCAAGGTCTCTGGACATGAGCTTCCTTCAGCAACTGGCGTCAAGATGAGGTTGTTCACAGCAGGGGTTCCCAACCTTTTTGGGACTGAGGGGGCACATTTGAAAATCTAAGAAACTTGTCACGGGGATCACAAAATATTAATTTCACATAAGAAATGCTCGCAGCCCCTCTCCAAAACAGGCAAACCAATAGAACAGACTGAATAAGCTGGCAGTACCCTCTGTAACAGACTCCCTCACTAAAGATAGCAACTGGGTAACACAACCAGCTTTCTGAGTGCTTAAAATAATTAATTCTCCCTGCACTAGAGAGATCTGTCTTAACTGTTTGTGGTAGGGTTTATTTATTAAACCACAGCCAGGTCTTTTATTTATGTGAAGGAAGAACTATGTCCACTCATCCCCCACCCAGAGCTTCAAATTAAAGAGGAGGCACTTCTGGAACAAAACTAGACTTTTTATTTATTTACACTCAATGAGCATTTTAAGCTTGATGGTTACTCATGTGAGGCACAATACTTAGTTTCAGGCAAACACAGAAAACTTTTAAACCTTATCCAACACTCTTATTTAAACCTAGTCTCAGGGTAGACTATTTCCAGAATGGCTACTAATTTTACCACACTAAGGTAAAGGTAAAGGGATCCCTGACCATTAGGTCCAGTCGTGGCCGACTCTGGGTCATCTCGCTTTATTGGCCGAGGGAGCCGGTGTACAGCTTCCGGGTCATGTGGCCAGCATAACTAAGCCACTTCTGGCGAACCAGAGCAGCGCATGGAAACACCGTTTACCTTCCCGCCGGAGCGGTACCTATTTATCTACTTGCACTTAGATGTGCTTTTGAACTGCTAGGTTGGCAGGAGCAGGGACCAAGCAACGGGAGCTCACCCCATTGCCGGGATTTGAACCACCGACCTTCTGATCGGCAAGTCCTAGGCTCTGTGGTTTAACCCACAGTGCCACCCGCGTCTCTTTTACCACACTAGCAATGCTCTAACTCTTCTGGGATTTTTATTTCCCTCCACAGGGAATCAAACTGGGTTGCCCTCGCTAGCTAATCCCTAATCCTGATCAGAACAGGTCCCTATCTGACAGACACTCCAAATCTAACAATTTAACCATCATGTTTTGAATTTTTTACCCTCACCCCTGATTGGTTGATGTTCTACCAGCTCTGATTGGTAGCTGGGCTACCAGGAGGTTGACCAGGGCCTGTCTGTTACATCCCTCCCCACCAAAAGAGATATCACTGAACAGGCAGCCAAAAAAGTCCCCCTAACTCATTAAAAAAAAATGGAAAGGGCAAGGCATCTAAATAGATGTGAAGGGGGAGTCTGAGGCCCATGGGCACCACATTGGGGTTCTGCCTAGCACCACGTCCAAGTGATCTGCCTAGATCAGTGGTGTCCAAACTTTTTTCAAAGAGGGCCAGATTTGATGAAGTGAAGGGCCATGACCAAAGTTGTTGAGCTGTTGAGGACTGAAGTTGTAGGTTTGTCTAAACTGCCACAGGGGCCAGATTAAACTGACCAGCGGGACATGTCTGGCCTAGACCCTAATCTCTTGTTGACCTTGAACACCATAGAGAACCTGTGGCTGCTGCTGAAAACAGCAGGCTTGCATTTCAGTATCTCCTCTCAGCATCTTGTAATGTTAGGTATCAGGAAATGTGTGACATGACACCATTGTTCCTGGGCTTTCCCTGTCTCAACAAACAGCAGCCAATGCAGAAGAGGAGGGGTGGATGTAGTGTGTGCTTTGACTATGACTTGGGGTGCAGGTCTGCTATTTTAGGCGTAAGTCATGTACCTCCTATGACAGGGATTGGGAACATTTTTTGCCTGGTGGGCCAGATCTTTATCTCTCCCCATCCCATGGGACAACTTTGACAAGTAGAAAATGAAGAAGAGTTTGGACTTGATATCCCGCCTTTCACTCCCCTTAAGGAGTCTCAAAGCGGCTAACAATCTCCTTTCCCTTCCTCCCCCACAACAAACACTCTGTGAGGTGAGTGGGGCTGAGAGACTTCAAAGAAGTGTGACTGGCCCAAGGTCACCCAGCAGCTGCATGTGGAGGAGCAGGGAAGTGAACCCGGTTTGCCAGATTACGAGTCCACTGCTCTTAACCACTACACCACACTGGCTCTCTAGAAGTGGGCAGGACTACCCACATGGTTGGCCAATGGAGTGGGGGGAGGTAGTGGCCATACAGGATTGAACACTGCATGCATCGGCTGATGGGTGGTGGTGGGTTCAGTTGTGCTTTTCTGCAGAGAACTGTAACTCACATACTCAAACCAAGCAGAACTGAGCTCTCCCCCTGATGGGCAGGGTGTGGGATGAGGTCCTGTCCTGCTTTCAGGTGGTGCAACATAGTTCCTCATGGGGAGCCCCATTGAGCATCCAAACCAAGCAAGGGGGAGTCCAGTAGTTCCAGGGTTCCAGGAAGGTGAGGCGAAACAGGATCAGCACCTTGGAGAGGGACCTAGCTGAGGCAGAGCAAGCAAGTTGTCTCTGCAGCTTCCTGGAGAAAATAGCCAATCTCTATAGCCTACGCTAGGTATTCATTAGCCTCTCCAGGTATCTCTGCTGAATAAAACTATACAGTTGCTGCAAGCTATAGAAGTGGAGTAGCACTCTTGAATCTTCATGGGGAGGGTACTTCCATAGAAGCAAATGTGTTTACTACTTGTTCACCAACGTTACACAAAGTTTGGATAACACTTCCATTGTAAACGCATCTAGGACCCCTGGCTGAGCCAGGATCCATGTAGATGTGTAGCTGGATTTTAGATGTGTAGCTGATTTTATTTTTCATTTAAAAAATCAATTGTTTTCGCTAATAATTTATTGTTTTCTTCTTTTTGTAAACCACTTGGTGCTTTTTTTTAAAAAAGTATATACATTGTAGGAAATAAATAGCAGGATGGCATCCATCTACCTTGGGAGACAAACAAACAAACAAACAAATAAACCAACAAACAGAATTCCACCCCAAGTGCTGCATCTGATCTGCTAAAGGACTGGTGCCTTCCTCTTCCGATAGATTTATTGCTTTATTGTATGGCGCCCAGCCACGCTCCCTTGCGAGTCTCTGCAGCTTCTGTTGACGAGGTGTGGCTTTGGAGCGCTCGTAAAGCAATTAGCAGAATTACACAGCGTCTGTGTGTGAAAGGGCAGTAAAAAAGTCCAGACGTTTCTTCTATCCTAATACCTCTTTATTGGAAACAAAACAGCGTATCTACAATCCATAACAGCCATCAGTCTGTAGCTGCATTTTCTCTGCGTCCTTCTCTCTCAGCTTGCAGCTATGCAACAGAACTGCTTTCGCTTTCCACTCAGCTCACAGCATTCCAAGCTGCTTTCGTCACATCCTGGCGTACTTCCCTTGTACCCGCCTCCTCTCAGGCTCGAGGTACAGAAGGTTAACCCTTCACTACACCCAACACTTCCTTTGCAGGCAATGGCTTATTCTAGACCCTGGGCTTTCAAGCTTTGGAAATATCTAATTGGGGCCCTCTTGGTCCTCTGAGGAGCAATCAGTGGAGTCTGGTGGTAAAGGTATCTCCTGCAGGTTCAGGGGATGAGATGTCAGTGAATGTGGCTCCATATAGCACAGACCAGGGAGTGGATCCCTTGGCCATCTGCCATGGATGCTTTAGCTGAGATTCCTGCATTGCAGGGGGCTGGACTAGTTGAGCCTTGGGGTCTCCCTTCCCACTCTACAACTCTATGATTCTACAATCCACGTCCTTCTCAGTGCTGCCATCGTTGGGTGGACTCTGTCTCCTGGGATCCTTGGCATGGGAGCTATGGCAGTTAGGCTAGGTGGCATTGCGGGTGTTTAGATGCTGGCTGCTATGCGGTATGGTTAAAATGCTGAATGATACGCTGGCTGTTTGATATGTTGGGTGTTTTCCTGGATGCCCATCCAGGAGCACAAAAGCAGGGAGTTTATCAAGCACCTGTCAGGCTGCACCACATGGCTGGTATGCTGAATATGGCTCAGAGGCTGTGAGTTTGACAGCCCTGACCTAAAGAGATTTTGCTTGTTTCCTTTCCTGTGTCAGATTGATAGAAACCGGGGGCGGCAACTGCACAAATCCCTGGGCCAGCTCTGGCTGTGTGCATGTACAAAAGAGGGAAACAAGAAAACAAAACCAATATAGAGCGGTATGAATCATAGTGGAGCAGGGATAACAGAAAGTGCTTATCTTTGTTAGAATTCCCTAATACATATTTATTGAGATAATAAGGAACTTATTCCTCTACAGAAAAACCTCCCGATCCAATTTATACAGTGCAGTCCCAGAAATCAGGGAGGGACGGCTACTAAGGTCTCTCTCCAACACGGAAATTGTAGAGCTATGAGGCAAGAATCTTTCCCTATTTGTTTGTGGCATAATAATAATAAAAATAATAATAATAATTTATTATTTATACCCCGCCCATCTGGCTGAGTTTCCCCAGCCATTCTGGGCGGCTTCCAATCAAGTGTTAAAAACAATACAGCATTAAATATTAAAAACTTCCCTAAACAGGGCTGCCTTCAGATGTCTTTTAAAGATAGGATAGCTGCTTATTTCCTTCACATCTGAAGGGAGGGTGTTCCACAGGGCGGGTGCCACTACCGAGAAGGCTCTCTGTCTGGTTTCCTGTAACCTCACTTCTCACAATGAGGGAACCACCAGAAGGCCCTCGGCACTGGATCTCAGTGTTCGGGCTGAACGATGGGGGTGGAGACGCTCATTCATATTAAGGCATCATCATTATTATAATTATTAATACTATTATTATGCTCTCTCCAACACCGCAGATTGTGAAGCTATGAGACAAAAACTTCCTGATTGTTTATGGCATATTTAGCCATTGTAATTACTGTTACAGTACTACTATGTACTACAATTATTATTCCCTCCTCAGCATCACAGATTGTAAAGTTATGAGACAATAACCCTCTCCTCCTTGTTTGTGGCATATTAAGGCATTATTACTATTACTAGTCAGGGACGCGGGTGGCGCTGTGGTCTAAACCACTGAGCCTCTTGGGCTTGCCGATCTGAAGGTCGGCAGTTCGAATCACCACGATGGGGTGAGCTCCTGTTGCTCAGTCCCAGCTCCTGCCAACCTAGCTGTTTGAAAGCACACCAAAAAGTGCAAGCAGATAAATAGGCAGCACTCCAGCGGGAAGGTAAGCGGCGTTTCCGTGTGCTGCTCTGGTTTCACCAGAAGCGGCTTAGTCATGCTGGCCACATGACCCGGAAAAACTGTCTGTGGACAAACGCCGGCTCCCTCAGCCTGTAAAGTGAGATGAGCGCCACAACCCCAGAGTCTGTGACTGGACTTAATTGTCAGGGGTCGTTTACCTTTACCTTTTCTATGACTAGGCCTTCCAATCTACACCTATGTCTCAAGGTGATGCAGAAAATTCAACAACAGTGGAAAAACCCATAGTTAAAAGCAACACACACAAAATCCAATGTCATGGAGTTTAACTGATCCTGTGCTACAGTTACCCAGGACTTGTCCACACATGCTTGCCCATCTCTTCATTTCTCTGCTCTCGAAGGATGAACAGTTGAATGTGTGAACTGACTTCACCAAGGAGCATTGTGCTTGAGGTGTCATGAAAGTAACACTGAACCTGTGGCGGCTCAGTCACACACACATGTAGGTAGCCACTTGATGGCTTAGTGTATGTGAACTAGGCCTCAGTTAGACAGTGAAGAAGGACAAACACTCCTGTTTGCCTCAAAAAAATATCTGGCTCTTCTGATTTGCTTGTCTGGGTATTATTATTTTTTGAGGTGGCTTGTAAATGATGTGTATGTGGAAACTAGGCAGTGGAAGGTGTGTCTAAAATTTCAACCTATTCCAATCTACTGCAATGCAGGAATAATACCGTGAGGCAATCTGCATGTGTGAACGAGTTGTTAGAGATCGGACCCCTCTTGGGTGTAATCTCCAAACTTCACATACATCACTGGCTTTCCTCAGCAAAACATGTAGGAAAACACACAACTGTTAGGCGTTTTAAGTGAATGTGCGGATGTGTCTTTGACTACCTCAGTTTACAAGGCTGAAAAGAAGCAGCAAGTGACATTGTCACTGGTAATTCTTTTCAATTACAAGTCGTTTTCAAAGACAGCTAAATGTCAACCAAGTCACCTCGAGCCTGAAAGAGTCTTGAAAAGCTGTGCAGTTTTCATTTTGATTTTTTTGGAGATGCAATTATGCCCTCTGTTTGACAAGACCATCTGGCACATGAGCTTCAACAGAAAGCTTCACGTGAGATATCAAACCCTCTCTCTCTCTCTCTCTCTCTCTCTCTCTCTCTCTCTCTCTCTCTCGGCCAATAGAAGGAAGATGCAACTGTCTATTTCACTACACCTGTTACACAACTGATGTCTATCACTGATCCTAGATGGTGATCGGGCAATTATTTTTACTCTGCAAAAGTGAATATGCTCTGCTACAGTAGCAGACAATTGCCCTGTTTAGATGTGACACAAAACCATGGTCTCCTGAAACATCACTGAGCTATGATAACTCTTAAGTTTGCACACTCCCTTTATTCCCCATGCCAGAGGAGGTGGTTGGGAGCATTCCTAAGGTAAAGGTAAAGGGATCCCTGACCTTTAGGTCCAGTTGTGGCCGACTCTGGGGTTGCAGCACTCATCTCGCTTTATTGGCCGAGGGAGCTGGCGTACAGCTTCCGGGTCATGTGGCCAGCATGACTAAGCCGCTTCTGGCGAACCAGAGCAGCGCACGGAAACACTGTTTACCTTCTCACCAGAGTGGTACCTATTTATCTACTTGCACTTTGAAATGCTTTCGAACTGCTAGGTTGGCAGGAGCAGGGACCGGCAATGGGAGCTCACCTCGTCACAGGGATTCGAACCACTGACCTTCTGATCGGCAAGTCCTAGGCTCTGTGGTTTATCCCACAGCGCCACCCGCGTCCCTGGGAGCATTCCTACAGGTCGTCTAAACATTTTTATTTTAACCAGGAGCTCAAAAGAATACAGGGGCCTGCTTGATACCAAGAGGCAGGGCGTTTCAATGTGTAAGTGCTGCCACACTAAAATAGGGTTTTCTTACAGAAAGAGTATTATGTGCAACTTCGCAGCGGTGCTGGTTCTGTAGGCTGAACTGGTAGAGTGGGGACATGTGAGCTAAGGCAATCCCACAGTTCGGGGCAGTTTTGTAGGATGCCAAATTTATCTGTGGAATTTCCTTGCCAGCTTCTCCCCTCCCATAAAATGACATATGATATACTGAGAGATGACAGGAAGCATCCACAGGAGCTTAATCAAACTGAAGCCCTTGAAAACTGTCCTTTTATTTTCCCGAAATAAGAAAGAAATGGTTATACCCTATGGTATATGCTCGCTGACAAATGATGCATTACCTGGGCTGTATTTCTGATAGCGGACATTTGCTTTTATAGCACAACAGATTAGGAAACGATTAATTTCAGGATGGAGAACCACAGGAAAAAAACACCTCACTATTTATTAAAGCATCCAGAAGAGTCATGACATTTAAAGTTTTCTGGCTTGTTTATCCTATTGTGCAGTTTTTTTAAAAAAGGCATTGCACTTTGGTAATGGACCTCATTGTAAGAAGTTTTTTTAAAAAAATGTGTTTTAAACAAATGGGCTGGTGGATCTCAGAACCGGCATGTAACACAGAGACTCCATCTGGGAGGCTAGCCTGCCTGAAGAAGCCTCTTGAGATGTTGAAGTGTGGGACATAAATCTCTCCAAATGATGACACCCAAGAACTCTCCATATGCAAATATGATGTCCTTTTTAATATGCCAAACCATGCATATTAAAAGAAAAAAATGTAGCTAAATGGCTGGCAGCATTAAGGATGGAACTCCTCTGGGATGTGAGCTGAGAAAAGTGTTTGCATCTGAAAAAGAATATGTGTTCGTGTAGGGTTTTTTTTTTTTTTTAAGAGAAGAAAAGACATCATAGAGCAAAGATAATAAATGTGTTACTTTTCACAGCTTGCTGCTAAACCTTTCGGCTGATTTAATCCTCAGAACACACTCACTTAGTCCCCCCTCCTTTTGTCTGTTACATGTCATTGACACCTTCACCATCTGTCCTATTATCCTTCCTGAGGACTGGTCTATCAAAGCTCCATGAATGGAAGAGTTTTATGGCTTGCAGAGCTTTATAAGTGGATTTCAAGATACAGTCAGTCTTCTTGGGCAAGGTAGTGATTTGTTTGACAGAGGGTGGAAATCATAACCCTGAAACTCTCTCTTTCATGATTTTATTGTCTACATTATGTGGATAAAGGCTGAATGAATGAATGAATGAATCTGAAACCAGTTTGGTCCCCAAACACCTCCCTGAAATATCCACTCTGTGAACCTTGAGGCCAAACATTCATTCTGCTTATACCCAGTATTCTGAAATATTTTCTTGATATTCTCTGAATGCTTGGCAACTTCATTTGCCATCCAATGATCTTTGATTTCAGTATTGGGTTTTCTCTCTCTCTGACAGTTTACATGCAGTGGTGTTTGAAAGTATTTTATAGCTTATATGTCATGGTATTTGATATGAGCACTCACAGTGGTTACGTGAGCAAAAGAATCGTCCCAGAGTCAAGGAGTGTCTCAGCAGTGAACTAAATAGATGAGGGAGGGGCCTCCAAATGTTGTTGGACTCCAACTCCCATCAGCCCCACCCAGCATAGCCAATGGCCAGGGGTGATGGGACTTGTAGTCCAACAACAGCTTGCGGTCTACAGATTTTTCACACCTGCAGGAGATGGGCTGTAAATGTAGGTGCTTGATCTGTAAAGGCCCATTCACTTGATGTTTGTGTTGTTGTTGTTGTTTTATATTCAACTAATTGTCATAGCTTGGTCATTGCAGCATTGAGTGATCTGCTGAGCAAGTTGGATCAGTGTGTTCATGTGTTTCCCCATGGGAGTAACTGGACTTAGAAGTGCTTTAACTTTGGCTGGATCATGGCCTTGTTTTTAATTTATAGTCCAAGCGGCAACTGCAGTGATTTTCAATAGCTTCCAGGTCTCACGTGTAGACATTGTGCAGGGATCCTATTAAAATCTGTAATGTAAGCCTTGTTTCACTTTCAGGAGAGAATGACAGGGATGAAATACTTCTTTCCATCAATCGAGTACAAAGGGCACAGAACAAGTACTGGGAGGTGTATCATTCGCCCTGATGGGGCACAGTGACCCTTTGCCACCATAAAGAAATTCTCTAACAAGAGAAAAAGCTTCCTAGCTGATGGAGGCGAGGAATCGTGGGAGAGTGTGGCCTGAAACATTCTGAACTGTCTTTGGGAAGGAAAGCCTTCTCATTTGGCTGGGTAATGTAGCAGAATTAAACTGCACTTAGGAAATAAAATAAATCCAGCGACGGGATGGAGAAAATTTGCGCAACAGGAATGGACACAAAAAAATGGCTCACTTTGGAGTGGAGCCACTGTGTAAACTCCCTGGCCACTGTTGCATACTGGGAGGAAGAGGATGAGAGGTGAGGGCGCAAGGAGGTTGGCATGGTACAAACAGAGGTCAGTCCCTATCTTGCAACTGCAGTTTCTCTCCTGTGATGGGGGATAATAAAGGTGGCCTTCCTTGTAGCTTATTTTCCCCTCCTGTTCTTATTATTAAAATTGTATTCATTTTAGTACAGGCTTGCCAACCAATAAAATGTAGTTTGAAGTAGAGGTGCAAATTTGAATAAAATATTGGGGGCAGTGCTTTTTTCAAGGGGGAACTCAAGAGTACGCAGAACCAGCACCTCTTTTGGTGTCGTTAAAAAGTGTGGGACCTACTGTAACAACTTCATGGTGAGTACTGGCACCTATTTTTCTAGGAAAAAAGCACTGGTTGGGGGGCAGGTAAGCCCCACCCCGTATAATCTACCACAAAATGCTAACCGGTGTCTCTAAGACGGTTGGGTGGCTCCTTGCATGCCTCCTTCCAGCAACTACTGCAGCCCAGCTGGTGCCAAATGTATTGCTCTGCTTTCCTTTGGACCACATCAGTGAGGCTGGGGTATTGTCTGTTGCAAAATTCCATTCCACCTTTAGTTGCAGACATGGAACTGTTGCGTGTCACATGTCTGTTTAGATACCAGCACAGCTTGCTCGGAACTTCCGTTGTGTGTGTAGCTTTTGCTTTTCTCTGTCTCTCTGAGAAGACAAAGAGAGAGACGACATGTTTCTTTGTCCTGATTTATGATTAATAAATCCATAGTTGTAGTATGCTTCCACAAGCCTCACGCCTATTCTGTGTGCGCAGTTCTCTCTGCTGAAATAGTGTGCCCTGGCTTTGAAGCCTGGGTCGCTAATTTACGTCAGAGCAGAGGCTGATGGATCTTTGCAGCAGGACGGCTGGAAGGAGACGACCCAGCTGGGGCTAGCCAGCTGGCCTTGCGACCCTCTGTATGCCAACATTGTCATCTGGGCAGCACAGGACCTCCATGCACACTGCCAAGGCCCTGGGGAAGTCACTTTGGTGCTACTAATGCAGCAGTTTGACTTCACCCCCAGAGGCGCACTCCATTGTCTCTTGATACATAAAGCATGAATGCCAACAACAGCTTTGTATTATGTTGTGACACATCCTATGACCTTTGAGTAAAGAGCAGGATATAAACGTTGGAACAAATAAATAACATAAGCCAAGCCGGTTGTTAACATAAGCCAATGCAGTGGCTCGACTTCACCCCCGGAAGCACACTCCATTGCCTCTCGAGACAGACAGATGCCAACAACAGCTGCCACGGGGCAGTAGTAGCCTGTGGAGTGGGGCAGAGTCACCTCCCGACACCGGCATCATTACAGCTTACCTGGATGGGGCAGGTACAGTCAGACCTGCATAGGTGTATTAGTGGGAGCACTAGATTCACTCTTCCGGTGCATCCATGAAGCCCTCACTGTGCTGTACCGCCCTGCCGAATCTATCCCTGTTCAGTTACCTTTGCAGAAATGCTGGTGTCAAGATCTCCTCTCTACCCCACCAGCTGCTATTTGCGCCGTCGGCCGCAGTTTTAGTTGCATTTTTGTGCTTCTGTTGTGCATATCACAGGGTTTTATTTCATCTTGCATTATGTTAGATAAGTGTTCTATTGGTTTTCCTTTTAAATGATGCCACAAGTTGTTTGGGAAACCTCTTTTAGTGTCAAAGTAGCTAATAACTGTATCAATCAAAAGGAGGCTTCTTTGCTTAAGCACAGATCATTACTAACGAGCAACTCCCTTAAATCTATAATAGGCCAGATAAATAGCAAATACAGTCTCCGGTTATTTTCTAGCCTTGCTTTTTATATAAAACATATGTACCAGAAATGGCATGGTCTGAGCATGGGTAGATTGTCATATATACCAATAATAAACTTGTTATTCAAATGCTTATCTTTGGGTAACTAAAATGGCACCATCCACGAACAAGAGAGAGGTATCAGCAAGACTGGGGAACTGAAAACTTTGCAGGGATAAAAAGGGAGAATTTGGTGGGGGCGGGGGCAAAACTAAGAAGGCAATTCCTCCCTGCTCTCCGCAACAATAGGAGATTTCTCCTCATTACAATATTCCAGCATCCCATTCTCACAGTGGCCAATCAGATGCCTGGGAGGAAACTTGCAAGGAGGACTGGAGCACAAGAGCAACATTTTGCCCTCCTGCTGTTTCCAGCAACTGGTTGTTTTTGTGGTTGTTGCTTTTAACTAAATTTCTATACTACCCTTCATCTGAAGAGCACAGGGCAGCTTACAATATAAAAATACTTACCCTAGTAACAAACAAAAACAATACCCCCCTCCAGTTTAAATGGCCATAGATGGTTTAATTAGCCAAAGGCCTTGGAGAAGAGGAATGTTTTTTGCCTGGTGTGCCTAAAGATATGTAATGAAGGTACCAGTACGTTTCCA